>NC_087487.1:18425000-19097500 GCF_036417665.1 Passer domesticus | reverse complement strand
GGCATTACAAGGGTCTGGAGGGACAGGACACAGGGAATGGCTCCCACTGCCAGAGGGCAGGGTTAGATGGGATATTGGGAATTAGGAATTGTTCCCTGGGAGGGTGGGCAGGCCCTGGCACAGGTGCCCAGAGCAGCCCTGGATCCCTGGCAGTGCCCAAGGCCAGGCTGGGCAGGGCTTGGAGCAGCCTGGGATGGTGGAAGGTGTCCCTGAGCTTTGGGATCCCTTCCACCCCAAACCATTCCACAATTCAACAATCTCCATTTCTCAAGTTTACTTTCTCTCTCATTTTCACAGCTCCTCAACAGAACAAAAGTCAAAAAGTCTTGAAAAATTAAGCAAAACTCCAGAGAGTTTGTCACAGAACACAGTAATTATCCACAAAAGAAAGGAATGTCCCTTTTCCATGGGGATCAAGAACAAAGAGCAGGCACTGAGCAGTCAAGGTCAAAGTCCCCCAGAGTCTTCTGTAAATATAAAGAGAAACACCACATTTGCTTAACTGCAGTGAGGGAAATGGAGATGAAACATTCAAAAACTCTTTTATAACAGTAAAGATAGTTAGTTAAGCACTGGAACAGATGGCCCAGGGAGGCTGTGGGGTTGCTATCACCCAAAGTTTTCAGAACAGGTTAGAAAAACAGCTGTCTGCAATATTACAGGTACAAGTAATTCTGCCTGGAGGTCTGGATAACCTCCTAACATCCTTTCTAAACTGATTTTCTAAGATTCTGTAAAAAAAAAAAAAAAACAAAAAAAAAAAAAAAACCAATGCAGACAAATTTAGGTAGAATACTTAAAAGAGCAGAATTTGGGAATACACAGATTATTTGTTATTTTATTTCAGTATTTACTATTTACTGGATGTGGTTCAAACCCTCCTGTGATTTACAGTCCCTTCCTAAACCAGCTCTGGTGAAGACAGTATTAAAACCACAAATAAAAACCTCATCATCCTCACTGAGTGATCCATTCCATCAAGTACCTGTGTCTGAGGGGGAATGGGCACCTCAGATTCCAACTGCTGAGCTGGACACCTCCACTCTGGCTTTGACTTCCTTGCTGAAACCATGGAATTGCTGGATGGGAGTGGTGCAATGTTCCCTTTACTAGAGGAATGTGTGCCATAAATGGCTTCCTTTGCCTTTGGGAAGGTGATGGTGTCTGTGTTCTCAGGGTCCAGCCTGCCACTGATCTCTCCTGTACAAATAAAATGTGGATTGCGGTTTTCATCTACTTATTATCAGTTGTTAATTTAATCATGTGGCAAACAGAGGCCTGATCAGGTGGTGACAGTCATGATTCCCAGCACCACTGGGCAGAGCTTCAGATTTGGGTGCTTAAAATTTGAAATGTGCAGGCAGGAACCCAGGAGGAGCCCAGAAATGACAGGAACCAAACCCCCCCTGGGATGAAGAAATCTGATTCCTACCCAGTTGCAAGACACAGGATTTTCCTGTGCTTTATGCCCTGCAGGATTCGGTGAGTGCCCATCACAGAGATAAAACCTGAGAGGGAAGCTGGAGGTGCAGCTGAAGGTTGTTTTCAATGCTCTGTACTCACCCCGGGCTGATTTCTTGTGCTGCCTGGGGAACTCGGGGAAAGGAGCTGCTCTGGGCACAGCAGGAGGGGCTGGCAGAGCTCTCTGTGCTGCTGGAAGGATGAGCCTCTGGCCACTGAGGCTCAGGGCACCTACAAGAAATGACACTCCTGAGCAATTCCAGCCAGGAATGGAAAGGAATTCTTGGCAATGAAGAAAGAATTAAGCACAGGCAGACCCAAGTTCTGCATCAACACTACAAAAGCAGCACTTTCCTTTGATTGAAAGATTCCTGTCTTTCTTTACCTTGAAGGAAGGTGAGGTGTGCCTATAAAAATTGACAAATACATGTAAGATATTGCACCAGTGCTAATTCTGATAGATGTTTGTATATCTATAATTATATGCTTGTACAATGCAATTTAATATGCAGAATAGATGAGGATCAACTCTTGTAAAGCACAATATAATCATGCAATTACCACTAAAAACTGATTGCTAAAACAGTCCAAGCCTAGTTAAGACTGAACAATTAATAACCAGCTGTTAATCATGATAGTCTGACTGGTATTTTTACCAGAACCTCCACCACACACACAATTCTTTGCAGCAGCAGCAGCTGAGCCCTGTGACCTCCAAGAGCTGGCTCAGGGTGCTGCTCAGCAGGACACACTCCACACCCTCCACGTGGAGCAAGCAGCCCAAGCTCATCCCCACCCTCTGCAAGGTTTGAAATCACAACTCTTGGAAGCCTGCAGGAGGCAGGAAATTCAATTCCCAAACATCTGCTGCCACCAGCAGCACCCAGGGGCCTTTGGGACTCACCTCTTGGGGTGTCCTGTTCCACCAGGGGGAAGGGAGAGCCCAGGGAGTGAAAGGCAGGCAAAGCCCAAGGGCTGGTGCCTGTGGGATCCTTCCCTGTCTTCTGACTGCACACCTGGGAAGAGACACAACCTCCTCTGACACAGGGAAATCTGGGATGTACAGATTTACAGATTCTCTGCTCCTGCAGCAATGAATAATAAACAGAATTTCTGCTGTGACTGTTTCATTAAGATTTAACAGTGCACCACTCCTTTTATTACTTGTGAACATGCTGCAGTATTGTCTACTGTTGTTACTTCAGTCATTGAAAAAAGAGTTAATTAAATTTAATTGATGTCTTGTGTACTATTTAATGAAGGAATCTCAGGAAGTTTGTATTTACACTACTCCCCTTAAAACTGAGCAGTGTTTCTTGACAAAACAGTGTTAAAAAATATAAAATGCATACACAGGCAAGGAACCAGAAGGAAAAAGAAATACTTTAAAATATTAGCTTTTAATGAGTGATTAGCAAGCTTTTGGTGCAATCCAAGCCATGGCTGGGATCTTGGAGCACTGCTGTGTCCCAATTATTGAATAACAGCACCCAGCAACTTTCTAGGAAGGGAGAAGGAACTCGCAAGAGGGAAATGAGACAGACCAAAATTAACTATTCTAATCTTTCCTCCCAATTTGTCCAACAACGCTGCCCACAAGAGATAAGGGAGAGAAAATCTGTATTTTTTATCATCATATCCAGAGCAATCCCAGGCCCTCACTTCAGTTATGGCCATTCTGGAGCATTCTGTTTTAAGGGATGGAGGTGGATGAACCCTCGTGTGCTAGTGCTCCAAGAAAACAGCAACAACCACAGCACAAAGGTTAACTTGATGTCTGCTGCCACGTAAGTGCCCTGATACTGAGAAAAGGGAATTACAAACCACATTTGCCTGCTCACCCTCAGCCCCAGCAGCCTGGTGAGGCCACCACAAAAATATATAAAAGGTGAGAAATTGAATTAAACAGTGATTCCTCTTCCAGACTGTTGCTGCTGTAGCAGTGAGGCAGCACTGATTTTACTCCTGGTCAGTTTTATCCTAATTTAAATCCCAGTTATGAGGTTTTGTTATGATAAACAGCACATGAAACATATTTGTTTTCATTGTGTTCATAGAGATGTAATAAGCTGCAAGGAAAAGCAGTTCAGGTGCAGTGTGTGAGTTCAAAAGCAGCCTGGAGGCTTGGGTTTTGTTTTTTTTTTTAATTGCAGATAGATATTTAATTCTTTTTTGCTGCATCCTTTAATTTCTATAAAGTCCATGGCAGGTGTGATGCTAAAACAAGGAACAGAAATGCAATTTAACCTCTGATTTACACTGCCCAGTGCCACCACTCAGTAGGACAGGAACAGAGTGGGGCCAGAGAGCTGATCCAAAGCAGCTCCCAGAAAATTCCACCCAACCCCTTCCCTTCCAGCACCCTGACTGCTGCACTGGCTCCCTCCTGAAGAACTCAGGGAGGTACCAAAGCAAAACTGCCAACCTGCTGCTATTCTGGGAGTTATTGCCACTAAAATGAAGCCAACACAATCATAAGAAGACCTCAAAAATCATATTAAGTACTGCAAGAGAAAGGTTTTTACTTTTAACATCACTGCTTCATCACGAGCACTTCTAAAATTCAGTTTTTCAGGGCTGGAAGGGAGCTCTTAAAGTGCAGGGCAGAGCAAGGCTGACTTGCCTTAAAATATGCTTGGAGTGTGCTAAAAAACTATTTTTTCATTTCAAGTGCTTCTGAGTGTAATTAACCTGGGACACAAGAAAAACAATTCTATTACCCTTTCTAAAGTGTTTTTCTCCTGTGGATAAACCTCTCCCACTTTATTTTTTCTTTTTGCTTCATTTTAAATAGGGCACTTGTTGGAACACCACAGGGATTTTTCTGATTAGTTCTCTATTTGTTTTCTTTTTACCTAGCAATATTTAACTAGAACATCTTTTTTTTTTGTTGGTTTTTTGGTAAATATCTTTGTAAGTATTTTTTCCTCCAGTAAAAAACAGAGACTGGTATTAAATACAGAGAAAAGAGGAGTATTGTGTATCAAACCAGGAACAGAGAGATGAGATTTGGTAAATAAATATCAGAAAATCTAAGGGTTTGATAGTGATGGAAAAAAGGGATAGAACAGATTAATTTATCATTCCATCTATCTTCTCCAAACTGTCAGAATTGTTGTTAAGAAGTTCCTGTCAGGATTTGATGGACACAGCACTTCCCCCTATAAAGGGAAAGAGGAAGAACAGCAAAATAAAATCAATGGACCTAAGGTCACTTTTCAGGATGTTCAGGAGACTGTCAGGAAAGGGCTTGGAGAAGGCAAGTGTAATTGGAAAAATTTGGAACTGCATCTTCAACAACAGATCTTGTGCTGTCCTTACCTTCTCCAAGCTCTTGGAGTAACCAGAGATGGCTCTGAACTGTCAATTTCCCACATATTTGGAAAAACCAAGCTTTGCCCCTTTGCTGACCCACTGCTGTCTAGCTCTCCCAGGAACCCAGATCCATCAGAATTCTCCCTAACAGGTGTGAAAGAGAATGAAGGGAGAACTTTGGTGAATCCCACATCTGCTTTGTGAAACAGGCACCAGCAGCAGCACAGGAGGGAGATAATTGCTGCCTTGAACCACAACATGTTTTCCTGGTGGGCAGAGGGCCAGCTTCCAGCAGGCAGGATTTGTGGGATCAATTCCCTGCTTGGAATTCAGGGCTGAGCCTCCCTTCGTGTCCGGAGCCAGCTGCAGGCAGCAGCCCATGGCATCCCAATCAGGCAGGGAGTTTGTCAGGGAATGCTGAGCTGCACACAAACAGCTTCAGCAGCTCTGCCCGCGCCCCTGCCTCGCAAAATGACACTCCAGCTCCGATTCCAGATGACAAGAACTGGATAAAAACTTCAAACAAATGGTGACCTTTCAAAAGATTAATTTGTTTACCAACAAAACGTTCTGCGTTTGTCAGGAGAGATGGGGGTGACCTTCACATTCCCATTTCCAGGTTGAGAGGATGCTGACTGCACTCATCTGTTAACTTAACTCTCTCTCACCAATTATTTCCTTTTTATTTTTAGTGACAAGAGGATTTTATTCAATCACCGTGCTGCTTATTATGATTACATGCCGAAATACAAACGCAAGGAGCTTCTTTTGATTTACTGCAGTGTGACATCAATTTGTTTAAGTCTCATCCTGCCACCACTGCCAAACTCTGCTTTGGCTGTAATTAGAGCCACACGCCTGGCTTTAAAACACAATCAGCTTTGGGCCACCAAAAGACCTGGTTTTCTTCTACAGCTCCTTCCAGTCACTTGAAATGAAAGGAATTTCCCCGCTTGGCTTTATAATTTTGAAAATAAATACACTTTCAGGGATAAGCGTTAATGATTAGCAGCATGCAAATGCTGAATAAAGAATGAATAATTGAAGATATGATTAGAATGGTTGTGCTCAAACAAGTGAGCTTAAAAAAAGCCCCAGAATCACTGCCATCACCATTAGAGCTACACTAGATAAGATGCAACTCATAAAGGCTAGAAATCATCACCATATTAAATTCTACCTCATGAATAAATGAAAAGGTTCCTAAGTTTACAGTATAATATACATTTATAAGAAAACAAGGACCCAAAAGTGCCAGTATAATTCTATAACAGAACAGCAGCCCTATGAAAACAGAAGGTAGAGCTGTGAATCTTTTCTACATTGCAGCAGTGCATCAGAATTATTTTTGCAGCAATTCAGATTACTGTTCCTTTGGCTGGATACTCCATGGGAAGTATACATATTTAATAATTATCCACTCATCATTTTTCATCTCTCATCCAGATATAGGCTGCAAAAAAAGTGATGCCCAGCGTGTGTTTCAAAGAGAATTACAGCCCTCATTTTAAAATAACTACAGAACTTAGCAGAGGATGAAGCATTATTATTAGACCCAAAAAGGTCCAAAAGGGCAACAGTTAATTGTTCTTAGTTTCTATGATAAAACCCAGCATCAGCAACTTTATAATACCAAAAGAGCAAGAAAAGACATCATTTTTGGTGAAACAATGAAATCCTGACTAATAATTTTTTCAACTACTGGAATGGCAGGATAATAAAAAGTCCGGGTAGATTTGTGCTTGACCCCTCAGGTCACCTCCAACCCCGACTTTTCAACCTCACCACGCTTTCAGCCGCTCAGCCCTCGCTGAAAAGCCCTGAATGGCGCGAGACAAGCAATTAGTTTCGAATTTAATGTGAATTTACTCGGGTGAGGGGGATTTTCCGGGTTTTTTTGGGGAGCCGCTCGCTGACCCCTGAGGGACGAGCGCGTACGGACAGCGCCCCCTGCCGGCCGGCCGGCCCTTCCCGCGGCCGCCAAAATCCACATTTCACCCAAATTAATCTAATTTCACACCTGAAACTGCACGCAGATTCACTGGCCTTACTGCTAACAATCATACATATCATGTAGCATCATATAGATCGTATAAAAGCCCGCCTTTAAGGGCTGGTAGACACCACCTTTAACAACAAACACATCACAGCAAATACCAACTGCAAAAATTTTACAGCCAAAGAAGGCAGAACATCCCAAACCACACATTGTGCCCCAAGATTCCAAAATTTTGATGAGAATAAATTAGAGAGGAAACACCTGCTTGGTTTTTAAGCCTGTCAGCTCCTCAGTAACTGTAAATATGTATCTGGGAGCCTGAGTAATTCACATTAAATGCTTGCAATTTAAATCCCCAATAAGTTTTCTGTGCTTCGTGCATGTTTCAGGGAGAGTGGTAAAACACATGGCTCTCTGCAGTCGGATCATATTCCTCTCTGTGAGTGTTTTAGAGTGGTTCTAAAAAGCTATTAGCCATGATGTTTCTTTCTAATTAACTCTATTATCACAGGGTTAGACAAATCACCTCTTAAGTCTGGGCAGCAGCTTTCCAAAAATCATTTTTTTTATAAGTGGCAGCTCACAACTGTGCCATTCACAGATTCTCTTTATGTTGTTTAAAACCAAACACCCCAGAATCTCTCCTAGAGCACTGGGCTTGCTGCAGGATGCTTCTGTCACAAATTAAATTTTAGAAGAGCATCCCCATGTGAGACCATTGGCTGCGTGGACCAGAGTGCTGTGCTAAATTTGTGAACATAATTGATTTTTTGGAGGGATGGCTGTGCCTACGTTTTGTTTTTTTTTTGGGGGGGGGAGTTTTTTGAAAGCATTCTTTGCTAAAAATATCATCTTTACATTTAACTGCTGCAGAACGATTACAGAACTGGCAGCAGAACCAAAATTTGCAGTTGCAGGAGGGAAATTTGGAAAAATCTAAACTTCATCTTGCACAATTTGAACGCTCCCAGAGCAGAGAGAAGAAGAATGGGGTTTTAATTCTTCCTGCATCTTTGGGTCACATCCAGAAGTCCCCAGGCTTCAGTCTGATTTTCCTGACATTGCTGACCATGCACATCTCATGTATTATCCCTATTTTTGCTGGATTGGGACATAAACCTGTTACATGTCAGATCTGTTTTCCCCAGTATTACCACTCAAAATGTTTTGATCTTTAATACCCGTGTCAAAAAGCAGGAAATTATGAGGAAATAACTTTTATGTAAATATTTTATTTAGGACTGATAAATATTAACTGTAATAGTGCAAAGCAACGCGTATAATAAACCCACAAAATATTAAAAGTTACTTACAGGAGCAGATATTTTCTTAGCTATAAGTGGCAGCCTGGTCTCATCGTTGGGATGTTTTAAACCAGCTTTATTATCCACGTTCTCTGGGTCAAGCATAATTTTAAAATCCATTTCCACCTGCTGCTGAAATAGAGAACAGGGATAATCCTAAAATAACTGCACTGGGGCTGAAGTGTTTAGAGGCAGAAACTGGCTGTAACATGTTGTAAATTTGCAAAATGATGATAAAAAATGGTATTTTTTGACTCCACACAGAACTGGGCAAACAACAAAGTGCCTTTATTTAGATGGAAAACTTTGTTTAGTAAGGAGTGGAACTATTATCCAAATGGACACATCAATGCAGGCACAGAAGCTGATTATTAGTAAATGAGGAATTAAAAACCCCTGACAGTAATCAGAATTAAAACATAGTTCTTAGTGCACTCTGTGATCTGCATGGAATGAGTTTGACTATTCTGCTAATAAAAATCATGATGATTTAAATCCCAATGGACAGAAAAAGACTTTACAAGTTTCTTTTTGTTATAAGAAACACCTAAAGCATGCCTATAAAATCCAGAGGGATGCCCTATGTTTTTATTACAGTAGAAGTTTCTTAAGTTAAAAATATTTTTGTGCACATTCTTTTGTATAAACATACAAATAAATCCAAGAAAATTCAATTTTTTTCAAATAAAATATGCCATAAAAAGTTCAACAATCATCAGATGTGTACTTGAACTATTGAACAACTGTGTTACTTTGTGAAAGCAGTAAAAATGCTTTAATTTATTTATCTGCACTATATATTCTCTCTTCTTTTGATGGTAATTACAAGCAGATGTATCAATGAGATGCTCATTTAGATTTGGGGTTGTAAGAACACAAGTTATTATCCAAGCCAATTACTCTTTTACCCACATGGCTGCACAGAGACAGAAAGTTCAATTTTCACCTCATCAGTGCTTTTGTGGTATTTATTTTATTACCATAACACACCGTTATGCAGGGAGGAAACTGCTGGTGCTATTAAAAAAAAATAGAATTGGGGGAATTGAGCACCTTTCAATTAAAACAGAGATGATTCCCAAAGCAAACTCCTCACTCAGGCTGACAGGGAAATGATCAATGCAGGGGGAAAGTGCCACAGAGGATAACAAGAACTGGAATTATTAATAAAAAACCACCTGATAAAAGTGGCTTTGTCAGCTCGGGGGGGTGGGAAGTGCCAATTCCAAACCTGCATGGATGGCACTGGAATCCTTCCCAAGGTAAGTGTTACCCTGGGCTGGGAGAAGGCTCCCATCTCAGCTGCTCTGCTGAGGATTTTTAACACTTTCACCGCGGGGTGCTGCCAGCCCCTGACTCCAGGGCATTGTGGCATGCACAGGACACCAAGCACTCCTTGACCCGGCCCCTGGCAGGAGCTCAGGGTGTGATTTCAGACCTGAGGGCCCTGGCACGCTCGTGGGGCTGGGATGCTGCTGCCCTGCACAGCCACGGGCTCCACGCGCGGCAGAACCAGCTGCTCCTGACAGGCACCAGGAGCAGGATTCCTGCTGGAGACAGAAACAGGCACTGAGCTTCCTGAAAACTTGGCTTTCACCTGCTAAACCCACCCTGCTTTCATCCAAATGGCTGTATTTTTACTTACATTTGCATTTAGCAAAAGTAAAATCACAGGAGTTAGCAGAGCACTGCTGGAGCCATTTAGAATTTCACTTACATTTATTTTTTTTAAACTTAAAATCAAAATAGGAAATGACTAAACTAACTTTTTCTAGGTCAACACTCCCATTTGCTTTACATGATTATGTCACCTCAGTTTTTGCAATAAAACATCTGTTTCACTTACCACTTAGGGGGCTCTTTGGGATTTACTTCTTTATTACCAGCTGAAGAAAGAGTTAACTCTTGGCCATTTATAACACTGAAATAATTTTCAGCATGCTTCTGTTAGAGGGAAAAATTATATTTAGTCTATTAAAAAGATATAATGGATGCTAATTTGATTTAACTTGGTTCATTAAGCAACCAGGTCTTTGCTTGACTGAAAAGTTGATAAACTTTGTGCCTCTGTTGGACTAAAAATCTGATTTTGGCTGATCAAGATCAGTTAATTCTGATGACCCAAAAAACAGAGCCATCATTCTGAACTGTAATGTCTCATCAATTGCTGATTGGAAAGGGATCTTGTAACATAAATAAGGGGCCCAAGTGAATTATTAACACAGACTTTAAAAATGGAATAATTTTCTGGATCTGCTCTATTTTACTTACTCTCAGCCCAAGTTCAGTCCTTTCAGGTGCTTTTCGGAGGTCACAAAAATCCACGGCTTCTGCATTTCCTTTCAAGTTGTTTCTTTCCATTTTAAACTTCTGAAGGGCTTCCTGAATCTAAAAGCAAATTAGGACAAAAATCATACTTGCAACCAAACCCTATGGGGTTAGGTAGGATTTAATTCAAATTAAATTATTCCAAAATAGAGGATAAAAAGATCCATGCAACTCTGCACTCTCAGGCTCTCACACTTCTGTACTACTATAATATTAATATTGTAATTTAAATAAGAGAATACAAAGCCAAATACTTAAACTCACTGGCTGTAGAAAGGCCGGAAAAACTCAATTTTAAAACAAACCTCACACAGCAGTGACAATAAACCTCAGGACTGAGATTCTGCGCTTAAGGAACGATGTTTCCTCACACATGGCACAGGTGCTTTCACGGGGCAGGGATCTCAAAAGCCTTAAGGAGAGACACAAACTGCAGGCAGCCTGTGAGGAGAGCACAGCCCACGGCACACCCGAGTATTTACGTTAATCAAACCGCTCCGCGCCCCCAAACCCCGCGGCGCCCCCAGCCCGAGCCCGGCTCCCTCACGCCCCTCAGGCGGGGCCGAGCCCGCGCATCCCGCGTCCCCTCAGCTGCGCTCAGCCGCGGGACGACCCGGAGCGCTGAGGGGTGACCCGGGCTGTCCCGGCTGCCGTGCCGGGGCAGGAGGGGCCGGTCCGGGGAGGGAGGCGCGGCTCCCGGCGCTGTCCGCACGCACCGGCCCCGCTGCGGCCATGGCGGCCCCGCCG
This sequence comes from Passer domesticus, assembly GCF_036417665.1. Classification (NCBI taxonomy): domain Eukaryota; kingdom Metazoa; phylum Chordata; class Aves; order Passeriformes; family Passeridae; genus Passer; species Passer domesticus. The sequence goes on along the minus strand of NC_087487.1, from coordinate 19,086,346 downwards.
CGCCCGGCAACGGGACGCGCCGGCCGGGCCGCACCATCCGCCCCGCCGCCAGAGGGGGGACAGCGCATCCAGCGGGGCCGAGCCCGGTCCCTCCCCCGGCCGCCTCCCCCGCGGGCGGTGGTAGCGGCGCGGCGGAAGGGGCGCGGCGCGGGCGCCATGGCGGCGGCGGCGCGGCCGCTGGCGCTGCTCACCAGCTGTGCCGCGGGCTTCGCGCCCGAGGAGCTCGTCAAACGTGAGTCGGGGCCGCCGCGGCGCCCGAGCGGGCGGAACCAGGGGCTGCGGCGCTACCGCGCCCACGCGAACCGGGCTGGCAGCGGCTCCCTCCAGCCCCGGCCCTCAGGGAGGCTGGTTTCTCCTCAGGGTCGTAGTGCTCACCTCAGGATCGCTGCCCATCCCCTCACGGTCCCAGTTTTCCTCTCAGGGTCGCTGCCATGCCCTCACGGTCTCAATTTTCCCCTCAGGGTCACTGCCGTCCCCTCACGGTCCCAATTTTCCCCTCAGGGTCACTGCTGTCCCCTCACGGTCCCAATTTCCCCCTCAGGGTCACTGCTGTCCCCTCACGGTCTCAGTTTCCCCCTCAGGGTCACTGCTGTCCCCTCACGGTCCCAGTTTCCCCCTCAGGGTCACTGCTGTCCCCTCACGGTCCCAATTTCCCCCTCAGGGTCACTGCTGTCCCCTCACGGTCCCAATTTTCCCCTCAGGGTCACTGCCGTCCCCTCACGGTCTCAATTTTCCCCTCAGGGTCACTGCCGTCCCCTCACGGTCCCAATTTTCCCCTCAGGGTCACTGCTGTCCCCTCACGGTCCCAATTTCCCCCTCAGGGTCACTGCTGTCCCCTCACGGTCCCAATTTCCCCCTCAGGGTCACTGCTGTCCCCTCACGGTCTCAGCTCTCCCCTCAGTTTCTCATTTTTCCCGTGAAGGTCGCAGTTCTCCTCTCAGGGTCTCAATCCTCCCCTCGGGACGGGGGGATCGCAGCCCCCGACCCCTTGCAGAGGGTGTCAGGAGCCTCCTTAGTGCTTTAAGGAAATAATTCACCGCTTTCTCAGTGCAGAAGGACTGAAAGGGAAAGATAAAAATTGTCTGTTCTGCATCTGGTACAATTGCATATTACACTGGGTACCGAGTACATAGAACTCCGTTCAGTAGGAAGTGGTTTTCCTGGGAACCAGTTGCCGTTTTTATGGCTAAAAAGGGGAACACAAGAATAAGATCTGACAGTAGCGGAAACTATGGTGGAGTTTTTTGTATTTTTAAAATCGGGGGATTCCAGGAAGAAGCTGTTGATGGTCTTGGTGGGCTGCCTTTGTTAGGACAGCCCTGGTTTTTAGAGAGTTGGTGAACAGTTTGCTGTGCACACTGAGATGTAGAATTTAACTCAAATCTTCTCTGGATTTGTTTTTATCTCTTTCTGGGCAATTCTTACTTAGGACCTCACCAAGCACAGGCTGCCCACAGGAACTGGCTCCCTCCACCTCATTAAAGCACATTTTAAAGCAAAAATAACAGTACAAGATCTGCAGGCAAAGGCTTCTCTATCAAAGCAGCTGCAGGACACTGAATTATTTAAAGATTCCACACCAAAAAATATTATTAGCTTATTTTTGAGGACAGTATAAGCAAATTGGGAGGAATTACTTAGGGTTCCTCTAGGTTTCCCCTTTGATTACTTTGCATAGTGAAATGAAACAGGTAGAAAAGGTAGATGAGCAAAAAGCTACTTAAGCTGAGAAAATCTTAACATTTAAGCTCAGATCTTTTTAAAAGTAGTACTCACTTTGAAATATCTCAGCTTCCACTGCTCCCAGTTCCAAGTCTGGAGTCTTGTCTGTGTGTCCTCTGACTGCGTTACACCAAAACCCTCCTGAAAGAAATAAAATCACTGGTAAAATAAATACATCAGCATTGTAAGTACCTGCTTTGCATAAAAAGTGACATTAAATCAGATGCAGCAGACTAAAACATTCAAGGACACACAGGCAGGGTGGGGCAGCAGTGGGGAGGGTTTGGTGGGGTCACACAGCCTGCCAGAACTTTTCAGGCCAATTCCAAGACTTCTTCCAGGGTTTTCCTGCTGTTAAATGGAAAATGGCTTGGGGATGAGAAGCAGCTGATGGTACATTTGCTAGATATATTTTTATTTGTTCAGGTTTCTGCAGGGTGCTCTGAATGCTTTAATTCATGGGACACTGGCAAAACAAAGCTATTTAAAGTGCTCAACATAGATCTGCCTGTTATAATTGTGATGTATTGATCACAAAATTGCAAACAAGATTGGTTCGGTTTTCATTCTGTCTGATGTGATTGTTCTTCCTTTTCTTTTTGGATTTTTACCACTCCCCTCCTCCCCATCCCCAGCACATTTGGGTTCTCCTTGGGGTAATTTTAGGAGTATTTTTGATGGTTTATTCCACCAGGTGGCTCTCAAGGCCCAGAATGTGGGAACTGCTCTGTGTACCTGACAGCTCTGAGGATTTGGGAGCATTTAGGGCATTATGTTCTTAAAACATTTATTCAATCTGAAAAACACTGTAAAAAGTGGTAAATAGCTTAATCCCTTTGGGGAAAAAACCTGCAAAAAAGTTGTAATCATCAACAAATTGTTATTAGACACACAGGGTGCTAAAAGTGCTTAAATACTACTTGGGTATTGGAGAACAGGGCAGTTACTGCCAGAGAGCTGCATGTGGTTCTCTGGTTATTTAACTCTTCTGAAAAGTTATTTCTGGTCTTTTCGAAAGTATTTGCACTTTCAGAAGACTCAGTAAGATTCAGCATTAAAAATGGGAAGGGATGTGAGATTCTATAAAATTGCCATGTTCTCGCTCATGTTCAAAATCATTATTTATCTTGTCTGTATGATAGAATATGAAATTAAATGTCGATATTTAAGTCAGTAAAATGAGCAAACATTTTTGTAAATAGCTGGAAATAATTTCAAAAACCATCATATATATATATATATATATAACTATTGCCTGCTTTATCAAAATATATAATTACCTGTGAGTGAAGAAGGGGCACAACTGGTGAACTTGCTGATAAACATAAGCCAGTGCCTGACTGCCTGGAAGTGATGAAACCTTTTCCTCTGGAGGGGTTCCAGAGAAGTTTGGAAGTTCTGGAGCCATGTGACACCAGCCAGGATCAGTTACTGATCTCGTGTGTCAGTCGCTGTTTGTTGTTTCATGGATTTCTGATACAAAAAGAGCCAAATCAGTCACGGGATGAAGTGGAGGAGGGGATTTGTGGTGACCCCAGTGCAGGACGGGGCTGTGGGGGCTGCAGGGAGCAGCCAAAAACGGCCTCAAGCCACCCCTGCGAGGAGGCAGCTTCTGCTGCTCCCAGTGCTTTTGTGTGGGACACAGCCCAGGGCGTCTCCAGTGGGAGCCAGCAGTGCTGGGACACTGGCAGCATCGTTTCAGGACAGGATCCCAGGAGCTGAGCTCTGGGGGCTGGTTTGGGGGGCACTGAGCAGCTCTGTCAGTGCCGTGGCCCTTTCCAGCTGTGGGGTTGGTGCTGCAGCTGGAGGGTGTTTGCACTCCTGTCCATGGAGCTGCAGGGCCAGACCAGGCCTGGCTCTGCTCTGCTCTCACAGTGACTCCTGTGCTTCTCCAGGCTCCTGGCATGGCCAGCCACTGGCACTTGGAATGGCTGAAAAAGGAGCAGCTCACTCAGAACTCACCCATGAGGACTCAGCTGGACAGGCCACCTCCTTTTACTGTATTCATTTTCTAGGAGTTTGTTCTGATCAATGCTCTCTAAATTAGATACCAAACTGTTCTGCCTGAATTTCCTACCTTCATTCAAATCCAGGCTGTCTAGAAAAGAAATTTCTGGAATGCTGGGGTGGTAAATACAGCCCTTAAAGCTAATTCCTGCATCAAATGAGAGCTCAGTTTGAGTTACAGTGTATATTTCTGTTGTAGTCTCTGCTTGTTTGCTCTGAAGACCAAAATCTAATTGTTCCAAGTGACTTTTTTGGGAGAGAACTCCTGGCAAGCTGCTCAGTTCCTGCCAGCAGTGATCAGGCTGTTGTGCAGTGATTTCTTAGAGCCCCACAAGCAGCCTGGGACACAGCAGGTCTGGATCCTTTCACCAGGTTCCTGAAGCCCTTGGAGTTTAGTGTGCAACATCCATTTTTACTGGGAGAGAAATTTCACAGGGAATTGGCAAAATCTCAGCATGAAGGATGGGTAATCAGCAGCACAATGGGATGAAAGAAAACCCCTTAAAATACAGGAACAAGTAGCAGGTAATAGGAAATGGGACATGGCCTCATTCTGGCAGTGCTTTCAGACCTAAATTTGTCCATGAACTCTTCTAAAAAATGTCCCTTCCAAAGCAAATGTGAAATTCATACCAGCTTTTGAAAACCTTTATAAAGGTTCTTTCCCTTTGTATCCTGGTTAGGGTGACTGACTCAAGCGACTTCAGAGCTGATTTTCTTCCTCACCCCGTTTTCCTCCCTGAGTCTTACTGCTGATTTTCTGGGTTTCAGTAATTTCTGTGGACCCTTTTTTTATTCTCAGCCTCTTGTGGCCTTGACTTGTAATTCTGTTAGCTCAGACTGATTTTAATTTACTTTCTTATTTTTAACTGTCAGAACACTAGTAAGGGGAAGTAAATATCATATTCCAAACAAACCCTCTGAGAATACAAAGCTCAGAATCCAGGTTTGTTTGGTGGTCACTCAGGATCTTTGTCCCCCAGCTCCAAGGTGAGGTGGGTAATCTTACCATGGAATATCATCTGATTAAAGATGTTCATCTGAAGTCATCTGAAAAATAATTGCCATCCAAAATAAAATCAAACTTGAACTGGAAAAACCATTTAGATGTGGCACTTCTTATTTTAAGAAGCCCAGAGAGGAGACTCCTGTTTCATCCTCTTAAGGAGGAAATGGCTGCAGGTTTCTGTTTCCAAGGTCACATTTCTCCCTCAGATTCCATCTCCTCCTCAGGGCTACAAATAATCCTGGTTTACAGCTCTCCCTGCCTTGTGCCCCGTGCTCATTCACCAGATCCATTTCTCAGCTTTGCAGTTTAGTTGTAAAAATCACTGCAGCCTTGGCAAGGAGGTTTTCCTGTCTCTTTACTAATAAGATACAGATAAATTCAAATTCATCTCCAGACTATTTGGGGAACAGCCTGTTCCAGCAGCTCCAGGAACTCTCAGTACCTTAAAATACAAATCCTTGAAAAGCCATGTGCTTTATTCTTTAACTCTTCTCCTGCCCCAGGCAATTCTGGATGAGTCAGTCCATTTTCTAAATAATTGACCTGTGTTCCAAAGTGTCCACGAGTTCATCCAGCCTGAGCAAGATTTCCTGGTCTTTCCTTCAAGGAATAATGGGATGCTCTGCTTCCAGCTCTGATCCAGCTCCAGGAGTGTTCCTAGGAAGGTTCCTGCCTTGGAGGGAGGGCAGAGCTTGACAGCACCTGAGCAAAGCACTGGATTTTAATGGTTGAGCTCCTGCATGGAGTTTAATGGGAATTACAGCTGAATTCCAGGAGCTGGGTTGATTATCTCATTACTTACCTTCAGGTTTTGGTCACAGTTAAACAGATCTTTACATCTCAAAGAGCATGCAAGGGTTGTAATAAAGTTTAGGTTTTCTCTCCATACATCCTGTTTGCAGGTGCTAAGTTTGAGGTTAACACTTGAAAGGACATTTCCAGGAAAACAAAAGGCTTTCTGCAGCTTCTGGGCCATATTTCATATTGAAAACTAGAAAATAAACTCTTCTGAAAGCTAAGCAATAAAATCTGGGACAGAGTAACAAATTGAGTTGAGTTTTTTAAGATCTTGATTATGCACTGGTTTATTATAGTAAAGATGGCTCTGCATTGGCACTGTACTTTTCTAGACAAATTATTTTCTTGCTGCTGGTTTTACCCTCCTCCTCACCCCTTTTCTCTCCTGCAGGTATCACAGGAAGAGATGACCTTACTGTGGGTGCAGTAACGAGTGGAAGAGTGAATTTCTACCCCTGGACGATAGATAACAAATACTACTCTGCAGATATCCACCTCTGTGTGGTCCCAAACACATTCCACGTGACCGGAGAGATCGCGGAGGCTGTGCAGGCGTTTGTTGTGTACTTCGACAGCACGACAGTAAGGCTCTTCTGCTTCATTCTCCTGCCTTAGCACAGTGAGAACCATCAATCAGAGTCTCCATCCATCCCCTTTAAGCTGTTCTGTTCATTGGCAGAAGATCAATATTAAATATTAAATTTCCCTGCAAACAATAGCAGCAGTTTCCTTCTCTCTCACTACTCTCCTCCAGCTGGAAGAGGGGTTTTTAGGAGCCACCATGGCAAATCCAGCTCACCACCTGCAGCTTGATTCCTAGCTGGTGCTGCTTCTTAAAGGCTCCTTTAGGACAGGCAAAATTTGAGGAGCTAAACATAAAATTCAGGGCATTTCACCCATAATTGTTTCTACTAAACCAGCAGCAATGAAAACTGGTTTAGCAGAAACCAGAGAGGTTGAGACAAAAAGAGCCTATTTCTCTATATAATTCAATTCTAATGCTGTTAAAAACTAAAGTATTGTAGGACACGTTCCAAAGAACACTTTTCTTTTTCCCTGTAGAAAACTGGACTGGAGGGTGTCTCCAAATGGCTGCCCCTGACAGAAGAGTGGCTGCCAGAAGTGATGATCCTCGTTTGTGACAGAGTGTCTGAGAATGGTAGGAGACCCAAAGAACTCCCATCCTCACTTAGAGCCATTAGCCTGCATAATAATTGACTTGCTAATTACATCAACGATTGCCTCTCAGAATCTGGGTGAGACTGGCCTGGAGAGCTCTGGGGAGCAGGAGCTGAAACCTTCAGTGGGATGTGGTTAGAGCTCAGAATTTCACCAGATTGCTCAGTCAGCTCTGTCCTGCCACTGCAGGGGTCGAAAAGGCATTCCTGCTGCTGGATGTGCATGATCCTGCTGCTGGCAAAATGGGGAGGACTTGGCTGCTCAATTCCTTTTTTTGACAATTAAGCATTGAGCACACACAATTGCTATGGTTCTAGACAACAGCAAGCTGGGGGATTCAGGTGTGTCCCTGCAGCTTAACCCAGTGTCACACCCAGAGTTAACAGAAGTCTTCATTCACACCTACATTGGACCCTCTGCAAAGCCATTTGATTCTGTTCCTCAGTTCCAAGGAGGAGTTTAACTCTATTTTTGGAATCCACAGCAGTGAAGGGAGGATCCATGCCAGCTGCTATACTCTTCCCATACACTCCAGAGCAAGCAAACAACTTCGAGGGAATAAAACACAGCTAAATATTCTGATAAATATGCTGGTATTCATCTCAAATCTGCACCTTTAATACCCATTTTTGTCTCCCAATTCAGGTGTAAACAGACAGAAAGCTCAAGAATGGTGCATCAAGCATGGCTTTGAGCTGGTAGAGCTCAGCCCTGAGGAGCTGCCTGATGAAGATGGTAGGTCTGCTGCTTCTCTTGCCATTTTGAGAATGAAAAGCGCCCCAAAAGTACCTTCTAAATAAAGTTATGCCCCTTGCAATTGTTGATGTGCCACATGATTACAGCATGGAATGCTCCCGTTGGTGGGGCTGAGTCTCAGCTATAAAAGGTCACGAGGGGGAGGAGGTTATTTCCTCTGAGAAATTCCATTTGTCCCCTCCCAAATCCAGCTGCTGTTTATGCAGCACCTACGTAAAAGTAATATCTGCTCCTTTTTCAGCCCTAGGACTGTATTGATACATCAGAAGTTTATATTCCGCTTGGAAAATAAATCTAAAGGAAGATTTTTCTGCATGAGGGCAGAAAAATTCTGATTTTAAAAAGACTTGAAAACTATTTTATGTTATCTTGGTACAAACAGTGACACGACAGGCTGTAAATGGCAGGTTGTTACAAACATTTCAGAGCAACACGGGCTGTTACACAGGAAATAAACCAGTTTCAGAATCACTGGCTGCCCAACATTTATAGCTTGAAAAAAAACAGCAAGAAGAGTCAGAAGTGTGGTGTTCCACTCTTGAAAAGTGACTATGCATTTCCTGACAGCTTATCAGCATCAGCCTTATCTCCTCACTTCAGCGACACAAAAACATTTACACCTTACCTCTCTGGAGTAAAATGAGATAACTGCGGGCTGGAGAGGAATTAGTCACTAACATTTGCTCTGTTTCAGGTTCTCCAAGCACATGGCAGGCACCAAAAATAATTCACTATAAAATCCTCACTGGAGCACATCCCACCCCTTTCCCCCCTTTAAAGGCCTACGAAAATTGGATCTTGAGGAGCTGAGAAGTCTCCCTCTCTCCCCAGCATGCCTTTAAAAATGTTTCCCTTTTTTTAGTCAAGGAGGGAGATGCACAGATTTGATTCACATAAACTGGGAAAATCGGAAGTGACGACTCCTTAGACTAAACAAATACTAATTGCTTTAAAAATAGTAACCTTTAATGAAGTCATTTTTTTATTGAATAATTGTTGTAAAGAACAAGCTCTTCACCATTTATGGGAACAAGCTCTTTACAATTTACTTAATGGCAGTAATAACTCAGGATGTTAATTTTTGGAATATTGGGATACATGTTCTTTCCTAGCTGTTTAATCTGGTAGTTGATTCACTGTGACTCATGCAGAGGAGGAACTGTGTTCCTGTGAGTAACTTATTTACCCCCCAAACATTCTGGGTGAGTTACAAAAGGCACAACAGATGCTGTAAACACACTGGGCCAATCTCAGCTCCAAATCCTGACATTTCAGGCAGCTCATCTCAAATAAACTGCAAGTTTTGTTTTGACTCATTGTCAGTTGTTTGCACAGTCAGGACAAGAGCTCTGAACTGAGACTCTTGATAATGGCTCTGATATCAAACCAAACAGCAGCATCACAGGGGGCAAAACATCTGATTTCAGCCTTAAATGCATTTCTAAAGGCAGTTTCAATTACTGCACCTGAGTCACTTGAGTTTGATTTCTAAACAAAAACAGTTTTGTATCCAAAGGATTGTTTGGTTTTTTGTTTTGGTTTTTTTCCCCCTTTGTCAACCTGCACAAACATGGGAAGCTGACTAAACTGAGGAAATGGGAAAACTGACTTGATCCAAAGTGGTGTCAGATCTATTCAGTAAATAAATTAAAATCTGAATAATGCCTTCCCTGGGCCTTCAAGTTCCTGCAGTTCCCAGGATTACTGGAACTTTGGGAGTTAGATATTGTGGGGACAGCTTTACGGTATCCCTTTCCATTTTTTACAGGCATCACACCCTTTTTAAATGGTTGTCTCAAGTTCTTTGCTTTCTAAAAGAAAGAAAAGTAATTCTGGTATCTATTTTCTAATATATTTCTATGTTATACAGCATTCTAAAAGATCTTGGGGTGAAAGATTCAAGTTTCTTGTCTGATACTATAAAATTTTGTCTGATACTATAAAATTTATATATATCCACTAAAAAGTATAATATACTTTAATATTATTATATTTATTATTTACTAGTTTGTTTTTACTTATTTATAATTAGAATTATATTTATATTAAAGTATGTTATACGTTATAATATGCTGTAAAGATGTTACTTCATGTAGGCCTCCTGCTAAATATTTAACAGAAAGAATTCAGATATCTGCAGAATGCTGAGCTCACAGTTCATTATCCCTGGAAGCTCAGCCCAAGAAGTCAGGCATTCATTTACATTTAGGTGGCCTCTCATCAATCACAGGTGAAAAATCTGTGTTTTGTACTGGGAGCAGAGTTGACAGTGGTTGTGAGAAGCTGGGACAGGCCCTCAGCCCCAGCTCTGGGGGCACGTGGTGGTTTCTGGAGTTGTTTTGGGTGTTTAGAGCTGCTCTCTGTTCTGGTGCAGACGATTTCCCCGAGTCCACGGGCGTGAAGCGCATCGTGCAGGCCCTCAACGCCAACGTCTGGTCCAACGTGGTCATGAAGGGAGGTAGGTGCCTGTGGGAGCTCTGCACTGGGGCAGCTGGGGCAGCACAGGCACAGCTGGAGCCCTCAGGGCAGCAGGAGGCTCCAGCCACTGCTCCCACCCTCCCGTGGTGTCTGGTGAGCTCACAGGCAGCAGGTGAGATTTATCACAGAGCCCTGGCATGGCCTGGCTTGGGAGGGACCCTAAAGCTCAGCTTATCCTCTACCCCAGGCTGCTCCAAGCTCACCCAACCTGGCCTTGGACACTTCCACCCCCAGCTTCTCTGTGCCAGGGCCTCAGCACCCTCACAGGAAAGGATTGCTGTGTAAAACTTCTCCTGCTCCTGTTCCCTCTCTACTTTAACTTGCACTCTACCAATAACTTGAGTTAAATATTCCATTAATCCTGCAGGTTGCAATGAAAACTCAGTTTGTTCTAATAAACTCTAGTAGGAAATAGGTTGTAATTGTCATCTTTATCAGACTGATACATGATTCAGTGTAGAAGAAAAGGTTAAATTCCACATTTGTTGCAGGGGATTTTTGGTTTGTTAAATTGTTGAGTTTTTTGAGAATAGCAGGTGCAGAGATGAGACTTGGCAAAGGAGCCATGCCAAACATTTAAGGGCTGTTTTTGCTACAGAAAACCCCACTTGAGTACATGGAAACTACAGATTTTTTTTACAACAGTGCAAAAAATGGGCAACCTCAGATAATTTCCTGAGGTAGCTGATTATCAGGTAGAGTTAGAATTTTGGAAAAGTCACTTTGCCTTAGACTCATCAGAAAAGGAAATGCTGTGGTTACGGGGATAGATCCTGCCATTTACTTGAAAGCCTGTGATCACCTTTCTAATCACACAAACTGCTCCAGAAAATGTAGGAAGATGAAACTTCAGGAGTGCTTGGCCTGGAATTTCTTGTTCACAAAACCTCAGCCCACCACCAACCCTCCAACACCTCTGCTCCCTGACATCCCATTCCCACTGCTGTGGCTTCTCCCTTCCTACAACAATTAAGTGTGGAATGATTTAAGGCACTGAGAGGCTGCTGTTAATCTCTGTGTCTGCAGTGCTTGCTGGGACTCAGGAAAACCAGGATGAGAATGATTAACCTCCATTTGTTAATGCAACTTTTTGAGGATTTCCCATTCCCCATCAGAACTGAGGTGAAGGTGGGGTCTGATTCAGTGTAGCCATTGCAGAGAAGCAGGTAACCTTGGCAGGTGGTGTCAGGTTATCTCACTTGTGCTAAAAATGGTTTTTTAACAACACATTTCCTGTATTTGGCAGATGCCACCTTACAGAACAGCAGAATTTAGTCACATGCTTGGTTCCTCACAGGGGGGAAATTCCTGCACATCGCTGGTGTGCTCTGTAAAGGTCAGGCTCCTTGAAAAATCCCGATTTTCTCTGCACAGCCCCAGCCCCACACAGCACTGCTGTACCACCACAAACCCCTCAGGAAGTGAGCTATATTTTGAAGGTGTTGCAGCCTGCCTGTGCTTTCAAAGGGAAATTGTTGAGCTCATTTTGCTTAAAATAAAACTTTTTACAACCCGTAACACAGCTTTTGTTTTCAGCTTCCTCCAGATCCTAGAAACAGGCTGCCATGTAAATCCAACTTCAGCTTTTCCACTGAATGACCTGCAATTCCTGGCTGGTTGAGAGCCATGCAGGGAAGAGTTATCAGAGACCCTTCCAGTAGTAAATGTGTAGTAGCAAATACTTGTAGCACTGTTAGGTGTAGCCTTAATTCAACAGCATTGCCTTAATTCAAAAACCTGTTTCCATGAGAATTTAAATTTCCAGACAGAGCAGGAATAACTTTTTTTCAAGCACAAGCACCAACCTAATTTCATTGCATTAAGCCCCAATACAATTCGTGTCAAGCTGCAGGTTTTTTCACACACCTATTCATTAAAATATTAAACCTCAGATTTTTTCTTTCACCATTAAATGCATCATTCTCACACAGATCCATAAAAATAATTATCAAATGTAACACAGTTGAATTAGAAACAAGTTTATCCCAGGTAACCAATTGTGAGTAAATCCAGCAGCATTACCTCTACTCCCAGCCAAACAAGCAATCCTACCTGGGAGTCTGCCAGGAGCAGATCCTTTCTGGAGCTGGTGTGAGGTTGGTTCTCCATGCCTCAGAGCTCCCTTCGGTCTCTGGAAGTTTCCTTGAGCAGGAGAACCTGAGGGATTCTCCAGGTAACACATATCCTCCCCACAGAGGTGTTAAACTGCTGTTACCTTCTCTGTCCCTGCAAGAGCCTCTGTGGCAGGAAGAGAAACCATTTGCAGCCCTCTAGAAGAGGCTCTTTGGCTTCTTTCCTGCTTAAATCCCAGCTTGAGTGATCCCAGCTAAAGCTGCTTACCTCAGGTGGGGCCAGGAATGAGCCTGGCTCTAATCACAGCCAATTAACCTGATTAGGGAGGCCGTTTAAACAAATTGTGAATTTTGATGTGTTAATTCCAACTTTATGTGTAAGGATCACTGTGTGTCAGCTGGAGACAGACTGGAGGAATAATAATAGGTAAAGGCAATGGAAAACTTGGCTATGAAACAGGAATCTGGGAATGCTGAATCCATGCTCAGAGCATGGTGAGGGATTCCTGTGAAACTACACAGAGCATGGAATCATGGACTGGTTTGGGTGGGAAGGGACCCTGAATCTCATCCCATTCCACCCCTGCAGGGACACCTCCCACTGCCCCAGGCTGCTCCAGGCCCTGTCCAGCCTGGCCTGGGACACTTCCATGGATCCAGGGGCAGCCCCAGCTGCTCTGGGCTCCATCGTAGCCCCTGACTCCTCCAGTAAGTGGGATGAGCTAATTTTTGGCTTTCCTGCCTTAAGAACACTGTGTAAGGCATCACCCACTTCCTGAATTGCACCCAGAAGTTGAAATAACTTTTACATCCAATAAAAGGAGTTTATAGGAAGGGTTTTCCAAGGGTGTGCCTGCAACCCAGTGTTGTGTCTGCCTCCTCCCTAAACATGGATCCAGGGACAAATAGCTGCTGTTCAGAGATCCCTGCTGCACACTCCAGGTTTTGCAGAAAGGGATGACATTTGGGATCATTCTGGCTGAGGTTCTGCAGTGTTGGAGGAGGGAATGTGGAGCCAGCGCTGTTTTTCTGTGCAGGACAAGCTCTAATCCCAGCTATGAACGAGGGCCACGATTAGATCACTGCACCCAGCCCTGTGCCAGAGTGGGAATGTTCTCTCTCCAGGACGTTCTGCACTGCAGTGTCCAACCTTGCCTGAGGTGACTCAGAAATTGGCTCCATGTCCACCCTCACAGCCTCCCCAAAGCCAGCTCTCTGCTCAGCCCAGAAACTTGGGGAAGCTGCTTTGGGATGCAAATCCCAAACTTCTGTCCTCCAATTCCTCTTCATTGACCTGCTGGACTTCACAGGCAGCTGAAGGTTTTCCAGGAATTCATTCAGCTCCACTGATTCACTTCTTCCCACCCCTTTGGCCAGGGGTCTGCAAAAGCAGCAAAAGGGATAAAGTAGAGCCAGTGGCCCCAAATACCTGCCAGGGATGGGCAGAACAGATCAGGGAACAGGGAGTGGGGCTCAGGAATTCTCTCATGGAGATGTTTGTGTGAGTGCTGGATGGGCCCAGTTACACATCCAACCCCTCAGAATGAGAGTCTGGAGAAATGGCAGGGAAATTTGGACAGAGCATCCAAATGACATCACCTCAACAGTTGAGTCTAGAGCTTAGTCATGAGTATAATAATTTAGAACATACTTCTTTTCAAAAGTAACATTAAATCTTTCTTCTGGCAGAAGTCATTGTTTCCTGGCTATTTCTGGTACAATAACTTCACACTTTTTCAGTTTTAGTTGACTAAAATACAAAGGTTTGCAGAAAAATCTCCTGAGTGCCTCATGTAACTGCAAATATTTACTGTTCAGTACAAGGCCAGTTTGTATGCAGTAGTAAACTGACTTAGAAAAACCTGACTTAGTAAAAAAACACCTCATCATATCACCCATTATGCACATATTTTTTTATAAAACAGGTTTAAAAATACAGCCAGTTTAAATTAAAAATACTGCACCACATTTATTATCTTAGATGACTCTTCAGGTTTGCAATCACTTTTTAGGTTGGGTTTTAAAGCAGCATTGAGATACACCCTAGGCCAGCAGTGGGGAGAGCCCAGAGCACCTTGCAGTGAGAAGAAACCCTGGATTTGATGGCTGAATCCCCCCAGGAATCCTGAATTAGATATTTAACAATTTGCTTTGCCATCACTGTTGTGCTCAGCCTGTTCAGACCATGTGTGAGCATGAATTGCCTTTCCTGAGTCCAGCCTCAGACTCTGCTGCTTCCCATGGAGGATAAACCTGGCCACCAGGAACAGCAAATTCTGCTTCTGGATTTTCCAGCTGCCCCATTTGGAATTTACCAGCTCAGATCCCAATGGAGCAGAGGCTTCCCACTCCAAAGCTTCCAAGCTCTAAAAGGTCCCCACATCTCCTGTGGCTCACATTCTCTTCCCTGGGGGGAATATTTAGCAGCAAACAGTGCAGACACAGTTTAAAGCTCAGAGAGGATGTGAAATTTCTGCTTAAAATCTGTTTGCAAGTGCACTGGCACAGTTTTCGTGGTGCTGTGAAATACTCCCTCTCCCACCTGGCCAGCCCCAGTATTTGCAGTAATTTTGCACTTTGTGCTTTGTTTGCAGACAGGACCCAGGGCTTTGGTCTCCTCAGCACCTTGGCAGGAGCAAACAGGAGCCGTGGCTGTGAAGAGACCCTGGAGACAGAAGTAAACAGAAATTCCAGTAATTCCTGGTTCCTGCTCTGCTCAGGCCCTGCCTTCATCCACTGGGGGTGGCTGGGACCTCCCCTTGTGCCACAGAGCCAAAGGAAAGAGCACTAAAGCTCCATTCGTGATGGGTTTGATTATATCCAAATTATCCCCTTTGGGGCAAAACAAAACCTGTCATTTCATGGTGTTACTGGAAAATCTCCAGCAAATCCATCCCGAAATCCCTTCATGCAGCACCAGTTAGTTCCCAGTGCTGCAGAAGGGGCTTTTCGTGGCTCAGGTTTTGCAGTAACGCTGAGATAAAGGGCAAGGTTTTGAAGGAAAAGCTGGGAGCACCTGATTTGCTGCTGGTGCTTTTTCATGCATTACTGGATACTGAGATATCTTCATTTCCTGACAGTCCAGCCCATCTCCAGGAGACAGGGAAGAGTCCCAGTCAGATGCTGGAGAGGATGGGGCTGGCACAAACAGCCTGGAGCCGGACAGTGCTGCAGGTGAGCTCAGCACACCTGGCAGGGACACAGAGCCCTGGGCTCAGGGGAATGAGGGGCACAAAGGCGCTGCCAGAGCCAGGAGAGGCCTCAGATCACTGCAGCATTGCAGGAGATGGGACTGCCTTCCCAGCTGTGTGTGAGATCTGGGGTTTGATGTGGTCTCATCAGCTCATCCCTCTCTGATTCACTCTGGGGCAGTTTGTGGACAGATCATTCTGGAATCAGCAAGAAATATTAACTACGGATGAGCTCACATGTAATGTATCACAGAATCATGGAATCTGGAATATTTTGGGTTAGAAGGCACCTTAAACCTCATCCCATTCCATCCCCTGCCATGGCAGGGACACCTTCCCCTGTCCCAGGCTGCTCCCAGCCCTGTCCAGCCTGGCCTTGGGCACTGCCAGGGATCCAGGGCAGCCCCAGCTGCTCTGGGCACCTGTGCCAGGGCCTGCCCACCCTCACAGGGAAGGATTTCTTCATAAAATGAATCCCCAATGTAACAATGCCATGATTTGTCTGTATGAGCAATCAGTAAATTGTTTTTTTCTCCTATGACATTGGAATTTGCAAATGGGATCTGCAGCTGTTAAAATCCTGGTTTTCTGCTAGAAACCAGAATCATTTCTCTTCAACCAAGCTGTATTTCAGATCCCATGCTGGATATGGACATCCAGGAGCTGGCCAGCCTGACCACGAGGGATGGGGACCCGGAGAACTTTGAGAGGCTCTTCTCAAAGCTGAAAGAAATGAAAGGTAATGCACCAGGAGAGATGGACCTGAGCTCTGGCACCTCCTGCACGGCTCAGAGAGAGGCAGGAGTGAGTTGGGAAGCTGTGAAATTCCTGTTCTCCTGCCTGGAGTCCTTTAGAGGCAGCTGCTCTTTCCATTCATTTGCTCTTCATCTTGATAATGCTCTTGACAGCAGCAGGTGTTGCTCTGGGTTCCCAAATGCAGGGCAGGAGGTGCTCACTGCTCACTCCTGAGCTTCACAGCCCCATCCTCTCCTCCCCACAGACAAAGCTGCCACGCTGCCTCACGAGCAGAGGAAGCTGCACGCAGAGAAGGTGAGCCTTGGGAACTGGGGTGGGAATCAGCAAAATGGGTGTTTGCTTTCCAAGCTACAGTTCCTGCTCCTGCAGAGTTCCTGGATTAAGTAGTGAGAACAAACCACACAATCCTAGGGAAGACTTGTCAGGTATCTCCCAAAAACTGAATAACCTGGAAGGTTGAAATACCAGAAAGGCATAAAATCCTGGAATGGTTTGGGTTGGAAGGGACCCTAAAGATCATTTCATTCCACCCTACTGCCATAAAAAAAAGACTTTCCCCTTTCTGAATTCTGAGCTGAAAGCCCTGCAGGCACTGGGGGTGCTGGCCAGCTTCCACAAGCCAATGGAAAAGTGTGGAAAAGTGAATGATGCCTTAAATAGCACAGGTTTTGTATCACAGGTGCCTCCCATGACCTGAACCATTGCCTCTGTGCTGCTGAAATTCCTTCACCTCAGAGAGGATGTGCTGCACTTGCAGAGCTGCCTGCCAGATTTAGCTGCTGCTCAGCTCCTCCTCTCTGGGTGGGAAATACAAAATCCTCAGTCCTGTGATGGGATTGTCTCCCTTTCCCATCTCTTCTGCCATTGTAGGTGGCCAAAGCCTTCTGGATGGCGATCGGAGGAGACAGGGATGAGATTGAAGGGCTCTCCTCGGATGAAGAGAACTGAATTCCTCTGTAGCTGCAAGTGCCAGAGCAACCCTGAGGGAATGATCCTGCCCTGGATTAGTGTTCATTGCCAAAAACCCCATTTAGCTGTAGCTGCTTCCCTTGGTGACAGCATTCCCCATATGCCACATTCCACAACATCTCCTGGCTCCAGAGGCTTTGTCTGACTGTCCTGTCTCCTCTCCAGAGGACGTTGGAAGGTGACACGTGTGTGGTTCAAGGAAACAGTGATGAGTTTACATTTTTCAAATGAACATTTTTATGATTTCCTCTCTGGGGTTTAAATAAACAAATGTGCTCCCAGTTATCTCTGCACACAGGGCTGGGGCTTGGGAAGTGACTCCTGAATTCCAAACTCCATTTCTCAGCTGTGGGGCTCTTGGATGGTTTCATGGAGCTTTTCCCAGCTCAAACTGGCCAGATTTGGATGAGCCCTGAGGAGGAGGTTGCTGAGCTCCATCCTGCCCAGTGCCAAAGCCATTACACGTGGCCCCAGGCTCGGATTCTGTTTGGATTTTGCCTGTGTGAGGATGGGGCTTCCCTGGAATGTCAGGTGTTGTCCACGCTCCCTGGATTCCCGGTGAAATGCCAGATTGCTGCTGCTGCTCCAGGGGTGGAACTCCCTGCCCAAGCCTTGTGCAAGGCCTGGCAGAATGCACAGAGCTGCTCTGGGGAGCTCTGCCCTCAGTTCCCAGCCCCTGGGGCCCCTGTGGGCTCAGTGCCCACACTCCTGTGTGCCCATCAGGGCTCAGGAGGAATTCCCTTGTCCTGGATGGAGCCCCCATCACTTCCACAGCAGCACAGAGCCTCTGGAATGACGGACAGGGAAGGAAGGTGGAGCCTGGTGAGGGGGAGAAAGGGGAGGTGCCACCCTGGCTCCTCTGTGCAGGCACCGGCAGTGGGTCTGTGGGGAGAGGATCCAACAGATTCCCATGTAAAAGAGTCTGACCCCAAGAACTTCCTTATCCATCTGAAAATCCACCCTGTTAAGCACCCTTAGTTAGGAATTTCAAAATTAACTTTTCCCATGTCCCCTAAATGGCTGAGTCCCAGGACACGGGTTTGCCATCCATTATTGATGGCTTTACATTCTGCTGGCACTGTCACAGTGCTCCCTGAATTCCCTTTTTAATGATTAAGCAAAGGTGAATGTAAACCATCAGTGTCTTGGAATGCTGGGAATCCCTTCCTGGGTGGAAGCTGCAGCGTTCAAGGACAAGAACTGCAGCCTCACTGGCAGTTTGGGAAGGCTGAGCAGGAGCTCCCTGTGGTGAAACACCAGGCTTGGGAGAATTCTGGAATACTGGGAGAGCCAAGGAAACACCTGCCAGGGACACCTTCCCAGGCAGCTGCGGGGCCTTGCTGTGACTGCACCTTCTCCACATCCTTGTCCCAGCACAGACCTGCAGGTGCCTCATTCCAGGCAGGCAGTGGTTTCCATGTTGGCTCCTCGGTAGCTGAGGATTCTTTCTGCCCTTTCTAAATCTTTGTTGTGCAATGGTGACAAATGGCCAAAGTGCCAAGGGAGTAGAGTGGAGGCAGCGAAGAAAAAATGGACTTGGACACTTTATAAACCCATTCTTTAGACATGTGACAGAGATGTGACTTTTTAAATTTAATGAGATCATCTCAGTTAAAACCCAGTGCTTTGCTGCCTTTTTATGAGGTAGCAGCAGCTCATTCCCATACTCAGAACTCTTTTAAACATGATTTATTGTAAATGTGGGTCTTGTCTGTAGGGGCACAAATCATGGAGGCAGGAAGTGTGGCTGGACACTGGGAAATAATTTAATGATCCTCTGAGGTTGTTGTGTTGTGGTTTAAAATCAAGGTGTACTTTGCTGGTGGGTTTTTTTTTGTGGGTTGTTTGGGGTTTTTCTGAAGAGACCCTTTGGTTTTGGCTACAGAGTTCCTTTACAAAACAAGAAGTCACAGAAATGAATAAAAGGGGCATTAGTGGGAAAGCAGAGTTGTGTCTGTCACTCAGTTTGTGTAGCAACAGCAGAATTCCCAGCTGGCTGCACGCAATCCCAGTGGTTTGGGTTGGGAGTGCCCTTAAAGGCCCCAGTCCCTCCAGGTTTGACATCCTTGTCCCAGCTGCAGAGCTGCTTGCTGCTGCAGCATTCCCAGTGCTGGGCTGGCATTCCCAGTGTTCCTGGCCAGGCCAGGCTGCAGCTGAAGCTCTGGGATGGCAGAGACTGCCCAGCCCTGGCAGCCAGCTTTGGCCCACAGCACGCGTTCCAGGCCGTGGCAGCTCTCTCTTTATGTTGGCTGAGCCTCCCTGCCGTGTCCAGCGGGGACTGGGACACTGCGAGCCAGGTGACAGCACAAAGCCTGGACCAGACCCTTCATTACCACGCGGCTGGAAACCCCAGTGGAAAAAGTGTTCTCTTAATCCTGTCAGGAAAAGCAGCCCAAAAGCAGAGAATTCCAGTGAAACCTGGGGGGCCGTGAGGAGTTCACGCACGGTGGGATCGGGGAGTGCCCTGGCACCTTCCCGGGGCTCTTCAGAGTGCAGGGATCTGTCCCTGTCCTGGGGTGGCACCTGCCCTGCCCTGCCCACCCTCAGCCACGGGCTGTTGCAATTCTGCCCGGGGTTTAATCAGGAAAACTTTCCTACCAGGAGCACGGGGCAGCCATGGACGGCTCATCAGGGAGGGAGGGTGGAATCTGCTCCTTAAGGGTTTCTCCAGGATTTACTGGCTGGACTCCAGGGAGGCACGGCAGGAATTCGGGGTCTGCTCCTGACAGGACACTGCAGGCTGAGCAGGGAATGCTGCTCTGCAGCTCCTGCTCTCCTGAGCTGGTAACAGCTCCCCAGTTCCCTGCGGTGCAATTCCAGTGGCACTTTGAACTTGTGAATACTCAGCTGTGCCTGCCTTCTCCAGCAATTGGAGAAGAAATCCTTGGATCACAGAACTCCACTTATACTCACCCCTCAATCCCATTAGTTAAAAGAACTAAATGCAATTTTAAAATTATTTTTTATATATTTGGCTTTAAATTCTTGAACAGAACTGTCCCAGCTGTAAAAAGAACGAGTCTTACCTGTGACCGAGCTCTTGTGCTTTACTGGGATTGCACAAACCTAAGGATGCTGCTGTGTCCCAGTTACTGTCATGGCAACACCCCACAGTGTCAATTTGTGTCCTTAAGCACATTCCTCCGACAGCCCGATTTGCTCACGAGCCTGAGTTTTCAAATCAAAGTTTATTAAAATGTCAAAAACAGACCTTACAGTTCCACATGGAAAGGGAGGGTGTACATGGGACAGGCCTCGGGTACAAAGGCAGGGATGCTGCAGGGAGGGCAGCAGCTCACAGCTCCCCAGGGGACAGGGACAGGGCTGGGTGTCCCAGCTCAGCACCGGGAACCCGGCTGGCCTCTGGGAGCAGAGGAGCTGCCAGCTCTGGAGGGGCAGAGGGTGACCCAGGCAGCTCTGCAGGAACAGGTTTTGGTTTTTAAAGCCCCCTCAAGCCCCGAGCAGCACCAAGGGCCCGGCTGGGGCCCTGACTTGGTGCAGCAGCAGCACCGTGGCTCCCGAGGGCTCGGGGACCTCATGCTCAGCTCTTCTCACATCACAAACTCCTCATTTCCAGCAATCATCAGCAAGGAGCAGATGGAAGATTTAATTCTCTGAGTCCTTAATTGCCCCTTCTGCTAAAAATTAAATATTGGATTCATCTGAATATTCGAGAAAGACACATAAATACAAAAGCAGGTACATAGTAAAAAACACTGAACTTCTCAAGCACACTGCTCAGGCCACCACTAGAGAAGGTCTGGTTCTCATCCCAGCTTAGCACAGCCATGAAATTCCATCCTCCTGCCCCTCAGAGAACCAGGAGAGCTCTGGATGCTGTGGATGTGGCTGGTCCTTCCCTGGGCCGGGTTCTTCCTGCTTTTCCAGTCTGGAAGCAGCTCAAGGCACAGTGCCACCACTGGCTGCTCGGGATGGGTCCTGAACATCCTTCACCCTGCAGAGGATCCTGATGCAAGGGGGAGGAAACTGTGAGCAACTCAGGGGCTCCCTTGGCCTTTTCCTGGCACACAGGGCAGCCAGAGCTCCAGGGAAATGCCTTCCGAGGGGATTTCTCCATCTTTGTGCATATGCACGCTGACTGCTGGAGATTAAGTCAAATGGACAGCACTGGATTACTCCTAAAACAAGCTTAGCACAAAATACAACCTGCAATTCAGAACATTAACAATAAACAGAGCCTGGGAAAGCACAGGGAAAGCTCTGCCAGCAGCCAGGCCCTGCTGTGCAGCCACACCAAGGGAAGGGTCAAAGGTCCTGCTACTGACTCTGGAGGAACAAAACCGGGTGAGATCCTGGAGAAACGAGCCCAGCCTGCCACGGAATGAGAGGATATTCCAGCCTGGAGCTGCAATCTGAGCCAGGCCAGGCTGCTCCCATCCCTTTGAGCTCCACACCAAGGCTGCTTTAATCAAGTTCTAGAACTCAAACCAAGCCTCCCGTGCCCTGAGGGCCCTGCTGCCTCCAGCAATGCCAGCCCAATCCCTGCTCCCTGGCCGCAGGAACTGGAATTCACCTCATCTGCAACGGGGAGCATCCAGGGCAGCTGGGCAGAACATCCCTGGGCTCAGCCCCACCCCTGTGCAGGGCCAGGCTCTGCTGGGCTCCCCAAGGTGACTCCAGAACCCCCAGAGCTTTCCTGAATCAGGGAGCAGCAAACAAAGGGGACAGAGGAAATTAATGCTGGAGTGGAGATAATCTCCCCTTTATCTCACTGCACCGCTGGGCCAGCTCACATTTTCCACTGCAAGGCATTTCACTTAAGGGATGATGAGGGAGATTAACCAAAGTTTTATGCATCATCTGAATCCTGGGTTTCAAAAGGCCTCAATTAATAATGGTCAGCAATTAATTATCCTTTAGCAAGGGGCTGTAGCTGGGGTTCCCAGCGGAAATCCAGGTTGGCTGAGGAGATGACTCCGTGTGCAAATTTCATATTAAAATTGGGATTTATTCCCACTGGTGGCCTCTGGATCAGGCTGGGCTCCTGCTCACACCACCACCTGCAATCCCTGCCTCTGGGATTTCAGAGGCATTTCTGTGGTTAATGCAGGAGGCACAGAGTCCAATTTCCTCTGTGATGATGAGGACAACAGCAACACAACATTTGTCACCAGAATAAGCCAATAAGCCACTCATGGAGGAAACCCAGGGCCATTTTACAGAGCACATTTTTTCCCCTCTCATTTAAACAGCCAAAAGTCAAACATTTCTACAAAATTCAGGATAAATTTTTCTTTGCACCTATGTTAGAAACCTGTATCTGAACCAATGCTGAACCAATCCATGGTGACAACAGACCTGCTTTGTAAAAGGCCCAAAAAATCCTGTTTTATACAGATCTCTTCTTGCCCCAGTCCGTGCAGGCAGAGGTGTCACTCAGAGCATACACAATGTAAAATTTAACAAATCACACACCCTGCAAGCCTCCAGTGCTGCTTGTGCTGCACACAACAGCTCCAGTCCAGGCTCAGCCAGAGGACATCCCAAAGTCCTGTGTCAGCACATCCACCACCAGAGTCCTCCTCACATTTCAGATGTTTAAAGAAGGCAATTCCTCGTTTCTGGAAGGGAGCTCCCCAAACCATCCCTTCATCTGCATTGCAGCAGCAGCAGTGGCCTCTGGGATCTGTTCTGGTGGCACTGGGGCCCCTCAGCTCCAGGAGTGGTGGGCTTGGCAAAGCAGGAGAGGCTGCAGAGGTCTGGGAGGAAGGAGCCGTTGGCAAAGGGGGAGCATGGAGATTCCTGGTGGGTGTTTGATCCAGTCAGCTCCCCCCGTGGGTCAGGGCACTCCCACAGAAGTTTGCAGGACTAAAGCTTTATCAAAACCATCCTCAAGCCCATCCCAGTGAGTCCTTCCCACAGCCACATCCAGCTTGTTTGTCTTTCATAGATAAAAAACAAGAAAAAAGATTTCCATAGGAAACTGATTATCACTTTCTCCCCTCCCCCTCTAATATTTTGGCACAAATGCATAAGATATTCACTGCAGATATAAAGAAACAGATAATTGGACAGTACTGACAAAGTTATGAGACTTATTTGGCAAATGTGAATCATAAAAACAAGTGCTAAGGGTTTTTTTCCAGTTGTGGAAATTGTTTGCCATGACAGTTGCTGCAGGGATAAAAAATATTAAACAGTCTGGAGCATGTATGTTTAAAATGAACATTTTATAATACAAGTAAATACACACTCTCCTGATTTCTCCAGGCAAAAACACATCTTAGAGCATTTTCATCAGCTGGAACAGTTTCACACAGAGGGCTGGTTGTGTCTGAGATGTCCTGGCTGCTGCATGTGACAGCACGGGATCCCCCTGCAGGGAGCTCCAGCCAGGCCTGGACATCCATCCCTGCCCCACCTGGACACGCAGCCCTGGGGCTTTGGAGAGGCAGAGACTGGGAGAACACAGCCCAGAGCTGCTGTGCTTAATGCAGGCTGACTGCAGAGCACTGAGCCTGAGCTGCTCCAGCCAGGGCTCCCCACGGGACAATTCTCCCTCTGGGAGCAGCTCCAGTCAAAAATCGCTGCAGCAACACCACAAAGAGCCTCAAACTGGGCTTTTGCTCCATGTGGATCCAGGCTGATCCATGAGGGCATCATCCCTCAGCCACCAGGCAGGCTCTGCCTCCTTGCTGCAAGTCCAGTGTGGGGAATTCCTTCCTTTTCAGAACATTCCCGCAGGAATTCGTTCTTCAGGGTGCCTGAAATGCCTCCTTCCCCCTGCTGCTGCAGTACCGTGTGGATCAGGGGGGTGGTGAAGGAATGCAGGAGCAGGAGCCATCCCAGAGTCCCACGGGGTCTGGTGTTCCCATCCTGGAGCCCCACAGGCTCTGGTGTTCCCGGGATGCTGCAGAGCCTGGAGTTGTGTGAGGGAAGGGAAAGTTTCCTGGGAGCTGGGATGGCTCCTGTGCCACACACAGCCTGGAGGCAGGTGAGCAGTGCCTGCTCTCCACTGAAACAACATCCAGCTCTTTATCCTCACCAACTCCAGCTCCAGATTCCAACTGCAGCGGCCCCAGAGCATCCCGACCAAAGTGCCAACAGTTTCAGTGGAAGTGGCTTAAATGGGTACTTAAAAACAACAACAAAACAAAGAAAACCCGCTTCTCTTTTGGTTTTGAAGCAGATTTTTTTCTCATCGCTTGAGTAACTGGGGAGTTGTTTACTATGCCTCTGCTAAGTGTTGCAGTCTCTGTTCCCCGTGGCCCCAGGAGGGGTTTCCTTAGGAGACGCTGGAGCAGCGGATGCTGGGGGAGCCCATCTGTGTCAGGACCTTGTCCAGCCACTGCAGGGGCCCGTTGAGGTGCAGCTCGATCCAGCAGGGAGTGCTGGTCACAGTCTGCCTCCTGCCAGGGGAAGAGACACGACACCAACGTGACCAACAGAGCACCGAGGTGGCAAACAGGAGAGGATTCCAGCTCCTGAGCTGCCTCCACAACCACCCTGGCCAAAGGAATGGCTCTGCTCTGGAACAGCCTCTGTGCTCTGGAACAGCCTCTGGCCTGTGCTGCTGATTTATTTTAAAAACCCACCTTGTCCCTTCACATTTGTTATGGCCCCACAGGAGCAGCTTCCTATTTACTGCTCAGATTTTTCCTTTGCAGACCTTTCCTAGTTAGACAACAAGGTCCATGTTCACCAAACATGTTCCATTTTCCTATGCACAAGACAAGGGTGTTCACTTTTTAGTGTACCCTTGGGTTTTAGTAGAATGTGGAAGTGCTGGGAAGAGCTCACCCCAAGCCCTGCAGATCCTTCCTGCACCCATGGGCCCTTCTGGGCCAGAGCTCAGCTGCTCTGAGCTTCCCCTGCACAAATCCCTGTTTCCTCCTCTGTCGCTCTCCCTGAGCCCAGACCCCACGGGTATCTCCAGGTGGAAAAGCACAGAGATGGGGAGGAAAAGAAGGAAAGGGAGACCAAGACATGGAGCCAGGGGCTCTCCCTCCTCTGCATGGCTGAGGTCTTGTTCCAGGCAGGGCCAGCTGCTGTGGAGGAGGGAGATTACAGAGCAGGAGAAACAGCCTGGAAACAGCCTCGCTTTACACCCCCACTTCCTACAGAAGCTGTCCTTGGAATTTGGTGATGGGAGGGAGAACCTGAAATCTGTGGGACCAGGAACAACCAGGGGTGAAACAGGAACCCTGTGCATGGAGGGCTGTCCTGAGCTCCCACCACCATCCCTGTCCTGGCCATCACAGGCTGCTCATGGAATTGGCTGCTCCCCTTCCCTGCACCAAATCTCTGGCACAGAGGAGCACTAAACACCTCCATCCAGACTGCCCAAGGGTGAACCAGGAACCAGGGAATGGCCCTCTGGATGCTCCCACAGGAACATGTCCATCTCTGCACCAGATGGAGAACCCTGTGGAAGGAGAGGCAGGGTGGGGAGAGCAGCCAGACGAGCTCAGGCGTTCGGAGCCCGCGGGGATCCCTGGCTTTCCGTAAGTCACGCTCGTCTGGAGCTCAGCAGGGCCTGGCTGGGAGCCAGCCCTGGGCTGCTCCGGCCCCAGCTCCGGACGATTTCAAAACAAAATGGACTCCAAACATCTGGAGAAATGAAGAAAGTGGCAGAGCAGCGTGCAGGGCCCGGGCTCCAGCTGGTCCTGAGGCCTCTCCCCCTCCTGCAGCAGAGCAGCCCTGGAATGGCAGCGACCCCACGGAGCTTTGAGTAAGGCTTTAAAGGGTCCAATATTTCCACATCACTCTGGGCTTAAATCCTCACCAGCTTTCCCTCTCAGAAAGCAACACACATTGTCCACCAAATTTCCTTTCCCCTGCCTGTACCATCCATCCCTGACTGCTCTCCCTCAGATGTTTGCTCACCCGTGGGGTGACAGAGCAAAACTATGGAATTCTCTGTTCCCACAGCATCTCCAGTGTCCTCGTGGGGTCAGAGTGACCACATCATCCATCCCACCCACCAGACCTCCTGCATCTCCCTTTCAACCTCAGTATTCACTGGGAAAAACCTGATCCTGCTGCTCCCACATTCTCCCACTTGCCCCATGGCAAGCCCTAAGGAAAGGATCAGGAGATTTAACTATATATAATTATATTTTTTAAAATAGATTTTTTTCAAGCCAATCTGCTTTTGTTTTAATCCCATTAGTTCCTAATAAAAGAAGCATTAAATCCAGCCCATGGGAAGCACTCACACTCACACTGTACTTCCACAAGGGCATGGAGGGACAAGGGGACAAGACACAGGGAATGGATTCCACTGGCAGAGGGCAGGGTTAGATGGGATATTGGGAAGGAATTCCTGTGAGGGTGGGCAGGCCCTGGCACAGGGTGCTCAGAGCAGCTGGGGTTGCCCCTGGATCCCTGCAAGTGTCCATGGCCACGCTGGAGTAACCTGAGACAGTGAAAATTGTCCCTGTCCATGGCAGGGGTGGCACTGGATGGGCTTTAAGGTCCTTTCCAAAGCAAACATTCCAGGATTCTATAATCCTGTCTTGATAGAAGTGCAGTCTTAAGACACTCAACCTACCCAAAACATATCTAATCTTAAGAAAAAAATATTCTATTTCCTACCTGGACCATGTGGATTTATCTGTGTGCTCCAGATAAAGCTCTTGCTTCCTACCACACGTGGCCTTCCAGGTGTATCCCACAAAGAGACCAGACCAACCATTCCCAAGAGCCACAGCCTACCCATGTTCCTGAACAGACACTGGGCTGATTCTCCCTTTCCCAAGAGCACTGCCAGCCCAGCAGGGCTCTCGAGCAGAGCCCGGGGTGATCCCCAGCCCATCCATGCCCCTGGACAGGCTGATTGCCCTTTCCCAAGAGCAGCACAGCCCAGCAGGGCTCTCCCAGGCGGGAGCTGAGCAGGAGCAGAGGGCAGGCCCCACCTGTACTCGGCGCCCCAGCCCTTGACGAAGCTCATGCGGATGGTGCACATGCGGGTCAGCTGGTACACGGCCTCGAAGCCCTGGTTCACCGACTGCGCCAGCAGCGCCGCGAACTCCTGGTTGTTAAAGATCTTCAGGTTACAGCCTGCGGGAAAGGACACAGCAGGGACATTGGTTTGATGGGACTGAGAATGCCAGGCTGCCTTCCCTGCCCTCAGAGCCCAGAGGCAGGAATGGAGGCTGGCACATTTTCACAGGAAGAAGGAAAAGGGGAGAATTCTGAATGCCAGAGCCCCCCAGCAGACTGTGACTGGAGAGACCAGGCTTGGGATCCTCCTGTGGAAGCTCCTTCTCTCTCCTGGACACTGTTTCCTTCCTCTTGTAATTTAAAGCCTGACTAGGACTGAGCACTCACCAGCAGAGATCCCTGGAGGGAAGGAATGCACAGGCTGAAAACAGGAGCTCCCTGTGCTGAGTGTGTCACAGAACGGGGAAGATCTGAAGTGAAACCCCTCTGACACACCAGGAAGCAGCTCTGAGGGTTAAAGAGGCTGCCAGGGCTGGTGGCAGGGCTGCTCCTGCTAAAATCCTCTCTCCAGTTTCACTATCATGTGCCAACTCCTTTTTAAACACAAGTTTTCCCCCTGATGTTTAGCCCCAGCTAAACAACTGAGAACAACTTATTCAACTGTTCTTAGGGGGAAAAGGTGAACTATAATAACATCCTTCATAGTTTACATAAATAAATAAATGCCCCACTTTTTTAAAAGTGTTGCTATGTTTGCCTTCTCCCAGATAACCATAAACAAGTTAAACTCTGAAACCAGGCACTCAGCTAAGGCTCATTTGGGATTACACATGAGCCAAGGCTGAAAAACAACACTTGGAGTGGGATGAATTGTGTTTTGCTAAAAATCACTTTGTGAGCCTGCTCTCCTGGGCTGGACTCATCTGGTGTGGAGCAAGGGTGACCACAGCAGCTGCAGGAAGCACTGCCCACTTCTGGAGCCAGGGAAGAGCCCAGGGGCTGCAGTCTCAGGGAGCCTGAAGGGAAGTTTGAAGGGTGGAGGGCCAGGCTGAGCTCAGGGGAGGAGGAATAACCTCCAGGAAGATCCCAGTGCTGGACCCCAGCCCTTGGGAGCACTTGGGATCAGCCTCTCCATGGGGGAGAGTGGCACTGACTCGGTCCTGTCAACAAGGCAATGAAGAAACTGCTCCAAACCCAGCAAAGATTTGAAGAACAGGCGGCCAAAGACTGTGGCAAAAGTGGGGAGAGCTGGATCCAAAAACTGAGCCTGAGCTGGGTCTGAGCGGAAATGTGGGCTTTTCATGTCTGCAGATGCTGACTGCAGCCAGGGTGGACTCCTGTGATGTGGTGGAGAATTAAGTCATAATTTGCAGCACTGGCAGCTGCATCTGAGAAAGGAAACCCATTAGGATGGGCCAGAGCTTGGAGCGTATGGATCTCCTCTCAAAAGAAAAGAATTCAAATATTTCTAAACAAAGAAGTTCAGTTTTTAAATATATACAGGCTTTTAACTGTAAAAAAGTCAGCTTGTGTAAGCTTAGCTAAGTAACTAAATTCCATTTCAAAGAGCATCTCCTCTCTCACCAGCTTTTTGCATTTATCTAACAAAAAAGCCTTTTCTTCCAAATAGATGAAATAAATTATCTTGTAATCTTTCAGCAAAAACTTCAGACTTTAACCAGAATGAGGTGTCTGCAAATGTGATTTCTTTAGAACAAACCAATTCACACAGAGGAAGGGATTTTACTAGAGACCAGAAAAAAAGGAACTATTTAAATCTATTATGGGTGAATCTAAATTAAGAGAAATTTCTTACCATTATTTAGAGGCACAAACAAAATTATCAACGTGTCTGTGAGATAATTATGATACAACAATGGACTGATAAAACACTGAGGGAACAGTGGGAGATTCTGCTCTAAGCTGTGCTTAGATTCTGTTCTGTTGGATGGACATAGTGCAACTTTTAAACCTCCAAAGAAACTTCCTTCAGCAGTACCTCCATCCCTTAAGCTACAAAAATGCCCTGCTTGAATTGTCAAGTGGCTTCTAAAAGAGTAAAATAGATTTTCCAAAGAATTTGTGGACTGCCTTCCCTGGAAGTGCTCCAGGCCAGGCTGGACGGGGCTTGGAGCAGCATGGGGCAGGGGCGGCTGTGGAAGGGGATGTTCCAACGCAACCCAACGCAACAAACCCAGCCCACTCTGTGATTTTACAGAAGCCCGGCGTGCCGAGGAGCCGGGCCGGGCTGCGCCCTTACCTGGGGGGATCTTGCAGACCGTGGCCGGGTGCCAGCCGTAGCGCTGGTTGCAGTTCGGGGACTGCACGAAGATGGCGCTGTCGCTGAGGCACTCGGCGAACACCTCCCCGCCGATGTAGTACAGCCTCACGCCGCGGCCTGCGACACAGCGGGGGTCAGCGGCGACAACACCGGGAAAAACACCGGGAAAAGCTGACCCCGGGGCTGGGATGGCTCCCTCAGGGGAGATGAACCGGCCCAGGGGCTGGGATGGCTCCCTCAGGGGGGAAAACACCGGGGGAAACTGCCCCAGAGGTTGGGATGGCTCCCTCAGGGGGGGAAAGCGGACCCCGAAGCTGGGACGGGCTCCCTCAGGGTGGAAAAATGCACCAAGGGCTGGGATGGCTCCCTCAGGGGAGAAAGCACCGGGGAAAACTGCCCCAGAGGCTGGGACGGCTCCCTGAGGGGGGAAAAATATCCGGAAAAATTGCCCCCGGGGCTGGGATGGCTCCCTCAGGGGAGATGAACTGCCCCAGGGGCTGGGATGGCTCCCTCAGGGGTGAAAACATCCCCAGAGGTTGGGACGGCTCCCTGAGGAGGGAAAAACACCCAGAAAAACTGACCCTGGGGCTGGGATAGCTCCCTCAGGGTGGAAAACAAGCCCCAGGGGCTAGGTATTTGAGGAGGGGTTTTTGAGGAGGGGTATTGAGGAGAGGTATTTGAGGAGGGTTTTTGAGGAGGGGTTTTTGAGGAGGGGTTTTGAGGAGGGGTTTCTGTGGAGGGGTTTTGAGGAGGGGTTTTGAGGAGGGGTATTTGAGGAGGGGTTTCTGGTGAGGGGTTTTGAGGAGGGGTTTTGAGGAGGGGTTTTGAGGAGGGGTATTTGAGGAGGGGTTTCTGGTGAGGGGTTTTGAGGAGGGGTTTCTGTGGAGGGGTTTTTGAGGAGGGGTTTCTGGTGAGGGGTTTTTGAGGAGGGGTTTCTGTGGAGGGTTTTTTGAGGAGAGGTTTCTGGTGAGGGGTTTTTGAGGAGGGGTTTCTGTGGAGGGGTTTTTGAGGAGGGGTTTCTGGTGAGGGGTTTTGAGGAGGGGTTTCTGGTGAGGGGTTTTGAGGAGGGGTTTTGAGGAGGGGTTTTTGCGGGTGTCCCCGGCAGTGAGTTACCGATGTGCCGCCGGGTGAGCTCCACGGCCGCGTTGCGGTTGACGTTGGAGAGCAGACCCAGGCAGAAGCGCTCCGAGTTGGAGGGGTCGGTGAAGCCATCCACGGTCATGGAGGGCTGCGAGGCGTGGAAGGTCTCCCCCACCCTCTGGTTGAGCTCGTAGTAGGATATGGAGCACCAGAAGGCCGGCTCGCAGTAGGTCACGGGCTGCAGGTCTGCACCAAACAAAAGCCAAATCAGCCTCAGCAGGGGAAAGGAGGGTGAAAAAAACCCCAAACAGCTGGTTTGGAATATTGTTCTGCTTCATTCCTCAGGCTCATGTCAACCAAGGTTTCATTTTAATGGACCACAGCAAGGAGGTGACATCAGCCCTGGAGCTTCTGGCACGTGGAGCAATCACAAACAGTCAAAGGCATTACTCACTTAGCAAGTGGGGTGTCACTGAGCAGCCTCACACTTGGGGAAATTAAATAAATAAACTCAGCTTTGCTATGAAATGTGGGATCCTTTTAGGTAGTCAGTTCCTTAAGGAAATAAAGGAAGGAGCAGAAAATCTTGGAAAGCATAAAGCACAAACCTGCTGTCCATAGCACAGGTGTGCTGCACCATAAATCTGTGCACTTCCAACCAGTAAATCCACCCTTCCTTTTCACTGACCCTGCTGTGACCTCTCTGGCACTGCTGAAACCAGTAGTCTGAAATATGCCCCAAACTGCCTTTAACACTGGCATCAAAGTGATTTGAAAACCTTCTCCCAGTGCACTGGATCTCAAACCATGCCAGGAAAATCCATTTTCCCAGCAGGGGAAGGCTCAGCTCTTCCCCTGGGGTCCTGGTTTGCCTCGTGGACTGAAGCTGAGGAGCAGAGGGAGTTGAGGCAGCCTCAGTGGGCACTCAGACAGCACTGAGTGATTTCACTGCTCCCACTGAAGCCCAGGAGACTCCAGCAGAGCAAGGCTCAAGGAAAATTTCCTGGAAATGCAGCCCAGGGAGGTGCCCAGCCCTGCTGAGAGCCAAGCTGAGCAGGGGACTGCAAAGCAGACCCAGCCAACTCCTGAGTGCTGTTCCCCACATCCAGTGCAGGAGAAGAATCCCCCCCAGCCCTCCTCGAATTTATCACTTCATCCCCATTCAAATGGTGCTTAAAGACAGAACAGAAGAGCTCCCATCTGGCCAAGGAGTTAACATCAAGCAGCAAAACCCAGCTTTTGCCACATCTTTCTTTCCCATCTGCTGCTCCTGCAGGGCTTAGGAGAATGGGGGGCTTAAGAGATCAACTCCAAAAAAATCCAAGAGAGGTTTTCACCACCCCAGCCTCCTCTCACACTGACCAGGGTCTCTGCAGAGGTTTGGCAGTCTTTTCTCACCTGTACCTGTTACTCCATAACCTTCAGGCACAGGTTCAGCAGCCAAAAGACATGTTGGCTTCCTCCCCACTGCTGGAAGAGTTCCCAAAGTAGCCATTCATCAGGAAAATCACTTTGGTTTCTGCTTTGTTACAAGCTTTGCTGACAGCAAATAAGGAATTGAATAGAAGTACATCTGGGGAACTCTGTAATCCTCCATGAAATTTGGAGTTTGCACCATTCCCAGCTTCTTTTACTTGCCACTTCCTCACATTTGAATTTTCTAGCTCAAAGCAAGCCTCTCTCTTGATAGAAACAGATTATTTCACCCATCCAGGAGTGACACAAGTTTACTGTCCCTGCCCTTTTCTCCTGCACGGCCCATTTGGTGTTCCCACTGGAAATTGCCACACCAGGCAAGTTTTTCCAGCAGCAGCTGTGGCCACCTCAGGACTGCTCTGGGCTCTGTAGCCCAGCACAGTTTGGAGAGAGGCCCAGCAAACACCAGCTCTGCCCAGAGCCTCCCAAGGTGAGTGCACCCACCAAAGAAAACAGATCAGTTCCACATGACTGGGCTCTTGCTCCACAGAAAGTGCTTTTCTAATCAAAAGGCTGCTCAGCTCCAGAAAAATCAACTTGTGTTGATCCTTAAGTAATATCCTCAGGTTGGTGTTATTCAAGTTATAAAAACACTGAAACCTCTCCATGGTTTTGTGGTCCTTTCCTTCAGAAACCACCTCCACCTCGCTGGGGCTCAAGGGAACTGTGGATTCCTCACTGAAGGATGTACAGAAATTTTATTTCTGGCTTATCTGCAGCCTGAGGAAAGACATAAACCAACAAATCCTGGTTTGAGGAAAAGCTTGTCTCTAAAAACTGCAACCAAGTTTTTTATGATGCTGCTTTCTCCTGTGATTTGTAGTTTTAAACTTCAGCTTAAGCTGCTGTGGGATGGGCAAGTTCTCTCTTGTGTTAGAGCTGTCCTAAATATTCATTTTCAATTTATGGCTTCAGTGTTTGGGGAAAAGGAAGAGAATGCAGCTCTGCTAAAGCCAAAGAACCCTGTGGGGGTAACACAATCAATAAAACAGGATACATGAAACCCAGCAAAATCCTGCCTGAATCATCTCTGCACAATTTCAGCCTTGACTCAGAAACAGCTCTGCTGTCAGAAGTGTCCTCTGGGCCCTGGGATGGTCCCAGTCCTGCATCCTCTCTGCCAGATCAAAGGCCTGGGGAAAATCTGCTGCCTGCTCTGCTCCCCCTGTGAGCACAGGGAAGTTGTTGCCCCATTTCAGGGAATGTGTCTGATCACAACAGGGCTCACAGCTCACTGAGAGATGTTTCCAACCGTGCCAATCCCAGCGCCCTCCTTGGAAATGAGGATTCCCTTCCCTGTGCAGCCAGGGAAGGCTGGCTGTGCCCTGGGACAGGGGACAGAGGGACGTGGATGTGAGCAAGGGCCATGTGCTCGCTGCTGTGACAGCTCCTTCGTCAAGCCCTTCCGTGGAGCAATCCCTGACAATGGATTTCCTGTGCTCCAGGGATGGCCCCCTCGGAGCAACAATGTGTGTGTGACCACAGGGCTGCTCCCCAGCCAGCCTCCTCTCCCTGACTTCATTCCCAATGCCCACAGAATGCTGGCAGCTCTCCTTTCATTTTGTTTTTAGTATTTCCCTCAGTTTGTGTTTCAGCAATAGGGAAGAGATCCTCATATATCTGTGACTTCCACTTAAAGCTTTTGTTTGACAACTGAAAACTTGACAACTGTAATTTGGAACCAAAACCCAACACTTCCAACTCCAACACAAACTGAAAGGAGAATTAAAAAAAAAAAAAGATCCCAATATGTTACCTTGCAACGCTTTTGTGCCTGGGAATGGAAAGATGAAATTCCCTGAGCTCCTTCCATCCCACGTTTCAGACATGGAAAACCTGCCCTGGCCCTCGAGGTAACCCTGCCCCTGGTGTCACACTTGGTTTGCCTTGTGCTGCTTTATTGCCTCTGGAGCTCCCTGGAATATGGCCATGGGATTTAGGTCCAAAGTTCAGTTTACACAAAGTGAACTGTCTTAGAAGCTGCAGGTAGTTCTGCTCAAATCCACAAAGCAATCCTGGGACATTATTTTCTTCATGGCAAAGCCCCTGCTCTGCTGAAGAGCTGAGAAACTCCCTCCTTGCACACGCTGCTGTGGGGTCTGGATTTCTGTTCCATTTTCTCCACAGATACACACAGAAAGCCTCAATGGACTCCTGCAGAGCAAAGTCCAGCCCTAGACAGTGGAGTTTGCTTATCCAGGAATTACAGGAGTGCTGCAGCAGGTCACCAGCCACCAGCAGCTCCTTCCTGGGCTCTGACCCTCAGGCTGAAGGTCTGATTGCCCTGAGAGCAGCTCCTTGCTGCAGATAAACCATTTACAACACTCATGTGATGACAATTTTGCCCTTGGACACTTTTAAGTGTGGCTCAGCAGCTCTTTCATTTATTATTTCATAGCTTCCTCAAAGGCAAAAAATTTACAATAAAATTAAAAGCAACAAGAAGTTCTTCATTTGTGGAAGCGCCTGCCTGAGAGCAATAAATATGGTTTGCAAGAATTCAAAGGCATTTTTTAATGCTGGCAAATTAAACTGCTTCTCTGCTGTCTGCTCCTCAGACTACAAAGAGACTCCTCGTGCTTTACCAGCTTCACCTGCTCCTTTTTTTGTCCCCAGACAGCAGCTGAGACATCTGATGTGTTACTAACCAGTGTCCCTTCAGGAAGGATCTGGGGGATCTGCTTCCTAGGAACTCCTCTCTGCCTTGTGGAAGGCACATACCACTTGCCAGGTTGAGTTTGTTACATGGAATTGGCTTTTTATTTTTAGGTTTAAAAAAAGAAAAAAAAAGGAAAATTGCAGGAAAAACTGCAAGAAAATCTCATCAGCTCCCAGGCAGCACACTGGGAAAAATGAAATAAAAATGTCTC
Organism: Passer domesticus; assembly: GCF_036417665.1. Lineage (NCBI taxonomy): Eukaryota > Metazoa > Chordata > Aves > Passeriformes > Passeridae > Passer > Passer domesticus. Next base: position 19,051,796 of record NC_087487.1, on the reverse strand, counting down.
AGTCATGCATTTTCTTCTTGGGCTGTAGCAGTTAAAGAAATAAAAGTTTTGTGTCACCATGGCAATATTTAAAAAAAAAAGGGAGAAAAAAAAAAGAAATCCTCTGTTCAACAGCCCCAAGATATCCAAAAGTCAGCCAATGACTGACAAATTTTGGAGCAGTGTCAAAGTCCTGCGTGCCAGGATTAAAAGCATATGTAAACTTTATGGCCATGGTTATTCCAGAGGAGTCTCAAGTGGGCTCTGTCTGCTGCCTTAATGAACAGTTGGGGAGCTGATCCTGCAGCCAGGCAGAGCTGGGAGGGATTTTTATGGCACAGCAATTCCAAACAGGGCAGGAGCTCAGATGATGGAGATCAGAATGAAAATAAAGGGTGGAACTTCTGAGGTAAGAGAGGTGCAGAGAGAGCCACAAAAGCTCTCGTGGTGTCTCAGAGGTTCAGCTGCTCTCCCTCCTCCTCAGGGCTCCCTGTTTCTGTCACAGGTGTGGGGTGAGTCAGTGCCAGCCATGGTCTGACAGAGCCCTTGGGGCTGGAATGTGCTCCCTGTGCCCAGATGGAGCTGGGGGGAAAACAACTCCAGACTGCAGAGTTTGGGTGAGGAGAAGCAGCTGGTGTGAGCCAGAGCAGCATCTGTGCTTTGTGCATCTCCCCCAGCACCAGCAGCTCTGGTGCTGCAGGAGTGCTGTCCATGGCCTCTCCATTCCCTGGCATTCCTGCACATTCCCTGCTTATTTGGGCTCTCCAACCCCACACCAACCAGTCTGCTCCACTTCTCTCTGCTCAGTCTCACAGAATCACAGAATTCCAGGATGGGCTGGATTAAAAGGGACCTTAAATCCCATCCAGTTCCATCCCCTGCCTTGGCCAGGGACACCTTCCCCTGTCCCAGGGTGCTCCAGCCTGGCCTTGGACACTGCCAGGGATCCAGGGGCAGCCCCAGCTCCTCTGGGAATTCCATCCCAGCCCTCCCCACCCTCCCAGGAACAATTCCCTGCTCACATCCAATCCAAAGCTGCCCTCTGGCAGTTCAAAACCATTGGAATATTGCAAAAAGTGCATGACTTAAACAGTATCATTCCAATGTCACCCTCTTGACTGTAATGCCAGCTCCCAAGATCATGTGCTTACCCAGGTTGTTGTGTGCTGGAGACATGGGGTTTGGTGATAAGTTTGGAGAACCTGAAAATCAAGATGGGGTAATTATTGCTACGGAATCTGCACCAGGAAAAACATTCACAGGATCTGCAGGGCTGCCCAGGCTTGTTGGAGGGACAGCCCAGTGCTCACTGCAGGCTCATTTCTGACACTGCAGCTTCTCTCATGTTCACTACTCCTTACATATCAACTTGCTGCCCCTTCACAGGGAATTCACTGGAGTTTAACCCTTTAATTTTCCAAACTGAGCAGCACTTGGCTGTTTTGCTTTCAGGTATCATCCTGACAAACCCAGTTAGCTGGGCATTAAAGAGCTCAAGTGTACATTGCCAGACAAAATAAAATTAAAACCATAACACTTTATATCCCAGATCCTGCTGGGTTTGGGACAATGGAGTATTGGATCAGGTTACACAGATCTGACCAAAAAGCTGTCAGAATTTTATCCTCCATCATGTAAATCTGCCACCAATTCTGGGCCTATATTTTCAGTATCTGCACTTGGATGTCCCATGGATGCAGACAGATGTTACAGCCCATTTTTATTTTTCCTTTCACACTGTTCTGAGCTGGTTGCTTTATTTTTTTTTTCTATAATCAGGGAAATCCATGTATGAATTATTTGAACAAAAATTAGGTACCCTCATTCCAAACCTGGCTACTTCTTTTCGTGGCAATGAGAGAAAACCTGGACATTCAACTTCCTTTGGGATACAGCCACTAAATTAAAACCCCAAAGGTGACTCACCTGCATCCATGCTGGGGTTCATCTGGTGGTCACTGGTTTCTCCATCCTCACTCAGATAGCCTGGAGGAGGGGTCTCTGGAGGCACAAAACCATCACACTGTCAGTGCAACTGAAAAGTCTAGACTTTAGGCACCAAAAACATTCACTTTGTCATTCACAAGGAGCTCAAATTCTTTTTTATTACTTTTCTTTCTCAAGCTGCTGGAAGGAGGAGCCAGCACAGCCAGGATGATATCCATATTTGTGAATAACAGGAGGGGGAAAACAAAAAAATCCGGATTTTCAGTCCCATGAAACTTTAAGCCATGGAGGCAGTTTTCTGTCCACATATTTCTCCTCTCCTGGAGTGCAGCTGCATAACTAGTCCATGCAAATAAGGTGTAAATTGCTTGTAAAATAGATACATAAATAGAAAAGCTCAATTCCATCAGAAATTTGGAGAGTTTTACTCAACATGGCTGAATTCCATTCAAATCTCAACCCGGTAAGGGAACATCCAGTTTAGATTTCACAACAAACTGAGGCTGTACCCTGAATGAAGAGGTGAGTTTAAACCCAACAAAACAAAGCCATGAACATGCCGAGTGCCCCCATTCCCAACTCCCAGCTATTTCTGCACTCTGTAGCTCCAGAGGAACGCTGGACAGGCAGATTCCCAGTCTGGGATGCCCAGGCAGGATTCCCTGTGCTCCCTGACCCTTCCCTCTGCTCGCTGGATGGAAGACACAAGGTACCTGGAATGTAGTTGCTCTGGGGCTCGATACCTGCAGGGAAGTTAGTGTTCTCTGGGATGGAGTGGCTGTAGTCATCCAGGGGCGGGAACTCGGCCGGAATCTCCGTGTGCCGAGGCACCAGCACCGGGGGCAGCACTGTGCAACAGTCACAAAGTCAGTGAGTGGAACAGCAGGAAACCAGGAGAAACCAGGCTGGAGTGACAGCTTGAAAGGCAGGGGCCCGTTAAGGGACAGGATTTGAAGTTTGCCTCTGGAATAGCAGCAGCAGGTGAGGATGCTGTTGATTCCCAGCTGGGAATGGGATAGAGCTTCTCTGAGCACATCTGGTCTCTCTGCCCCCTTCCAGCTCTGCCTGAAACACCATTTAAGAGCTGGTGCACCCCATGATTCCCAAGGAATGAGGTTCCCATAGGATGGAGCAGGCAGTGGGATTAGCATAAACATCCTGCCTGGCTCTGCAGATCTGTGCTGACACGCAGCAGAAGCTCCTGCAGCTCCAGATCAAAGTCTCTTCCAGAGGCAGGAGGAGACTCCAGAACAGGAAGCTGGGAGCTGTTCTTAGACCCAGCTCAACAGTTTATCCTTAATTTAACCCCAGCAGTGAGGGATGCACAGAACACTGCTGTGGTTCCTGCTGTGAGTTATGTGCACACAGTGCCACGCTGGGAACCTGCTCACTTGGATTTCATCAATTCCCAACGATATTTTCCCCCTGAGTGCAGGTTCATAAATTATCCTACTCCACAGAGTAAGGGATTATCACCAATAATAGACCCACTGTGCCTGGGAATGCCCTGGGAGCTGCCTCCTGCTGCAGGAGAGGCAGAGGAGGGCAGGGATCTCCTGGCAATGCCATCGGAGATGGCTCCTGCTGCAGGAGAGGCTGGGGAGGGCAGGGATCTCCTGGGAATGCCATTGGAGATGGCTCCTGCTGCAGGAGAGGCAGAGGAGGGCAGGGATCTCCTGGGAATGCCATTGGAGATGGCTCCTGCTGCAGGAGAGGCAGAGGAGGGCAGGGATCTCGTGGCAATGCCATCGGAGATGGCTCCTGCTGCAGGAGAGGCTGGGGAGGGCAGGGATCTCCTGGCAATGCCCTGGAGCTGCCCCCTGCTGCAGGAGAGGCAGAGGGGCAGGGCTGTGGTGTACCTGGGGTCTCCACTCTCTGGTAGTGGTAGGGGTTGACGCAGACCTCGTCCTTCTTCATGTTGAAGGCGAACTCGCACATCTCCATGGCGCGCAGCTCGTGGTGGCTGTGCAGGTCGGGCCAGCGCCACAGGCGGCAGTAGATGACGTGGGGGAGGCCCTTCCTGTGGGACACCTGCAGCCGCCCATCCAGGGACCTGCACAGGGACACAGGGGTGGCTCTAGCCTGGCACGGTCACCAACAAATACCCGGCAGGGTCACCAACACCCAGCGCTGCCAGGCCGCTGCTGGTGCCCATCCTCTGAGGGCAAGGATTTCCCTCCAAAAGCAGTAAGATCCTGGGATCCCAGCCTGGTTTGGGTTGGAAGGGATCTTAAAGGTCATCCAGTGCCACCCCTGCCATGGCAGGGACACCTCCCACTGTGCCAGGCTGCTCCCAAGCCCCAGTGTCCAGCCTGGCCTTGGGCAGTGCCAGGGATCCAGGGGCAGCCACAGCTGCTCTGGGAATTCCAGCCCAGCCCTCCCCACTCTCACAGGGAACAATTCCTCCTCAATATCCCAGCTAACCCCACTCTCTTTCAGTCTGAAGCCATTCCCTGTGTCCTGTCCCTCCATCCCTTGTCCCAAGTCCCTCTTCAGCTCTCCTGGAGCCTAGGCCCTGGATGAAGCATCCTCAACAAATAATATTTGTTTCATACAACAGCTCTGCTCTGGGTTTACTCTTGGATATCTGGATTTTTGAATTTTTTCTTTACTATTCTATGGTCGATTAGGAGGCAGAGACAAAAGCTACAGCCAGTAAGAACAGGACAATTCAGGGGTAGCATGTGTCCTGAACAAGCAGGGTTTGCACAGCTCTCAGCCACCTCTGCTGTGCTTGGAAAGGTGTTACACCTTAAAACGTGTGTTAATAAACCTGGACTTCTAAAACACAGATAGATGAATTTTCATTGTCACAAAATCAATACAGATAGCATTTATGTAAATTTATCTACTATGTCTATATAAAGTTCAGGAACCTTACAAACAACCAAAACTTCCAGTTTCATTTTCCAGTTTGCAGCTTGAAATCAAATATAGAGCTTTTACAACATTGCTTGTTTTTATTTTTACATCTACCCTGTGTCTCCTCCAGCTCATTTTCCACCTAATCCCATCCTCACCCAGAACAGCCTTTTCCTAGCAAACCTTCCCAGGAAGGAGGACAAGAGTCTCCAACTCCTCTCCAGCAGAGGAAAAAGCTGGAGCAGGGTCTCCTCCATCCTGGGTGAATGGGAGCTGCCCCCAAGCACTTCCTTTGAAGTCTAACCCTTCATTTCCCTTGCTTTTCCTAATGACCCAAATGAAGCACTTCAGGGCTTTGGTGAAATGAAATATTGCTCTTTTTTTAATTTGTCAAGGAGAGAGAAAAATAAAGAAAATTGAAATTTTACTCAGAATTATTTCCCCTGGTTCTTTGTGTTGGCAGCCGAGTTAGAAAAACAAAGTGAACCCAAAGCAAAACACACAAACAATTATCCCAAAGAGGCTGGGCTCTTCTTGGCTGCCCTAAGCTTTTCCCAAAAGCTCCTCTGGCAGAGCTTGGTACCACACACACCTTTGCAAACACTGCTACAACAACAGGGAAGGCAAAACACAACTGATTCCTGCCAAACTGGGGAATATTCCAAGGAGAGTGGTTACACCTGAGCTTCTGGGGAAGCTGGGAATTCTGGTGTTGATTTCACTGGAGCCAAGACTGCAGTGATGTGACCTCAAAACTAATCAGGTTGGGAAAACTTTTTAAAAAATACATACAAAAATATTCACTGAATTTAGCAAAAGGAGATGAGACAAGGAAAAAAACAGGAGTGCTTCTCCATCCCCCTCACCTTTGCCTGCTTGGCAGCATTTCTTGCACCCAAGTGAGGAGAAAACAGAAAAAAGAAGACTCAGAGAGACTATTCCAAGTATCCCAGCAGTGGGAAGTGTTATTGCTGCTCCCAGTCTCCAGCAGCATGTGGACATTGTGGATTTGGGCTGGGGAGCTGAGGTGGGGCATTAACACAAAACGTGTTTGACTTTGGGGTTATTTCCAAGGATGGGGCTCTCCCTGCATTCCCCAACACCAATCAGCTGGAGGGGAAAGGGCTCTTCCTGCCCCCAAGCCAGGCTCTGCCCACAGCACAGAGAGAGATGGAATTCCCTGCACTCTTATCTGAAGAGACTTTTTACAATGACAGAGCCATCTGGTTTATTTTCCAACCCAGCAACCTCCCCCTCTCCCCTCCATAAGAGATAAGGTGAAAGGAATGCTATTTCCCCAAAGCCCTGCGGGTTCCTTGGGTTTTTCTGGTTGGGAAATCTCTCCTCAGGCTCCCCACAGAGGCACTTGGGACAAAACAGCATCATCTGCACTTGGGAACATGGCTGGGGAACAGGGCAGCTCCACTTCCTCCTGCTGTCCTGCCCCAGCCCTCCAGGAGCATTTTCCTCAGCCCTCAAGGAGCATTTCCTCCCAAGGAGCAACTCCTGGTGTGGCTGAGGTGGGGCAGGAGATGAGAGGAGCCAGTACTGCTCTGCCATGGGGTGTCCCCAGCAGTGTCCCATGTGCAGAACCATCCCATAGTGATCTCCAGGGCACACACAACTCCTTGGTCCTGCTCTGAAGCACAGGCTGATCCCAAGGGCTGATCCCAAGGGCTGATCCCAAGGGCTGATCCCAAAGCATCCCAGAGCTCAGCACACCCAGGGTTCATTACAATCAGCAGAATCTCACCCAAATTTCCCTCGTTCCTCCCTTTTACCTTCCTCAACCAGCCTGGGCTGAGCAGCTCCCCCTGCACAACTGCCTTGGTACATTTATTATTCCGTGCTATTTAACAGGATTGCTTTGGAAATTACTGACATTTTTTACCCCAAATTTAGCACTGGATTTTTCTCTAAAAACCAGCATAATTTATGCTTTGTCATCCAAGTATTCCTACACTGCATGGAGTCCTTGAGAACCAGGAATCCCTCAGGCTGAGCACCTTTAGGATGGATCCATCCTTAAAAACCAGTTCCTAGGGAAATTTACCACACCAAGCTGCCTCTCCAAGGCCAAAAGCTGCTCAAAGAGCAAAGGGCAACAGTGAGGCTTTAATGGCAAAACCAGGGAGGGAAGGGAGAAAAATGACAGCAACATTGAAGCTTTATTTTTAAACAATCTGTCTGATTTAAACAGGAGAACATTGCACAACCTGAATTTGATTTCCAGGCCTGATTGGGGTTTTTTTTTCTGCTTGTTTGGGGTTTGTTGTTGTTGGGGTTTTTCTGTTGGGTTTGTTTTGTGGTTGCTTTTTTTAACTGTATTTAATTTGTAAGATCCTGGATTGCGAAAGACAAAAAACCCACCCCACGTTCTGAAAGATTTTGGTTATTTTATTTGTTCCTCTTTGAGCATTTTGCAGCTACCTTTAGATGGATACTGAAACTCTTCCTTGCAACCATCTTGCTTAAAAAGCAAAGCTGAAATCAGGGATGCAAAAACTAGGAGTGCAAATTAAGGAAAGTGATCTAAGCAATCAAATAGTTTTACCCAGGTTGGAAAAATTCAGATTTAGAGATCCAATCCCTTCCCCATCAGTTTTATATCCATGTCATTAATCTTGCAAGAGAGCAAAATGCCTAAAAAATTCAAGTATCCAGGAACACCAACGTGTGCAAAAAAGTAAAGAAGGAAAAAAAGAAAAACCATCAGGAAGAAAAAGTGAAATTATTCCCGTTAAAAACCCCGAGCAGGAGCTGGTTGTTAAACCCACGACTAATAAGTTGCCATTGCTCTAAACTCACCCAGAACTGTGGGCACAGGCTGTGATTTTCCCTGAACATGATAAGCAGTTCCTTACTGGCCCTGCACCTGGGCTGCAGCAGGGACATGGGCATTTATTGCTGTACAGAATCTGGCTGTTGTGTGCAGAGCTCTGTAACATCCACAGGGCTTCACTGAGCACTTGGAGAAAATCTCAACTTGCCCTCAACAGCGGCCAAATCAACCAGAGGGAATAGAAAAATGACCCACGCAGCACATTTGTAACCCAAAGGTGATCCTTGGCCACCTCCTTCCCCTCAATTTGCTCTGAATTTTCCAATTTCTGGGGCACTTTTAACAGTCTGTCATTCAAGGTCTGGAAAAAGAAGTTCCTGTGTCAAGCTGAGGTTTGCAATGTGCTGCCAGAGAGGAAGCTAATAATTAACATTCCCGTTTAAAATTTATAGAAGATTAAAATAATTAATAAATGTAATTTTCAACATATGTCTATGGAGAGGGGAAGTTTTTATAACGTCGAAATGAATGGAGCTAAAGGATTTCCCAAAGCAAAAGAAAAGTTTGTGGCAAAGGCAGGACCAGGAGAGAAGAATTAATCTCTCCCTCAGTACTCTCAATGATCTCCCCTATTTTGTGCTGGGAACTCTCTCATCTGGTTCTTTCTTCCCACTAAAATCTTATTTTGGATTTGGAAGGAAACCACACATCCTTCACAAAACAACCCAGAGCATCAGGTAAAGAAAAATTCCTGGTTTTTTCTGGTGCTGCAGAATTCCTCTGCTCAAGTCTTGTTTGTTCTGGGTTTGCAAAGGAGCAAAATAGCAAAAATTACCAAAATCTCTTGTGTAAATGGTTTTTTACCTGCCCATTTCCATCCCAGTCTTGCAGCCTCCCCTTCCCCCTCTCCAGAGCTGCAGAACTCCAGCCCTGGGAGTTGATGTCAGGATCAGATTATGACAGCATGAGTCATTTATTAAGATTCCAGTAAGCTCTTTAGCAGGTGCCTTGAGACCGTATTTTTCAGAGTCTAATTTCACATTCAGACATAAGTACATTTTATTGGTTTACCATAAACTCTCTGCCCATTGTTGCTGCTCCACAGAGCCTTGTCCCCCTTCCACTCTCAGTTTAATTCAGATTTTTTGAAGCTATGGAGAGATCTCATTTTCTCATGTATCACCAACTATTTTTTCTCCTGTATTTTTCACTGATCTCTGTTATTTACACCCTGTCTGTTTCTGCCCCAGCTACAGGGTATTGGTTGGTGGCTACCAAACCCAGCTCCCTCTCCTCTATTTTTAGCCATTTTGTAATTTTATGCCCCTCTATTTCTTTCAGCTCCTCCTTTTCCTGATAGCCAGGAGCACAGCAAAAATAAGATACCCCAGAAACCCAAGCACACACCCTCCTACCTCAGAAAGGACAGAATACATCTTAATGCTTAATTAAGGCTTAATCAAACCCACTTCCAAACTTTCTAATATACACTGCAATATTTCTGCCTTTTCTCCATAGAAAATAAAGGGTGGAAGTGGAATTTGAGGCTGAGTTTCTGAAGGTATTGCATCCCTGGTACCTCTAAATGTGACACCCAGTTTTTCTAAGCAGTCCTGGTCCTTTTATTGATTTCAGCAAAGTTTATTGGCCCAAATCTGTGTCAGGCTCACTGAAATTTATTCGTGCTTGAGCCTTAAGGGTGCAGGGAGTGGGCCCAGGAGAGGTTTCTGAACGTGCCTTTTTGAAAAGTCATTTATCAGAGCTCGTCATTCCTTCCCAGAATCCCGTATTTAACTCCAGAGCTGAAATCCAAAACCCAGCACACTTTCATCCAAGCAAAGCAGCAACTTCCCCTCTCCCAGGGGACTCCAGGCATCCTGGTGGGGCCGTGGGCTTGGATGGGCAGGGCACTCTCAGGAGGAGAAAAGGGATGGATGGAAATGCCAAGGAAATTCAGGTCATCTTCTACAACCCAGAGTGCATCCAAAACAAAAGCATTTCAAGGGAGACTGAATTACTGGAGCACATGGCAATCAGAAAGAAGAAGAAGGCAAAAAAAGCTGCTGTAAAACTCAGTTATTCTGTCAGCCTCCATGGTACTTACACTGATTTACATTTAATATCCAGTTTCTATGTGCATCTTCTTGATGCTGCAGGGAAAAAACTGCTCCTATTTTCACTGAAATCAGGAGTTCTGCAAATCAGCATCAGCTGTTGATATAACCCAGATACACCAGAGCAAGAGAACCCAGGGAAGAAAGGAGAAAGCAACTTGTGCTGCACAGTGCTTGGACAGAAGCCTCACACCAAGAACTGCTGCCCCAAATATGTGTGTGCTAACAAAGGCAAAAGGGATTATCTGGGGGAGGGTGGAAAAATGACAGTTTTAAGACCTTGGCCTCCCCTTCACAATATATCCAATTCCCAGTGCCTTCAACAGAACCTTCGTATAAATACCAGAGTCGGAACTGGCTCCTCAGACAAATGTTTGTGCATTCTATCAAGTTGGGACAAAGCCAACATTTCTTATGGAAACATTTCTGGTGGTCCTGGACAAAGAACATGTTTACTTTATAGCAGATATAGCTAAAAATACATTGTGCTCCAGCCTCCAATTATCTTGTTTGGAATAGTTTGAGGCTACTCGAGCTTCGTTGCTGTTATTTTCTTTATTATACAGTGAAAATGTTGCTGCTTTTCCTGTAATTTGAAAAGCAGCTATTTGCAGGTTTGCCCATCTGTGTTTGGACCTCCCCCGCACGGATAATGAGATCCAGGGTGAAATTTTCCAGAGTGCCCATCTCCCATTTTCAAAAGCAACTTAAGGCAGAGATCAATGCTCTGCTGGAATTACAGAGGCCTTTCAAGTCTTCCCCTAATCCCACTGGCTCTGTGCTCTATTGCTTTTCAAGCTGGGTTAGCAGGACTCACATATGTAATTATTTGCACAACCAGTAGCAATTAACAGCACACCACAAACAAGGGGACCTGGTCCCACAGACTTCCTCCGGCCTCCTCCCCAGGGATGTCCTTTGGGATCCATCCCACACGTGAGGGGATCTGGTCTCCTCTAAATAAAACCCAGCTTGCTTACAAAAACCTTCTTGGGTTCCTTAGAGCCTCTCCCCTTTTCCCAAGGAATTATTTACCCACCTCTGTATTCCAAAGGAGCTTTCCCAGCTCCAGTGAATCAGTTGTGGGTGAATCACTTCCCATGTGCTTCATCCCAGAGCAATTCCCACAGGCTTCCCCCTAATCCCGATGACACAGAGCGACCCAAACAAACCCCGGAGTTTCCACCAGGAGTTAACTCAAGGTGTGTGCTGAGGTGAAAAGGGTACTGGAAGCAGGCTCTGTTGATTTTACAACTCTGAGTTGCTCTGTTGTGAGTCACCAGCAATGCAGGAGCAATCCAGCCCCAAAAGGCAGCCCAAAAGAAAGGGATGTCTTTGGGGAGTGCTGCAGATTTCAGATGGAGCAGCTCATGAAAAGCTCACAGCAGTTAATATCGAACAGTCTCTTCTGTCTGTAATTACCAGTGAAATCAGTGTTGGCTGTGTTTGGAGGAAGCACTTTGGAAACTCCTCTGTCTCATAATCAGCTTTTACAGCACCTCAGAGGAGGCTGAGGGCAGGCAGGAGGTGCTGCTGCTTTTGGGGTTATTAGTCTCATCTATTCTTACAATAAGAAAAAAGGGTTCTTTGGACCAGAGAGGTGGAAGAAGAAGCTGAAATATTTTTCCCCCACCTCAAACTCTCAGCAGCAAAAAGGAAGCTGTGTATGGGGCCTACCTGAAAAGCTCCTTTCTTCCTGTGACTCTCCAGAGCAGGGCAAGGGTTGTTTTCCCTCCAGAAGTTACTCCCTCAGCCACCTCCTCCAGCCAAGATAATTATCTTATTCATGGAAGCCAAATTCTGCCTCCCTAAATTACAGATTATGTTTTAAAAAAACTGAAAAACTTTGAGAAAAGGAGGGGGAAGAGTATCTTATCTTCCCCATGCTGCGGGACACAAGGAATTCTCTGCTCACCAGAAATGTGATTTTTGCACGGTGCTGCTGTCTGTTTGCACCACTTCCCTCTGTCCTTCACTCTGCCCTGCCCTGGTGCTCCTGGAGCGAGGATGTCTAACTCCAAAGCCGAGCTGTGACTAATGCAGGATGTGTGGGAGAGCAGCTCCATGAATAAGAGCTCTGCACAGCACCAGGATCACGCTAAGTCACTCTTATCACCCAAACAGGATCTCCAGCCTGTGTGAGCACAGGGCCCTTCCTGCCAGGCTTTCAGCATTGCTACTGCTGCGTGGAAATCCAGCTGGGGTGACACAAAATGCACCAGGAAAAAGCAAGTGGCTAAAATCAACATAAACAAATGCCTTATTTTCATGTAAATGTCAGTAGTAATAAAAGCTTGAGGCAAGAAGTGATTAAAGAACAGTCCAGAAAAAACCCCAGCGTGAAAACAGGTCACCTTTCAACCACCACAGGACGCAGAACTGTTCCCAAATGAGATGTTTTTCAAAAGTTTTCCATGAGGTGTCCATTGCGAACAGCTGAAAATATCAACTGCATCCAAACTCACATTTAAGGAACAGAGAGCCATTTCAGGTACCTTTCCTGCAGCCAGCTCCCCCTTCCCCCTTCCAAACTCCAAAGAATATTTGATATTCACGTCCAGGGAACCTCACTGGATAAATGCTTAAACATTGAGCTTAAACCAGATCTGGAGCTTGCCAAGGAGAGGGAATGAGGAGGGAAGCAGACTCACAGGTAAATATTAGTTTGTACTTGAAAAAGCCAGAGCACATTTTAAAGCTGCTTTTGATTTTCATGCCAACCCCTGTCAACCACTGGAAGGCCAAGGTGACACGGGGGGACAAGCAGCTGGCAGCTGCTCTGGGGGGACAGTGACACAGCCAGGCAGATGATGGAAAACAGCCAGCAGAATTCCAGAAAGAAGGGATGTTTTTCTTCCTCATTTCCTTTCTGGCCCCTCTTGGCTGGTGCCAGGCACACAGAGCTGGGCTGGGCTGGGCTGTGCAGGGGCTTCTGGCACTCCCCAAAGGGGCAGGGAATGCTGTTTGGGAATGCTGTCCTCTCTGCCCCACACAGCCCTCACACCTTCCTGGGCAATAATGGCACAGATAAAATCTGGGAGTTCTTTGGAGAGATCCCTCCTGTCCTGCAGCAGCCCAACACCCTCTGCTGTGCTCTGAATGGGAATCCAGAGAAAACAAAACAATTCCCAGTTCTTTCAAACCCTTCAGTGTTCTACAAGTGCACAAATAGCTCTGTCCCTGTCTGTGGTGCAGCCAGGATGAGAGGGACACCAAAAGCCTGAGTGGCAGCCAACACCAACACCCCAGCACTTTGATGGCACCATGAGACCACCACGGCTCGCTCCAAATCAAAGCTCTGGGGGAACTTCTGAGCAAGCCATAATCACTGTGCAGATGAAATGCAGACAGGAGACCCAGGAACACCACCCAGCTCCTCCAAACCAACACGATGAGGCACAGAGGGGTAAGGCTCAATTATGGCCTTTTTCTGTCTCCTCTGGAGCACCAAATGCACTTGCTGGGTGCCTGGGTCAGCAGTGACTCAGAGGACAGAGGGCTTTCCATTGAATCATCCACATGGTTTTAAGCACCTCCAGGTTCTGTTGATGGGAGATGTCTCACTACCTACACCTTCCCTAAACACTGCCCGGGCTGTCCAGGGCAGGAGGGTGAGGACACAGCACAGAGCAAGGGTGAAAAGAGCAGGAATGCTCTGGGAATAGCTGGATGCTACAAAGAGGAATAATGGCAAACACAGATACAGCAGCACTGCTCACTCCCACAGCATGTGAGCATGGACAGAAACTACACAAAGATAGGAAAACAATGGGAGAAGTCACAAATATTTGACTTCACAAGTCAAGACAGTTTTCTTTCCCCTCCCCTCGTGACTAAGCCTTTGGTCCACACACCCACTCCATCCTCAAAAAAACAACTCCGTGAAACAAATGTGATTGCTCTAAAATACACAGAGGCAGTGACCAAGCACCCTCCCCCTCACAGCACTCAGCCTATTTACTGAGAGTCTGCTCTGTTTGTAACAGGATCCAACTCCCCCTCTCAATGAGACATTAAACACCAGCAAGTCCAACTCCTTATCCCATTCCCAAACCTCCAACCCTGCAGACATCCTTCTCCCAGATGAACTTGCTGCAATCACTCCGAGCTGCTGCCAGGGGAAGGACACTGCAGCGTCCTGCAGCCAGCTGAGCCCAAACCAGCACTCAAATCCATGCCAAGGGCTGTGCCAGGGGCTGTCCCCCAGCACGGGCAGCTCCATGCTCTGCATTCCAACACCCCTGTGCTGTTCCTTAACAGGTTAAACTGGCAGAGGGGAGATTTGGATTTGACATAAGGAAGGAAGGAATTCCTGCCTGTCAGGGTGGGCTGGGGCTGTCCCTGGATCCCTGGCAGTGCCCAAGGCCAGCCTGGACAGGGCTGGAGCAGACTGTGATAGGGGAAGGTGTCCCTGCCATGGCAGGGGTGGAATGGGGTGGGATTTAAGATCCCTTCCCATTCAAACCTTCCTGTTATTCTCTGATTCTGCACCTCACCTGTGCTGTGTCTCTCTGTGCTGCCCCAGCAGTGCTGGGGATGGCAAAGCCACTGCCTGCACCTGCAGCAGAACCCCCAGGCTCAGCCCCATCCTGGCACAGACCTGCTGCACCAAACCTTACTCTGAAACTACTCACCACCCAGACCCCCTGCTACAGACCACCCCTAGTGGCCTTCCCAGCCATTTATTGTTTGATACATTTTCTTATACAAAAGTTAAAGAAAAAAAAAAAACACCAAAAATCCAAACCTCTGAAGCAAGTGAAGACCTACCCCTTCTTTGTCCTTTTAGCAATCAAAACAATTTGCCTGTCCTTATGTCATCCCAAGTAATCTCTTCCTCCTCTCTGGCACATCAGATAAAGATCTTGTTCCTCCAACCCATCAGAAAACACAGCTGCTAAAATTATCACTGTGACCCATCAATCACCCTCCTCTCTCACATTGTCCCATATCTTCTCAGAGGTATGAAGTTCAAACCCTTGTCCTCAAGGCACTCCAGCCCTCTTTTATACCACACTTGAGAGCTCATACCAACAGCAGCTTGTCCCAAACTCCATGTCCAGACTGGACATCCTCCACATGCTTTCCTTTGCCTTCTCCTCCCCTCCCACCTGGGCCCCTCTCCCTGCTTTTGGCAGCTTTCAGCATGACAGTGGTGCAGAAATTCCTTCCAGCCCTGAAGAGATGGAAGGATGATCCTTCACCATCTCGTTTCCTTGGGAAGGCTGATTAAACTGAGAGCACCAACCAGGATCAACACGATGCAAGCAGACAAAAAGGTTTGCAGGGAGCAGAAAGTGCAAAATTATTGAAGTAATTAATACAGCCCGTGGTTACAGTTTTCCCTGGATATTCCCAGGAGTGCTGCCTTGCATCTCTGAGCCTGCCAGCTCCTCAGTACAGGGACAGCCTGTATTTTTCCCCCTCTTCTAAAGCAATAAGCACGTTCTTGGCAGCTAAATTATTAATAAGGAACAAATGGTAATTGATTTATAGATGAGCCTGAAAAAAAGGATTTATCTTCTTCAGTCTTTTAAGTCACCATGCCCACATGGCTTTGTGCTGGTTCTATCCCCCCAAAATGTCCCACCCAGACCTGTAATGCAGCACATCCAGCTCCAAATGATCTGTGGTTATGTGACCCCTTCACCTCTCTTGTATCTGACCACTGACCAGATATTGCAAAACAGAAACAAAGTGCTCATTGTTCCTCCTGTCTCCCTGTCTTCTCAGCCAGCAAGGAAAAGCTTAACTGGATTAGTTCTTAAGATTTTATTTTTATCCATTGTGAGCTTGTGAGAAAAAAAAAATACTCATGGAAAAGATGAGTTTTGAATTCAGGCTTTGAATATGCTGAGCTTGGGGAATTAGCTCTCAGTGCTGGTGGAAAGTTCCACAGTTCTGGCCCAGGACTTCACACCAGAAGTCTCCATCCTGCTCCTCAGAGCACGGCTTTCCCACATTCCAGCTGCAGCACTTGCACCAGCAGCCTGCACTCCCGTTCTGCTGCCTGACCTGGGGATCTCCGGGAAGGTCTTCCCCCTGCAGGGATCTGGAGAGGCAGGAGGGAGGAGAGCAGCTCCTCCTCGGGCTGCTCTGTTTGTTGTAATTACACACACCCTCCCCTGCTTTCACAGCATTCCCCACAACTTGTTTGGCACCCGGGACTGAGCAGCAGCCAGCCTGCCACAAACTCAACCTTTCTGAGGCAGAGCCGTGGCTTTACTGAAAGCAACCCAAAGTTTGTTTCTAGAAACATTATGGAGATGACATGCAAAACACACAGCACTGCTGCTGAAAGGCTGGCTGAATCCCAAACAATGGGAGCTCTTCCATGAGGCAAAAACAGACCTTCAAAGGCTTGTGGGCAAATACACTGTCACTGAATATTTTGTCATGGAAGCAAGAGCCTAAAAATACACCAGGAGCAGATAATGCAGTGAGACAGCGCGGCGCACATCCTGCCTGTGCTCTGCAAACAGCCCCGTGTGAACTGGCACCATTGTGCAAATCAGGCCACCCAGACCAGAAAGTAGGACAGGGGTTTGTGACCAACTGCAGCCTCCATCCCAGAGCCCCCTGCTCCTGCAGCCTCCATCCCAGAGCCCTGTGTGCCTGCAGCCTCCATCCCAGAGCCCTCTGCTCCTCCTGCAGCCTCCATCCCAGAGCCCTGTGCTCCTCCTGCAGCCTCCATCCCAGAGCCCCCTGCTCCTCCTGCAGCCTCCATCCCAGAGCCCGGTGCTCCTCCTGCAGCCTCCATCCCAGAGCCCTCTGCTCTTCCATCCCAGAGCCCCCTGCTCCTCCTGCAGCCTCCATCCCAGAGCCCCCTGCTCCTCCTGCAGCCTCCATCCCAGAGCCCGGTGCTCCTCCTGCAGCCTCCATCCCAGAGCCCTCTGCTCTTCCATCCCAGAGCCCCCTGCTCCTCCTGCAGCCTCCATCCCAGAGCCCCCTGCTCCTGCAGCCTCCATCCCAGAGCCCCCTGCTCCTGCAGCCTCCATCCCAGAGCCCCCTGCTCCTCCTGCAGCCTCCATCCCAGAGCCCCCTGCTCCTGCAGCCTCCATCCCAGAGCCCCCTGCTCCTCCTGCAGCCTCCATCCCAGAGCCCCCTGCTCCTGCAGCCTCCATCCCAGAGCCCTGTGTGCCTGCAGCCTCCATCCCAGAGCTCTGTGCTCCTCCATCCCAGAGCCCCCTGCTCCTCCATCCCGGAGCCCTGTGCTCCTCCTGCAGCCTCCATCCCAGAGCCCTGTGCTCCTCCATCCCAGAGCCCCCTGCTCCTGCAGCCTCCATCCCAGAGCCCTGTGCTCCTCCATCCCAGAGCCCCCTGCTCCTGCAGCCTCCATCCCAGAGCCCTGTGCTCCTCCTGCAGCCTCCATCCCAGAGCTCTGTATTCCTCCATCCCAGAGCCCTGTGCTCTTCCACCCCAGAGGCCCGTGCTCCTCACCCGAAAAATCCCACGCTGTTTGGGAGCAGTGGTGGGAAGCTCTGGTGGGAATGTGGCTGGGTTGTCTCAGAGATTGGGAGAGGTGGGGAAGTGGAACTTTGGGGTCCCATCTCTGCACCCAGAGCTGCACCACGTCCTGCCCACAGCAGGAAGCCCAGCCTGGGGATGTGCTGATTCACCACGGGGTTGTAATGCTGAAAATACTTCTCCTCCTCCTCCTCCTCCCTGTCAGGGAAGCACTGTTGGTATCTCCTTTCTCTCAGCACAAATCAAAGATAAAACACCAGTGCCCCGGGTAACTGGAATACATCATATTCTGCATTCCTTGCTGCCATTTGCAATATTTGGGCTTGAAGGGGAAAATATTCTGTTTAGCATAAATGAGAGAATGGTAAAAACCACACCAGTTAGAAAAAAGTGAGGCTCTGGGGACACAGTTCTCCAACAGAGCAAAGTGAGATTAATTTCTTGTTCTAGCACATAAAGCTTAGCTGGATTTGGTAATTAAACCCAAGTTCTTAAAATCTTCAGGTGCTTTTTAAGTGTTTTATCTTTACCAAAATTGTCCCCATTGCTCCCAATGCTTTTCTGTAAATACAAGTGGCAGCTCCCTGCTGTGCAAGTACTCCAGAAACACTCCAGGAGTTTTCCAACACCACAAAAATAGATGTCAAAACTCGAAATCATTAATGCAGTTATGCATAACAGTTCCCAAACCAAAAAGCCCTGAAGGAGCCTGGGGTAGAACCCAGGAGCACTGAGACACTTTAATCTGTGCTCAGAACCTCCCTGTGCCCAGAGCTATGGAAAGCTCTCAGGTGGAAGGGGGTGTCCAGCAAGGCACACAAAAGCAGCCTCCCCAAACCTGAAAGGTTTGTTTCCCTGCAGGAGAGCTCTCCAGCTGAACCTGGGTGTGCTGATTTGCACACGGAATGAATTCGGCAAATTCCATTCCAGCCCTTCACACCCGGCTCTTGAGGATTGTTTTATGGCAGCACCCACTGATCCCGCTAAACGCCACCAAATATCAGGGCCAAAACACAGCCAGCAGGGAAGAGCAAGTCCCTGACCCGGGGATTTGCATTTCCAGCAGGATGAGCAGGTCCAGGACAAACAGGAAGGAGCAGTTATCCCAGGAGCAGCTCCTGGGTACCGGGCTGAGAATGGCTTCGTGGGGAAAAGAAATCAAAACCATCCCCATCCCATTCTTCCTGCAGCAATTCATCAGATTTCACTTTCAAAACATGGCAGCTAAAGTCCAGGTGAGCAAATCCTGGGAAATGCACAGTTTCTTTTTACAGGCAGGGAAAGGAAGGAGGGGGAAATACAAGCTAAGAACTAAATAGAAACATTTTTAAACTGAAAATCAGAGTGGCATCAGGAAGGGAAGGCTGTGGGGAAATGTGTATATATGTAAAGCAAAGAGCACCAATCCTTTCTGCTTTCCTCTGCTGATCGCCCTCGATAAATTATCATGACTCTTCAGGGATTCTTTTAAAACCTGCTTTTAATCATTCACTCGTATTTTTTAGGAAGATAAGATTGTCTCTGCCTTTGAAACTTCCACAAGGGCCACACCCTCCCACGTAGAAGGATTTCACTGCTACAAAAGCTCTGGCTGCTCAGCCAGCTACAACTTAGTAACAAGCAACATGGATGGCTACAAGAGGCACAGATATGGAAACCAGGTAGAAAGGTGGCATTGGGCTTTTTTGGAGCAGTTGATGTTAAGAATAAAGTAAATAAATGAATGAAAATTAAATAAAATAAAATTTTAAAATAAAGTAAAATAAAATTTAAAAAAATAAAATAAAATAAAATAAAATAAAATAAAATAAAATAAAATAAAATAAAATAAAATAAAATAAAATAAAATAAAATAAAATAAAATAAAATAAAATAAAATAAAATAAAATAAAATAAAATCTGGAGCAGGGCCAGGGTGCCCACTGGGGGAATCCTCCCCTGACCAAGGCAGCTGCATTTCTGACTCACAAGTGAAGGTGCATCCAGTGGCTGTGTCAGGTGCTGGCTTGGCAAAAGCATTTCCT
Source organism: Passer domesticus (assembly GCF_036417665.1). NCBI lineage: Eukaryota > Metazoa > Chordata > Aves > Passeriformes > Passeridae > Passer > Passer domesticus. The sequence continues at coordinate 19,032,621 of NC_087487.1, read as the reverse complement.
GCTAATGGGCTCTTAATTGTTTTCTGCCAGCCGTGAGACATTCCCCAGCGGGCTGTGGAGGCAGGAATCGGGAATGCTCGGTGCCCTTTGTCCAGGGGCGCGGAGCAGCAGCACAGCACCTGCCGCAGCCCTGCCAGCCCCAGCTGCTGCTGGCCCGAGCGAGGGGCCAGGGAACGACCCCTCCTCACCCACCCTGGCGCCCCAGTGGTGCCTCAGGTTCAGATTTTCTGTATTTCAGGTTCTGAGCTGCTTTAGTGTGCCGTTCTGAGCTCCACACTGGGGATGGTGAGCTCTGCACAGAGCAGGGAGACAAAACAATTCCTGCTCCAGCTGGGCACCAAGGACAGATGATCCAAATCTCAGCCCAGGAGCACAAAGCCCGTGGGATGAAGAGAGGAAAACAAGGATGGGACTGCAGGGGCTGCAGTGGGATTGGACACTGAGCTGCAATGTGCACATGGAGCAGAGCTGAGCCCAGGGACAGAGCCGTGACCCTCGTGCATTTTGGGGCCATTTGGGTTCATCCTGGGTGCAGCCCTGGCTGGGCTCTGCTGCTGCCCAAGGTGCATCCATGGAGGAGATCCTTGAATCAATCCCTGCTTTGTTCTGTAGCTCTGCCCAGCCTCTGCTCCAGCTCAGCCTTCCCAAGGCACCAGCAGAAGCCTTGGAATGTGTGGGCATTGCTGGACTTCGTGCATCAGCTCCATTAATTTAACTCTTCAATCTGAGCCTGGCCTCAGAGGGCTCTGCAGAATTCCTGGATGGAGGCAGAGCTTTGCTGTGCTCAGTTAGGATGAAAGAGACTTTGAAATCTTGAAACACTGCAGTTCTCTTAGATAATGAAGTGTTTTAACAAATAAAAATAACATTTTATTTCAGCCCCAGCAGGCAGTGCTGTCTGAGGCACCTCAAGGCAACAGCTATGAATTCTGATTTAAAGGGAACATTCACCCCATTCTGCTCTAAGTCTATCTGAATAAAAGCCAACTTATTTAGCATTTTGCTTCCTGCTGCAAAGATTCCACTGTTGTAGGCCTGGCCTGCGAGATGAGGAAAAACAACATGGAATATCAAGTGTCACTTCCTTTTCATCCCATGCAAACCTGGGCTCAGCTCAGGGTGGGGACAGGCACCCTCCCTTCACCTCAGCTTTCAGGCACAATAAATTAACAAGGGTGGGCCTCCACTCAAAGCAACTTTTCTTTAAAGCTCTGTGTTCATCAAATCCCTTCAGAACAAGTTCATTTGAATGTATTTAATTTTACTTGGAGACTGATAATAGCTCGAGTGGATTGCATCATCTTCACTAGAACAGTAATGTCTTTTAAGTTTCTTTTTAGTAGCTGCCTCAGACATGCCTCAGATAATTTTGTTGGCCAACTGAGGACTAATGCAAGACATATTCTATGAATAAATGCATTTCCAGAGCCTCAGTCTCAGAAGGTGATTTTGCAAATGGCCAATGAGAAGTGCCTGCTTTGAAGTGTTCCTGGAACTTAAACCACTGATCAAATTCTACCAAAAAAGGCTCAGAGAAATGTTACTTCAGACTGGGTTTATCTTTCCTATAAATGCAAACTACTGCATTAAAAACAGAACTTTCCTCTATTAAATGTGCACTTTCACAGCTTGGGAGTATTTAACCGAGGTGCTTAAAGTCAACATTTCATTTTCTTTCTTGGAACAGTTGAAAAAACGTAAAGCCCAAGTTTTCACTGGCTGGAAAAGCTAACTCCAAATGTCTTTTCCCTAAAAGTAAAGGATGAATTTGCAGCGGCCTGTGTGAAGGACCCAGTGACACAGAGTTAACACCAGCCTGCTTTGCTCTAGAAGGGATTTCCCAGCCTCCTGTTTTTTCCTTATCCAAAAGGCTCCTGATGTTTCCCCCTTGCCTGAGGATCCAGAGATTTCTGCCCTGCTGGTGGAACTCATTGCACAAGGTCCATGGAAAGGGGAAAAGAGATTTTTGTGCTCTGTGGGAGCCTCTGGGCACTGCCCAAACCCCCAGCAGGGCATTTACCCTCCTGTCTCAACACATTTAATTTGATTGTGCACCTCCTGAAGCAATCCTGGCCCAAAGTGCCCAAGCCCAGCTGGGTTTGTACTCCACCAGTGAAATCCCAGAGAATCCAGCCCAAAATGCAGCACAGCAGAAGAGGCACCAGGTTCATCCTATCACACACTCTAAAAACAGTCTGGTGGATATTTTGGGGAGGGAACTGGTGCACAGAAGGATTCATTACATTTCTTTTCTAAGATTATTTTGCTCTGCTTTGTCACAACATTAAACCTGTCTGACTTACACTTTACACAGAATGTTTACAACACGTGTGGGCAAATTTAGTGATATGCATTTGTCAAAATTGATTACTTGCACACAGAGATTCCTTTAAGATACTCCTTTTCCAACAGTAAAAATCCCACGTGCACAAAGCTCCAGAATGGCATCGCTGGCTGGTGTTAATGCACATTGAGCCCCTGCACTGCTTCAAGGAGAACCTTAAAAAAAACCCACCAAGGGAAGCCACAAAAATACACCAAAGCAGCCCAAAACTCAGCAGATCAGAAGTTTAAATCAGCAGACATTTCAAAGAAAGCACACAACGGCGCTGCCAGCTCGCTCTCCGTGGAACATTTTGTTTTAAAAGGCTGTTTTACAAGGAGGCTGTTTTCTCCTGTCAGGATCACAGGAATCCTCACGGAGAAGTGTCAGCACTGCACAAAGAGGCTTCCAGAGGCCAGGAGGCTTTCAAACACCTCCTCAGGGAAAAGCCACCTGGGCTGCTTCCAGGCTGGTGCAAGACTGCTGTTACTCCACCTCTGATGGCATTATTATTCCTTGGGCACGCTCATTTTGCTGTGGTTTTCCTAACATTAGGCTTTTACAGGAGAGTTTTGCAGCAAGTTTGTGGGAAATGACATCAGCAGCCCTCAGTTCAATCAGTTTAATACACAGAGCTGCCTTCAAAAGAGCTTTTAAAATACTTTTTTTTGATGGTTCTTTAGGATTTAAAAAAATGGTAGCGCATCCAAGGCTGTAAAGTTACATAAAGAACTTCCAATTCAAACATCTGAACACTGATCCACATTCATTCTCTGTGCTGCTAATTAACCACAAGCTGATTTCCTTCAGCACTGTGTTTATTTTAGCAGTATGGCTGTCCAGGATCCACCTTCCAGAACCCAGCAATAACCAGGTTCCATAAAACAGAACGTTCATTGGAAAAAATTCCCATGGAATCACTGGTTTGGCTTCTGCCAACAGCACAAAAGGCAACAGGCTCTGGAAACCTCCACTCACAGAGAGTGAAATGTCACTCAAGAAGCTGATAATGGTAATTTTGGGAGAAAAATCAGGTTTTTCAGTACAGAGCAGAAGCTGAGGGACTGTGTGGGCAGCCAGGAGAGGGCCAGGCTGGGAGGGATGATGCCTTGGGAGGGCTGAGCTGGAGCAGAGGCTGGGCACAGCTACAGAATAAAGCAGGGATTGATTCCAAGGATCTCCTCCATGGGTGCACCTCGGGCAGCAGCAGAGCCCAGCCAGGGCTGCCCCCAGGATGAACCCAAATGGCCCCAAAATGCACGAGGGTCACGGCTCTGTCCCTGGGCTCAGCTCTGCTCCATGTGCACATTGCAGCTCAGTGCCCAATCCCACTGCAGCCCCTGCAGTCCCATCCTTGTTTTCCTCTCTTCATCCCACGGGCTTTGTGCTCCTGGGCTGAGATTTGGATCATCTGTCCTTGGTGCCCAGCTGGAGCAGGAATTGTTTTGTCTCCCTGCTCTGTGCAGAGCTCACCATCCCCAGTGTGGAGCTCAGACTAAAGCAGTGCACACACTAAAGCAGCACAGAACCTGAAAAACATAAAAGCTCAGACCTGAGGCACCAGGGAGGCTCAGCTTTCCTGTGCCACTTGTCACAATCTGTCCCCAAAAAGGCAACTAAGGCCCGAGGGAGCACGGAGTTCCAGAGGAGCCCTGTGGTGCAACAACATCTGGAACAGGAAAAAGGCACAAAGGAGACAGGAAGGGAAGAGGCACAATGGGCTCTTTTTAAAGCAGGCTCTTTTTAAAGCACACATCTCAGTGCTGGGGCTGCAGCTTGTGGGCAAGGAGTTCTGGAGATGAGAAATCTGAGGTACCTTGAGAGCTGCACGTTGGAAGGAGGGCTCAGCTTCCCTGGCACTGCGAGGGTGTGGAGGGATCCCACTCCCTGCACTGCCACTGCTCTCCCTGCCTCCCCTCACTCCTCCACTGATGTTAAACATTCCTACACAGGAAAAGCCTCCATGCAGGATGCAGAAACACAGCACACTTCCAAATAACCATTGCTGGGCTTGCTTTGTTTTGTTCACAGCAGGAACTGCTTTTTAAAGGCATTTTGTGATAGATTACAAACAATGAAATCTTGATGATTGGGAATGAAGGGTGATAAATGAAGGTCAGTGTCACCATGAGCTTAACTGGTACTAATGGCTCAGCAGGCAGCAGTTACAGAATATTCCAAGCTGGAAGGAACCCACAAGGACCACTGAGTCCAGCTCTTAATTAAATGGCCCTTAAGGGTGGCACAATACCAAAAATATCAAAGTGTATGTTCTCCATTGATGAAAAAATGCACATTTCCAGTCACAATGCCCAAAAGTCTCAAAGTAAAAACGACTTGCTTTGCCAAAAAACCAAACCCAAGCCCCCAAAACAACAAACAGAGAACAAACCTTGTGAAAAATGGATGGTTTGACCTTGTCAAAATTGTGGGCTGCATGTACTCACCACTCCTTGTGGGACCACATTCCCAAAGAACAAGCTCTCCTTCATGTGGGGTGTTACTGATTAAAATGATTTAGGAAGACCTTTTTTTTCTCCTTGTTCTTTCTCCCACCAATTGTTCCCTGTGTCTGGGCTCTGTTTATGCAATCAAGGCCTTTCACTCTTACCCACAACCCAGCTCCAGCTCCATTGAACGTTTGGGCTCTGTGTTATTTGCTGGTGGGCAGGGGAGCAGAGGGCTGGGTTTCAAACTGGCACAAATCCCATGCAGAGCTTTGGGACTCTCCTCTCCCCTCATGAAATTGAATTAAAGTGTGTTTCTTGTGATCCTTTTTTTGCCAGAAGCCCTACTGTTGCTGCAGCAGTATCACTAAGGATGGCTTTTATACCATGATAAATTAATTAACATTTATAACTGATGTAAAGTTATACTGGCAGACTGTTTAGTCACCTTGGAGAACATCACTAAGGCACAACACCCCACAGTAAAACTCAGCTTTTTGGGGGCCATTTCCAAGCCTGGTTAAATTCTTAAAGCAGGCTGGGGTTGCTCAGAAGCCAGAGCAACACAGAACCAGCTTTGCAGGGAAGAGCCTTGCTCCCTTAGCAGGGGAGCTGGACTAAAGCATCTCCAGCCCTGTGGGATCCTGGAGTCTCCCTTTCCATGGGGACTGAGTCCCAGAGCTCCAGAGCAGATCCCCACTGCTCCCTCCCTCTGCTGAGCCAGAGCCTGCTCCTTGAGGATCCCTCTCCTCTCATTCACCTGCTGAGAGAGGGAAAAGGGTTCTGCTGGATGAGGAGCTTGGCAAGGAATGATCCCTGTCCCTGCTTTGCTCACCAGCTCAGCCATGAGCACCCAGCTGGCAGAGCCACTCTGAGTCCCCAGCACAGGCACTGGCAGCCTCAGGAAGCTCCAGGAGGGGCTGCAAAAGGCTCACATTCAGCAGAGTCCCCCTTTCACAGCCCTTCCCCTGCCTGCTGCTGTCCCAGCGTGGCCCTGCCCATCTGTGCAGGACCAAATCCCATCTGAAGTGCCAGATCTGCACTGGCAGAGGTGCAGCCCACACGGCACATGCCTCTGGGAATACTCCCAGATTCCTCCTGATTTAGTGGCAAATCAGGACACAGACTGGTAAAAGATCCTCTGTCCTGGGAGGGCACCCTCCCATGAGGCAGAGTTACACAAAATAATTGACCAAAATTATCTGAGTGAAGTCACTGAGAGACCAAACACTTCACCAATAAAATTTTAAAAAATACTTGTGACTCCAAAATTTGACTCACTGGCTTTACTGCTTTGCCTTAAAAATCCTTTACCAATGAACATGTTTACTCACTGCTCTTTTCTTAATCCTCCTCATCTGCCCATGACCATTGGCAAGACAAGCTTTGATTTCTTTACTCCTAAAAATTTGGATTAATTTCTTTTGAAAAGAAAAAATAAATAAATAACTAAATAAGTGAAGTCTTAAGGAATCCTGCTTGATGATCCTCAAGCAACCTGCAAGGTATCCAATGTTTTTCCAAGTGCTAAGAGCCCTGCTGGCACATCCTGACCCATTATTAGCAGGGGTTTGCCACCAGACCAACCCTACTTGAGCCACTGCAGGAAGCAGTTTGGGTTTCAGGTCAGCTTTCCCTGCAGTTTGCTCCCTGCCATGCCACAGGGATGCAGTGCACCCTGCTCTATCCCCACAAAGAAACATTGCTCACCACACTGAAATTCTACACAATGCTTTCAAGAGCACTAAATTTTCCCTTCTTATACCATTACACAACTTAATGCCCATAATAACCTGAATATTTTATCTTAAATGTAATTATGCAATTCTCTGGCCCCCATTTCATCAGACACTTCCATTTCTGATACACTTTCACTCACTTGTCTCAGTGCCAAGGAATGGTTTGCTCCTTTTCAAAGCAGGGAAACTGAGGCACAGGGACACTCAGAGACCTGGAGGTGCAACTCCCCCAGCTCTCTTGTGCCACACGTGCAATGCTATCACACGTGTGTGTTCTTTGAGAAACTAACTGCAACAAGAAATAATAAACTTTATCTTACATCTTGCAGTGACACAACAGGAAATTCTTCATCATAACTTACAGCAGTGAAGATTAACATTTCTTTACATTGTAAAACAGACATTTCTAATATTTCCTCTGGTTGTTACAGCCCTAAATCTTGGAGAAGTGTGTGTGCAGATCCCATGTGCAATCCTGACATCCTCCTTCTCACAGGACAGCCACCCCTGCTGCATCAGCCAGAGCCCAGGGCAGACACAATCCCAAAAAACAACTCCCTTGTTCCTCTCTGCAGACTTAGGAGTTGATCCAAAGCTCAGGAGGAGTTTGGGAAATGCACTCAGACTTTGGATCAGGTCAGTCATGTCTGTGTATAGATTTGCTTACTATAACTTAAAAAAAAAATCCATTAAAAAAATCTTCCCACAGTCCAGGGCTTCCACGTCATTCCCACGTTGCTCCAGCAGTGAATTCTGTAGATTGCACTTGACCAGTCACCCTCTCTGGGTCTCTCACAGGTCACTGGGAAAATGAAACAGTGACTCCTCCCTTGCAAACGTTCATGTCTCTGTCCCATCTATTCTCTGTGGCTTGGCAGAATCAAATACATTTTGAATGAGTACGGAGTGAGTCTTTACAGCAGCACTCTCTTATTAATTGGCTGCTATTTAAAAAAAATTCTTCTGGAGTGTCTCTTGTGGGAATTCCTTGTGCTCAGGCTGTGCAGGAGGCCTCCAGGGTTACTCAGAGGAGAAGAGCTCCACTGGAGCTTCTCCAAGAAAGCAAACACAAAACCAAACTGAAGTGCCCACGTTGCAGCTTCACACTTCACCAGAGAAACCTTCCCCTTCGGCTGACAAATAGCACAATTTGCCCTGCAAGGAGTCAGGCAAACTGACAGCCAGGGTGAAACCACAGGGCCTGGCCAACCTCTGAGTGGCACCACTGAAACCCAGGAGTTCATGGAGCTGCAGAGCCAAGGTCAGAGCAGAAGGACCAAAGGAAATCTCCCCCCACCACCCTTCCCACCCCACCAATGCCTCCAAAGGCACCTGGCTGGCAAAAGCTGAGGCTGTCCAAGCTCTCTCCACGTGGGGATCTCACGGGGACTTCTCTCCGAGTCAGTGACTCCAGACTAGCCAGCCCCGACCTCAGGGGCTGGAGCAGCTTCACTTCTGCACCCTGTGTAACTCATGTGCAAACTGCAGCCCACAAACACCTCTGCCCCTCTGGGCTGCCCTGGAATTTGGGGTTTTCTGGTCAGCCACGCACACCAGGCTGCAGGCACAGCTTCCTCTGAGAAGCATTTGGCTGAAGATTTTTAATAATTTTAAGAGCGTTAGTGAGGAACCCCCCCCATCAATTCTGGGAAAACCAAAACATCACTGGAAGTGACAGCAGACAGGAAAAGCAGAAGGGATCTCATGGCTTAAAAAAGCTCTGTAACCTGCAGGAGTGACAGGGAAGGTGAGGTTTTTGCCAGAACAGGGGAAATAGGCAGGTTCCCAGCATGGAGCTGCAGCCCCAAGGGTGAACACAACAAAGAGCAGAGGGGTGCAAACAGCCCCATCCCATCGGGTCAAACTGCAGGGATGGCATGGAGTTATCCCCCCTTCCACAGGCTCCTGCAGCGTGCTGGGAAGGAGGCAGCTGGCACACATCTCCCCCAGGCTGCCAGGACACAAGCAAACACTCCAAGCTCTGATTAAAAACTCCTCCTGAAGCCAAAACTGCAAAGAGCTGTAGCACCTGCGAGAAAGGAGACCCTCATTAACTCAAGAATTTCCCAGCTTGTTAAGGGCTACATTTCTTGACAGTGTTTCAAGTGCAGGGCCAAACCACACCAACATCTGTAATGAAACTCCAAACTAGCAAAAAAACCCACTGAAAAACCTCCCCCCGCATATATGCACACAAAAACTAAGATGGCACAACAAGAATAGAGAAAAAAACATCAAACCACCAGCCACGAAGATAGAGCAGGAAGGTTTAAAGGTGATTAATAAGAAACATATATCAAGTGAAGTGATTTACTTAGAAGCTTAGAGGTCTAAAAGTTTGGAGGAACAACAGGGTATTAACCTCCAGAGGGAAGGTATTCTTCTCATATATCTTCTCTAGGGATAAAAGCAAACAGAAAATCTGTAAGTTTAAGGATATTTTTACTTTCCTGATAGGTATCATCTAAAGAGGCACATATAAAATAATTTCAGAGCTTGGATGCATAAAATGATGATTTTAAAGTCTTTTTTTCCCAGCATTGTACAAACTATACAGGGAGCATTTTCAATTTTAAATAGGGTGCCAGTAACCTTCCTCTTCCTGTCCTGCTAAAGCCTCTCTGAAAATTGGATGATATTACATAGAAACTGTGTTGCAATTCCTAGGCACGTCAGGGTCAGCTAAAGTTCACCCTTCCCTTTGAACTTTCCTGCCTCTGTGGGCTATAGTCAAATTCTCAGTGTTATTTTAACATGGTTTTTAAAGTTTAATTTCCTTTTTGTGGCTTTGCATTATTAACATCATTGACGTTAAAAGCGATAGGCAGGCCCCTTTTCATCTCTCAAAAAAACAGGGAAATATTTGAGGATTCCTCCCCCCCACAAAAATTAATTAAAAACTTGCCTCAGCGACCCTCTGTAGCTGCTGCACAGAAGTCAAGAGGAGGAATCCTTTTCCCTTCCGTGGAGCTGGGATTTCTCTAAGCCACTTTTGCCAGGATGTTTAGCAGAGCAAGGAGTCAGTGCTCAGCCTCATCCAAAGTGTCCTGAACTGGTTCCCTTTGGGTCTGAGCCTCGGTATTTGACACATAATTTGAAATAAGCAAAGCCAAGCCCAGTTTTAAACAAATCTCACTGTTGGGGCAGAGAGGAACCAGCCAGACGAGCAAAGATTTGCGAGGATCTGTTGCAAATCATCATCTCTACCCCCTAAACCCCTTTGTGCCCTCCTGGGAGCTGCTGCACTGATGTAGTTGGGATTTTGTATTTTTTTTTTCCCCAAAGGCAAAGACTGTTATTGGATTCTGCACCCTGGGATGCTACATTTGGGATCTAACACCAAGATAAAGCAGGTATTGCAGCTGGGAATTCTGGGCACCTGGCTGAGAACAGCAGGAGAGCAAAAAATATTGGATCCAAAGGAAGTATCTCAGTGAGCCAGGCACTGAGGTTAACCTCAGCCAGGCTGGAGCACTCAGCTTTGCTTTTTTAAAGGAGCAATAACAGCAAATCAATAATAAAATAAAAAGAAAGTGTTTAAAAACCAAAGTCAGCTGGAAAATAAAATCCCATCCTCAAACAAGTTCTATGCCTAACCTGCTCTTTGTTTTTTCATGTAGAACTCTATCCTCATTCCATATTAATGCACTAAAATAACCTGAAAAAATCAGGTCAGCAGAGTGAGCCTGAGAGGAGCTGGTGAGCCCTCAGCACTTGGGGGAAAACATAAATATCAGGATGTTCTGTCAGAGTTACTTTTAATACTCCAGGAATGCAGCTTCAAGCAACTGATTTTGCAGAATCTTTGATTCTAGATTGAAAACTAAAGCAAACCAAAAATAACCCAGCACGTAAATCCAGTTAAGATCCTAGAAGCTTTTCTGTAGCAGCCACTATGTGCCACAGGAAAGCAGAAATTCATCTGGCTCTGAAGCACTGAAAAAAAAAGTCACTTAACAGAACCAAGTTAGCAAGGACAGTTTGATGACAGTTTTTCCGTGATGACAGGCTTCTAAAAGATATGCCAGTTACAATAAATATTTCCAAATTAGATATCTGGCATTAAGTCGAGAGAGCCAAAGGCTTAGAGATGTCACATAACATAAATGCAGCTCTGTTTAATTTGCAGTTTCTGAAGCACTGAAACCCTGGGCTTGCTCTCTCTCTTCCCTTTCCCCTCTCCCCTTTTTGATATGCCAAATCCATGACCAACACAAGAAACTTCTTTTGCTGGGCTGTGACTAACATTTATCATTTGTGTATAAAGTAGCCATTATTCACCCAAATGCGAATTCAGCAAGTGCTTTTAAAAATCACCCACCCCCCAGCAAGAACCGCAAACCAAACAGCCGCCCACACCCGGCTGGAGCAAGGCTCTGCATTCCTGAGCGCTGAACAACAGCAGCCTCTGAGCCCAGCCTTCCCTGCTGCTCCTGGGCCTGGGACAGACCTGGGACAGACCTGGGACAGACCTGGGACAGACCTGGGAGAGACCTGGTGTGCAACGATGCTGCAGGGTCACACCTCAGCGTTCACCTGCACTGCTTGCTAAGTGTGGCTTAAAGATGCTCCTGATGTAATTTTCTTATTGATAAAGTAGGTAAAAAGGGGAAAAATTAAATTTCTGAGCGCTGAACAACAGCAGCCTCTGAGCCCAGCCTTCCCTGCTGCTCCTGGGCCTGGGACAGACCTTCCCCTGGTGCAGAATGATGCTGCAGGGTCACACCTCAGTGTTCACCTGGACTGCTTGCTAAGTGTGGCTTAAAGATGCTCCTGATGCAATTTTCTTATTGATAAAGTAGGTAAAAAGGGGAAAAATTAAATTTCTGAGCGCTGAACAACAGCAGCCTCTGAGCCCACCCTTCCCTGCTGCTCCTGGGCCTGGGAGAGACCTGGGAGAGACCTGGGAGAGACCTGGGAGAGACCTGGGAGAGACCTGGGAGAGACCTGGTGCGCAACGATGCTGCAGGGTCACACCCCAGCGTTCACCTCAACTGCTTGCCAAGTGTGGCTTAAAGATGCTCCTGATGTGTTTTTCTTATTGATAAAGTAGGTAAAAAGGGGAAAGCAGCAGCCTCTTTGAGCCCAGCCTTCCCTGCTGCTCCTGAGCCTGGGACAGACCTTCCCCTGGTATAGAATGATGGTGCAGGGTTACACCCCAGCGTTCACCTCGACTGCTTGCTAAGTGTGGCTTAAAGATGTTCCTGATGTATTTTTCTTATTGATAAAGTAGGTAAAAAGGGGAAAAATTAAATTTCTGAGCGCTGAACAACAGCCTCTTTGAGCCCAGCCTTCCCTGCTGCTCCTGGGCCTGGGACAGACCTTCCCCTGGTGCAGAATGATGCTGCAGGGTCACACCTCAGTGTTCACCTGGACTGCTTGCTAAGTGTGGCTTAAAGATGCTCCTGATGCAATTTTCTTATTGATAAAGTAGGTAAAAAGGGGAAAAATTAAATTTCTGAGCGCTGAACAACAGCAGCCTCTGAGCCCAGCCTTCCCTGCTGCTCCTGGGCCTGGGAGAGACCTGGGAGAGACCTGGTGTGCAACGATGCTGCAGGGTCACACCTCAGCGTTCACCTCAACTGCTTGCCAAGTGTGGCTTAAAGATGCTCCTGATGTGTTTTTCTTATTGATAAAGTAGGTAAAAAGGGGAAAGCAGCAGCCTCTTTGAGCCCAGCCTTCCCTGCTGCTCCTGAGCCTGGGAGAGACTTTCCTTTGGTGCACAACGATGCTGCAGGGTCACACCCCAGCGTTCACCTTGACTGCTTGCTAAGTGTGCCTTAAAGATGTTCCTGATGTGTTTTTGTTATTGAAAAAGTAAGTAAAAAGTGGGAAAAATTGCATTATTGAGTGCTGATTAACAGGACCCTCTTGGAATCGAGGTTTTCTTGCTGCTCCTAAGCCTGGGAGAGACCTTCCCTTAGTGCAGAATGGATGCTGTAGGGCCACACCTCAGTGTTCACCTCAACTGCTTAAAGATGCTCCTGATGGCTTTTTCTCAATCAAAAAGTAAGTAAAAAGGGGGGAAAATATCAGATTTTTTAAAATGTAAATGTATGTATGTGTGTGTGCCTAAGCAAGAAAGTGTGAAGGGATGAGAGACCCTGATCTGCACCCCTGAAAGACTGAAAAGAAAAAAGAGCTCCCAGCTGCAGCTGCTGGGTGATCCAGCTCCAAACTGATGCCAAGGATGATGCCACCCATCGTCACCCACCCGGGCAGCAAAGCCAACCCTGCCACCAGCAAGGGCCAGACCCACCCAGACCCCATGGCTTCACTCACAGGCACCAGGCCCCGTGTCCTGGAGGGATGGGAGGCCCAGAGAGGGAATGGGAAGCCCAAAAGGGGAGGTTTGGAGCTGGGATCTGTCCCAGCAGCTCCCATCCCTGCCCTGCTCACCACCCCCAGCCAGGCCCCCTTGCAGGCAGGACAGAACACGGCTCCAGGGGCAGCACACACAGCTGCTCAGGGCTAAAATGGGACAAAAATGCTGGAAAAGGAGCAGCAGCTCTGCCTGGGGAGCAGGGAAGGCTCACGGAGCCTCCGGCAGCTGCAGAAGCAATTTGGGGCAGCTCCCCCCCCAGAACTCCCCTCAGAGTAAAACCACAGATATTTCCAAACAATGAAATCCAGCCACAAAGAAATCCTCAGCAATGTGCAGATAAATTGCTCGTGTTTGAAATCACTTCTTTACCTACCATGAGGTTCAGTCAGTTCTCAATTTTCACTTGCTCCAGCCAGGAGAGCCCAGCCTGTGGGGTGGGAACCAAAGCCTCACACCTCAGAGCCCTGAAATGCTGATTTCCCACACAACACCTTCCCCCCACATTTCCAGGGCTGAAAAGGGACCTGGAAATGCTGATTTCCCACACAACACCTTCCCTCCACACTTCCAGGGCTGAAAAGAGACCTGGAAATGCTGATTTCCCACACAACACCTTCCCCCCACATTTCCAGGGCTGAAAAGAGACCTGGAAATGCTGATTTCCCACACAACACCTTCCCTCCACACACCCAGGGCTGAAAAGGGACCTGGAAATGCTGATTTCCCACACAACACCTTCCCCCCACACACCCAGGGCTGAAAAGGGAACACCTGAGCAGTTTTGCTGCACACAAAAGTCATTTCCAGATTTGCAGCAGCAGCTGGATTTGAAGATCTTTACCACAAACCTGATATGTCTCTTGACTTTAAGTCCTGTGTTTTCCTTTTATCCAGTGTTAATGTAACATTTCCATGCCAGGGAGCAGTCATGGAGTAAAGCAGCACCACGCAAACACTGTTGTACAACAGTCTGCATATCCATTTAATTATTTATTAGGCTGGGGAAAGCATCAAATGCTTTGAGGTTGCTGCTCTACTCCATTCATGTTATGCCTTAACTTGATTGGACTTTTGTAATTCTTTCAGGGAAAAAAAAGGCAAATAAATTCAGTATTAAAGACGTTTAAAAATGGGATTGCCATTTTGAGTAATTGACTTAAACTAGGTAAAAATTTGTATTTCTTTTTGCTACATCAAGGCCCAGAGGCTTGATTTTCCTTTGCTGCCACCTTTGCCAAGATCTTTTTGGGAAGGCCTGGAAGCTCCTGTGTTGCCTCACAGGCCAGCAGGTACCCAAGGTGCTGAGCCAAGATGACAACCCTGTATTGCTAAATCCACTATTTCCCCGAAAAACCTTGAATCACATTCAGGACTCACTTGGCCAAGGACACAGGATGTTACTTTTTGCAAAACCTGTCACCACCACTCCCAAGTCAGCAAAAAATTACTGGAGAGAAACAAAATTCCCCCAGGCACTTCCGATGGGAACTGGGCCCACTCTCCTTCCTCCCCTCACCTCTGTGAGGCCAGGAAAGAAGGACAAAAAAATTCAAAAATAAAAATTTTAGCTACTGTAAACCCTAGGAATTTTTGTCCATAAATTAGAATCCAGGTCACACACACCAAGTTATTTTGGTGAATAAAGGAACACCCAGAGAAAGTGTAAATGAACCAAAGAAAGAACTCATGATGGGTTAACCAGTGAAAGATTGCAAGAAGTTCTATTCTGTATTGATGGAGTATCTAGCACTTCACCCCAGAATGGGCCCAGCACAATCAGTGGCCCTCCAGAACTGTCAGCTGCTGCTAATTTACACTTCCATAGTTGCCATCTGCTCTTCAGCCCTTTGTGACACAGCCACCAGCCCAGGACCTTTAACCAGCACGAGCAAAACAAAACTACTCAAAGACACAAATTTTATCCGTGTCCCCAAAGGTAAAGGAAAACATTTAATCCAATTATGGTTTCATCACTCCTACTTTGGGTCACACAGCCAGGAAATGGGGTTGCAGTATCTTCAGCCACCAGCCCTGAATTTCAGGGAGAAATCAAAGATACTCAGTGATATCTTAGGTAAACTAATTAAGACCTGAGAATTTCAAGTAAGAAAAAAAAAAAGCTAAAATGATCCTCAGGTGCATGAATTCCTGATAGCTTCCTATCAAAGTACATTTTATGTACCCTTATGGAAGAAGGAGATGCTTAGCTTACATAAAAGCAAGTGCCACCAGGAGGATTTAATTGTTCCTTTCAGAGTATTCTGAAAATTATTTTTTAAATTCATGCTGCTGGTCTGCCATTAGAAATTTTTTTTAATATGTATATTATTTCCCTTTGAAATCCTTGCTGGTAAAACACAGCACCAGGAAAAACTGCAACAGAACTAACTGCTTACACCTAAGAGTCCCAGCACCTCGTAGGTGTGCTGTGCTGGAATTTCCTCCTCCAGAACTGCTCCCCAACTCCAGCACAGGATGCAGATCCCAGATTTGATCAGAAGAGAAGGGCAGAGATCAAAGATTCCGCAGACTGGATGACAAATATCCAACTGTATGAGTCACTCCCAGCAGAATCAGCATGATAATGCTGAGCCCTGTAGCCAGGATTATACCCCTGGTGGAAACAATGGGACATATGGGCACAAGGAATATTCCTCTTTCTTCAAAACTGTCTATTGTTTAAGAACAAAGCAAACCACATCCAAATACATCTGGCATCAACATCTAACAATTCTGCAAGCTGATCCTTCTTTTCAAAACCCAAAAAAACCCCTGTACATCCGAGTGTCCCATAAATTTTGCCGGAGCACACGATGAGGCTGGCCATTCTCCGGAGGAGGAAGGGAACTGCACATTGTCCTGCTCACCCCAGGCCGCTCCCCCAGCGCCAAGTGGCCCCATCCCAGCTCCCTCCTTCCCTTTCATGCGGCCTCGGGCACACTTTCCCTGGGACAGACGGTGGCTGGGAACGGGCTGTTTGTCCCACAGCTCATCCCGGGTGCATCCCATCCCCTGCTTAGATCTGAGAGTGCCTGGGAAAGAGGGCAGCTGGGAGCTGGCTGAGTCTCACCCTGGAATGTGATGGCAGAGCTGAGTTTAAACCGCATTGTCCCTCCCGCTGCCAGCAGGAAACGGCTCATGTGCTGCACAGAGTGACAGCGAGGAAACTGGGAATGTGCTCCCACAGAAAGCTGGGGACACACACACTGCTGCAGCCAGGAAATCCTGGGGTGCAGAAAACCCTGCAGCCCATCCTGGTCCATGCATTACACCCTGGATGTGAGTTCTGACTGAGGAACCCCAAAGAGGAACAAGCCAACCCTAAAATTTCCCCAGAGGAATGAAACATCATTAAATGCACATCAGGTTTATTCAGGGACAGGCTGTGACAGTCCCCCCACGCTGAGAGAAAGAGCAGGGCTCACTTCAGGCCCAGTTAGGGCAAGTTGGGCACCAATTTCCATTTGTATGAGCTATTTTGAGCAGAAACAAGCCAAAAGGTATGTGAGCAATCTCCTTTCTTCTCAGCCTGCATTTAAATGCTTGGTTCCCAGGGTGCAGCTCTTGTCCAAAGTATTGACTCTAGCTGAAGAAATGAAGTGGAAATTAATCACTCTGCCATTTTAAACTGCTTCCAGGTTTCCCCAGACTTATTTTAAAAAAGTGTTTGGGCAGAGCTTGAAGGTTTTCTACATTTCTTTGTGGCTGGTCAAAGCTACAGGTTGTGGTAAGTTCAGAAAGTCCAATTATGTCACTGCACTCAGAGAGCAAGTCTGACCCTGGAGAGGCAGCTCAGCTCCCATTATTTCTGTGGAGTCAATTCCCACTGTGGGACCATCCAGGCAGCCCCAAATCTGGGGCTGAGCTTTCCAAACCTGCCAACTTTCTGTGTGTGTGCAACACTACAGCTGCACAGAGTTTCTGTCCCAGAAACCCTGAAGAGAAACAGCAGTGCCCCAAGCCCTGCCTCCAGGGTTTGCTCACAATGAACAATGCAGCTCTGTGTTGGCCACTGTCCACACAATCACAATAAATAAACAGCTTCCAGCATTAATCACCTTCTGACAATTTACACCACAACAGTTTATAATCTTACCTACTTTAATGCCTCCAGAGTGTCAGAGTTCATTCTGCACTAGATTAAATGCAAGATTACAGTAAATAAAAGATTCCACAGAATGGCAACCACCACAGAGCAGGAGCCCTTTTTATCTAACCAAACTCACAACAGTGGAACCCTGAATTAACAGCACAGGGAGCTTCCTTTGGACTCAGAACCACTCAGGTAAATGCTAAATAACTCATCCTTCTGCTCACAGACCTTTAAGCTTTCCAAGGGCATCCGTTTACCAATCAGTCAAAAGGAATATTCCTGATTATTCCCTGGAACTGCAGCATTCCAGGCACAAGAAGCTCAAGGCACCAATCTCAGCTCAGCAGAATTTGCTTCTGCCATCATGAGATGTATTTAAACACATCTTCCAGCGCTACTGCAACACCTCCCAGCCCTTGCTGGATGCCAAAGGACAGGCAGATGTCTTCTGCTGCTTTAAGCCACACGGGATGAAGGAAAATTCCTCGCATCTCCTCAGAGCATGTGCTCCTCACGGAGACTCCAAACTGCTTTGCTTTGCTAAGCACTTGTAAAGCATATTTCAAATAATTATAATCCTGAGGTCTCCTCTAACATTACCACAATGTATATTTATGAAGTTAAAAGCACGCGCTGCTCCCAAACAGTTATTTAACATTCATTGCAGCTTGTCCAAGCAAGCCCTGGATGCTCTGCAGCCCTGCTCTTCCCCCAGGGCAGAAATGCTAAGTGCAGCTTGAAACAAGACAGGGTTTTGTCCTGAATTTACCCATAAAAGAAATATTTGAAGGATTGGTAATATCTGTCTTTCCCACACCCCTCCTGAAACTGCAAAATCCTACTCGATCTTAAATAAAAACAAAGACAAATAAGAAAGAAGGTAGATGATGTTACATTTCTATTTTTCCTAAAATTGTTGGAATCACACTGAAATCCCACTCTGAATTGCTTCATTGCTGTTCCTACCCACAGCACAGGTGAGCTGGTTCTTCACCCAGCTCTGCTCAGCTCCCCAGAGGTGAGGGGTTTTTTAATTAAACTTTACTTTCATTAAGACTTGAGTCTTCTAGTTTCTTTAAAAGACTTTCATCAGAGACTTCCCTGGGTGATTTGCCCACCTTCCTTCAATAGTTCTTACTCCCCAGAACTATTTCTAGGCAGAATCACAAGTGCCACAAATAATCCCAGGGCCTCTCCAGGTGGGAAGGAAACCTCTGGGGTTGTGTCTGGGCTGGCCCGCAGAGGAATTTGGGGTGTTTGGCTGCACAGAAGTGTCAGCCCATGGGGACACCCCCGTTCCACATCCCACCCCTCTCCAACACGGGGCAGATCCCAGGCTTTAATTTAAACTAGATCAGCTAAAAGGATGTGACTTCACAAGTGCCTTTACCCTGCTGGGGCTGGGTTCAGCAAAGTCCTTGGAAGGAGCACAAGCTACAGGGGCACACAACCCAAAACATTTAAAAAACCCATCATGAGACAAAATTTATCATCACCTGATTGAACACCATTGGGTGGGAGACTTCTACAGGCAGGCACAGGGCTGCATTTTCTCTCCAGTGAAAAAGATAAAGACTCCCACAGAATTAAGGTGCAATCTAGCTTTAAGTCTTCTCAAATTTTGTTTAATTCCCTTGTTAGAGGAGAAAGTTGGTTGATAAAAGGTAATTTTATAAATATAATGCTTTTAGACTTCAGTAAAGCAATCAGCTTGCTAAAGATAAACCCACAAAAACAGTTTAGGGCAAAATAAAATATCTCAAAACAAAAGATATGAGAGTTTCAATCCATTGTTTCTAATAAAACAATGAAGAGTGAGGTCTGAATCCCAGCAGGGTAAGAAGTATGTTTATTGAAGGGGAAAAAGGGAATACTGCAGGATTTGTCACTCTGGCCAAGAGAGGTAAAATGAAGCAATGCTGTAAAATGACTCTGGGCCAATTGCAGCTGAAATATAGTAGTTTTTTTTTAATGTGAGGAGATTATTAGTTGTTAAAAAAAAAAAAAAAAACAAACCCAACAAAAACAACAACAAACACAACAACAAAAACAACGACAAAAAAAAACCACCAAAAAACAACATAGTGGAACGTCTGTATTCATATCTTTGGATGCATTTCTGAAAGACACACTTGTCCAGATTACTAATTTCAATAGAGGTCAAAACTCTACCCACAAGCTCTGATTTAAAAGTGCACCATTTACAAGGTCTTAGAGTGGGTGGTCCTGTTGCCATAAAGATAAAAGAGACTGAGAACTGCAGCAAACTCAGAGACAGCCAGAAATGGGATTATGCCTTTTAATGGTGCTCTACCACCATTAAAATGGCTAAATCAGTGCTGTAAGATGAAGCCACATCCTCACTCAGCCCCCAGTGCTCCTTTTGTTTTACATTTGCTGGCACAGAGAGATGTGATTACTGGAAACAAGGAGTTAAACTGATTATCTGATGTTCCACTTTCTTTAAAACACGACGGAAAGTAGTAAATAGGTATTTAGTAAGCAGACTGCAGTCACTGCAAGCTGAAAAAAATCTCTTTATGAGCAATCCTGTCCAAAATGCTTTTAGAGTCCAAAGAAGCAGCAACCCTGCTGTTAAACAGATCTGCTGTGGAGAGTGAAAAATAAAACTGAAGCAATGTTACTGCAGGGAAAGCACTCTCAGAAACACATGGATGTGACAACAGCTCAGGCAGTGCCACAAGCAGCTGCAGATCTCAGGAAGGGAATGACAGGGTTAAACTCAATCAGTTCCACTGACTTACAGGAGGCTCAGTCTGGCAAAATTCTTCACAACACGCAGGACTTGGAGCATGTGTGGATGTGCTGGGACCATTATTACTCATCCTAAGGCTGCACAGGGCAAAGGAGCTTCCTCCAGCTCTCCATGGACACAGGGCTGGCCATGGGAAGGTTTGCAGGACTGACCTGGTGGAAATCTTGATTTTTAAAAAGCAGTTCTTGAAGTGGGGAAGGTGATAAAAAATCCCCGAACAACAGAGTCAAAATCCCCACCGAAATTTCAGTGTTTGTGTTTAGAGATAAATCTTCACCACATACCCCCCTCCCCCACAGAAAAAAAAAAAGAAAGTCAAAAATAAACCACGAAGGGAAGGAAGGAAAAACCTCACGATTTTTAAAGTTTGTTTTAGGCCTACTGCAGCAACGGCTTCACTTGGCTTTTATCTGCTTTTGTGGTGTCCTCCAGCCCTGGACTGTAAAAGCAAAGTGCTCCACACACAAACAGCAGAGGGTTTTATAGAGCAGGGTCCTTTGTTACTGCTGAAATTAGAGACAGGTGTTGATCCCAGAAGGACAGAAATTGCCATGCACAGGGAACCTGGGAAGCAGAAATAGCAGAGGCCCTGAGCCTTTATTACCAAGATAGCTGTAAACTCCTGCCCCAGGCACAAACCAGACCAGCCCGTGAGAAACTTGGCTCTGGTGATGACTCTGCTTCACACACAATTGGAATAAACACTTCCAGATTTCATGTCTCCATCACTGTTATTCATTATTTGCTAAGAGATGACAGAAAGCAAAGTATCATCCACAAAAGAACAGAAAACCCCACAGCTCCCCCCAGAATCCTTAGCCTGGCTTTGCACAGCTCCCTCCAGGGTGCAAGTCCAGGCTGTTTTTCCTCTCTGCCTTTCCAAGAGAATAAATGAACAAGTTGAACAGCTTGTGATATTTGCATGACTGCAGTGAGAGCACTGGAACAGTATGAACAGCCAAAGTCTAAAGAGTTTGCAAGGAGTAAAAAGCAGCTTGTGACAAAGCCCTCTGAAGACCCTCACCTTGCTGGAGTTACTACAAGTATTATTATTAAATCTGTAACGACAAGTAAGCCCTGTCATTTCCACTGTAGGCTTTTTCTACTTATTTCCAGCTCAGAGATAATCCCACTTTTATTAGGTGCTGATCTATCACTTTATGTACTGCAGAGGAAGAGCCCAAATTCCAGGGAATGAGAGGTTTTAGCTGAAATAATTTCATGAGTGGCTTCAGTGAAGGCAAAAAGACAAGGAAAGTAGTGCTGCACTGATTGGAGCTGCATATGGACACCACCACCCGATGGCAACAATATGTTAAAATTAGACAAGATTCTTTTGATGTAAATTAAAGGAAAAACATTTTAAGGAGTGTATTTTCAGTGCACTCCAGGCTCAATTCCTGTCGTTGACATTTGCACATCCACATTCTGAAATAATCTCATCTCTGACAAAACCTGGGTGCTGCAGCTGACTTCCAGTAAATTTAAAAGTGCCATAAAGTTACAGCATTTCACATCTGCATTGTCCAACACATCTGGGTCGCAGATTATTGCACATGGGGAGGAAGATTAGGCAACCGCCAGGTAATGTTGCCTCTTGTTCAATTAATGATCTGCGTGCAAGGAATGCCCGAATTGCAGAGCCAGACTCGTTCCGAAGATGGAGCAGGATTTCATTTATTCGTTGCACAAGGGTCACTCGGCTCCTCACGTTCCACACGGTGATGCCAAATCCCTGCTGCACCCAGGCAGTTTTGCACCCACGTTTGACTTTGTTGTAACACCTTGCTCCAGCACAGAAACGCTTTCAACACTCTGGAAAAGTGCCAGACTAGGGATAATGTAAGAGCTCAAGTTCTTCATGAAAGGACATGGCCACTAACGGGCCGCTCACCTCGCACAATAAACAGCATTTAGCGTTTTCTTTGAAGGGGACATCAAAAGGCATCGGGGTTTGCACCCTCAGTGCCTGTCACCCTCAGCACAGTCCCCAAATGGCCAACTGCAGCGCCTTTTGCATGTGGTTGGTTAGGTGCCTATTCACCATGAAATGATGGTGATAAGCCACAAACTTGTACTGAACAGTCCCTGGTAGCGGTGGTGACAGGAAACTGCCAGTGCCCGGTGTGGGATGTGAGAAAACAAACCCCTTCAGCACAGGCACGCTCTTCAGAGAAAGCTGCTGCACCAGTGGGTGCCACTCCTGCAGTGGTTTGTAGGCAACAGGGGCTACACCCATTGAAGTGGAAACCAGAAATGGAATTATGTTACCGATCTATCATTATCATAATGTGGAGAGATATGACAGTACAAAAGTACATGGAAATCAGACATTCAGAGCTGTCATTTCTGTTACAATTAATTTGGCTTCCAAACAGCTCAGCAGCACAGCCAGAGATGGCTGCTTGGTCCAAATCCACTCTGCCATTTATTGGCATATGAAGAAAATATTTGGGTTTAAAGTAAAAGATAAAAAATTATTGACAAATAAAAGCAGGGGTTATTGTTATCTCATTCCACCAACGTAATGCCCCTTGCTACACCAAGCTGCATCTGCCAGCCCACTGCACACATTCACAGTGGCTTTTGGCTTCTTCAGCCTGTGAAAAACTTCATTTAAAACTTCCCAAAAAAGACCCCCAGGAGCAGATTCACCCCCATGAGCTGCTGCACAGCACACACACTCAGGGTTTCCTCAGTCACCTTCTTCAGGCCTGAAAACCATGCAGGAGATATAAATACAGACAAATTTTCAACACTTGACTGGCTCTCTCCTCCACTCTTTTGTGCCAGGAGATAACAGCAGAAAGCTAAACTGGAGAAAGGTTATCCTGTGGGCAAGGCTGTACACTGAATTCCCAGAGGACTGCCAGCTTCAGATTAGGCAGCACTCCTCAGTGTCCCTGACAGCCACAAAACAAACTGGAGCAGCTTTGTGAAGCACAAGACTAGCTTGTCTCCTGTTGATTCTAAAATGTGTTTATTTAAAAAGGGATAAGTACCTTGGAGTAACAACCTCATTGCTGAAAAAAAAAAAAAAAAATGAAAAAATATCCTGCAAGCTGGCACTGCCTCCAACTCGGCATGAGGTGCAATTTTTAACCAACAGGAATAAGTTATTGAATCACTGGTAGAAAAGTTATGAGCTGTGTCTTGAAATAATCCTTGTCTTCCAAAAATAATTCCTGGGTTATTTAATTTGCAGCAATACATTACATGGGCAGTTACACTGGACCAACTTTCGGCCACCTTTTGACAACATTCAACCCTCAAATAGGCCTAGAAAAATATCCTTCAGAGCTCCAAGTAGCACAGGGACTGCAAAGCAAAATTAAGAATGAAATGTGACAGGACTTGTAAAATCAAGAGGTGATCCTACAGCAAAAGTGTGATCAAGTCTTCTGTGCTTCCCCACTTCCTCTCACAGTGATGTAAACCCAGAGCTGCTCTGCACGTGCAAAAATGATGGTCCCAAACTCACACAGGTGAAAAACGTGACTTATTGAACTAATAACAAAAATCACCCCCACTCAGGCTTCCAACCTGTGGCTGGATTGTTTTACACATTCACACTGAGCAAATCCCTTTGCTTTCACAACAAAGAACATTTCTGTCCCCTTCCCTGCCCTCCCAATAACCATCTTTCTCTGTTGGTTAAGGTTGTCAGCCACGGCACAAGGGAGAAAAATAATATTGAAACAAAAACAAAACCACCCCAACCCCTAAACAAATAAACAAAGAAAAGCACACACAGGAGAGTCACAAAGGCACAAAGGAGCCAAGAGCCCCGGGGCAGCTGCAGCTCAGGGAACACTGAGCAGCAGCAGAGCCCTTCCCAGGAGGGGCAGGAATGGCACATCCATACCCACCAGGGCACTCCTGAAATTCCCTCTCCCTGCTTTTATGCCCTTAAAGCAACTTTGATCAGCATTAGAGCCGACTGGAAAACCTTTATCCCATTATTTTATTTGTGTGGGCATATGTAACACTAAACAAGTGTTTTGTTCCAATGGTAACAGACCATTACCATTTTTAATGAAGTTACAATACTTTTTTTCTCCACAGAATGATTAATTAAATGCCGTGTTCCACTTGAAGCTAATTCTATGGGATACAAATTTTTACATATGCATTAAAAAACTAAATATACACATACAACAAAATATAACATTGACCTTAAACTTTTAATGGCCTCTCTCCAGTCCTAAACTTCCTGCTCTTCTCTCTTTTACTGAAGTGACTGTCAAATGTGCATGATCAATGGCTTCAAGCACAAACAGATCTTTCATTGACTATCAGACAAATTGGAAACACATAAACTTTGAACACCAGCTCAAAAGCCAAATTAATAACAGTGCTCATTAGCTCTACCTCCCACCTTTCCTCTTTCTTCTGGAATAGCTGGTCTGGCAGTAGAGCAGAAACTCTGAAATGCCATCCTAAAAATAGAAAGCAAGAAAAGAGGAAAAAGACGAGGGGAGGGGGAGAACAGGAACTGAGAGAATAAGCAGAGTGAGAAGCTCTGTAATATAAAACTGTCTCCAGCTTCAAAGTCATCAGCCAATCATAATCCAATAAATGCTATTTTTTCTTTCTAAAATCAGAACACTCCAATGGCTATTTTTATTCCTGTTTAGAAGCAGTTCCCCCAGCAGGGCCTTCAAACCAGCAGAGCCTGGCAGGCAAAGCAGGGACTCACAGGACCCCACTTCAGGCCAGCATTTCCAAGACCTCCACTGGCTCCATGGGTTCACTTGTGTCTGGCACCAACTTTGTTTTACACCACAAACCCCATCAGAGAACAAATGGAGAAGGGAGGAAACAGAGGGCATGTTTACAGGGAACTATTCTTTCAATTCTATTTAAGGGTGCTCCCTTCATGAATTTCTATCCATCCAAATGGCTAGAATATCTCTGTTCCAATACCCTAATACACATATTTTCCACATGTAGCCACCAGGAACTGGAATATGGAGAGGTTTGAATTAAAGCTGGTTGTTGGGTCACTCAGACACTTCAGAAATAATTGTTGGGACCCTTGAGGTACTGAAAAATCACAGCAGAAAGGCTCCATGCTCATCCATATGGACATAAAATGAGTTAGTATCTCCTGAGGTGTATCCTCAGCTCTTTCTTACTTTTGTATGGAGAAGCTGTGAATGTCCTACCAGTGGAAGTGTTCCAAGGGAGGCTGGAGGGTGCTTTGAGTAACCCCAGTAAAAAATGTCCCAGCACATCCAGGCAGCTGGACAAGATGAGCTTGGAAGGTCCCTTCCAATCCACACTGTTCTGAGTCCAGGATTCTAAAATGCTAGAGGCTTCTTCCTCTATTTAGCTGAAAATTAGCTTTATGAATATAAAGTCCCCATGCTACAAATTACTGGTGTAACACAGAGAGAGCAGCTTTTGAAATGATTCCTGTTTTCCATCCAGAGCACAGGAAAATGCCACTTCAGTCCTGGATATGGAAAACTGAGGATGTCTGCACCCGAGTGCCCTTTGCCCCCATTAGCCTCAGGTAAATCAAACCCATTCTCAGGATTTCACTTTCCCCCCATCAGCAAAACAGGGTAAAAATCCTTCTGCTATAAAGGATTTAAGATCAGAACTCTGGTTTAAAATGAAAGGCCACAAATGCTCTCCCTTCAAAAGCACATAATGAAAAGGTCTTTAAGAGGACTCAATGAATATTGTATAGTAAAGATTTATTATTATTATTTTTAAATGGGAGTAGCTGCCAGCTTTGGAGCTTAATTGTTCTCCTTCAAGGAAAGTAACCATGTAAAACACACAGGGAAAAAATCCAGAAGCTGTTTTGCTCTCAGCTTATCTAAGTAACCTTGATCTCAGATGTTACTTCTCCATCCTTAATTTTAGTGAGGATACATTAAATACTCTGTTTCCCACAGCAGGGCTTCAAATTCATCTTGCTTCAATAGCTTTGAAAAGAGCATTTATTTCAAACTTGTAAATGATTTAAAAGAGAACGTTTAATTAATAATGTTGTTTCCAGCCAGATGGCCAGCTATTAGTTTTCAGTCATCTCTTTCAGAACAATTCCCCACAAAGTCTTCAGATGCAAAAGAGCTTTGAAGCAAATAGATGTGAGTGCTCAACACTCAGAGGCTGCCAAAACATTCAGTAAAAGACACAGCTATAGGTACAGAAATTACATTTTTCCAAGTGGTTTTGCTGCAGGTCGTGGTTGTAAAAGTCTACCAGCAACAGACACACATTTCTTTCATTTACCATCCTGTATTTGGATGGCATTAAATTCACATATGGCTATAGAATATTGCTTAACTGAAAACATGAGGCTACATGTATAGAGTTTCCCCTGGACTTGTGCTAACAGACCTCAGACTGGAGCTCAGGAGCAGAACTCTGTGCTCTGATGTATATCAACCAGTCAAAATATTCCATGTGTACAGGAGGCACTGCTACAGAGATGAATAGATAAATATTAGGCAAACCCAGCCAAGGTTTACCACTAAACATCTGTGGAATTTTCATATTCTCACTGACGTAGCACCTACATATTTTCAAAGAGAGTTTCCAACAAAAATTAAAATTGCTTTCTTAGTACAAATGAGATGGTGTGCTCATTTTCTGCTGCTGGGCAGCAGCACAAAGCTTTTTAAAGCAGCGAGGTAATGGGGTTTGCAACAGGTTTTTAAAATCCTGGGATTTTAAGAGCTTTCCCAACTGTAATTAAATTCCCTGACAGGCAAGGACTGCATCTGGGAGGTAGTTAAGGTACAAGCAGGATGCAATGTTTTGCTCACAGTTACACAGTGGTGTGGAACAAACCCTGATATTTTCAGCCTTCCCTAACCACAACGTGCATTCATTATGCAGCAATCCACAACTGAAAACCCATCTTTATTCAGTTATGATTGGGAAAAGCAAAGATGGAATTGCAATTCTATACCTGAACTTTCAGCCTGTAGTTCTCCCAAACAAGCAGAACCAGGCTTGGGGAAAAGCTTCAATGATCAGCTGTCTACCTACACACGAGTTATTTATGGCATCTAATTCAGAGCAAAGCTCAACTCAGCTTGCAGAGTGCCAGCAGACTTTTACTGGCAACAGAAATCAGCTAGAAAGTTGTACCAGCTCCAAAAAGCGGGCAGTGATTATCTGCTCTTTAAAATTTGCCACTTTGCTGTGTAAAGCTTCATTCTACCAGTGGTTTCACATCTGGTTTGCACTTTCTACCACTCTTGTGCAAAAACTGGTTATTAAAAAATATATATAATTTTGATCAGAAAACAATGACACAAAACAGGCCAATAGGACAGATTTGGCTGATGGTGAAACTCATACTGAGTAAGTCAGGTAAACTTAGGCCCAAGAAGCAGATATGGGGAAAGATTAGCCCAGTCATCTCTAAGTCTGCCCATGCCAAGCCTGTGAAACTCTTACAAGGTCATTAATCCAGCATCTCCAGTGCCCACTGGAGTTTTGCTTGAAGGTTGCAGGCCAGCATCAACAACTACTCCAGACTTTTTATCCCACAGGCTGCTGATTGTTGGGAAAGCAGGGACAGATGTCATTAGCAGACCTTGTGCTCTCCTGAGTTCAAGGCCTGTAATTGTGGGGGGCTTTATCTAGAAAACATTTCTGCTTCCTGAGCTTGTGGAGCTGTGGGGCAGGGCAGGGGCACGTTGCAACAAGGGCTTCACCACTGGTTTCAAAGCTGGTTAAAATGCTTTTAAAAGGGAAAAAAAACCCAAAGACAGAAGAGCCCAATGCTGCCTTCTGCCCAGGCACAGGATCACCCACTCCAGAGGTACCTCAGCCACAAACATGGAGGGTCTCTGCCCGGCCCCACCAGTGCCCATCAGCAAACCCTCACTGAAATATGAGTGAACTCCTCTGAAAACTAAATGTTTTGCAGAGAAGTATCCTTTTCATCAAACTTCCAGCTAAATCCTGCCTGGCCTCCTGCCAGATTTCCAGCCCAGGCCTGACAATCCCAGTCTTCCTGGGGCTGGAGCCCCCAGGTCTCACAGGCTCTGCTGGGCAGGCTTCAAATCCTGCCAAGAACCCACAGAAGCCACCAAATCCCTGATTTTAAAAGAGAAAAGTGGACAATATTCAACGTACAAACATCTCTCCCCTGTTTTCAGTTCGCTACTTTCCTGTGCTGGCCTGACTCTTCCTCACTTGCCTGTAAATTGGAAGTAAATGTACTGAAATCCATGTAACTACACAACCACAAAAAGAGTGGGAAAAGCCTCCAGCTGCTTATTAGCCTTTCATTTAGCCTGAGTGCTTTTGAAACACTGATAGAATTTTTCAGATACTGTTTGTTACACATGTAACAAACATGTTACATGCTACAAACTGGCTCAGCGTCTTGAGTCCAGGGGAACAACAATTTGTTCAACAAACAATAAGGACCTTTCTGTACAGTTCCATATGTAAGAAAACCATAGACTTCACCTCCCTATGAAAAAACCCACATCTGGTCTTGCTCAGAATAACGAAATTAAAGGTTCTTGTAGTTGGGTCTTTGTCTTCCCACACAGCAACACTAAAATTCCAGTTAATGGAGGGAAAGGAAATTTGGTGAAAAAAGAATTCTCCAGCTGTTAAGTAGATAAAGCAACAACAGTCACACATTCAACACAGAAACAGAGGCATTCTCACGAGCCACAGATGTCCTCCTCTCAGCCCAGTATTTTTTGTGAACCTTAACTATGTGTGTGAAGAGTAAGTGAATTTCTCTTTTCACGTTCAAGCAACTAAAACAGGAAGGACAAAGTTTCTCCTCTTTTGTTGTGAAAAAGGAGAGTCAGTGTCAGCATCCATCATTCAACCACTGCTGGCTGCAGCTTCACCACAAAGGAGGAAATTTCTGTTTTGACTTCCTTTTCAAAAAAAGACTGAGTTATGGTTAATGAACGTCACCGCTGCGGAGAGAAACTCCGACCTTTCCTCTGACGCAATCTCTAAGGAAAATTCACTGAAATTCTCAACTGCAAACTAAGTGAGCTAAGGAGGGTTCACCCACTGTTTCCACCCCGAGAACCCCGGGAGAGGATCCTGCCACATCACCCACGGCAGTCCCTCTCTCCAGGATTCCCCTCGTTCTCCACGAGCTGATCCGTGGTGCTGTCACACCCGTGCAGGTGCTCCGGGACAACCTGGGCACACACAGAGCACAGTGCACCACCTGCAGCGCGTCCCCTCCTTGCCCTGGTGACCCAGTGCTGACAGCAGGTGAGCTGTGAAGGTTTCTCGTGACACACAAAATCGATCAGGATGACCTCTTCACCTTTCCTAGACTCACACAGGCTCCATTTCTCATAGGTAGGTTTCACTGGAGTTTCAAGCACGTTTTTTCACGAGGCTCGCCAGTGAGAGGTGTGATCCATGTTTTCCACAGCAGCAGCTGTCAGAAGTCTCTGCAGCACACAAAAACCTCCCTTGCTGCTGAAGGAACAAATCTGGGTATCTGGAACTCATCTTAGGTTTCCTCAGCTAACAAAGATTTCCCACTGGAGCTCAGATGAACCCTGGGTGACACTTTAAAAAGCAGGGTGTTATTTCTTACCTGGCTGGGCTCTTGTGAAGTTAAGGGTTACCCTTGGTTTTATTTGGCTGGGTTTTTAATAGGGCTGCTGTTACTATGCAGGAATAGCTCATTCCCATTCCCATTTGTGTCCTCTGAGGGGCTGAGTCTTTAAGACAGAAAAAAAGAGCTCTGGCTTTGCATTGTTTGTACAGAGACACAGTACCTGGAGCGGCCAAACTTCCCCAAGGGCAAGTCCCACCACTCTGGGGGCAAAGCAATGCCAGCAAATGAGGCTCAGGTCTGAAAGGCTTCACGACACCTTTAAAAGCAGCATTAGTGCAACAATCCACACATGATCGGCTCCTGAGCTACGCAAAGGAATTACCACCGATTCCAAACGGAATCAGCAAACGCCTGCTGGAGCTGGCGGAGTCACCCCCTGGAAGTGCAGGGTCTGGACAGGAACCTCTGCCCTGGCTGCGCTCCCCTCCCTGCCCACCAGCACAGGCTGCTCGGCACTGGAAAAGGATTTTTTTACAAACACATCAAGGCAGACAAGGACAAAAGTTAATTAGGACTATTCATAAGCCTGGCTGAAGGAGTACTGCATCCCAGCCCTGAACATTTAATTGCACTCAGTAGAGGAAAGCTAGAACACAGTAATCATAAAAAAAACAACCCAAACAACAGAAAGAGATAATTTGGGAATAAAAACTGATTTCAATTTAATTCGAGCACTTGTTGGCCCTATTTATTTCATCAAGTAGTTCATGCAGGATAATGGCTTTACTGTGCATCTAACAGCATTAGAAGTTCCTAATAAATTAACAAGTGAAAATTAATGGCTGCTCAGTCCATTAAATCTCGTTAATTTTATTTTTGTTGTAATAATATAGCAATCACAAGTTTACATTATTAAACCAATATTTATTAGAAGAACTCCTTTTAATTGGATCCCTGATGTGATAATCCCGTACAGTGTGTATTTCTGTATTTCATCAATTTTTTGCATTTATTTCTCATTATATTTAAATGACTGTGATATTCAGGGTCTTTTCCTAATACTATGAAAGTTAAGCAACCATTTTAAACATTTTATTTCCCACAGATTCAACACTTACTACACAATATAATGAGAACATCATGAGTCCCTTCTAAATAGAAGCTATTTTAACTCTTTTAGTCTCTTGAGAAAGGGCACAAAAATGAAAGGCAGAGATATGAATACCTGAAAGCATCTTAACCAATGGTAAAATCCATTTTTTCCTCTTAGCCCCTCAGTGTCCTGGATAAACATTCTGGTTGTTTTTCAAGACAGAAGGAGTTTTATCACTGGTTTTAATGCAAATGTAGGCTGCCCTGCACAACTCAGTTAAAAAAAAATAAACATAAATATTGGCAAAAGGCTTTGAATTGTAGTGACTGCATGAGAAATTACAAAAAGAGGAGACACCTTAATAAAGGGCTGCTGTGCTATTCCAGCAGCAACTCTTTGAGGGGAGGGAGCACACCTCCTGCTCTCCCAGCTCCTTGTCCCTGCCACAATAACTGAGTGTGTAGCTGCTCCCCAACTGGTTGTACCAACATTGCTGCTCCAGCCTGACAGCAGTGCTTTGTTTTTGGGAATGGCATCGTGTGGGACACAACAACTCCACTCACATCACCCAGGCTGGTGTAAGAGGCAGGAACAAGTGCAAGGTGGGGAGAAAACCTTGGAGGGGATGCAGGGAGCAGAAACCTGTGCCCAGAGAGGGGGATTGACCTGCGGGGGGATGAGAAAGGCACTGATGGACAAGCAGGACTGCAGGCACAAAGTGATGGAATCACACAGAAAAAGCTGAGTTGGAAGGGACCCACAAGGATCACAAGTCCAGCTCCTGGCCCCGCACGGGACCATGCCAAGAGTCACACCCTGTGCCCAAGAGCGCTGCCCCAACACTCCTGGAGCTGTGTCAGACTCGTGTGCACTCAGTGCACCTTCACCTCCAGAGCTGACCTGCAGAGTCCCACAGAGCCACCTCAGCTGGTGCCACCGTGATGAGGGCACTGCAGCAGCACAAAGGCCGGGCAGGGCTGTAAAACCTGCCCATAAAGCTCGGGCAGGACAGAGGTCACTGACACAGCAGGAAAATCCCCAGCAGGATGGAGCTGAGCAGGGTGATGGCAGCCAGAGGTGTGTGCACACAGGGACTGGGCTGTAGCCACCCCTGCACACCAGGGCTAAGCCCCTGCAGGCACTCCCAGACAAAGCCATGAAATATTAAAGCTCTTCACTCAGAGACAGAAAACTGAAAACAAGTAGCTT
This sequence comes from Passer domesticus, assembly GCF_036417665.1. NCBI lineage: Eukaryota > Metazoa > Chordata > Aves > Passeriformes > Passeridae > Passer > Passer domesticus. The sequence goes on along the minus strand of NC_087487.1, from coordinate 19,001,090 downwards.
GAAACTGGCATTGAAAAATAAATAAATATGCACATGGACGCACAAAGCTGTGACTGGTCCTTTGCTGGTTACTGCAGTCAGATGGACAGCAGCCCCAAAAGGAGTGTGGAATCAGAGAATACCCCGAGCTGGAAGGGACCCACAAGGAGCAAGTCCAACGACCCCAGAATCACACCATGGTGTGAAACCACAACATCCTTCAGGGTCCTGAGACAGCCTCTACCACTTAACATCCTCACAGCTTTCCTATTTTCCTGGTATCACCTCAAACCTAAGAACATGACCACGTCCTGTAAACATTGTGTGGTCGACTCCCAAAACAACCGAAGCTGTGCTCACACCCAAGATGTTTCTGAAATATTTATGTTCCTTCTTTATTATCCTTCTGCATTATGTTCCTTGTGTATTATTCCTGGTTTTCCCCACCAAATGTAAATCATTTAAGGAACACCTTGTTCAGTGGCTTTTAAGAAGCAAATGTGCCGTGTTTCCATTTCAATTGGTACATTCTACCCTTATCAGATGAGCTCCTCAAGAAATAACACCCACCTCTCTCAAAACTTTTCTAAATTAAAAAAAAAACCTCACCACTTAAAAGAAGGTGTTCCTTATATACAGGAATCCTGGCTCCCCTAAAACCACTGGTGATACCAAAACAAATAAATACAGTAATAAGTTCAAAAGAAAAATGTGCATATGAAAATATATTACAAAATGCCAGGAGATTTATGTCTTTGTGTGTGTAAAGCTCTTGAAATAAAGCATTTACTATCCCATAAAGCAAGACTATAGATACTGCACAGCTTGTAGAAATTACTGAGTGCCCGTCACGTGGTTTCTGCAGATCAGACCCTAAAAATGTTGAGTTAAACACTCATCACACTTCATTTCCAGGGCACATGCTGCTGGTTTCTTAGGTGCACAAAACGGCTTCTCTTCTGCTCACAATAGTGTTAGAAACTCATGTTTTTGCAGGTTTGTACGAATGTCAGACGTAGGTGCCATTCTTACCGCATTTCTGGGTCTCAGAAGAGAACAGAGCCACCAAACATCGTGCGAGCAGCTGGAGCAGATCACTGCCTGCTCACAGAGCAAAGCAGAGAAGCCACAAACACCCAGCTGCCCCTGCTGGGTAGGTGTTAATGGCACACTTGTCCTCAGGTGGGTCTGAAAAGTGATAAAAATGCTCATCCTGAAAGCTGGGCTTTCAAGAAAATGCAACTGTGACAAAGGATTCGTTTTAATGGGCAGAAGAATGTGTGTTCTCAACTTTTATCACCCAATACAGAATGCAAAAACCTTTCTGCCAGGGAGACCCACGACTCCCTAGGTCAGCTCTGACACCAAAGGCCACCAGCTCAGGGCACAGAGGTTTAACAGTAAAAACAAGAAGGAGAAATCCTTCTTGCCAGGAGAGTCACACTGAAATCCTTGAAGGCCTCTCCAGCCTTTTGCTGTCTGCCACAGGTTCTCCCAACAGAAAACCTGGGGTGTCTGTCACACCACCTCAGAAATGGAGCACTTGGAGAGGTAATACATGCTGAGCAAATACACAAGCAAATAAACTAATCCCTGTTTACTAATCTGTCAGGAGATAGCATGTTTCCAGATCCCAGCAGATAAACATGACAGCAGGAATACATTTGTTATTCTAATTCCTTAGCACTACAACAAAACAAATCTTTTTTTCCTGTCCTTTCTTCAAACAGTCCCACCTGATCAGGCCAGGAATTTGCTGCGTAGCCCTCATTCCCACAAGCAATGTTTCTGCTAAGCTCCAGCCCTTTTCCATGTGAAACTTGCTCTCTCTCATGGATACAATAGCTAATTTTGGACTTACCCTGCTCCTGCTGGGCCAGAGTCATCACTGGCATGGCTCCACTGTAATTCAGTCTACTGATGCATTACAGACAATGCACAACATGAGCTAATCCTTAATGATGCTTTTCCCCCTTTCCCCCCTCCCCAACATATTATTTCAGTAAATAGTAAAATGACATACGTAAAAATTATTCAATGAAAAAAACAAACAGCAAACTAAAACCGCGCTAAAATCGTCTTGCAAACACTAATTTCAGATGACACAGTAATCAGATTCACAGATACATTAGGACAAGCAGTGCAGCCCAGAGGAAAAGGCACAGCTCTTAAAGTCACAAGGCCTGGTCAGAGCTGCAGCTCTGCACTGACTTCAGAGAGATCGTTCCATGTTCCCACAGCACTCCCCAAGCCCCGGCACACAGATGTTAACTTCTCAGCACTGAAAACCTAACCACGGTCATTTCTGAACAATAAAAAAGCAGATATGAAGTTGTGTTTAAAAACGAACGCCAAGGTATAAGGGGCTCCCACCAAAACAGGCTGATGCCTCCCCCATACCGAGGTTTAAGATCTGCAAGATCCAGGCTCAGTGACATAAATTAACATGAAATGCTTTAATTTCTGCACAGATTTTCTTTAACAGAGGAGGAAAAGCCAGGACAATCTCTGAAGATGAGTATTTATGACTTGTGATATATGTTTGTGTTGTTATTTATTTTCAACCTTTACTTGTTTTCTTTTTTTTTTTTTTCTTTAATAAAGCATTGTGTTTGGCCCAACTCTTCCTTTAAATCCTAAAATATCAAATCCTTCCTTATCTAAGCCACCTTGTTAGGAGTCACAGAAGTTCCAGGGGCCTTCATGCTCTGCTCCCTAACGGGTCAGCATCAGCCAGACACAATACCCAGGTCACAGCAGCAGGGCTGCTCCAGCAATTTTCTTCTTTTCAAATGGTAAATATTTCAGGCAAGTGCTTTAAACGGGGATATTATCTACGTGGAAAGCACGCTGCTTACCAAGAACTTTAAAAATATAGGTTTTAAGGCATTTGTATTGCGTGGTAGCTCTACAGGTTTTGATTTCTGCTTCAAGTAGAAGCCGGAGCAACTCTAACAAAGGCTGGGAGCTCTCATTTGCATTTCTGGCCAAAATCTTAGCCACAGTCATTCAGCACCAAAAAAGATAAGGAGGCTTTATTTTTCCTTTAAAAAAAACATTGCAGTTGTTGGAAGAAAATGTTAGGAGCTCCAAACATCCACATTTCTAAGCTACTTGCTTCACTTTTTCATGCAACAGATGCTGCTTTGTATCAGCTCCTGCATATTAAATCAATCTGACAACCAAGAAAGCATACATTTGTTTGTGCCAGAGAGAAGCATGAATACACACACACACACAGATATCTTCTCACGCAGAAGCACACAATTATGCAGCATTCAAATATTTGGGATGAACTTTGGCCTTTGCTTAAAAAAAAAAAAAGTACTCTCAAACAACAATCAGGAACAGACCCAGCAGTCATCTGGCTGAGCTCACAGAAATCAACAATCTGCAGCAATAAAACACCACTTGTGGGCAGTCATTTGAAAGTTGCTTGGAAAATGATTCTTAGATGGGATAGTTCTATACGCGTCTTTTATGATTTATGATGGCCCTATGGATCGAGCTCGGAATGCAGACTAAAAATAAAATCTACTTTCATTCAAAACATGGAGGAAAAAATCAGTTATATTCACCCTCGTGTGTGGGGTGTTTTTGCACTCCAAACGACCTCCTTCAGCTCTGCCATTTGCATTCCCGATTTAAAAAGTAACTCGAAAACATCGGCAGAGCAGGGCTCTAAATCACCCCTACAGAGGAGTAATAAGGAACAAGCCAAACAACCCAAACAAAACCGTTTTCCTGACGCACTAATCACAAGAAAATCTTAATGCAACAGCACTTGAGAACACGCTGAAACTTCTGACAATGAGAGTGAGTGGAACTGATCCGCAGCGCTTCCAACTTTTTTTTTTTTTTTCATTTTTTATGATCTCGGCTCGAGGCATATTTTCTCCACTACGTTTTCGCTCTCGTTACTAGAGAGTAATTCAATTCTGTAGCCAGTTACGGGGTTTTTCTTAGCTAGATAAGGAGCAGGCAGAGAGCACCGACCCCGCAGCGAGTGCGGCAGGGCCGGGACGCAAACCCAGCCCCGTCCCGGCCGTGCCGGAGCTCGGGGGTCCCTGCGGGTCCCGCCGCTCCCCGGGGGCCGCGCCCTCCGCACCCCGGTACCTGGGGATGGTGATGCACTTGGTGTTGATGTTCTGCGTGGTGATCGCCTTCTCCAGCTCGTCCAGCTGCCCCGTCTTCTTCAGCTTCTTCACCAGGCTCTTCACCGCCTTCTCGCACCATTTCTCCTCCTGCCCGTTCTGCTCGCCTTTCTTCCAGCCCAGGAGCCGTTTGACGATGGGAGGAGTGAAGGGCAGGATGGAGGACATGCTGGCTGTGCCGGCAGCGCCCGCCGCCGGCTCCGCGCTCTGCCCGCCGCTCTCGCCCCGCCGCCCTCACACCGCGCGGCCCGGCCCGGCCCGGCCCGGCCGCTCCCCGCCCGCCGCTGCCTCAGCGCCGCGGGCCCGCGGCTCCAAACTTTGCCCGGAGTTCGCCGCCTCTCCCCGGCGGCGGCGGCGGCGGCGGCGGCAGCTCCCTCCTCCTCCCCCTCCTGCCCCGCTCTGTGTGCGCGGAGAGGCGCCCACTCCAGCTCATTCCCAGTCTGTCTCTCATGCAAATTGCCTGCTGGCCGCCCCGGCCCGGCTTCCACCCCCTCCTTCCCTCCCAAACACGCCGCCGAGGGAGGGAGGGAGGGAGGGAGGATGGAAGGAGGGCGGGGAGGCGGCCGGCCCGCCGGGAACTCCGCGCCTCCATCGCCGCCCGCGGAGGCCCCGGCTCCCCGAGGGGGATCGCGCTCCGCGGGGCCCAGGGCAGGGCAGAAAAGCCCAGAGCAGCACAAGGAGGGGTGCCCGACAAACCCCACCGAGGGCAGGCAGGAAAATAAACACAAGTGTAAAGCCCCACAAGTGTAAAGCCCGCTCAGTGAGGGGAAGGGGACAAGAGGGTCCACAGCGTGGCTGCAGCCCCTGCCACGGGCATTTCGTCCCTGGAGAGATGCGTTCCCACATAGATCCCTGAACACAGCTTGGCCAGCCGTGCTCAGACAATCAGCTGCTTTTTGTTCCAACCCCTTTAATTTACTATTCCATTCCCTCATCTTTCCACCCCTAGCAACAGGTACCCGAATAATTTTTGCCCTGTATCAGACAGAAAGGACACCCTGGAGGTGTTTACCGCCGGAGCTGGTCAGAAATTCTCAGACGGAATATTTTTGTCAGAGGACGGCAGTTTGTTCACATCTAGGTGTTTTGTAGAGATGCTTCGGTTTGGGCTGACTCAGGGTGGCATCCAGGTACATTTCCAGTTTCTAACTTTCCATCACTGGGCAGACTGGGTTGTTACACTCCCTGGTCTCGAGCATGCCCAGGTCCTAAAAAAAACATATAATTATGAACTTTAGCTCCTCAAAACAGCATTTCTCTGTTAAACTACCCCAAAATGGTGCTGAGCAAGGAGTTTCAGAGGCACCTGGTGACTCTGCAGGTGCCTCCAACCAGGCTGGTTCCTTTTGTCAGCTCCAGCTGCATCTCCTCTCCCTGCAGCAGCTGCCCAGGAGCAACAGGGTGAAAGTTTTGTGGGACTTGGCTCCTGAATTCGGAGTTTTCAAGCTGAGATATGCTTCCCAGTTTTCTCCATCCTATTGGAAGGGACGGCGGTGAGCCCGAATTTGGGAAGCCTGCGGGGCTGCTCTTGCCAGCCCACATTCTCATATTCCAGGATCCAGAGTATCCCAGTGGGGAGACTCCTCGAAAGCCAGATCCCAAACCTCCCCATGCGTGTGGATTTGGAGCAGCCAGACATCCACATTGCCTCGTGGCAACTCGGGAGCCGATGGCATCAGACAGCATGTGAGGCTCTGAGGGAACTGCCTTGGCTTCCACAGGCACTTCAAACGCAGGCTTTTATTCCAAATCGACAGTACCCATTTTTGAAATATGAATGTTGGATACAAATTAAATATGGCCTTCTCTCTTTTTTTTTCCCCCTTTGAGCATTCTCATATTATTCCCCAACATGCATTCCCTGAGTGTCTTGAATTTTGGAGGCTCACCACTAAAATTTTGGACTGTTGCCCTGACCCAGTTTTTGGCTGCTTCAGTTGAGATGCCTGAAGTACAAAGATGTGGAACCCCTGCAGATGATCCCAACACCGTTTGAGGAAATATCTCCTCAACACCACTAAAGCACTGCAAAAAAAAAAAAAAATTGATACTATTTACACTAAAAGCAGGATGCCTCAGTTACTGACTTGCTAGTGCTGTTGACTTGCTGTATATTTGTATTTTTCTGAAAAGGCCAAGTTTCTGATAGTTTGTGATTATTTAAGGGTCTGAACTCTGATTTAACAAAGTTGTTTACAATTCTAGAAAATGGCTTGAATATGTGAACCAAGTGAAACAGAGATGGGGAAGTTAAATACCTTTTTTTAATACAGAAATGCATTCTTACTACATTTTGAAATGGGATGAAGTTAAACAATCTTTTTCTATTTTCTCAATTCTTGGCCCAGCACGTTTTGCAAGCCCAGAGGCTGAAGGACCTGCCTCAGACCTGATAATTCCATATTACATCAGGGTGATCTCAGAGCAGATTTCTGTTCTGGGGAACAATATTTCTTTCTGGCTGGTTTGGATAGAAAGCCAAAGGCACCATTCCATGCTTTTTTAATCCAGAAAGATTTTGAGAATACTCAAATCTCATCTTTACAATCACAATTCATGCTGTGACCTTGGTTCAGCAGAGCTTCTAGAATTTTCTGTCCATGTTCATGGGCTGATATGACTCCTCACAGTCATATCACAAGCCATGGTCTGGGTACATTTGAATAAGGGGAAGGAGAGGAAGAGCTGAGTGGTTTGCTCTTGCTTGTACAGTGATTTAGTGGCAAAAGGGTGAAGATAATTTGCTAAACACTAAACCAAACTGGGTCTCTCTTGCTTATAACCTCTAAATGAGGTGTAGGCAGCTAAACCACTGATCTAAACTCTGGACCACAGCAGCACTGAAAACACTCCTGAAAACAAACAAACGGTTGGGCTTGGGATGTGGGATACATTTTTAAACTTCAGGCCATGACATTTAATGGAACAGCTTGTGTGCATGCTGGGGTTACCTGTCAGAATGAACTGTTCTATGAAAATATGACTTTCTGAACCCCTAGACAGTAATCCTTTATTTCAGAGAGTTTTGGACACTCTCATAGTGGAAAAATTAACAGGAAAAGCAGGACCGTCCCAATTCTGCGTGGTCTGGATCCGATTGCTGGTTTACAAAATGTCTGACGTCTTGGAAGCCACCACTAGGCAGGAGAAGTTTATGCTTCTTTTTGTGATTGTGCTCATTTTTTGTGGAACAATTTGTTCTTTACTTTTATAAAGTCATTATCTTTGCTTGTGTTTGGAATTGTAAAGGTTCAGGGCCACAGTCTGCTCTTACTGAGAAATAAAGATATATGTAGTCTGCAATAACGTGAGGAAACCAAACACTTCAAGAAAAAAACCCAAACCCTTTACAGCCAATTTGCATTTCTTAACCTTTTACTAATACACTAGCACCTTAAAATTACTGAAAAATAATATCTGCATACCTTGGGTTTTGATATGATTAATGAATAGGACCAGGATTAAAATTCTCCTTTCACAGAGAAAAATCAGGCTCTGCTTTAGGAACAATATAAAATTAGCATGAGAAACAAGAAGGTGTTCACTGGAGCTCAGCTGTGCATATATGTGCCTTTATCAAAAATATTTTTAATGGCTTCGGAGACTGAAGAATTTTTCTGTGCTTTGCTCCATGTTCCCTTTACATCCTCTGAGAAGCGAGAAGGGATTTTTGGGGCAGACAGGAAGGAGTTCAGGGCGAGCTGGGACAGGCAGGATGGAGGCAGCGTGGCCGGAGCACGCTGTTCCCTGCCTGGGCTCGGGCTCTGAGGGAGCCTGGTGCCTGCTCCAACAGCTCCCAGCGTGCTACTGTGGCTGGCTTGGAAATCAGGGAGTGGTTGAGAAGCAGCTTCTGAGGTGTTGCCCCCATTTCCACCTCACTGGCTGAAATATTAAATGTAATTTCCTACCTGTACATGGAATTTTACAATTCCCAGGTGGACAAGCTGGGGACCTCACAGCAGACAGGGTGGTGTCCTCGACTCCTCTTGTGCAGTGTTCTCCATGAAGGGTGAGATGGACAGCACTGAAAATGAGGAGTTTAAATTGGATTATCTTCATTGCTTACCTTGTAAATAAGGGCTGTGACATTTAACTTGGAACCTATGTAATGTATAATGTGCATAAACAAGGGAAAGTGTGGGAGCTTTCCCTGGTGAAGGTAATATTTATATATCTATATGTGCAGAACAGCATTTACATGCAAGCAAACCTATCTTAATCACTCAGAACAAACCTACAGGAAAATAATTTCTGGCGTGAGTCATGAAAAAAGCGAGGTCTTTCTAAGTTAATGTCTTCAGCAGTAATGTCAGCTCTGTGAAATACACAGCTCAGTCAAATCCTTGCAGGGTACCACAGCTATTCTTCTCTGCAGATGAGAAAACATGCACACACAATAAAAAGTTGTTTTGTTGGAAATTCCTAATGCTTCATACACACGAGCCAATTCACCTGCGTGTTCCAAGAGGCTCAGTGGTGCAAAAATCACACAACCACTTCTAGTTAAGCCAGAATCCTTTCTGTTACCACGGCAGCACCTCTTGCCTAAGGAAAAAATACAAGGCAGCAGCACGTCCAGAGTGATCCTTCTAAAACACTCTCCCAGTTCCTGGCAGTGATTTGTGTAGGCGCTCCTGAACTGGAGCTGACCTCCCTGGAGAGCCATGGACAGGCTATTCCTGCACTCCAAAACCTCTCTGCTTCTGATTTACACCTCTGAGTAGCCTTCCCCAGGCCCCCATGGCCCATCTGGGGCACAGGACAGAGCTACTCTAAAGAAGAACTGAAATTATCCACTGCAAATAATGATTCCCTCGTTATTTCCTTTATGAACTGTACGGGTCTTGGCAGAGAGAGAAAGGGCGGCGTTGAGGCTGGGGCAGGTGAGTGATCTCCCAGGAAATGTGAGTTTTCCCCTGTGTGTCACAGTGAATGTGAGGCAGCCTGGGCCTCAGGGGGTGTTTGTGGTGTGCAGGGAGCCGGGGGGCCCTGGCTGCTCCCCTGGGGTCGGGGCTGCTCGGGGCACTCGCAGCTGCACGGGAAGTGGCCGAGCTCTGCTTCACTGGCATGGCACGTCCTGCTCACAAACACCTTCACAGGGAATCCCAGCTCTGCTTCACTGGCATGGCACGTCCTGCTCACAAACACCTTCACAGGGAATCCCAGCTCTGCTTTTCCCTCCTTTTTTTGGAGGCTTGGCTTTGAAATCTGACAGTCACTGACATGGCACACCCTGCTGGGCAGGGCCCCTCAGTCCTCCTCACAAACACCTTCACAGGGAATCCCAGCTCTGCTTCACTGGCATGGCAAGTCCTGCTGGGCAGGGCCTCAGCCCCCTCACAAACAACTTAAAGGACATCCTGCAGGGCCTCAGTCCCCCTCACAAACACCTTCAGAGGGAATTCCAGCCCTGCTTCATCCTGCTGGGCAGGGCCCCTCTGCCCTCCTCACAAACACCTTCACAAGGAATCCCAGCTCTGCTTTTCCTTCCTTTTTTCAGAGGCTTGGCTTTGAAATCTTAATAGGCCCTTACACGGGAACTCCTGGCACAATTTACAAGTGTCCAGTGTGTAAAGGGAGACAGAAGGCAATAGTCTGGAGGACAGTTATTTGTTTGGTTTTGGAGTTTCATGAGAGAAAATAAAACATCTTGATGAGGACACTCCAGCTTCTTTCCTGCATGGCTGTCAGAGCACAGGAAAGGGACACACAGGGACACAAAAGCCTCCTGAGGCTGAGTCCTCTCCTGAACCACAATCACTGGGATAAGGCCTGATCTAATCTTTCTAAATGTGCTAACAGCCTGAAATTAATATGCTTTTAATTAGGCTGGAGATAAAACTGTCACTAGGGTGGCCACCCAGTGGGATGTGCTGATATCCTGAGGGATGGAGTGGAGGATTTTCAGCACCCGGGTGTGAGGAGGCAGCACCTGCAAGCTCAGCCCTGCCCAGACTTTGCATACAAGGAGCTGCTGTCAGGCTGCTCTCCGTGTGACTGCACACACACACAAACATGGCCCTGTCCTAGTCTGGCAACCTGGAATTTCATGGGGTTTAAGCATAACTAAGAAATAAAATCCAAATCCTCAGTTTTAGGGATGGTTCTCCTTGTGAGATGCGTCCCTCCCCTGATTGCTGGAGTGAATGAGGTGCTGGTGAGATTGCACTGGCTCCTGTAGTACAAAAAGCACCAAAAGCTGCAGTCAGGAAAAAAGAGAGGAATAGGCCAGGCCTCAAAACCAGAGGCTCATTACAGGTAACAAAAAAACTCCAGCTCCCAGCCACAAACATTTATTTGAGATTCCTTTCCCGTGTCCATATATGACTGTCTGTCCTTTCTGAATTCCTTGCTGTGTCTGCACCCTTTTTTCTTCACCAGGGCACATCTGTTAAAGTCTTTGGCTTGGTTTTGAAGTAAGCATTTTCTATCCAGCTGAACTTTAAAAAAGCTCCTGAGCAAAGGCTTTGAAGGAGTAAATATAAATACATTATTTTTATGAATAGGCTCCTGTTTTCACATGTTCCACTTGCAATGGCTTCTTGTCCACAACTGCTGGAATGTCCGGCCCTCTGCAAGAAGAGTCTTCTTCTGGAGGAACACACTTTTCCTTGTGCACAAGGGATATTCTCAAGGAACATTTTAATGAAAAAATTCACCTGTCTTGAAGGGATCAATCCCACCAGTCTTGGAAAACAGAAACCAGCCTGGCTAAACTGACCCCCAGCACTGCAGGGAGATTCTGATCAGCTTCAAACTCATTGACTGACTTTGTTTGGGCCACGACTTGTGCAGAACCAGGGCAGAGCTCAGGGCTGCTCACAACACCCATCCATGCACACAGCACAGAACAATTCCTTTGGATCCCAGCCCTACCTCACCCAAGTCAAGTGGGAGTTGACTAATTGCTATTACTATAGTGTTTAGTCAGTAGTTTTTATGTGGTGGTGGCTCCCCTACATTAAAACCAACAGTTAAAGGCCACTTCTTCATTTTTGAGGTTTACTTAATTAAGTTACCCTTTCTCTCTTTTCTTTTTTCTTAAATTCTTTTAACCTAAAATGCGTTGAAGGCCTCACAAAGGGACTGTCATTCTCATTTAAACCAAGAATCCTCTTTAAGGCAGCAGCAGCAAGGAGTGGCATGGAATTATTTGCCCATGAATAATATGTTAATATTTATACATAGCTTGGTTAGATAAGGGAAACAACTTGAAGACCTGTGGTAGAAGCTCTGCATGGCCATGCTCCACGGAGCAACGTTTCCAGCTCCAGGTAGAATCCCAAGTGTTGATTTTACTCCTGACAGTTTAATGTATAACCCAAGAAAGTGCATTCTTCAAGATAAAAAAGGGGGAAATCAAACCACCACAATCTGCCTGCTCTTCCCTTCCAGGGGTTTCACTGCATTTTGAACAGAGCATAGTCCCTTTACTGTTGGGATCCTCAAACACAGCTGAACTGGAGAGAGTCCACAAGCTGTGCATGCAAACATACAAAAAACCTTGGGTTTATTTTTCTCTTTTGAGTCCTTACTATTGCAAAAATGCAGCTTTGCCTTTTCATAACATTTTCATAAAGCTCAAGACCCACTTGGGCAGTAGAAATGGCACAAATGGGAAGAGAATGACAAGGAAATGTTCCTTGTGTGAGAGGAGGGATGTTTACTCCTTGTTTATTTGTTCTGGGGGGAAAGAAAGTGCTTTGTGTGAAGGCTCTTTGCAAGAGAGGCTGAAATGTTCTCTGGGCCCTGTAAAAGCATTGCCAAGTTTGTCAGCAGAGGGGAAAGAAATCTGGGCAGGCTGCCCTAAATGAAAACTAAACTTAAATCAAATTCAGTTTAAATACACAGAGTAGTGCTTGCTGTGGGAGCTAAAGGCAGAATTACCAACTCAAACACTGAAAACTCCTGAGTGAAACCTGTTCAAATGGGTCTGAAATTTAGCAAATAAATTAAAATAATAATAACGTTGTTTCCTTCCTTCAGCTTTTGCTGGGTGTCAAAGGGGTTATGTTTCCTACCTTGTCCTGGCCCAGGTAAGAGGTGAGATGAGGTGAGGTGAGCTGGAAGTGGAGGTTCTGATGCAATTCTGTCCTTCTGGGAGTTAAGGATTTAAGGAACATCACCTGTGTGAGCTTACAATCAGCTCCTGAGGGGTAGGGATGGTGCAAAAGCAACCAGAGCTGTGGAGAAAGTCCAAGTAATTATTAATTTTTAATTTACCTGAGATACTGAACAAATTAAGGATGCTGCTTTATTGGAACACATTGGGATCCTACACATTTATTCTTTCTTTTAGGATAAAGTAACCAGCATAACTTGGATCTGGATCAAGATTTCATACCAAACCTCAGGGCTGCCTGCACAAGGCTTCCTGTTGGTTTTGATATGAGATTCTGGGGATCTTTTAAAATGAAGATGTCACACCACTAGTTACAGGGCTTTCTGTAATGTGTCCAAGTCATTTTTTCAATATTGGTGGTCTTTCCCCTCCCAAGTTGTTGGGACTAGAATTGAAAGTCACGTGCTCCAGCACTTAGAGAGACCCTGTGAAGTGAATGGAAGCCAATTTAGGCAGCTGGGTACAGCCTTGATAGAAATTTTCAAAGGCACATGTGATTTTTATGACCTTAAGACTATTTCTTGCCTTTGGAAATCTCTTTCATAGCTTAACTTCAGCTACCTCTTCACAAAAACCCTGTCCTGTTTGTTATCAGCACTCACAGATGTCCTTTACAGATTTCCCTATTTCAAAGTCCCTGAAACAAACTGTGGGTACTGGAGGGGGGAGTGCAAAGCAAGGAGATAATTTCAGTTACCTAACATTTATTTGACTTAGTCATGCAGAACTGCTTCAGTGCAGCTGATAGGGAGCGATGATTAAACCAGAGCCTGAGTCTTTATTCCCATGTGATCACTGCCATTATCTGCTATCAAGGTTGATCTGACAGTAACTTTTATTTAGAATCAGCCACACTTCTTTTCCCCGCCTACCCCAAAGGCACCAGAGCTGTTTGCAGCTCCCCAACTTGCAGAAAGTAAAATGTAATTTGTGCCTTCAGTGCAATGAGGGAGCTGGAAAAAGAGATCTGGCTTCTTCATTTTGGGGGGCCTGATACAAAATCCATCACAGGCAGGAAATCAGGGTTTGTAAAGAATCCCAGAATGGGACCTTAAATCTCATCCCATTCCACTATCCCACGTTGCTCCAAGGCCTTTCCAACCCGGCCTTGGACACTTCCAGGGCTGGGGCAGCCACAGCTTCTGTGGCTGCTGGAGAGTTTGAAGGTCCTTGGGTTGAAAAAAACAGAATGCTCTGAGTTATTTAAATTAACTCCTTGCTTTCTCATACACATTCATATTTCAAAATGTGTACATTTCAGTATCCCTTGCAATATTGCATCATTGTTGTGGTGTAAGGCCAGAACCTTTGTAGGCAAACTCCTGAAAGTAAGGATATTTTTATAACAAGAGAGTACAGAAAACATTAATAATTATTACTTTAGGCAGAAATTTCTTTGTGCTACTCACTTATTGGATGTGGGATAAAGGTTAATGAACAGCCCATACCTCAGCTCTGGTCCATAGGGAGTGACCTCATGGCTGACCTTTCTTTTAGGGAAGCTGCCTCAGAAGTGATTCCCTCACCTCCTGTGCCATCACTGCCCAGAAGCAGCCATGACAAACCAAAGGGTTCACAGAACTTCCCAAAGAGCTGCTCCCTTTCTAAAAGAAAGGAAGCCAGGTTAGAAAATAAATTTGCAAAGATGGTTGTCTGCAACTCTGGTTTCTGGTTTGGGGTTTGCATTGCTTTTTGGGTTGTTTCCTAAGAACTTAACCAGGCTTGCTGAGGTGGAGATTGAGGCATGTCTGAAATGAGTCAGCTTGTTTTTAGGTCTTCTGCCACTTCTGAGAATTGTGAGCTTTCCTCAAAGACTCCTGAGCTGTGACCTGAGGATCTCCTGGCTCTGAAGCATGCAGATCTCCATGGTGGCTGCAGAAAGGGGGCTGGGGAGGAGGCTGTAAGCAGGGAAGAACACCCAAAATCAATGTCATTTCTTCATCATCAGCTGGGGCTTTGATGGAAGGAGAATCCTGAAAAGGACCATTGCTACTGAGGTGTGGAGAGCTCTGACAGGCAGGTCATCCCAAAGCTGCTGCAGTGCAGGGCAGGATTTGAGTGGATTTATGGAAACTGAGAGTTCAGTCTTTGCTCTGCTTTGGGTTGGTATTGAGGGACTCATCTACAGAGCAATTTGGATATTCTGGGCATTTTATTTTATGAATTATTGGCTTAATTTTATAAAGTATTGGTTTCATTTTATGAAATACCTCTGAAGCAAGAAGGGAAATGGGAAAACTGTGAAATAATTCTCTGATCAGCCACTCAAACCCCCATGAGATCCATTATTGTGACAGCAAATGTCCCTGCAGTGTGTGCAAACTCAATCCCCATTTCTGTGCTGTCATGGCAAAACTCAGATCCATCACACCCTCCCAGCCCCTTCGGGCCCTGGCCCGTTTTGGGGCTACCTGAGGTATGAGAAACAATCTTCCTTCCCTGCTTCTGGGACATGGAGAGGCCTTGAGTCAGAGCAGAAATGTGGAGGCAGCCACCCAGATGTTGCTGCTACAATGAGGGAGACAGAGCCTTTTGTCTCTGCTGTCACTAAAGCTACAGAACAATTTATCTCATCTGTGCATGGAGCAACATTATGTCTTTCCATTGTGTGCAAACATTTCTCTTGCTTAAAATGCTACCCTTAATGGAGCAGCTAGTCCTGAAAGCTACCACGTTTGTATTTCTTCAGTGTAATTAATGCTGGAAGAGACCAAGTCACCAGTTTGCCAGTACAGAGGATTAAACTTCCTGTTGCTACTTGTAGAACTCCATAGATTATGTGCAGTGCTTTGCACAAGTACAGTGAGACCTAAATACCTTACAATCTATTCATCTCTATCAGATATGACTGCCTCCTCAGCCTAAATCATTAATAAATGTTTTCTGAGTCATTAATGCACCAAAACTGATGAACACTGGACAGCTGAGATAAATTCAAGGAGCAGAAAACTGACAGCAAACTGTCCCATTCCCATCCACCCACTGTCACCCAAAGGAATAAAAAATAAAAAAAAAAAGAAAAAGGCAAGGGATTGTTCAAATGACAATGGGGGAGGATGAAGGCATAAAGCCCTTTGAGAGAGAAGAAATTCCTTATGAATAGAGTGGAAAAGGCGAAATTCTACAAAGGGAGAAGGGCAGGGCTGAGATGCAGCTGAGCTCCACGGAATCACAGAACCATTAAGGAAAGACCTCCAAGATCATGGAGTGTGAGTGTTAACCCAGCACCACAGAACAGGCAGGGTGAGGGGAAGGGAAGGATGGGGGCAGTCAGGTCCATGGTGGTGGGATGTGGGGAGGGAACCCAGTGCTCTTCCCCATCCAGAGGATGGAGCAAGGCAAGGGCAGGAGTGGAAAAAGACACCGTGGTGGAGGAGAAGACCAAAGCCAACAGAGTCCTGGTAGCAGTGCTGTGGAGCAGGGCAGGAGGAACTTCTGAGGGGCAAAAAGGATGTGCAGATTTAGAGGAAAAGAGATGCTGGGTTTTTCCAGAGCTAACAGTCCATGCTGGCCTGGGGACAGGGGTGAGGGACAGACAGGAGTCACAAACAGGAGCCTGACAACAGCCAGGGTCCAACCTCAGGGTCCCTGTACACAAACACAAAGGTGGGTGGCAGGATTGAAAAGCAGAGAACACAGAGAGGCAAAGGTGAAGCTGAGGAGGGGGTTGGATTTCTTTGCCTTGAAGAGATTTTATAGCCAATGATACGTTAATTTTGTGTGGTGCCAAAGTCAATATAAACTGCAGAGAAAATCAGATCTGTAGTGGTCAAGGATGTGGAGAAACAGTCGATTGTATATTTAACAGGAAGCCAGGGAGATCAAAGAGTTTTCAAAATGGTTTTGTTTTTAACTGATACCCTGGCTTTATTTTGTTTAGATTGAGCTGGGGGCCTCTGTGAAGAGGATGAAAGGAGAACAGAAATGTGTAACAAAGACATTTCCCCTCTCCTTAATAGTTAAGGGAAGTTGACATCCCTGTCAAGCAATAGCACCATTATATGCAGGGCTGCAAAAAAGGAAGCTGTTTTATCCTTGGGAGGAAAGAGAAACGTTATCTTCTAGCAAAGAGGTGAAGTTCTGCAGAAATTCAGGGCTGTTAATAGACTGTTATGACAGGGTGCAATTTGATTTCCAGTGAACAAGGCGTGTCCCAGGCCTGAACACCCCCAGTTAGCACAGATCAAACAGAGCACAGGCACAGCCCCCTCTCTGCTCACAGTACCTTCAGCACTCTGCTTGTTTCAAGGGTTAAATTAGGTTTTTGCTTTTAGCTATTTTTAGTTCGACATGAAGGGATGGTTTTGCATTTATGGAAGTGGCAAAGTCTAGCCTGTAATGAATTAAGATAGAATAACACGAGACTCTGCAAAGAGAATTCTCTAAAAGATCTTCTGTAAAAAGGAACATCTTGTAACACTTTTGGAACAGCCCTTGGGCACAAAATTTTTGAATTAATTAAGTGTATGCTTAAATCTGCCTTTGCTGATCAAAACACTGAATCATCTTTATACTTTTCTCTTAATACAGAATGGATTTGAGTGAATACTTGAACACGTATTTGTTTTGCAGGACTTAGAAGTTGATGTGCATCCATGCCCTGCTTCAGTTTCATCCTCTCAGTTTGTAGGCAGCCTTATGAAGCCAAAACCTTAACTTCCAGTTCAAACAGGATACTGAAGATACAGATTAGAGGATGCAAGAGGAAGGGGCTGTGCCACGGGAGGCACATATGCCCCCCCTGTTTCAGAATGAGGAACAAGCAAGAGGCTGTTTCCCATTTCTGCAGCCCCAGCTGCTTTGAGCACCAGAGCCTCAGCAGCCCCTGCCATTGTTGCTGCAGTTAAGGTGGTGCCAGCCTTTCCATCAGAAACCATTTAATAACTTGGCCACAAGTACCTGCTTCAAGCTTAGCACTTAAAATGATCAGTCCTTCAGCAACTGTGAAGTCAATTCCCTCCTCCCCTCCCAAAATTCCACAAGTATTTTCATGCAGCATATCTGGGATTGATACATTTTCCTTTTGGGCTGGTACCCCCATCATTTCCAAATCACTTTGTACTTCTGAGGGAGCTGTGCCACAATCCTGCTTTTGGAGAGCTGCTCTCCTTAGATGGAACCTCCAGGGCACAGGAATCATTTATGGTAGGAATTATGGCCTCAGGTAGATTCTAAATCCATGTATACTCATGATTTCCCTTTGGCTGTATCATGCAGCTGACAGAAGAGATCAGAGTGACCTCAGCATCATCTTCACCACCACAGGCCCTTTCTCTCTCTCTGTTCAGCTAAATCTGTACCTCCACAATTCCCTCCATTTGTTCTTTTTCTGCTCATGGATGACTTTCCATTTCATGTAATGGCTTTAGGGATGTAGGAGGCAGCCATGCCTGCTGGCAGAGCCCTCCATCCCCATCTTTATCCACAAAACACAAGCCTTCAGCTCCATCAGGGAATGGTGTGAGGCTGTGTCCCAGCTCCAGGCTGGGAGCAGTGTGGGGTCCCCCTCCCTCCCTGAGCTGTGCAGCCCTCATGTGTGAGCAGAGAGGCTGTGAAACCCCATCTTCCTTTCTCTACCACAGCTGTGGTTGACTTGATGAGTTTTTGTTCCCCTTTCTGGCAGCGCTCCTGCTCCTGGCTCGGAGGGATGAAGCTGTGCTTCCCTCCACTCTCCCATGCCATGGTGGCACGCTGGTGAGTCAGGCAGCCTCTCTCAGCCACAGGCAGCTGCCTCTTGGCTTTGTGGTCTGTGCTGAAAAACGCGAGGAACCTTCGCTTCACCGAGCTTAACCCAAGGCTCTCAGTGGCACTGAGCTTGCCCTCGCTCTGTCCTTTTGTTCTCAAACCCTAAAGCCTCTTTAGTTTCGGGATTACCCGTGGCTGTCTCCAGCAGCTGTTGTTGAGCACCTGGGGATCTCCCTCTCTCCTCCTCGAGGCCGAGCCCGTGGATTGTTTGATCCATTTGATCCATGCTTGATGCAGAAGGTGCATCCAGACCTGGTGAGAGGGCAGAGCACGGGGCAGGAGCCAGCAGGAGGAATTCCCTGCTGCAGGGAGGAGATGGCTCTGCCCTGAACCAGGGCCAGCACCTGCAGAGCCCAGGCTGTGCTCAGGAGCTCCCATCCCTTCCCAAAAGGGCATTTCTTCCACACAAGTACTCAATAAATGCTTTTGGCCATCGGCAGCTCATTTAGGTCATCAGCTGGAGGGAGGGGGACATGAAACATAGCACTGGAAATCCCACAGAAATGCTGAGAAAAACAAAGCTACCCTCAGAATACTTGGCACGTGGTTGTTTGTTGTTGTTTTTTTTTGTCTCACTGAATAAAGGAAATTTTTCTGCTCTCATCAGAGAGGGGAAGAAATTACATTGCCTGTAGTAATGGTGCCCAGAAGGAGGAACTAACCTGGTTCACTCTGGTGGAACAGAGCAGAAAGTTGCTGAGGTGTGGAGGACTCCTGTGCTGCTCACACCGGCTCCTCTGAAACAACATCCACCAAATCAGCACAGAAAAATGCCTGGCACCAGGCACTAACCCAGGATAACACAGCCCAGCAGGAATGCAGCCCTCAGCCTGACATTCCTCTGAAGATGTGCAGCATTCCCTAATTCACCTGACTTGATTTTAGGGAATAAAAATTAGATTAGACCCTAAAATACACAGTAGTATGTAAGTAACACCTCTCGGGGGCTGTGAAGCAGTGCCCCTTGCTGCCTGCTCCTGTCTGACTCCCTTCTCCCAGGTGGAATTTCCCTGGTGACTGCACAGGCAGCACAGCTGTGCTTGTGCCCAGGGCTCCCTGCATGCCAGGGAGATCCTGCTGCTTTGGGAGGGTTGGATCTACCACTGCATGCCAGGGAGATCCTGCTGCTTTGGGAGGGTTGGATCTACCACGGCATGCCAGGGAGATCCTGCTGCTTTGGGAGGGTTGGATCTACCACGGCATGCCAGGGAGATCCTGCTGCTTTGGGAGGGTTGGATCTACCACGGGCACGGTGCTGAGGCACAGCAAACACGTGTCAGGAGTTTCCAGCCCTCCTGCAGCCACCTAAAGGTCTGGGGAGCCCCACGATCCTTGCCTGTGCTAAGCCAGCCTTGAGGGATGGCCGTGCTTTGTCTGGAGGGGTTTTACAGCTCTCAGGGCCCAGCTGTGCTCCCCAGGCACCAGGCAAGGCTGAACAGGGCAAGGGAGACCTGTCTGGAAGTCAGGAAGGGCAGAGGAGCCCGAGGTCTGGCTGGGGGCTTAGGGAGATGACAATCAGTACACTCAGGAGTTTATCATTTCCGAAAGAACACCTTACTCTATCGGTTCCCCCTCCTTTGTCATCAGAGAAAAACTCACACTTTCCTAACTGAAAGTTCAGTCTAAACATAAATGTCACTGAAAGCCCAGCGAGACCTTTGCTTCTCTGGTTTCACTCTCCTGAGCTTTGGGGAAGATTATGCAACAGGAACACTGAGGTGACTCATCTTCTGGCATTGCAGTAAATTAGGAAATGTTTGCTGCCTGTTGTAGGGCTTTCTACCGGCTATTTGTGGGCTGCTTTTTTCTCTGCCAGTGTCTTCAAATCCCAATTGCCTGTTGCCCTTGGCTGAGCTGGGAAAAGGCTCCTTGGTAGGTGCTGCAGCTCAGCTCTGGAGCAGAGGGTAACGACAGCAGCTGTTGGAAGGAAATGATGTTAAAGAAATTCTGAACGTCCTTGCTCAGCATTTTTGCCCCCCGTGAATATTTCTTGCAAGCCTTTGAATCACTGGCTTTGCTTCTCTGCTGTAACTCTTAACAACACTCTCAGCCATCAGGCACTAAGGGGGTCAAGGAGATGTTCCCCCCATGTTTGTTCCTGAAGCACAAGGCTTGTCAAGACCACAGAGACTTTTCTAAGAGAGTCTGAATATGTCAGAGGAAGGACAAATTGAATGTAAGAAAAATCTTGTCAGCCTCATCTCTCCTTCTTTGCATCTTCTTTTGGTTTAAGGTTCAAAATAAATGTGTACTTGTCTTGAAGCATGAGAATTCATAAGGTGAGCCTTCCCTTTCCAAATTTATGGCAAAATATTATATATATATATATATATAAAATCACTAATATTGTGAGATTGAAAGTAAAACCAGGAGGACTGTGCAGAACATTAACCAGACTGTTGGTAAAGATGTGTGATGCCATAAATAACCCTGATGTAAAGACATGAGCTTTTGTTGCAATTTCATTTCTGGTTATTCTTGGTACTTATTCTTAAAGGATTAGAAGAGAGAAAGTCAAAGCTCCATTAGAAATTCCACAAATGCCCCCTTGTTGTTGAAAAGTCCAGTCCTGAGTTAGGACTTTTCTGAGCTACACAGAAATAATGTAAACTGAAATTTGATATAAACTGAAAAAAAACTGATAAAAACTGAAATTGATATAAACTGAAATTTCAGGCAAATAAAAAGGGGCATGAGGTTCTCAACTTTCTCTGTACAGTACCACATTTTTTACAAAAAAGAAATATGAACTTACTTTGCCATGGAAATCAAATAAGGCATCAAAGCCCAATTTCCTGAGGACAGTATCTATCAGTTTATTTGAAGCAGACATTTTTATGACCAGCAATGTTAACAAATCCAAACTAAGTATCCAATCTGTCAAGGAGAAAAATAAGTTTAGAATGAAAGTAAGTATTGCTCATTAAACTTTAATGGCGAGGCATTTAAAAGAAGAAAACCATCCATTATAACGTTGGTGGAATAGTGTATTGTCAAATTCTCCAGAGAGGACTTTTATCATGATGTTTAAATATATTATATAAGGGATGGCTGTTATTCTGTTCCCTAAACAGGAGACTTTTTAGAGGAAAAGTTTAAGAGCAATATATATCCAGTGGTGAAAATGTCCCTATTTCCCAACAATTAAAAGGAACTGATAGATATTATTCCTACCTGTCCCAAAGGATGTGCTGGGGGAAGAGTTGTGCTGATGCAAACTGAACCAAGCAGTGTTTTCCCATCCAGAGGGGAGCACAGGAGAGCCTTGAAGGGGTTATTCAATTTTTTTTTTGGATCTGCAGGATGAAGGACTTCTGTGATTAGTACTTTTCACTAGAAAGAGAGCCATTGCTTTAGGCTTGGTAATGAGTTTAAATCCTGAAGCTGGAGAACCCTTGCCTGCTGATCACATCCCAGTTTTGTATCCCAACTTATCTCTGGTTTGTGCAGGTGCACACAGCCAAGGCACATCACCAGCATCTCTGGAGCAGTGTTTCCTTCTTTACTGGAATGCTCCCCTTGCCATGACTCCATCCCCCATGTCAAACACACCTCTTCCCTGACTCCCATTGCCTTTTTCAAGGCAGAACTTGTTCCACGTTTCCTTTCCTACCCCTCACTTCAGTGATCACACCACGAGTCCCTGACTCAGGCCAGCCCCACTTCTGCCTAAGCAGAGCTTTCCCTTTAAGGCCTGTTTATTTTTAAAAGCTACATGGGAGGGATTCCATTCAAGTTCTAAACTACTTCCACACCCAGAAATCCATCATGAGAAATGAAAGGAGGGCTGCAGAGCCTCAGCTTTCTCTTGGGGAATCTCGGTGCTGTAGAGGCCAAGAGCCCCAGGCACAGTGGTGTCCCAGCTGATGGATGTAGTGCTCAGCCCTATCTCCAGCATCTCCACCAGCCTTTGAACCAAAGATTACCACCTCTGCAATATTTAATGATTTAATACCTTTAATATCACTGTCTCATCTCACTTTCTTTGGTTGCAAAACGCTATGAGGTCACTCCAGCAGTCAAACGTGGCTCTCAGGGTTGGTGCTGCAGCTCTGCCCTGATGCCAAGACTTGCTGAAATCTTTGCCAAACTTTCATCACTTGAGCTGAAAATTTCATGTCAAAGGCCTGCCATAGTCTGGTTTGCCTTGAGGTTTTATTTACTCTTTTGATTTAGATTAATTTAAGTGAAACCATTCTGGAAGGAACCAGAGAAGACACAGACCTGGTGACCTGTCTGTCAATTTACTGTGGCCCCCACGAAAACATTTATCACCAATTTTATTGCCACGTCCTTGTCTTCTCACTTTCTATCAGCATGCAGGAAAGACCTTATTAAGGGGTGAATAAAGGCTACAAGGTGATGGAAGCTATAACCTGATAGTTCCTGCTCCATTTGCTGCAGGAGATGGGAAGCATGTAGGGAATTAAGGAGGAAATCAGAAAGAGAACCAGTTAATGCAGCCGAAAACCAACCTGGAAAAAACGTCTGTAAAATCCTTGCCTCTGCCACAGAATTTTTGCACAGAATTAGGCAAGTCACTCAGATAAAAGATTCCCAGATCATCACTAAATATGCATTCTGCATTCACCAAGTTCCTGAGGGGATCTGAAGACAGTGGGGTTTTAAGAAGCTGCAGCACTGCTCACACATTGTGTCCAAACCCAGAGCTGGTGAGTACCCGTAAACATGATTTCTCTCTGCCTCAAATGTCATCTAGAACCCAAGCAAATGCCACCCCCCCACCTCACAGGGGAATGTGAAGAGTAAAATTGAGTAAAATGACTGCCTGTCATCAGTGCCTGAAGAGCTCCCAAGGAAATGAATAATTCTGTGTTCAGAGCAGGATTTGAATAGTGAGCAGTGAGTGAGGCACAGGGGCTCACATTGCACAACCAGGAAGAGCAGGAGGGTGAATAATGGTTCACTGAGCAAGCTGGTACATGGAAAGAGACAGAAGACTGGGAGGAAAACTCTGCAGAGCCAGAGTAGAGAAAAACAGTTAACACAGGGGCATGGGAACATTCAGGCTCAGGGAGCATCCTTCCTTCTCAGTAGCACTTCCACTTTTGAGAAGTTGACTGCTGAGTGCTTGATTTTGATGCTTAAGTGCCAAAATAAGCCTTTCTCTGAAAAAGAAGCATTGTTGAGATCAGACACAAGGTAAGACACCTTGCAGACAACAAAAAGGTTGGGGTCACTTTAGGCTGGAAAAGATTTCTTGCTTTTCAGTCTCTGCCTGCAAATGGTGCCCTGCCTACACCTCTCTGAACAATTGTCTAGAGAGTTTCCTGTTCTCAGAGCTGCCACAAACCTGGGCACAAGCTGCTGTGTTTGCCTGCTCTCATGTCACCCCTCTGGGGACACCAGTGAGCAATGGACCCCTGGACATGTTCCACACACGGATGAGACTGAAGGCCCACGTGTCCTCACTCAGCAGTGACACAGGCTGGAGTTCACACAGCACATTTCATTTCTCCTCCTTGAGATCTGAGCAGCTCTGTTCCACCTCCATCAACAGCAGCCTTGATTGATCCTGCCCGTGGAAAATGGCAAAACTCCCACTTGTTGCACAGGGAGCAGGGTTGGAGCACTAGATTTTACATTTTTCAGCTGGGTTGTGCAGAGACTTTTTGTCAGGCTCAGCAGGAGCATTGGGAATATCCAATCATCTGTGTGAGTCCAAGAGCAGCCAGACTATGGGCAGGCAAGGAATCTGCTGCAGTGACCCACTGTAAGGTTTTGGAAGCAGAGAATGATGCCTCCCTCAAGCACCATCCACTGGTGTGGAGCTGTTGCTTCTGCAGCTCCCATTGTTTCAAACGGATTTCAAAGTGCTCATCATCTGCCAGGCCTGGACTTCTGGTCCCAGTCAGCTGACTAAAATAAAAGCAAGAAAAATGGAGTTAATTGGAACTATTCTTTATCACACATCTGGCAGCACAAGGACTGTCTTTCAGAATTGGAGTCCCTGGAGAATATGCTTCCCCGTGCCACTTTCCTTGGAGATGCACACAGTGAGTCCCAGCCACTTACATATGTGGAAAAAAATTGATTTTTAAAGCAAGTGACCTTAATCCAGGGAGATCTGTCAACCTTGGATGTATCTCAAGTTTCCCTTCCAAGGCTGCTGCAGTAATCCCCAGTTCATAAAGCTGAAGGCCGGGGAAATCAGAGACTCGTGGTCCTTGTGCATGGCCTCTGCACAGCTGCACAGTTGGCTTTTCCCTCCTGGGTCAGCCTTTAAAAGGACTTAACCAAGGCTGACAAACCTAAAATTAGATTTGCCAGCTCCAGGAGGAGTGTGAACACATCCCTCCCGTCTCAAGGCTGCATCTGTATCCAGCCAGGGCTGACTGGAAACCAGAACTGTTGCATATCAAGGAGCTGTGGGGACAGACAGGCAGGAAGGGAGCACAAATAAATGTTGGTTTGAGTTCTGTCCACGCTTCCACTGACTCCACCAAGTTTTGGATCAGGCTCTCCATGGCAATAAGGGTAGTGGGAGCCTGTCCTTAGCACAGAGGTGCCGTTACACTCACAATAAATGCCATAAAATGACAATTTCCTGTCCGCTGTGGTCCTCTGTGTGTCTTCTCTGCCAGCAAATCCCACGGGGAAGGGAGTGTCTGTTATTCCATGTTTGTTTAGTGCCTTGTACAATGAGCCTCTCTTCCAGTTGGGGCCACTTGATGCTGCCACAATACAAATAATAACGATTCTAATAATAAAATGCAGACTTCAATGGGCCAGGCTGCTCAGCAGCATTGGCCTGTCTTGCTGACTTGCTTCCTCCCACTTCCTCGCTTCCTCCTCTGGTAGGAGAGCTCTTCTACATCACCAATTCCCAAAGGTGGTTGTCCTCACTGTTGTTTGGCTCTGCAGGAAGCACCATTGCTTAAGACACTTGGCTTTCTTTTTTAATTTTTTTTTTTCCACTGAGGCACTGCAGAAATTCTCCTTCCACACCCTTCACTTCCCAGGAACATCCATCCCTGTCCCTTTGGATCATCGTCCTGCCCACGGCACCACTTGCACTTTCTCCAGCTCTAAAGACAGGGAAGAGGTGGAGATACCAGCCAGGGGCACAGGCTGGGAGGAGCTGGCAGGGAACACAGCAGGATCACGGCATCACTGAGCTTGGAAAAGCCCCCCAAGCCCATCAAGTCCAACTGTTCCCCCAAGGGGACACTGAGCCATGTCCCCAAGTGCCACAGCCACATGGTTAAATCCCTCCTGGGATTCCTGCAGCCCCTCCAGCTGCACAGTGGGGTTTCTCAGCAAGGACAACAGCCTGGGCACAGGATTAGGGAGCAGCAAGCACTGGGGATAACTCCTTCCCACAGCACTTTGTGGATGCTGCCAGTTTAGCTTTGTGTCCAGGGCTGGTTTCAATTTGGCTTCTCACAGAGCACTCCGTTGACAAAAATGGCTCTTGGCTAAAGTTCTTCTTTGTTTTGGTTGGAATTTTCCAAGTTTTCGGACAAAAATGCATATGAGGAGGGTTTTGATTTTCTGTCACTTAATCTGTTCCTCTGTTGGAAAAACGGAAGCTCAGTGGAAAAACTGACAGCTAAATGTATGTGAGCCCTCAATAAAAAGTTACAAGAATCAAGGAACAAAAATCTGTGAAAAAATTTTAACGGCCCAACCATTTTTGCAGAGAACATATTTAACATTTTCCAACCAGCTTTAGCAGTGACCTGTAATTAAAGAAGAGTCCAAGCCACAGAGTTCAGAACCAGACTTTCCCAGAATTTATGGGTGTCTGGGTTTGGTTGAGTCCAATTTGAACCATGGCAAGAGCTGGGATCCAACTCCCACTTCTCCCAAGGCTGGGCAGAGGTGGTTTGGAGGCATCTCTTCATTCAGGGCATCCTGCTCTGGCTCAGAGGAGCTGCCACCCTGCCCGAGCCCTGGGCAGGGACAGCAGGACAGACAGAGGTGTCTGTGCAGCTCCCAGCATCATCTGGGAATGCTCCACACCACAACACAAATAGCCCTTTGGAAACTAAAGCAAACTGCAGAAAAAATCAAGAGTGAAAGAAAAGAGAAAAGGTAAGGAGAGAAAAAGAAAAGGAATTGCACAGGTATTTTTCAAGAAATGACAGGAATTGCTGTCAAACCACAAGCTGGGTCAAGGATAACTCAAAGAGATTCCTCACTCACCTCTGGCTGGGAGTAGGAGAGGTTGTTAGCGCTGCCAGGCTGTGTCCAGGGGCTGGAGAAGGGTCTGAGGTCTCTTTGCTCCTGGTGCAATGGGGAAACATTTGTTCCACCCTCAAGGTATGTATTTCTCTGCTAGATATTCTGGGATGGGTTTTCACACTGGCTCCACATCTTGGATGCTGACCTCCTTAGAAAATCTGTCCCAGCCAGGTGCTGCCAAGTTCCTGAAACACTGGCCGTGGGCAATTTTGGAAATATGGCCACACCTGTCCTCGTTTTGCATCACTACCAGCTCCAGCAAATCTTTAGATTGGCCTGATTTCAGCATTGTTTTGAATCCCTGCTGCCAGGTGTTGTTTGGGGAAACGTGCTGTCCTCGCCACAGCGCATTCTGCCTCAGAACAGCTTAATCTCGTGTTTGGCCCCAAACCAAGGGGCCATTCCTACAAGCTAATATATTGTCTTGCTGGGAACACACTGGGGTGGTTGGAAAGGGATCCCAGAGTCTGATAAAACCAGGCTACCTGTCTTGCTCCTTGTTGAGACTGGTTGGGGCAAGCTGCCAGCAACAGCTGTTTCTTAATTGCACAGACACTTATCTTGTCCTGACACCACATGTGAACATTAATGTCTTTCTGCAAATATGAATTTGGAGAGTCACTCTGTGGGCTTACAAAAGCTGTGTGTATTTTTTGGTCCATCAGAAGAGACAGATGGAGGGGCAGAGTCCTGGGGACACATCTGAGCTGAGACACACACCTGGTGTCACCTGGGAAGCTGCTGACACAAATGGTCTTGTGGCACCACTTCCAAGCAGAGGTGGCAAAGGCCAGATGCCAAAATCAAAACAATATTGGTGAATATCAGTAGTGTATTCGAAGGAAAGAAGTTGGCCCTAGGTGGGCTACAACACTGCACTGCCTGAGGCTGTGGGACATCATTGGATCCCAGAACAGTTTGGGCTGGAAGGACCTTAAAGCCCACCCTTTTCCACTCCCTGCCATGGGCAGGGACACCTTCTACTGTCCCAGGGTGCTCCAAGTCCCATCCAACCTTGGACACTGCCAGGGATCCAGGGGCAGCCACAGCTTCTCTGGGCAGCCTGTGCCAGGGCCTGCCCAGCAGCACACAGCTCCATAACACCCACATGGCTCTCCCTGCTGCCTCCAGGGCTCCCCCTGGGCTGGTGCTTACCCCAGAGTCGGGCACAGGTCACTGGAGCCCCGGCCGTGTCTGTGGCAGGGCAGCCTTGGTTTCTGTGAGTCCCCACCAGCGCCCCTCCGCCCACGCCTGCTCAGTGCCCATCTCTAATTTTCCACCCGAGGAAGCCCGTCTGGCTGCTTGGGCGGGAGCCTTTCTCAAGGTTCCCAGCTCTGCCTGGCTTTCAGCAGAGAGTTTTATTTTTGGTGCTGAGCCCTAAAGCCAAAACCCCGCTCCTCCCTTTGCTCCGACCGCTGGTGCTGGGAGGCTGCAGTAAACAGGGGAGGGAGCAGAGCAGAGCCCTGCTGCAGGGGGGCTGCAGGGGTGGTGGGATGCACCCCCTTGCTGTTCCTAGCATTTGTAATTAAGGTCTCCCTGGTGCAGACATGAGATCACCAGGAAAGGGCACCTGGAAGTATCTCTGTTCCTTGGTTGAGGCGTGACATTTAAGATTGCCCCTACTGAAGAGAGGCCTGAAAGAGAAAACAGCAGCTGGAATTGTCAGTGTTGGTCATCAGCTGTCTGTCTACCTCTCACTCATCCTCAATCCCATGAGAAATCCTATGGAATTTAACAGCTTAAACAATAGCTTCCACATAGATTAAATTGAAGCATTGCTCTAAAAAAATCCACAATGTATGAGAGTGATCTTTCTAAAGCTTCCTTTCAAAAAATCTGTAGTGGGTTAATCCTTCTGCATTACATTAAATGTATGATTTAAGTGATTCATAAACAAAGGTCAGGTCTGCTCTGGAAACTTTGCCTTGCACAGCTTCTCTGCTTGGGAATATGGATTTTCAGCACATTTATGGACCAAACCCCCACACTGTACTCTTGCCACCAAGCCGAGACAGACTTCTGGTGCCAGACTTTATGGTGTTCTTCTGTAAGGAAATATTTTCTTTATCTGTACAGAAGGCAAAGGATCTGATAAACCCATTTCCCTTCCAGACCCTGACACATGATGCATATCCCCAGTGGGCCTGAAATGATCTTCACTCAAATTTTATTTCCCAATTTCTGTTTTCTTAGTTGCACTTTTGCTTTTCCCTTTCTTTCTCCTAAACAAATGAATGAAACTCTCACACCACACATGGCACACTTTGTTTGCACAACGTACAACTTCCTAATTTCTCTAAAAAGCAGGAGTGAAACTTTGCAGCTGGAGCAGAGTGGGGTTGAGCAAGCATTAGCTGCCCAAATGATAGAGAGGAAAGCAGGCTAAAAGGGAATGGCACATACAGCAACTGTATTTAGTGTCTGAGCCACACTGATGCACTAAAATGAGCAATTGTGCTTAACTGAATCTTGAGTAGACCTAGTGTTAAACACATGCTTAAGAACTTGGTTGGACTTTTTGATCTTGGAGGTCTTTTCCAAACTTTAACCATTCTATGATTTTGCTGAGTGCACTGGATGACACAGGGAAGCAGCAATTTGCATTATTCCTGCCCAAACTGGCATTTGGTGGGTGGCTGGGTGCTCGGTGCCTGCTGGTGATGCTGCTGTCCCTGCAGGACCAGTCACCTCCCTGTCCCTTTGAACTGGGACTGTGTGCTGGGAGCAGATCTGGGGCTGCTCTCTGCCAAGCCATGGGGACCTGATGTTTCTGAATGGCTCCAATGACTGGATGCAGTGAGCATCAAAATCCAACAACTTGCCCAAAAGCTTGATTTTCCTCCCAACCCCAAATCTGCAGCCCTGATAAAAGCCAGGGTGTAACTCTTGGGCAATTTTAACCCCTTAAAACAAAACTGTGATGGAAAATACCTGCAGCACCGCCTCAGCAAGGCACTGTCATTTTGGCTGCTCCTTCCAGGCTGGGGAAGGTGCAAATCTCCAGGTGCAATCCCACTTGGAAAGCATCGTGTGCTTCGAAGCCTCCAGCCGGGGCCAGGAGCCGGCGTCAGCGCATCTCCAGCGCTGCCAGCAAAGCCTCTCTCACCTGGCTCCCCACACGCTTAGAGGGAATGTTATTGTTGTGTCACTCAAATACTGGGGCTCCACTGAGGAATATTTTCCGTCTGCAAGGGAAAAAAGCCTCTGTGAGTTCCAGCCAGCCTGCTCAGACGGAGGGGAGTGATCCAAGGTGCCGGGTTTCCACACACACACTCTTCCCTCTTGCAGTGCCCTGCAAGGGACAGGAATTATCCTGTGCTTTGCCACGTGTGTGCCAGGGGAGTGAGGAGAGCACGGGCAGGGCATGAAAGGGATGGGAAACAACTCCTCTGTTGTATTCACAGCATTTAAAAAAAAAATCTGCTCCTCTCTCCTGCATTCCCAGCATCACACAGTCTCAGGCTATAAGGCTTACTGGAACTGGCTTGCTCAAAAGTTTTTCATTAACATTTTACCATGAAGAAATCCACACATCAGCCACACAGGCATGTGGTTTCAATCCCTTAAAACATTGATTCATTACGTGTTTAGCAAACATTTTCTCCTGCATCTGCAAACAATAGCTACTCCCAGACTTTCACTGGCCCGTGGTCACTGCTGCAATAACACCTCGGCTTCCCTGAAACCAAAAAGGTGAAGTTTCTTTCCAAAGGGCAGCTGCCCCTCTCCATGGGTCTGTCCTTCTGCCTCTCAGCTGGGAGTGCAGCCATCCTCAGCAGCTCACAGGGATTTAACCCTCAGAAAATGGGAGAGTCACAGCTGTGTTTGGGGTATCCTTTAGGGCTGCAGTGGTGAGAGGCTCTAAGAGCTCTGCAAAGGGCCTCGGTCCATCAGAAATCCTTTAAAAACAGAGGTAAATAAAAAGGAGCCTGTGGCCAGGGTCAGGCACACAGCTCTGCCTGTCTGGGGTAACGGAGCACTGGCAGCACCCCTGAGCAGGGCAGCCTCTCCTCTCACCCTTGGCATCCCCGCTGGCTCTGTGCTTTGTCCTTGGCAGCGGAGGTGAGTCACCGGCAGCGCCGAAAGCCCAGCTCCGCCTGCCCCGCGCGGGGCAGCTGTTCAAATAACCTGAGACAGCAGCGCCGTCCATTCCCTGAAAACAACAGCAGCCTCTTCCTCAGGGCTGCTCTGTGCCGCGGTGAGGTGGCACAGCTGATGGCACAGGGACCAGGTAACCCCCGAGCCGCAGCAGGGCGGGCCCAAAACAGCGAAATTCCTACAAATTCCCTAAAAACCTGGAGTCCTCCTTCCCTACACAGCACACACACACCGAAGCAGATTTTACTCACTCCTCTGAGGAGGCAGAATTACTCACAGGTGGTTCTTTTCAAAAATACATATGGGCTGAGGCTGAGAACATATGGTCTGATGGCATATTAATAACAGAGAGCTGAGGTTCCCTGTTACTCACACTGCAAAAAGCAGATTGAGGGAAGGACACCTTTCAGGAGGAATTCCTGCTGCCCTGGCTGCACGAATCACCCTTAAGCAGGTCACCGTGCTCCCAAAGCCCTGCCTAAGAAAAGCAGCCATTTATGGCCATGAGAGATAAGGGGGTTTTTATCCCTTTTGTAGACGCCAGGGATGAAACCACAGACTTTCTCCCCCGTTACTCTGGCATGAAAGCACATTTTTGTGGGATACACATAGCAAAGGCCACGATGCCTGGAGGAGTTTTGGTCACTGTTTTCCTATGGTCACCCCCAATGCTGATGGTCCTGAATGAGGAGGATGCTCCACCACAATTCTCTGTGGGGCTCACAATGGTGCCAACCTGGGCATTCCTTACTCCAGAATATCCTTCCTTCCCTAAGTCACCTCTTCCTCTTCTTTCTTCTCCCGTTCTACTTAGAAGGGAGAAGACTTATTCTAGGTGAAGGTGTGATGACTGTAGACATTTTCCTTGACCTGCTGTGCTCTTAATTGCCAATTACAAATGAAGGAGCGGGGCAGAGCAGCGCAGCTCCCACACCGGCACACCCAGCCCCAACTCTGCCACTCCAGGGCACACTCCCAGCTCTTCAGGTGATCCAGGGTTAAAAATGCTCCAGCGACCCTTCCGTGCTTTTCCCATCTGACAGAGCAGCCTTGGAGCTGTGATTTATGGGACTGTAAGGAAAGCACCCCCTCCCTCGAGGGTCCCAGTGCTGCACAGAGCATTTGCCTCACTCTGCAGAGCAGGGAGGGTTTCCCAGCTCCGTGAGGACCCTGCTCTTATCTCCTCAGTGCTGGAAAAGATCAAACACTGCAGCTGGGAGCAGCTCTGCTTCATCCAAACAAAGCCTGGAAGGAGATGCCTCATCCAGCTCATGCCTCACAGCTGGGGCTGCACTCCTCCAGTGGGAAAAACACTTGGCAAAGCCACGAAGGAGAACTGGGTCCCTCGAGGGATAGGGAAGGCTTTTCCCTAAGGATGAGCCCAACTTATACCCAGTTCCCACTTCTGGACCCACAGCTCAGAGATGCCTCTTGCAAACGTGCCCAGGATCTCACTGTGCCAATAAAACCAGCTCAGGGTTGATGCCTGAAGTGCCCTGACAGGCATTTGTCAAATTTATAAACTGGATAACTGTGCTAGAGTGGGAAAAGAGAATGGGGACCGGAGAGGATGCAGGAAACAATACAGATTTTATTTTTTCCTGGGTTGAAGGCAATGACTTGTTGCAGGTTGCAGCATAAGGCAGGAAGAAAGAATAAAGGAGCTGCAAGCTGATGTTTGCTGTGGAGAACCCCAGAAAGAAAAGGGGCCACAGCTCCAGAAACAGCACCAGAAATGGGGGGTGAGGTGCTCCCCTCATTGCTGCAACATTGGACCAATAGCCCCCACTTCAGCTAAAAGTGCCTGCACAGACAATTGGTTTTCCTAGAAATAAAATTATTCCAATTCCAACTGTTTTCCAATTGCAGCCAGTAAAAAGAAATATAGAAATCCCTGCCCAGCATCCTCTCCTAAGGGTCTGTATTTCCAGGGGTCTGGAGTGCTGCTGGTGGGACTGGGCTTCAGGACAGCAAAGCACAGCAACCTCCCCCTGTTTGATCCATCCTGTGGAAAACTCAGCGTGCCCAGGGTGAAAATCCAGCTGGATACAATAGATGTCTAATCTCTTACAACAGCCAGTAAAACAAAGGTGCACGGAAGATTGACTTTTATCGCGAATTTGCCACAGTTGATTTTTCCAGCTAAGGATGCTCCTTCTCTGCTGGGCCTTAAATTTATCTGCAGGAAAGGACTGGAGAGAGGGAAGGTGTGAAATCAATGTACATAAACTCAATGGCCCTGAGCCTCGATGCTGAGGCTATAGTTGGCTGCACTTCATGCAAAACGAGCTGAGACCCCTCTATTTGACTCCAGGCAAGCCTGCAGACAGACCTTTCACCTTCCACCTCTGCTAAATCATCTTGGCTTTGTGTTAATGGGACAACAAATCCAGGGGTTTGTCCCCGTAGTAGCTGGAATCATGGCAGGGCCTGCCATGCTCTGCTGCCAGCCTGCGAGGGCAATCCCTGTCCCAGAAGCTCAGGCAGGATATTTAACTTTGATATCAAATTTCCTTCCAGCTCAAAAGATACCACAATATGTCCACATGTGTGCTCTGAGCTGGAACAGATCCGTGAACTTCCATGAGTTTTAAAAGACAGGTATACCCATTAATGCTCTGGCTTATCAATTAATTTATTTCATTTTACAAGTGGCCCAGGTTTAAATAACTTACCTTTGGTACAAAGAACTATGAGCAGGAAGACAGGAGCCAGCAGAGAAGTTTCAAGGGAATTTTTAGAGTCTCTTCCAGTGCCTGAAAGGGTTCCAGGAGAGCTGGAGAGGGATTTGGGACGAGAGACCAAGGGAATCCCTTGTCCCAAAGGGATCCCTCCCCAGCACACAGGGAATAGGTTCCCACTAAGAAAGGAGAGATTTAGACGGATATTGGGAAGGATTTCCTGGCTGGGAGAGCGGGGAGGGGCTGGGCTGGAATTCCCAGAGCAGCTGTGGCTGCCTGCGGATCCCTGGAAGTGTCCAGGGCCAGGCTGGACATTGGGGCTTGGGAGCAGCCTGGGATGGTGGGAGATGTCCCTGGCCATGGCAGGGGTGGCACTGGATGGGCTTTAGCCTCCTTCCAACGTAACCTTTGATGGCTTAACTGCTCCAAACGCAGCCCTTGCAGCAGACAGGGCAAAACCAAAACCCCCAGGACCCTGTGGAGGCCCGGCCCGGGCCCTGCCTCAGCCGCTCCCTCACGGCCCGAGCCCTCTCTCGAGGCTCCCTCACGGCCCGAGCCCTCCTTCAGCCGCTCCCTCACCGCCCGAGCCCTCCTTCAGCCGCTCCCTCACAGCCCCAGCCCTCTCTCTCCGGGCTCCCTCACAGCCCCAGCCCTCTCTCTCCGGGCTCCCTCACAGCCCCAGCCCTCTCTCTCTCGGCTCCCTCACAGCCCCAGCCCTCTCTCTGGGCTCCCTCACAGCCCCAGCCCTCTCTCTCTCGGCTCCCTCACAGCCCCAGCCCTCTCTCTCTGGGCTCCCTCACAGCCCCAGCCCTCTCTCTCTGGGCTCCCTCACAGCCCCAGCCCTCTCTCTGGGCTCCCTCACAGCCCCAGCCCTCTCTCTCTCGGCTCCCTCACAGCCCCAGCCCTCTCTCTCCGGGCTCCCTCAGGGCCCGTCCCGCCCGCGCCGTTCCCGGGCTCCGCGCGCCCTCCCGTGGCCGCGGGCCCGCAGCGCAGCCGGGCTCGGCTCGGCCCCGCTCCCGGCCCTGCCCGCGCTTCTTTTTCCTCCTTTTCCTGCTTTCCCCCCAAAAACAAAGGGCAGATCTGCTGCTCCCCGCTTTCCCAGGCGCTCCCACTCCTCCCGGCTGCGTGGCAAGGCCTGCCAAGCCAAAGCCAGGGGAAGGAGAGTGGCTGCCCGTGTTGTCACTGCACAGGCCCAGAAATGTGTCCCCATAGGGAGGGCAGCCCAGGGACCCTCTCAGCACACCGAGCCAAAGGGATGAAAGAGGCTGCTGAGAAATGAACAGCAAAAACCAGCGATGGCAGCACTTTCCAGGGCCGGGAGCTGCTGACCCCCAAGGTGCAGCTGGGCCTGAGCTAATTTGAGAGAAAATAAACAGCCCTGAAGTGCCCTTCAATGCCCTTGCCCAGGCTTGGGATGAGATGAGCTCTAAGGAGCCTTAAACTCAAACTATTGTGTGATTTTATAATTCTCCAAAGCAGCAGGGAGCTGGGGGTGATGCAGAGACATCAACATCTC
Organism: Passer domesticus; assembly: GCF_036417665.1. Lineage (NCBI taxonomy): Eukaryota > Metazoa > Chordata > Aves > Passeriformes > Passeridae > Passer > Passer domesticus. The sequence continues at coordinate 18,966,587 of NC_087487.1, read as the reverse complement.
CTGGTATCCTTCCAGCCCCGCTCTTCCCTGCACTGGGTCAGCCAGAACAAATGGCCCCTCAGAAGGTGGGTTTCACAGCCAGGACAAGCTGCCCCTTAGAAGATGAATTTCACAGCTGCCCAAGCTGCCCTTCCCTGCTCGTTTACCATGAATAAGCTGCACTGGATATGCCAGGTGTCCCCAGTGCCATATGCAATGCCAACAGCATCCCCGTACCCCCATGGAAAACACCTCTCTTGATGTGCTCTTGTTTTGTGTTTTCTCAGCCCTGGGCAGGCTCAGAGCTGCCCTGGAGCTGATGCATCCATGGATGGTCTTTCTGTCCCACTATTTCTCCCAGCAGAGCCTCGTGGGAATTCATATCCACCCCTAAGTGCTGCATTCCCAGCACTATCAACAGCATCATAGATTATCCTAGTTGGAAGAGACCCACAAGAATCATTGAGACAAACTCCTGGCTCTGCAGAGGACACCCCAAAACAACAACAACAATAATAGTAATAGTCCACAACAGGACTGTGGACCCTGCCAGGTCCTGAGAGCCCCAACCCTCCCTCCTGGCTCCCCTGCAAGGGTTAACAGCAGGGCTGATGCCCAGGAAAGGTGCCTGCAGCAAAACAAGTGATGTTCCAGGATAGTTTTATCTGATCAATGCTGTTAGACTGATAGATTGTTTGGGGAAGCTTTTTATCTCAGCCCTCACATCTGTTCTGCATTTGGAGGCAGCCTAAGAGGCTGGGGGTGCAGAGCAGGTGCTGCGAGTGTCTGGTGAACATTAGGGAACGTTCACTCAGAGGCTCCAGAGCTGCCAAAAAGTGCACTGATTGGACAGATGTTACTTCATTACTGTCAACTCGTCATCCTGGATGTTTTAAGGGAACAGTTGTTTGTTAAGGAAACACAGCTGTTACCAAGAAATTTGTTTTTCCTTTCCTTTTCTTGGCTGCAGGGCAGCGAAAAGCCCAAAGTACCTGGGCACCAGGAGAGCCCCTTTCTGGGCAGCTCCCTGTGGCCAAGGAAGGGGCACAGGACTGGAAGGAGCTTGCCTGGTCACCTGCCACCAATTGCCCCAGGGCTGATCCTTGTTTAAACTCTTTTTTTTCTTACCTGGTCTTCAGAATTCCCAGTGCTGGAAGTCATCTGGGACTGATGTTCCTGTTGTGGGGTTGCTGCTGGACCTTTGCAATGGAGGTGGCTTTGACCTTCCTCCCATCCAGCTTCAGGGTAGATCTTCCAGAAATTATCCCCAAAGTATGATTTGTTTCAAGGAAATGCACAGGAGGGGAATTGGAAAATTCCTCCAGGAATTCCTGCCTGGAGGGCACAAGTACAAGGATTGGATCTGGTTTATCTGATCACATACCTTCCAAGAAAAGGGGTCTGTAGGCTTCCCTCTGGTGTTCAAACTCTGTTTCATCCAGAAATACTCACTGGGAATGTCAAACCTGTGCCATCCAGGGCAGCCTGGGGCAGGAGGGTTCCTGTCTCATCCCACAGCAGCAGTGCTGGGAACACTCTGCAAAAAATGGGAGCAGCTTTGGTGCAGAGCTGATCTCCTGATCTCTGATCTCCTCTCGCAGTGAGGTTCAGGAGCAGCCAGCTCTCCTCTGTCCTCTGGATGAGACTCGGGTGCTTCACTGTGCCCGTGCCTCAGCCTCCTCTCTCCTTTGGATACATCCCAGCCCACAAGGTGTCAGGAGGGTGAATTATTTATCCCTGATGTCCTGTGGTGCTCTGGAGGGAGGCAGAGGTTGCTCTAAACCCTCAGTGGAGGAGAAGGTGGCTGATACATGGATACACCAACAGCCCCTGATCCAAGCTGTGCAACATAGCAGTGGAAATCTGCTGGAATACCAGGGGCACTGACTGGCAGAATCCTGCTTTTTGAGGGATCTAACCCAGAGCCAGGCTTATTTTGCTGTCAATAAACCCGTGCAGCTGATCCCAGTATCCCTCTGAGAGATCTCCAGAGCAGGATTCTGGAGCCACTGAGTTGTATCAGCTCAGGCAGCCTCTGATCAATTCTGAGTTATCATCCTGCCATCAATTAGCACAATAACTGATTGCCCTGCCCCTGCCCAGCTCTATCCATACGTCTTCCCACAGACCTCTCTCCCTTATCGATTTTTACCCTCCAGCTTTTCCGCTTTGATCGATTCCAAGAGGAACGTGCAAATGAGGAGTCAAACAGCTTTATGACCTGGGAACTTATCAAAGGAATTCAGTGCTCCTAATAACCCCCCTCCCGGTGCTGGGTAAGCATTTAACAGCCAATATGTGCTGGCAGGAGGAGCAGGCTGCTCATCCAGAGGGATGGAATAGATCCTTCTTCTGCCTCATCCCACGGATGCAGGCTGGGAAAGAAGGTGGCTCCATTTTACACCGGTTTGTTTTTGTTTTCCCACAGTCTCCAGCTCAGGTGCTGCTCTGGGTGGTTATGTGCCCATAAATTCCAAAAAACAAGGTATTATCACTGGGGTGTCCCGTGAAGCTCCCAGGAATGGGTGGGATCCTGCTGCTGCCTGAAAACAGCTCCCTGCTGTCGGGAGAGGCTGGAAGATGATCCTGAATATCAGCAATTGTGCTTCAAACACGGCAGGAATCAGCCTCTGGAAGGAGATGCTGAAAGAAGAGAGAAATCACTGATGGAAATATTGTGCAGTGCTTGCTAATCATGGAAACAGAGTAAAGAAAATCATAGAATCATAAATCACAGAATCATAACTCACAGAATCACAGGGTGGTTGGGGGACCTTTCAAGGTGATCTGTTGATCACAGATCACAACCCCCTGCCATGAACAGGAACAGCTTCAACCTGAGCATCTACACAGATGAACCACTGAGTGCCTTGGTGGGATTCCAGCTATGCCCAACTTCTCCTTGCCAAGCAAATAATGGGTTTAAAGGCTGCTGAAACTGATGGTTTTATAGAAATACAGACATTTTGATAGAGGCAGAAAGCTACTGATTAAACAAATTAATTAAATCTCTTTGAAACCAAGACACAACCAGTCATACCTGCCATAGGAGCAGGTCCTGTCCCAACACAAATCACCTTTCAAATGTGGACCTCAGCCAGGTCATGGCCTGCAGAATGCCTCTCCTGCAGCAAGGTCTCCTACAAACAGGGAGAAACAGCCAGGAAAAGAATCCCAGCAGGCTTAGGATGAGAGGGCACAGCCCCCTGAAACTGCTCAAGATTTGCAAAACTGCCAGGGACTGTTGGTTTTTAGGAGTCCCCTGTGGTTTCCTATTGAAAATAAACAGGACACTGTGAGCCAGTGTTCCCCTTCAATCCTGAAAACTGGGAATTACCAGCCTGATGTTCTCTCCTACCCACGTCCCTGGAGTGGCAGGCAAGGTGCTGCAGTACCTGAACACCAGGATTTCCTTGGGTTATTAATGTTAAATAAAAGTTGAAAGCTCTTTGCAGTTACAGCTGGAGCCAGAGACTTTGAGGAGGAATCTGCTGAAAATGAGTTTTATATACTGACTGGCTAAATGGATAATTAAACAAATAACAAAAGTGAAATGCAATTTTGTTCTACCTCCTGGGAACATTATTGTTAGTTTATTCTTTTTATCAAAAGACTTAAGAAAAAAACCCCAACAAAACAACAATGCAATTGAACAATATTGCTTTTGTAAACAATTTGAAAATCCAATAACTGTAAAACTTATGACATGTTATTAAAATGTCTTATTTTTTTCCCCCTACAAGTGAGAAAGCAATTCCAATCTCAGATGTTATAATTTAATTATACAGTTTAGGTTCTAAAGATACCATAATTCTTAGCACTGAATACATTCCATTTAATGTCCTTCTGGCATGTTTGAGAAGCTCAGGCGTTGCTGAGCACGTTGGTCCAGTATCCCAAAATCTCTGCTCACGGGGTGCCTGGCTCTTCCCAGGGAGAGCAGGAGGCCACCACAGCTCCCCAGTGCTCCCCACACCTCGTTGGGGACACACACTGGGAGGAAGGTTTTGGGGTTTTTCCTAAAACATCCAACAGGCTGGGAAGCACCAGCAAAACAGTGCTGACTTCTGGTGCTGCCAAAAAATGGAAACGTTGGAGCACTTCCAGAGGAGGCCATGGGGTGGATCAGGGCACTGGAGCACCTCCTTATGGACACAGGCTGGGACACTGGGGGCTGCTCAGCCTGGGGAAGGGAAGGTTTTGTGGAGACCTCACAGCTCCTTCCAGAATCTGAACGGGCTACAGGGAAGCTGGAGAGGGAAAATTCATTAGGAACTGGAGTGACAGGACAAGGGGCAGTGGGTTAACATTGCCAGAGGGTAGGCTTTGATTAGATTTTGGGAAGAAATCCTTCCCTGTGAGGGTGGGCAGGCCCTGGCACAGGGTTCCCAGAGCAGCTCTGGCTGCCCCTGGATCCCTGGAAGTGTCCAAGGCCAAGCTGGACAGAACTTGGAGCAGCCTGGGGTGGTGGAAAGTGGCTCTGCCCATGGCTGGGCGAGATGATTTTTAAGGTCCTTTCCAACCCAAACCATTTCAGGATTTGGGAACAGGGAGTGGAGGTGGTGACAAGCCCTGGCTCAGCTGGTGATGGGCCCTGCGTGGGGAAATGGTGGCCTGGGAAGCAGGACAGGAGAGCTCATCCAGGGCCACCCAAATGCCACAAGGCCAGGTCCCTGTCAGTGCTGCCACCATCCTCCACCTGGCTGTTCCCTGTCTGCCATCCCTCATCCCTCCCCCTTCCCACTCCACCTGAGCAAAAACACAGACCTGAGGGTCTTCAGCAGGACCCCCCCTGCAGCAAGAGAGTTCCCAACACAAGAACTAATTGGAACAAAATTTAAACGCTAACAAATAAATAAAGGCAAGCTACAGTGAACTAGTAATAAGATACCTTTGGATGTTCATTAGGCTGGATTTCCAGGCAGTTAAATAGTTTAATGCATTTCCCTTTGGCTTGCATATCAATCTCAGAGCCTGTCTGGAAGCTGTTTCCCATCCTCCCCAGTCCTGCATTTCTGGAAAATGCCTCGGTGGCACCAGCAGTGACTCCCACCAGGTAGGGGCTGTGATCCACTGACAGCAGCAGCGTGGGGATAATTGATGGCAAGTGATTGCCAGCATGTGATGATTATCTCGTCGGGTTGTCTGCAAAACTGTTAATGGCAATGAAAAGAATTCCTTTAATTAATCATTTCCTGTAAATAAATGCATCAGAATAAAAAAAATCAGCGAGCTGTTGCTAAAAATGGGTTGCTGGCAAAGGCTGCCACATGTTAGTGATGGAGCTGATTGTGTGGAAGAGGCAGCAGAGAGGATGAAATGTACGTGGGTGCCAACTGTCCTTCCTGCAAAGTTTGGAAATGTGGGAATGGACTGTTCTTGGCAATGGATTCACTTTAGGGGCTCCAAAATGCACGGGATGATGGGGCTGAGCCATGAAGCAAGAGCTTCTCTGCTTGGGGCTGAGCCCTCCCTCAGTGGGAAGCAGGTTAAACGGGAACAGAGGATGTTCCTCACTGCTCTGGTCTCTCTTTGTGGGGTCTCCACAAAACCAGAGCCCACGGGAGTGGGAGCACAGGCTGCTGTTGGCTGCTGCACCCCACAGGTTACTCCTGCCTGGCCACAGAACCCCTTTGGTTTCTGGCCGAGCTCCAGGTTGCTCCCAGGACTCAGGTTCCCACACTGTGGTGGTCTCAGCCCAGATCCTGCTGCAGCAGAGCCCCTGTAGCTGCTCTCTGTGCCCCTGAGGCTCAGCCTTCAACCCCCACAGCACCAGTTCCCAACCCCAACCCTCCAGAGCCACAAACCCTGCCACACATTCCCTTGGGATGCTGTATATCCGTGCTGGTGCCACCTGGATGAGCCCCATCCCCATGAGGCAGCGCCACCCTGCATCCCCAGATGGCATTTGAGGGTTTGAAATGCCTGAAGGGCTCCTGATTCCCAAAAAAGGGGGGGTTGATAAAGCATCTCCTAGGGATGAGCTCACCTTTAGCTGCTGCCAGGTTATGGGGTGTAAATCAGGGCAGAATTCCACCTTCAGAGAAAACAATGGGAAGAGAAAAAAAGAAAACAGGTAGGTGTTAAAAATAATCATAAATAATCCCGACCAGAAAACCACACAAAACGTGTCACAAACTGAGAGCGTTTTAAGAATGCTGAAAGTTTCTAAAATTAATTTTCTTCATTTTACTTTATTAAAATTGCTTTCATTTATCTCCCGTGTTAAATATTTTATTTTTCCGTATTAATGGCTGCAATTTCTACTGCAGCTTGTTTCTGTCATTAACACTGTACAAACTTAATATCATTAGTAGTTTTTTCCCTTAATTATGTGAGTGGAGAAGAAAAGCATCAAAGTTTCCGTGAAATTGGAATAGTATATCTAAATTGCCTCATGTTTATTTTAACATTAACAGTAAATGAAGCTAATGGGCTTTTATATTATTAAAAGCAGCCATTTGTGTCCTGCCTGCTGTAATATATAGCAAAGCTTTAAAAGATGTTAAATAATTAGTTATTTAATAGGGATGCGCAAAATAGATCAAACAAAAGGCAAACTTCCTGCAAGCAGCAACTTCAGATCAAGCCAGGGTCCCTTTGTGATGCCTCAGAATTGGGATTCTTCCTGCACACAGCTCGTGTCCCACTGTTATTCTGATTGCTTTCATTTCCTGCAGGCCCAGAGCGACAGTGGAGATGCGTGCCTGGAGGTGACGGAATGATGGCATCGCTGGAGTGATGGCATCAGTGGAGTGATGGCAGCACTGGAGTGATGGCATTGATGGAGTGATGGCATTGATGGCAGTGATGGCATTGATGGCAGCGATGGCATCACTGGAGTGATGGCATCAGTGGAGTGATGGCATCGATGGAGTGACGGCATCAATGGAGTGATGGCATTGATGGCAGTGATGGCATTGATGGAACTATGGCATGATGGAGTGATGGCATCAATGCCAGTGATGGCAGTGATGGCATCAATGGAGTGATGGCAGTGATGGCAGTGATAGAGTGATGGCATCAACGGCAGTGATGGCATCAATGCAGTGATGGTAGTGATGGCACCGATGGCAGTGAGGGCACCGGGAGCAGCTCCTGCCCACACCAGGCCTCTCAGGACAGCAGTGGCCTTCCCTCATCCCTGGAAAAGGCTCCTCCACTCCAGGAAGTGAAGGGGGAGACGCCAACAAAAAATCCCACAGGTCTTCCCTGCAGGATTCCAAAGGCAGTCTCGAGCTCTTTGGTGTCTCCAAGCAAGGCAGCGCTTGCCAAGCATCATCCAGGAGTTATTTACTCCAAAATTCACCTTAATGAAGGCATTTTCCCTTCCTGGGAAAGTCCTCCCGTGGTGTGAGCAGCAAACATCAGCTGCAGGATCACGGACGTAAGGAGGAGCAGCAGCAGCTCCCTCCATCCCTCCTCCCCCAGATGAACCTCTGGATTTCAGCACAAGGACAAGCTCCAGAGCAAGCTGACAATGTGTGGCCAAATTGCAACATTTGGAGCCAATATTTGGCTGTTTGGGCTGTGTGTCTAATGGGAAGGAACTGCAGGATCAGCACTGCTTTCCCGGGTTCCCAGAAGGCGGCAGAAGCTCGATTCCCTTATCACCTGTGATGGCGCAGGATGATAATTAAACACCTCCTGGTGTCACCTCCCACCCCCTCACACTCACACTTCAGCACTTTAAACCACCATTAACAGCCTTTATCTCCCTTTCCCATTTTTTTTTTCTGTGCTGGGGAGATGGATGGGCTTAAATCACCTCCAGAGAGAAGGGGTGTGCAAACCAGAGCACTTCTCTCTTCCAGCCTATTAGTGCTGTTAAAAATGTGCCTGGAATTAATAATAATAACAAACTGCTGCAGCTTAAATAAAATCAATAACAAATGGCAGATTAGCAGAAGGCCTCGGGAAAAAGCTGGAAGAAGGGAGGGAGGACACAGGGAGGGGAGCACACCTGGGAATGACAGAAAGCTCCGGTGCTCCCTGGCTTAATTTAAGAAAGAATTGACTCCCAGGGGTTATTTTTAGTTTGCTGCTCATCTCAAAGCATCTTCCCAAGGGTTTTTTGAGCACCAAACCACCCCCAGCCCCAGCCTCCAGTGTAACTCCAGCCCTGGCAGGAGAAGCAATGCTATTTCCTGTGCCTTGGAGAGATGGAAAACTGTCAGGATAGGGATCACTCTGCCTCTCTGCAACATGGGCTGCACATGTAGGGCCGGCAGAAAATAAATAAACTGGCCCTGTGCTGCAAGCCACAGGAATCTGTCATGTGAGGAGGAGTGGAGAGGGGAGAAATCACCGTGTGGTTGTCAGTCCCATCAAGGAAAAGTAGTTCACACCAGCAGAGCGTGAGTTTGCACCCGGCTGAAGGGCCCAGTGGCTCTTTCATCACTCACAGGCACATGGCTGGACTGGAGAGAGCAGCCCCAGAAGGCAAACCCAGCCTGGACAAACGGGCTCAGCAGAGCAGGGAGCTGGGGGAGTCGCTGTGCAGAGAGGAGGGATGTGCCAAGTGGTTTTGCTGTAGGGAGAGGAGGAGGTGGAGTGGGAGAAAAGAGGAATTGCTTAGGGAGAGATGAGGTTTCTCTAAAACTTCCAGATTTGGGATGACACCACACTTGGAGCTCACAAGCCAAAGAGTTCTCTGAGCCTTTTGGCCCGCCTGGAGTGCAGCAGGGATGCCATGGCCTCCCTCCCTGTGAGCCTGGTCGTGCTGCTGAGGTCCAAACTTCAACCCCAGGACCTCCAGCAGCCAAGGAGACCCCGGGAGCAAAAGCACAACCCATCACTGCTGGTGTGAAGCAACTCTGAGCGTCCTGCTCCAGGGCAAGGTGTCCCTGCCCTTGGCAGGGCTTGGAACGAGATGAGCTTTAAGGTCCCTTCCCACCCAAACCATTCCATGATTATGACCTGCTCCTGTTCCCAGCTGCAGTTCTGGGGAGGTTCTGCACCTCCAGCAGCATCTCTGCTCTGCACCCTCTCCATGCCACACTGGGAATCACTGTTCCCTCATCCAAGGCAGCAGTGTGCAAGAGGCCACTGCAGGAAGGCACATTTGTCCCCTCTGTCCCACACCTCCGGGCAGGAGGCACGGGAGGAGCGTGGCCCAGTGGCCAAGGGAGAATAATTACAGGGAAGTGGCAGCTTTCCTTCTGCTTAACTTGCTTTGGAAGGAACAGTTGGGGGTACTAGAGAAACTAATGCAAGGTAATGTAATCATTTACAGAAGATTTGTGGTAAATGAATGTTTGGCCTGTGTCCAAGCGCGCAGCCAGGGCTCATTACGCCCGAGGAGATGGCAGGGAAGGCTTTCCACGGCCCCTGTTTGTCTTTCATTTCATCTCGTGTCTGACCCTCCTGACCTCGCCCAAGCCGCCGAGGACTTTGCTTTTCCAGGGCCGGGTTTCAAAGGGGATTTCTGCAATTTCTGCAGGGCAGCTCTGCAAAGGCTCCTTGTGCCCGGCCCTTGGCGCGGTAACGAGCCACAGCTTTCCCAAACTCTGCCGCTTTAGTGAAGAACAGATTTTTTTTTTTTTATGATTATTATTTTTTTTTTTCCACATGAAAACAGCAGCGAGGGCCCTGGGATAGGGTAACTTAGCAACTCCACCGCAGGGATTAGGAAAATTGACTCCAGACCAAACTAAAACAGCAGAGTTTCCTGTTTTGAGCCACTCTGGACTATATTAAAATTATTTATGAAAAGAGTAAGAAGGAGGGGAAGGATGGGGAGCTGGGGCTGCTGCTGGGGGAGATGAGCCTGGGGGGATTTTTTTCATCCCACTACTGAGCTCACAGCAGAGACAGGAGGAATGTCAGGGGATGCTGAGCAGGGGCTCAGCATCAGGACCAGGGGTCACCTGCCCATGCAAAGGTTGGGCCAGCAAACCTCTCCCTCCAAAGTTGTTAGAAAAACACTGGGAAGCATCCCAGCACTGCTTTATGGGGCAGATCCACCCACGTGGTGAAGGAGTGGAGATTGGTCTGAGTTTCTGGGATAAAATCCATGGAGCCCACGAGGAAACACTGTGCCCTATGTGGCAGTATTGAACCAGGGGCTGCAGGAATGGGGCCACTGAGATTTTGAGGGAGCTTTTACACTTTCTTTGGCTGTTTCCATCCCAGATCCCTGGAGATGTGCAGGGAGAACTGAGGCTTGAGCCCTCCCAGCTGCAGTTGTGTCTGGGAACCCCACCAGATCCCAGAATCTCAGAATCCCACAAAGGTTTCGTTGGAAAGGATATCAAAGGAACACCTTCCACTATCCCAAGTTGCTCCAAGCCCCAGTGTTTAACCTGGCTTTGGACACTCCCAGGGATGGGGCATGTAGGGATGCCCACCAATGCAGTGGCACAGTCCCTGTGCTCCCAGTTTTTCCCAGCTGGAAATTGTTCTTCCACTCCTCCCACGGTGCCCCTGTGGTCAGGATGTGGCAGCTCTGTCTTTTTGGCACTGCCATTTTTTTTATTGTTAGAGATTTCAAAGAGCAGCTTTTGATGAAGGCTCTTTTTTTGGGGGGAAATGAAATTGAGCAAGAAGCAGTTCTGGTTTCAAACTTCCCAAGGGGGGAAAAAACCCTAAGGAGACCTGTGAAGAGTTTCCTTAAAATGATCAGATGGTTTGAACCAGGAATGTCCATGTCCCAAACCTTCCTGTGAGATGCAGGAGCCTCTTAAAGATGGTAACTGTGCTGGAAAGCCCCACAGAGGAGAAATTATCTGGAAAATGTCACTGCACATTGGTTAAAGTGGGCTGAGGACCATCCCTGCATGGTCAGAGCCCACAGATCCCTGCCGGAGTGTCCCAGGCCGGGCTGGACAGGGCTTGGAGCAGCCTGGGACAGTGGGAGGTGTCCCTGCCATGGCAGGGGTGGGATGGGATGGGCTTTCAGGTCCCTCCCAACCCAAACCATTCCAGGATTCCATGATTTATCATCCTAAAGGAGCCACGCCTCAGACGTGCAAGAAGCAAATTCAAAAGGCAGAGAAAAAGTCCCTTGTCAGAGCCCAGCTCTCCTGCCATTTATCTTCTAGTCCTTAAGACATATTAAAATAGATTTAAAAGGACTTCTAAGTTTTTTTTTCCTCTTTAAGGAACACATTAGTGGCTTTTGTTTTAATTAAAATAGGTATTGAAATCCTCCACAAAGCTTCAGTGGAATTGTTACAGACTGCAGTTTCCTTACGTGCAGTGCAGCCAAAATACACTGTAGTTGTTATCTTGCAACAAGGCAGAAGCCTTATTAATTTAGTTCAATCAAATCAAAGCTGCTTTAATTTACAAAGCAATAAAATCTGCAAGCATCACTTTAGATCAAAGAACTAAAAACAGCCTAAACACAAGTGGAATGTTTATTTTGTACAATGGTCCATAACTGCATTTATGTGATTTAAAAGCTTTTTGAAGCATGTGATAATATTACATGCATATAGAATTGTGTCCTTGTTGTGGATCATTACTCCCCACAGAGACCAAAAAGCATTTGCTGTTCAACTCCTACCTAAAATATTTCCTTTTACATTATTTTTTTCCCCCTTGCCTTAAATGGGATCTCCATGGTAATTTTTTTTTTGTGTGGGGTTGTGATGCAAAATCATTTACTGAAAGGGACTGGGATGCTGGGTGGCATAAAGAAAACTCAGCCAGTTTTTTGACTTTTGATGAAGGGGATATTTAAGATTTCCAGCGGTTTCACTCAACCTTTAGCAGCCCAACCTCACCACGGCTGTGAGGAGGAGCCCAAAACCAACCAAAAAGCAAATTACACTGTTGTGGGGCCAAATTCCACCCTCCTGTGGATCTCAGCCGTATGGATGAGGTTCAATGAGGAGCAATGGGGAGAGCAGGGTGGCCCCGTCCTGCTGGGATGAACTGGGATGAACTGGGATGCTCCAATCTCCCGGTGTTCCAAGGGCACAGCCCAGTGTGGCCACCAAAAAAGGACCAGAAAGAGCCCCGTGGTTTTAGGTTTCAGCCGGGTGTCTGTAAATAATCCAGTGCAACAATGCCCCCTCTGCTGTACTCGGCAAGGAATGAAAAGTATTTGCCCGGTAACAAAGGAATTTAATGGCTTGGGAAATGACAGAATCCAGCTTTGGAGAAATCCCCAGCAAGTGCTGGAAAACTGGGTGCTGGTTCTCACCTGACCCCGAAATCCTTCCAGATCTGGGGGCAGCAGGGAATCTCTGGAGCACTGAACGAGCCACCCCGGCAGCGTTTGCCAGCATTGTTTGTAACACCAGCACAGCATTTTCTCCCTGATGCAGATTTTTGTAGATTTGGGACTATTTCTGCCAGAGTTTCTTGGATGATGCTTCACACCAATGGTTAAGAACCCAAACCCAGAACTAAACATTTTCTCCTCCTTCTTTCCCTTGATGTTTTCCTCAGACCAGGAGATGGTGGCAAAAACAGAGACTGCCACGAAAAAGAGCTGAAATCCAGACCTGAGTGTTTATGTATAAAAAAATGAGCACTGAGAAAATCAATTGCAGTCGAACGATGGAAAACTCATGGAACTGCCACGGCTTTCTAAGAAAAAACCCAACTCAGCCAGAGTCCTGTGTGCCATGGCTGGCTTTGTGAGCTGTAACTCAGCCTGCCAGAGCTGGAAGAAAGGAGAATATACAACTCAAAAGTGCTTTTTAGCATTTTTTAGCAAAGTTCGGTGGTTTTGAGAGCTGTTCTGACCAGACCAGACCCAGAGCTCCAGACGTGCTGGTCCCTGGCTTTTGTGTCTCCCTCCCTCGCTGGCATCCCCACGGCAGAAAAAGGCAATTAAGCCAACTGGATTTTTTTAAATTTTAGAGTCACTGTAAATAATGTGGAGCATGAGTTACGCGGCGAGGGCGGCAGTAATTGCCGGCTTCTCCCCTTTTTATTGCCGGCAGCACCCCGGGAGCTGTTTTATTGCCCATTCGGCTGGGACAGAGCCCTGCTGGCCACTCCTGCCCTCCCTAAATCTGCGGCTCTGCCTTCACCTGCCTGTCATCACTGCTGTCCCCACCCCAGCGCTGATTTAAGCCCTTCAGGCCCCGAGCTCTGTGTTTTCCCTGAGCCCTGCAGATCTCTTTCCATCTCCGATTCCTCGACCCGCAGCTCCTGCTGCGGATCCAGCCTGGCTGCGGGATTGCATCCAGCAATGCCCATCCGCGGATCTGCTGCGAGATCCATCAGAGCCAGACTTCACTCACTCCTCCCGCTTTGGCTGAGGGCTCGGTGAGCCCCCCGCACCGTCCTGCTGGGAAAGCAGAGCAGCATCCATCCCCCTGCCTTTGCACCAGGGGAAAGCTCCTCCCGTCACGGTGGCCAGATGTAAACGCCACAAAATGACACTCTCCGTGGAAGCACCCGGTTGTTTACAGCACTCCACCTCGTCCTGCTCTGCTACCTATTAATAAAAGCAGGAGCATCTCCTCCCTCCCCCTCGCCGCCCTTGACTCCGCTCCTCTCCTGGAAGATGGCTTTATAAAGGAGAGGAAACTTGCATGGCAGCAGATGGCAGATAAGTAGGAATGGTAAATAGTTTTAATTACTGCATAATGTAAGTGAGACAATAAAGGGGAGAGAGTGGGAACAAGCTGCTGCCATGGCAGCCCTGGAACTGTTGCGGGACCCAATTTGTCTGGGAGGCAGCATGTGCTGCTCGCAGTCTTAGGAGGGCTTTAAAAGAGAACGCCGAAAAATATTAATTGCACGGCTCATCTGCCCATCCATCTTCGCAACCGAGTCACACGCTTCCTTAATTTCAGGGGAATCGTTTTCAAATGGGAATCATGCAAATGAGTATTTTAGCTATTCATTTGTTTTACTGCAAGCGCTTTGTGAGCAAATGGCCTACAGCTTGCAATGAATTAAAAGACACGGGCACTGGAGACCGATTTTTAATACAAAGTCTTGACACAGAGACGACCCCGACCGGCAACACAGAAAATGTTGGCATAGCAACTTTGGGCATTTTCATGCAAATTGGCTCCTGTATAGATGATACCAATGCAATGTTTTCCTTCAACTAATCATCATAAAATTAGTTTCACTATATTTAAATGCTCCTACTTAATGCATTATATCCATATGCATGAAATTGCCTCAGCTAATGCAGTACATAAAATGCCAAAGATACAATGAATAGCCAAATTGCAAACAGTTATGTTATCTCCCATAAAAACTCCTTTTTTCCTTATTGAATGTGTGGGCCCCAGAGGCATCTATCACAAATTGCTATTAATGCACACACACACACACAGGAGCGTGCACCCACACACTAAACACCTACATTTAAGTAACACTGAGGCTGTTAAGCAACCTAAGACAAGCCCAAAATCTAAATTCAGGCTTTGTGCTGTCTGCATCCTGGGTGTTTGTGAACCTGCTGCTTATCAGAACCTGAAGTTCTGTTATTATAAACACAGTTTTCTGAACTTCAAGAAATGACACTTGGCATGAAACTACCCCTGTGTACATCCCCGTGTTCCATCCCACTGCTTCTTGCAATGCTCAGGTGGCTGAGAGGAAAGGGAGGAATTGCTGCTGAATTTCCTTGCCTTTGATGATTTAATCCCAAATTCTGCTGCTAAACTGCACTTAGGGGGTTTTTAAAAAATAAGTTTCTTTTTTATACCTAGACAACAGTGATTGAAGGACAGATTTGTCCTGCACATGTCTTTGTTTAACATTTGCTCTTCAGTTTGGGACAGAATCTGTCAACAGAGGAATTCCCAGAGACTTCCCAAGGGGCTCCTGGATGCCTCCAAATAAGAGATGTTCCTCTCTTGTGGAGGGCTCTGTGCTCCAGACAAGGTTTGCAGTGTCAGCCAGGACAGACTGCCAGCATATTTTGTCCGTCTAAAACACTGGGGACAATAAATCATGAGGCAAACTTTACATCCTGCTAAATGCTGCTGGGGGAGTTGTGCCTTCGGAAGCACTCAGCCATTCCTCTCCTCCTCCAGCAGAAAATCCCAGGGGAAATGAGTGGGGAAATCTCTGTCCCACCTAGGAGAGGTTTGGGGTGCATCTCTGACTTCTGTGTGTCACCATGGAAGGGACAAGGGGGACCCTCACACCCACACTGGTGTGAGGGGCTGACATCCCCCTGAGTACAAAAAAAATCCCCAAAAGTGCAAAAGAGGAGCAGAGCCAGAGTCCCACAGCTGGGAAGATCCCAAAGGACCAAATCCAGTATCTACACTCAATACTGTGCATCCTCCTCATCACAAAGCCTCTGTCTGGTGGCATATTTTAATTTCTCAGTGTGTTGTTCTCTAGAATCAGGGCCCAGTGCCCTTCCAGGAAATATAAATTGTCATGGAGTCAGTCTGAATGCTGTAAATAGGGGTGGTCCCAAGCCAGCAGCAAAGAGCTGTTCGGAGGCTTTTAGGAAAAGTCCAATTGTTGAACAACTCATCTGATTATGAAATCATAAAATCGTGGAATGTTTGGGTTGGAAGGGACCTTAAAGTTCATCCAGACCCACCCCCTGCCATGGCAGGGACACCTTCCACTGTCCCAGGTGCTCCCTGCCCCATCCAGCCTGGCCTTGGGCACTGCCAGCGATCCAGGGGCAGCCCCAGCTGCTCTGGGAATTCCAGCCCAGCCCTCAGCACCCTCACAAGGAGGAATTCCTCATTCCCAATCTCCCATCCATCCCTGCCCTGTGGCAGTGGGAGCCATTCCCTGTGTCCTGTCCCTCCATGCCTTGTCCCAAATCCTCTCCTGCTCTCCTGAGGCACTGGAAGGCTGCTGTAAATTCTGGAATTCCCCCCGTGTGCATCTCCTCAGTGTTTGGTGCCACTGCACAGAGATAAAGCACCTTCACCTCATCACTCAAGGACTAATTGCAAGATGATTTAATTAAAGCATACCTCTCCTTCCCCCAAGTTAGTTGTATTTCATATTGCTCTAGTAGGAGTAATTTGCAGAAATTAAGCATTGCATGTCGCTGGAATGGTACAGGTGCAGTGGAAGAATAAAAAGCCCTTCCTGCAGCAGCAGGCAGTGCCACCAGAGCTCAGTGAAATATCTGTAATGACTCATTAATTCAGCAAATGCTGCACTTTGCAGCAAACATTCAAATTAGCCACAAAGAGGCTGTTTTTAAAACTTGTAGGTTATTCATAATTGCTCAATGAGCACTTCATGCAAATGTATTTTAGCCCATTGGGCAAAGTGTTGCCTTTGAATATTTCCTGCAGAACGCACAATTAGCCCCAAGAATTTATGACATCATGGGAGTTTGAAGGCCAAGAGCAGGATGAGGAGAGGAAGAACATGGACAAAGGAGCACTGAGAGCTCTTTAGGGGAGCAGGAAGAGGCACAGACTCAGGATAAACCAAGTTCAGAAATGACTTTGTGGCTGGTGCCACACGCCAGTGGCCTGGGGATGCCCCTGGACCTGAGCAGGGACAGCTGATTTACACACCCACAGATCTGTGCACTGCTGCATTTGCCACACACGAAACACTCCAACAGCTCCAGCACCCATGAGGAAGAAGGAGAGGGGAAATGATTCCTTGTAGGAGACACAGCACATCCCACCATCCCCTGCTGACAGCCATGGCACAGGGGAGATAATCCCAACGTTTACAGCTCTGCTTTCTGCCAGGGCCACCAATTTTTCAAGCTGTTAATTCTCTTCATCTCACGACTCACAAGTGGTTCCCAGATATTGGCAATCATAATTTTTATTGCCAGTTATTGTGAGAGTGAGGTTGTGTTTGTCTCTGTGCCGCCCTGGAGAGCTGTGGGGGCACAGCAGGGTGGGCAGAGGGGGCTGGGGCTGCTGCCCCTCTGATCCTCTGGCACAGCAGTGGTGGCACTGCCAGTGTCACCTGCCAGCCCTCCAGGGCCAGCAGCACGCTGTGCAGGGGAGCAGGCGTGGGTGGGAGCTCCCATCCCACCGAGCAGGGAAGGGCTGTGGGATTTTGGAGGTTTCCCAGTCCCTGTTTGTCCCTCACAGCTGACGAGGGCACAGGAGGAGCTCTGCCCTTCACTGACACCTCCTCCTTGCTCTCTGTCTGACACAACATTAATTCCTTTCTCTTCTGCTCACAAGTGACAAAGGATCTTTAAAGGCCACACAAATTAGAGCTGAATTTTGCTGAAAGACAAAAGAGAGCATTTCTTTGACTTGATATAAACCACGTTTTATCTGCAGGCTGCTCCAAGTCAGAGAGCTTGGCAGGCACCTTTGCAAACAAATTAAATCCTGACACAGGCTCAGGACAGGCTGGAACTCCACAAACCCAGGAGCAGGGTGCCCAGTCCCACAGCCCAGGCAGATTCCCTGACCAGGCAGGCATTTCTGAATGTGTGAATATTTCTGCCTTCCCAAGCACTTGATGTGTGAGCTCTTCACAGCTTCCATTCTGTACAGCTGGGAATGTGTCATTTTCCAGACTGTGGGCTGGGACACCAGCTCTGCAAGCCACACAATGAATGTGCCACTGCCACCTAAAGTGGGGAAGGAATGACATTTTGGGGCGATTTTACATAAAGGGTTATTACTTTCTGTAAGATCTCCTGTGTTTCTCTGGCTGGGGAAAGCATCTCTGCTCTGAAATGTGCTGATCAGGCTCTGCCCATGGAATCAGGGCAATGGGATGGGGAAGGAGCCTGGAAAGGGAGGTGCTGCAGGGTGAGGATTGAGACACTTCCCACCCACATCCCCACCAAGGGCTCTCCGAGAGGCCCTGGGTGGTTTCCTCCCTGCAAAGCCTCTTTCTCCATAGGCAAACCAAGTAAAACTGAGCCAAGGCTCTCCCTCCCAGCCCTCTGTTCTCCAGCCCAGGTGACAGGAACGGGGCAGCTCCCAGCAAGGCCTCTCTGTCACTCACTTAAAGCATAATTTGATATCTAGTAGCTCATTAATCTATTTTTTTATCCCCCCTCTCCCCTCCCCGCCCAGATAGGGAGCGCTTCTGCTTCTCCTCAGCTAAATAACTCAGGTCATAAAAGGTAATACCATGGGTAGCAGAATGTAAACAAACACATTCTACCTCAATAAACATGCTAATTTCCAGCTCTAATATTCACAAGTAAAATATCCATCACACAGCCCCTATTTGGCAAAGGCAGCAGCCCTCATCAGTCAATGAAGTAGGCTCCTGCCAGTTCACTGCGGGAGGCAAATAGTACAACTTAACTCACTTGATGATGCCCTTGGGGGGAAAACATGAGCCTCATAAATGAGTCTGGAAATGTGATAAAAGGATAATCTTGCATAAATGAGCCTAGATCATCATTACCTGCACAAACACGAGGTTGTTTGAATGATGTGGCCGAGTTTGGTGGAAATGGAGGCGGGGAGGAAGCGCTGCCCTGGCCTGGGAGGTGCTGGGATGGAGGAGAGGGGCTGCTCCCCTGGATCCAGGGCACAGCTCCATCCCCCGGGCCCGGGAGCTGCTGCTGAGGGCAGGCCTTGCACCTGGGGCTGACACCCTTTGGGTGAGCTCCTTGAGGCTCCTGTGGGGTCACACCAGGCTCCTCCTGGCTCTTGGCACACCTGGATGTGCCTTCAATCCCACTCCAAGAGAGGATGAACAAACAACCTCCCAGAATGGCATTAACAAATGGAAACAACCCAAAATCACATTGCTAAGGTGGTGAAACCCCACAGAACAAGAGATGACACCAAATGGCCAAAAATCTGGAATACAGGGGGGTGTGGCTCCATCTCCCCTGCAATTCCAAAGGCATTTCCTGCAGCACTGCTGAGCAGCTCTGCCTGCTCTCAGGGTCCCCCAGGGCTGGGGGAAGCTGGGTGTCCCAGCCCACTGCACTGGGGCTGCATCACCTGGAAAGGCCCCTTCCACCCAAAGCATTCCCTGATTCTGGGATGTTCTCCCAAATTCCTTTAACACACAGGAGCTCCATGCTGGCACCAGGGCTGTGTTTTATACTCCATGTGCCAGGAGAGAAAACATTCTGTGTGCAGCATGTCACTGAGCCCACTCCACCTCCAACCTCAGCACCTCAATCCCACTTGTCTGGTGGGATCTTCCTGTTCCAAGAGCCTTGAACAAAGCCATACAAAATACTGTTTCATGCTCTTTTTTTGGTGGTGGTGTTTTTTTGTGTTTTTTTTTTTTTCTTTTTTTTTCCCCTAGTTGCTATTTACATTTGCAGGCACAATTCCCCTTTTAATTACACAATGCACTAAATTCTACAACACTTGAGAAACTCAGAGCTCCTTGGAAATGAGATGCAGGATTATAAATGAGCCCGTATTTCATGAAGATTCAGACCTTTCCACTTAAGAAACCAACATTTGCAACTGGGAAAAGCCAGGACATCTCATGTGGAGCTGCTTTCACCCCAGACTGAGGGATCTCAGACAACTTGGAGAAGCTGAGAAACTCCAGTGGGCTCCACCATGGTACTGGGAAATCCTCTGGCTTACCACAAACCCCAAGAAAGAAGATGGAGCAGCTGCTTAGGGGTTAAATCTATTTTTGTTAAGTGGCTATTTGGGCTTGTGGAAAGAAAAAAAAAAAAAGAATAAAAAAAAGAAAGAAATCAATAAAATAGAGGAGCAGAAGTCAGTTGCAAGTCTTGGCTGAGAAACGAGGTGGTCGTGCCAAAAAGTGACACATTTAAGCCGGTGTGTAATTTTGATCTCTGTGTTTAAAATACTTTTTGTAAATGGAGGGTTTGAAGGGGGCAGAGGGAGGGAGGAACACTGAAAACTCACATTTCTAATCACGACAACCCCAGGCTGCAAAATGTCCTGGCTGAAATGGGGGGTGAAATAAGAGGGGGTGGAAAAGGTGACTCACTGGTGCTGGAAGGAAAAATGCTAACAGAGGTGTCCTGAGGAGCAGCTGGGACAGCCCCAAGGGGCTGGGGTGACTGCACAAGAGCTGTGGGTGCTGCTGGAGGTGCTCCAGGGACCCCTGGGTGGATCCTTCCATCCCAAGTGCTCCATGCATGGAGTTCATGGCCATGGGATGAGGATCCCAGAGAGCATCATAACACAGAGCCAGGCAGAGAGAAACCACAGGTCCCCTCCTTGGTGGTGGTGGTGGTGATGATGATGATGAGCTGCAGGGAGCCACCAACACAAAGCTCTTTTGGGTAATTCACAGGAAAAAATGAGGTTTTTTCCCCTGTATTCCCTGAGATGGCCATACCAGCAGCAGCATGGATGGGGCTGCTGGTGCCATCAAATTCCAGGGTGACACCAGACCCTCCCAGGACACTGCTCACACTGTGACACAGACCTGGAGCAACCTCAGGGCAGCTACTGAGAGCTTTGTAATAAAAAGAAATGGCAATATGGAATCCTGCTGAAATGGGTTAAAAACGCTGTGCTCTCGTCCTTCCATAAATCCCCAGCAGCTTTTGCCAGGCTTTTATTTCCTCACATCAAGAGCCAAACCAAGCCAAAGGGAGCTGCCCCTTCTTCCTCCTGGGCATTCCCAGGGCTAATTCCTGCTTTTAATTCCCATGTGGGCAGGGTGCAAATGCTATTTCTCAATGAATCCTTCCCTCTTGCAGCTTCCTTCTTGAGTTTTGTTTGTTTTTTTTTTTTAATCCACTTTCTCTCACTATCTCCCATTTTTGATGCCCTTTGACTGCTGCTACTTCCCCCAGGTGGGTTCCAGCAGGATTTTTGGAGGCCGTGCCACTGGTGCAGGTCCATGCTGCCCATCACCACAGGATGGAGATTGCTCAGTGTGGAACATCCCAAAAAGGCTGCTTGGATCGGGATCCCAGTCAGAAATTCGCCGCTTGGGCCCATCTCTAATTTTATTATTTCCGTTGAAATAAATTATGGGCTTAATTGGAATTTCTGATTTGATCTGCCCGCTCCCCATGCCGCACAAATATCCCTCAGCATTTATTTTTCCCCTTGCCCATAGCTCATTATATTTTCCTGTCTTGGGATTCGGGTTTTTTATGGCAATTTTCTCCCATCTGTCGGGGAAGGCCCTTGAGGAAATGAAGTTATTTGGGGGCTCCGCTTCCTTCCCTGCTCTCCGAGGGCTCCCCAGGAATGTGCTGGGACAGGGAGGTCCCCGGGGAGCCCTGGCTCCTCCTCGTGCACAGCCACCATTAATTACCATGGAAATGACTCGGTGCCAATCCCAGCCCTGCTTCGGGAGCCTCTCTGCAGCTGCACCCCCGAGTTTGCTCCGTGCTGGAAGGCACGTGCAGAAATTGTTATTTTGGGTACCAAAACAGCGATTTTCTCACCCACTGCTGCTTTGTTGGAGGAGCCTCGATCTGTCTGGCAGACACTGCTCTGTTTAACTGCCCACTTCTCTTCTAAAATCCCATTTAATGCCTTTATAAAAGCTCCCCCTGCGCCTCAGGAAGCTGCCAACGCACAGCAGAAGGTGGCAGGGGTAAGGAGGACGATGAAAATACCCTAAGTACCACCCTTAAAACCATAAAATGTCATAGAATCATAGAATTTGATGAAGAAACCCACAAGGATCATCTAATCCAGCTGCTGGCTGTGCACAGGCCACCCCAGGGATCCCATCCTGTGCCTGAGAGTGTTTTCCAGCTCATCCCAGGGCTGGACCTGCCCTGCTGCTCCATGGCCACCACCCAGTGCCATTTCCCCAGCAGGCTGGGCGCTGTAAAAATCCCCATTTTTCCACCCAAACCTCGGACCTTTCTCACTGCAGTTTTTCCAGCCTCTCATCCCTAAATCACTCCCATCGTCTCTCTGGGTCCTCAGACCTCACCAGCTCCTGCAGGGATTTGGGGGATGTCCCCATGGAGGCTCCAGAGCCACCTGAACCTCCCGAGCATCTCCTGCTCCTGCTGAGTGCCCTGCTCCACACCCCTTGTGCTCCCCTTCACCCAGGACGTTCCTCAGTGAGGAATTATTTGCAATCAATGCACTTTTTCTAGGCTGCCTTATCCACGACCCCCTTGTTTTGGCTGGAACCTCAGTTTTGTGCCCCAATCCCACTGATTTCCCCCCTCAGGCACCAGCAGCAGCCAGAGGCAGATTTTGGCTGAGCACGGGCTGTGACAGCTCGGCCTGGCCAGCAGCTTTGCCTTGCACAAAGCACACATTTCACCCCATCTCTGTGTTTGACTGAGGCAGAATTCCAGCTGTCGGGGCTGAGGAGTGCAGGAAGGGGTCGGGAGGATTTTTTTTTTTTTTTTTTAAATAACAAGTCAATTAAAAGAATGGATCCAAAGCAATGCCAGCAGAGCCACACTCCTCAGCCTTTAATCTGGGTGCACAGCCCTCACGGAGGCCTGATGGGGTATCTGGTGTTCCTGGCATTTTTCTTAATGAAAAATTAGCCAGCAGAAGGAATAACTTGTCAGAAAGAGAGGGGAGCACTTCATGCATGACAGATTTCTGCAGACGCTGTACCAGCAAGGGAAGCCAAGACAAATAGCAAGAAGAATTTTCATTGCCTCGAGTTGAATATGATCAGGATAAACTGCAGCCACATTTCCAGGAGAAATTAATGTGCTGGCAGGAGTCAGGCTCTCAAACCACCACCCCTTCTCCAAAAGAAAATCCAATTAATTAGTCCATTTCCCCCCCTCAGAACAATCTGTGACACAAAGCTAATCCCCAGCTCCCCTTTGCTCGGGGATGAAATGAGCTCCCTGAGGCTGTTCAAAGTGGTTCTGGGCATCTCCCCCTTGGTCCTGTGGCTCATTTTTCCTTTTCAAGAGGCTTTTCTTGTGATCCAAAGAACATTGTGGCTGAGCTGGAGCTGGAGAGTACCAGCGTGGAGGGTTGGGAAGGGTTCCTTGCCTCAGGAGGAGGCAGGAGAAGCTGTCAGAGCTCCTTGGGCAGAAGCCTTTGCACTTCCCACAGACTCAGAGAACCCTTGAGGCTGGAGAAAACCTCTAAGATCATCAAGCCCAACTCAGAAACGTCCACCTGACATGGAGAACCACCCAGCCACCCCTTCTGGCCCAGCACTGCCTCTCTCTGCTTTTCCAGGCTGAAGGAGAAGGTGCAGACACGGATTTTCCTGGGAACAAGAGGCACCCAACCCCTTCCCAGCACAACCAAAGCTGCTGGCAGCAGCCAGAGCTGAGCCTCTCATCCCTGCTGAGATACAAATCATGAGATGGGGTGGTCCCAGCAGCTCCCCACCACGGGTGTGCAGGTCCTGCCCTGCCCAAACTGCTGCCAAGCCCTATTAACGAGTCTCTAATTAACCTTCCCAGCTCACACAATCCTTTGAACCAGCTCTAAATATGATTACTAGGATTAGTTTTATTAATTTTTTGGGTTCTTCACTCCCAGCTGGAATATGAGCCTTTGTTTCACACCAAAATGCTGCAGCAAGACCTGGGGTGTCACATCCCTGTGCCCCCCACGCTGGGTCCTGGCCAAGGATCCACCCACACCAGCACAGACCCTCAATTCCCAGCCTGGAGGTTCCTCCAGTGCCCTTTTGGGTGCCACACGGGGTCAAGGGCTGGCTTTTCCCACTGCTGGAAGCACTTTTGACCTCATTTTCTTTGTCAAACATTATTTCTTGGGAGCAGCAGCACTTTGTGGGGATGAACAGAGCCGGGGATGAACAGAGCCTGGTCTGGCTGATTGGTGCCATTCCTTGGAATGCAGTCAGTAAATTTCCTTGGAATGCCAATTTAGTAACCAAGGATCCACCATGCCCACAAAATTTCAGCACAGCCAAGCCTGGCACTGCCCCCTGCCCTCGTTTGGTGCCACTCTGTGGTGTCAATTCCAGAAGCTCCCAGAGGGCTCTCAGGGCTGGGGAAGGCAGAGCCCAAAGAGGTTTTTCTCCCTCAGCTCTTGGAGGACACCACTGGCTCTCCATGGCTCTGCTGGCATGAATTCCAAGCAGAGCATTTCTGCAGCAGGCTGCAGTCAGGAGTGAGGGCTGGGGATAACACATCCAGGCAGGAAGATTGATTGGAATTGTGTGAGATAGCCCTTAGCTCACCCGTGATTATAATTACATTAAATTGCTATTTAATGGTTTTCCCATCATCTTTGACAGTAGGTTATTTTTGTAATCTTTATTTAAAATAAACTCTTTTCCTGCCTTGTCGCTGAAACCCTTCCCTGCTTCCTTTTATGCTGGGTGCAGGAGGAAATCAGCTTTCATTATCCCCAGACTTGTGTGTCATTCCATTATTACCACAAGATTAGAGAATAAGTAGCTCCCCCAAAAGGGCTTCTGGGTGAACAAACTTTCTGGTTAGAGCAGAACCAAGCGGAGCCTTTTCCCAGTGCTGTTCCCTCATGCTCCCCGTCAGAGCAGCAGGAAAAGCTGGGCTTGGATGGAATATCCTCCCTCCAGCCCCAGCAGAGGTGCTCCAGAGGGAGCTGGGAGCCATGGGAAGCTCTGCCAGCTCTCAGGGGGGGAACAGAATCCAAGAATCCAGAGCAAGGAGTGGAAAATGAACATTTCAGCTCCAAAATGCCATGTTAAGGGCTGGGATCCATCCCTGCTGCTGTGACACTCAAACCATCTCTGTGCTCCAGGCACCCCTGCACCTCATAAAACCCAGCTCAAAATCCAGAGACCTTTATATCTGAACCAAAATGGGAGGGGAGAAACTTCTGGGTGGATTTTGGGGAGCTGGAGCATCCCATGGAAGGCAGCAGCATCCCTGCATCCCCCCATCTGCATCACGAGGTCAAATGCTTTCCCCACATCCATTCCTTCCTCAGCATGGGCCAAACTCCCAGCTGGGATGGGAACCTCTCCCATCAGAAGCTTCACCACATGTTCCCACTCAGGGAAATTAAAGGTCCCCTTCTTGCCCTAAAGTTATCTTCTTTAAATAATTCACTTTTAATTATGGGATTTATTTAATATGCAGCACTGGTTTAAAAAGGTGGGGAAATTAACACCTATGGTCTAAGGATTTTACCCCCTAATTGCTAATAAAAGCCCCAGATTAAAACAATAATTTTCTTCTAAAATGACAAGAAAGCATTTTAGTGACTCTCTCCTCTGACCACATGGTCAAGCATTTTTGCAATGAACAATTAATATCTCAAGCAGCTTTTGAACAGAAGACCCAACTCCGTGACACCTCTGAGAAGCAAGAACAGCACCTTCTGTGACCTCTGGGCTGGAAGATCTGATTTAAACACTTCCTGGGGCCACTCAAAGCCACCCCAAAAGAAGCAGCAACGGCAGCAAGAAAAGATGCAATGATTTTGCCCACAATTTTCAACAAAACAGAGCAAAGGGAAGAACTTTTAACTGGGTCAGGGATTTTACAGCAGCAGGAAAGGCAGCACTGCCTCGACTGGAGCTCCCACATCCCAAAGCCCCACGGAGAAACGCACCTGGAAGATGTTCCAGAGGAAGATGTGTGCAGTGAAGGTGTGTTTGGTGCTAAAGTGGCACTGGGACACTTGTCACTGCTCCGGGGCTGTGACACACATCTGGCACGAGGCATCTGAGCTGCACAAACCTGGGTCACCCTTGGTGCACCTCCCTGAACTCCAGCCCTGCTATCAGCGAGGCCATGAGGGTAATGCAGGAGATAAGGTTTCACTGCACGTATTTGTCCTCAGACTTAATGAAAACACACTGGTGTTACATTTATAGCTCCAGAAACCGCAGGCTCAAATTCTATATGCCCTGGAGAGACCTTATCAGCAGCCCAGGAAGCAAAGATAACAATCACATTTAGCTGCTGGCTTCCCCTCCTGCAGGCTCTGCTCAGCCCCAGGGTGCTGGTGCTCCGTGCCCGTGGGGGGATCACATCCTGGGGGGAGGTTTGAGCCTGGGGTGGCTCTGCCCAAATCCCTGGCACGTCCCACCAGAGTCCTGCCAGCCACCACTGCCCAAAGAAAGTCACAATTCCCATGGAAGTACACCCAGACAGGGAAACACCCCAGTCACTGGATCATTAATGCTGGAAAAGACCTCCAAGGACACAGAGTCATGGGATCCTAGAATGGTTTGGGACCTTGAACCCATCCCATTCCAAAGGCAGGGACACCTTCCACCGTCCCAGGCTGCTCCTGGCCTTGGACATTCCAGGGATGCAGGGGCAGCCTCAGCTTCCCTGGACGAGGTCACCAAGCCAAGATTTGACCGACACCACCACAAAACCCACTCAGACCCATCCAACAGGACCACCAGAGGCTTTGCTGAGGTTTCCAGGAATTCCCTTCCTTACCCAGAATGGGGAGCTCCCAGTCCTGCTGCTCACACACAGCCCCCTGTGACCCCCACGATCCAGAGCCCAGTAAAACCCAGAGCTGCCCAGTAAAACCCAGAGCTGCCCAGTAAACACCAGAACTGCCCAGTAAAACCCAGAGCTGCCCAGTAAAATCCAGAACTGCCCAGGGAGCATCTCCAGCAGAGCTTTGCTCGATGGTTTGAAGTGGAAGGGTCCAAAAGCAAAACCCCTTTGGTTTGGTCTTGGCTTGAGGGGCTCCCCCAGGCTTTGAGAGCCCTGGCCTGGCTCCCAGGCCCAGCTTTGGACACAGCCCTGGCTCACACCTTGCAGCTGCACTGCCTCAATATTCCCCTTATAACCCAGATCTGGGGCTCCCTGGCACAAACGGACTCCTTGCTCCTTCCTCCCCTTGGCTGCAGACCCAGAGCAATCCCAGCCCTGCCATCCCCACCCCTCCAGCCAGGCTGAAAGACCCCCCAGGCTGAGGGGAGGCTCCTCCAGCTCACCTGGAGCCATGTGCTGAGAGCTCCTTGGGGATGGAGCAGCTCCCACCCCTCACCTGCCATCCTGAGGTGGCAAAAAAATGGGAATTTGGATGTTGGCTGATGCCTTCCTGCTGTTACTGAGTTTGGCTTTGGAGTTTGTCAGGTTCTTGTGTTTCCACAAGGCTGGAAGGGCTTGTGGTGTGAGCTGACCCACAGCTCTGCAGGAATAAATGTGGGATGGAGCCCCCATCAGCCACTGAAACCCCACACTGAAACCCCTCCATGTGCCCCACGAGGGATCATCAAAGGCCATCCACAGCTCAAAACTCCCACACAAGGCATCAGAACCTCCCAGTTCGGCCACTGCAGGCTTTTAAAGAGTTTGCTTTGCAGGAGGGATGCGTTAGGGCTGAAGGCTGCTGAGTGCAGCTGGATGAAAGCAGAGTTCCTGTGCTTAGCCTGAAACAAGGGATGCTGGGGGCTCAGCAATCACCAGGGGAGGCTCTACCAGTGTGTGTGGCCACAAATTCTCCATCTCCTTGGGATGAGGAGTTAAAGGAAAACCCTCATATTTTTCTTTCCCACCTGCTCACGAGCTGTGGGCCAGTGGGACCCGAGCTGAGTGACCACTGCATTGGGATGTGCCAAAATCCATGGGGTTGGTGCTCCTGAGCCATGCTTTGGGAAAAGCAGGGCTGAAGGTTGTGTGTGCTGCTGAACCCTCACCTCTGCATGGACAGAGTGAGAAGTTGAAGGCAGTGAGGCTGAGCTGGGACATTTCCCTGCAGCCACAGAGCTTTGGGGCAGGCACATCCCCAACACCCCACTGGGCAGGGCAGGGCTGGTTCCTGACAGGTACAGAAATGATGACCTGGATCTGCTCATTATTGCTAATTAGTGCTTGCAGGGCTGAAGCTGGGCTGCTGCCCATCAGCTGGGACTGGTCACAGCATGATTCCAGCTGGAAATCTCTTTTCCCAATAAATTCAATTCACTTTTGCACCACATTCCTGCTATTTGGAGAACAATCCCCCCCATTGATGGGGTCCTGTCTCAACACCCCCAGCAGGACCAGGAGCTTGGTTTTGGCCAGAGAACAAGCTCACGGCTCAGCCATGGAGCCACCACCAGCAGGTCTGGTTTTAGCTCACCTGAAGTCCTATTTTAGGACACTTCAGCCTCAGCAAGGTGAAAAATTTGCTTTTAAAGCCCAGAAAGCTGGGCAAGGGCAGGGGATGTTCCCTGGGGCAGCCAGGGGGTTAAAAGCAGGAGAAAGCCTTTGAAGGAAAATTGCTGATGGGCTTGAAGGAATCCTTTGAGGACAGGGGACACAAACCAGCTCCTATACAAATGTTTTTGCAGTGTATTTTACAGACTGGGCCCGTTGATGGGAGCACTTTTGGTGCTGTGGGAGATGAAAGGCTCTGTCCCCTGCTCCAGCATCCTGTCTCCAAGAGCAGCCAGGCCGGATGCTCCGGAGGAAGGGAGCAAAACAATGGGAGCACTCAGACCTGGGATAATCCAGCCTCTTTCATCCAGCCCTCTAAGAAAGATCACTTCATATCCAGCAACCCCGGATTAAATGTGCTTTAATAGTTTGCCTGGTTTTCTTTACTGACAGATCCCTGTGTTCCTGCCACGGGATTTTCCATTTCTGTTTCAGAGCAGGGCTTTGGGGTCACAAAGTAGCAATTCACTGTTTGATTTTGGGGAAGCCTGGCAGTTTTGGTGCAAAGGGGGGAAGAAATGTTTGCTTGCAGGAGCCTGAAGGGTGACGCTGTGGGCTTTTAGCAGGATAAAAATAGGAATTGGTTACTTTCCAAAGGGAAAAATAAACTGCAAAGTTTCCACTGACTTGAAGTTGCAAAAATGCATCTTGGATTCTGGAGCACTTGGTAAAATATTGTGGTTTAGGCTCGGTAAATAGCAGAGAGCATTAGGTTGGAAATAGCAGTGTAAATACCCAGCTTAATGGGATGGTTTGTTTCGGGTTCTTTTTTGGGTTTTAGACTCAGCAACCTGTTTTAGCCTTGTGTTTCAGGTTCAAGGGCAGCCCCCGGCTGGCCACACAGCTCAGGTGCTCCTCTGCTGCCCAAAAAGGAGCCCAGGCTGAGCTGCACCCCAGCTGGAGAGATCCCTGTGGCTGTGCAGGGCGCTCAGATCCAAATTCTGCCTTGTACTAGTGAGCAAAAATTTTAAATTTCAGTCCTTTTCACTTTCCTGTCTCAGCACGAGTCCAAAGCTGATCTGGGGCTGCAAGGACACACCGGGCTGTGCAAGGGGACACAAAGCAGGACAGGGAGCAGGCGGCCACCAGCCCTCCTCTCAGAGACACAACTCAGCCCCAGGGAATGCTGCAACCCCAAATCCCTGCAGCCGACGCCTGGAATGAAGCTGGCTGCAGAGGAGACCCCCAGAGCAGCACCCACAGCCCCAGAGGGTTCCCCAGCCCCATCTCCCAGCAATCCAGGCTGCTCCCAGCAATCCAGAAACTCTCCCAATAATCCAGAATTCTTCCAAAAATCCAGGACTTTCCCAGCAATTTCAGAACTCTCCCAGCCATCCAGAACTCTCCCAAATACTCAGAACTTTGCCAACAATCCAGAACTCTCCCAAAAACCCAGAACTCTCCCAAAAACCCAGTACTTTCCCAGCAATCCAGAACTCTCCCAACAATTCAGGCTGCTCCCAGTAAAGCAGAACTTTCCCAACAATGCAGAACTTTCCCAACAATCCAGAACTCTCCCAACAATCCAGAACTCTCCCAAGACCTCAGGACTCTCCCAACAGTCCTGAACTCTCCCAGCAATCCAGGAATTCTCCCAGTGCCCAACCCCAGCCGGCTCCAGCCCTGCTTTGCCACTAGATGGCACAGGCCATTGAGAAATGTTGAATTTCCTCACTATCCCGCGTTCTCCCCGAGCCCACAGCCCTGCTTTGGGATGCAGCCACGGACACCTAAAGCTCACAGCAGGGAAAAGAAATTTTAAATTAACTTCACCTGTTAATTTCGTCTTTTCAGTCAGCCCCTGCTCACTTCCAGTGCACTGCCTCTGAGCTTCCACAAAATTCAGAGTTTGTAGGGAAAAGCAGACAGGGGAAGATGCTACTTCCAAATACCTGAGAGCAGCTGAAAGACACATCCAAGTGAGACTGATGTAATGGGTTTGAAACTTTTATGAAAGTTTTCTCCTCTATTGAGGGAAAAAATAGCATGTGATTGGCTGTGTTTTGGATTTTTTTACCTTTCTCTCTCTCTGTAAATACAGCACCCAAACATTTCTCTCTGCCAGTTTTGCCTTACAGGAATGAAGGGAAACGTGCATTTTGGGTGCTTTCTGTGCAGCAGGACATGTCCCAAGGCAGAGACTCAGCCATCCCTGCATTTACCTTCTCTGCTCAGAGATTTCTCTGCACGCTTTCCCCAGGCCCAGCCCGACCTGCAGAGGTGCTGGCAGAGCTGGGGCTCCCTCTGAACCCCGGGGGACGCAGGGACCAGGCTCAGCCCCACCAGGCCTTGGGTGAGGACCCCCCAAAACTCTCTCGGGGATGGTTTTAATCTGAATTCCTGGCACCAAACGCCCTTGCATTCAAAAGCAGCTCCATGCATACAAATCCATCAATTACTTATGCATAACATCTCAAGGAGGCAGAATTGGCTCATTTGAGCCCAGTAAACAAACACTGAGTAAGGAATTCCTGGGAAATCTGCTCTTGGCTGCATTTGCATCACTAAAACAAGGCAAAACAAAACACACCGTCCATCAGGAGCTCGGAGCCCCTCAGAGAAAATGCACCCAATAACTCTGGTTCGTGATGTAAATCAACATTTTTCTGAAGGGTTTTTGCACTTCCTGATGTTTGACTGTAGAGCAAAGGAGCCCCGAGCAAACCAGGCTGGAGGGCTCTTGGTGATGCTCTGGTTCTGCTTGGGGGTCACTCTGAGCCACCTCCACAGCCCAGCAGAGCTTTGAGAGCTCTGCAGGCTTTGGAAAGCAACACAAATATTGATTTCATGCACCCGAAGAACAACGTTTGCAGATATTCTGGACCCCCAACTAGAAATCCTTCAACATTCAAAGTGCAAATGCTCTTCATCATAAAATGAATCAATGATCAAATGTGTTCCAGGTTACAGCCGGGTTTGGGGTTTGTTTTGCTTTTTAATATTATTTTTAATATTTTTATTATTTTTAATAAACCTCCTGCCAAAACCACCCAGTGCTCCAACAGAAATGTTTGTGGCATTAATTGCAAGTGGAAAAAAAATTTTAAAAAAGAAAAAGGGGGGAGCAGCAATCCAAACCAAAGTCTGCCTGGAAAAACTTTAAAGGAGAAAATCAAACAAATGGTTCTCAAGCTGCACTGGGTTCCTTTTGGTGCCTCTGCGTGGAAAACATTCAGCACCTCCTGCCAGGTGTGCCAGGGGTGGAATTCTGCCCTGGCAGGGTGGGCAGGCCCTGGCACAGGTGCTCAGAGCAGCTGAGGCTGCCCCTGGATCCCTGGCAGTGCCCAAGGCCAGGCTGGGCACTGGGGACAGGGGAAGGTGTCCCTGCCATGGCAGGGGTGGCACTGAGGTCCCTTCCCTCCCAGATCAGTCTGGGATGCTCTGAAACAGCCCCTGAATGCTGAATAAACACCCAGAGCACTGCTCCCAGGGTGGCTCTTGTCTCACCTGCCTCTCCAGCAATGTTTTCACAGCGAGGAAATTGCACAGACAGCAAATGCAGGGAAGGAGGGAAATCAAAGAGCAGGGGATTGGACATGACACAGCGTCAGAAACCTGGAATTCTGTTAGCAAGCAGGGCAAAGCACTCATTGGAAACACATTTCTTGGAGTCACAAGTGAATTTCTGGGCTCTAACTGAATTTATCAGCAAATTGTGGGAGCGATTACCACAGGGCTGGTGCTGGATCTCAGCACTGCCCACGGATCCCCCTGCAGATCCCGAGGCTGGGGCTGAACGAGGCACGAGGAGCAGAGCAGCAGTTTCTGCAGCTTTGCATTTGGAACCAATTTGCTCTGACATTTCCCTGCTGCAGTCTCTGCCTGGGCTGCACAAACCCTCGGGAGAGCAGCTGGGGCAGGACTGCAAACTGCACTGCTTCCATCCCTGCGTTTGGGATTCAGGGAAGGCAGGCTGGCATCTGCTCTGCCACCAGCTGTGCACAGCAGCCACTGTGGGAAGAGCTGCAACCACCGTGGAACCCCCCAGCAACACAAGGCTATGGGGGAGATCACAATTTAAATGTTGTGCTGCTGCCCCTGATCCCAAATCCCACCCTCAATCCCACCCAGGCACCTCCCAGCCCATCCCAGCTTGAGCAGAACTTCCTCAGCCATGGTCCAGACCTGGGGGAAGGCTCACACCCAGCTTTTCCAGCGGATTCCTGCAGGAGCCAGAGCAGGAGATGCTGCAAAGGCACCGTCCCCAGCCCACGAGCTCCTTTTATTCTCCTTCAGCAAAGCCAAAGGCACAACAAAGGGGTGTGAACCTCTCCTGGCTGGGTTAGGAGCTCCTCACCCTGCTCCTCTCAGGTTTTCCCTGCTGGAGTGCTGGGGAGGGAAAAGGGGCTTTGCACCAAGCCCAGCTGTGGGGATGGAGGCTGGCTGGGAGCACCACCAGGCCTGGGATGATTATTTGCTTAATTAAAGCTGCCAAACGTGGACTCATCAAGGCTGGAAAGGATCTCCAAGATCGTCGAGTCCAACCGTTAACACGGCACTGCCAAAAAAGCCTTGCCTGGTTTTTAACCAAAATAAGGTGGGACACACACAGGGAGCCGTGAGGGAAAGGACAACTCCCTTCTGCACAAGAACCAAGCCTGGGAGATGTTGGTTCATCCCTGATCTGTGCCACGAGAGCCTGACCTACACCCTGACACCTCAGCGACCATCGACAGCCACAGCTCTACCAGCACAAGGGGAAACTGAGGCACGTGAAAGCCAAGGTGTCCCCTCCAGATCCCCCAAACCCAGCCCGGGGAGCAGCCCCAGCACCCTCCCCACAGCCGAGCTCTAATTGTTTAGAGGCTTAATAAGTTGTAACTTAAAACTGGTTTATGGCTGTACATAGGAAAAAAAAAAAAAGCCCTGTCGTAAAGTATTTATTACACTTCCTTTGGAAATGATGACAGTCCTCCAGTGAATGTTTTTATTGTTATTCATCATCTTTCGAGAGGGTTGGACAGCTCTGAAATACAGCTTTAATATGAGAGCCAAATGAGAAAGTGCAGATTTAAGGGAAACCTCGGCAGATCAGGTTTCACTCGGTGCCTGCAGCACTCACAACATGTGTTTCTGATCTGCAGCTCCGCTTTGTTGTGCCCAAACTGAAACTGCATTAAATTCGCTTTGCAGGGATTGTGCAAGAGCGAGAAACACTCACAAAACCCGGCTGGTTTTCCACGTGCCACTCCTGCCTAGCCCATGACCTGGAGACGGAAACGGGATTTGTCCAACCCGGGCTGCAGGTCCAGCCCTGCTTCCCCATCTCACCGACTTTGGGGAAAACACACCGAGTTTTCCTCGTGGAAAAACCCCTGTGCACACACAGCCCAGGCCACCCTGCCACAAACAGCACCCAAAGCTGAGGAAAAGGGTTCAGCTCTCACAAATCCCCTCTGTGCCTTCACACCAGCTCCCAGGAACATGGGGCTGACCCAGGACAACGGAAGGGACATCTTTGGGTGTTTCTTAAGATGCCAACATTGAGACTCTGTAGTCATTAATTAAACAGGTGTGTTAATTCAGGAGTGCCTGTCTGAGAAATGAGTTGCTTTGCCAAGTCCTGGAAAAAAGTTTGCCCTGGAAAAAAATATCCAGAGGAAGACAGTTCAGCATCTTCAAGGAATATTTTGTCAGCCTCTCCTCACCAAAGGCAGCAGGGGGGATGCAGAGTGTGCCCCCAGACCCAGCCTGTGCCACTCCTGCAGGGGATGGCAGGAGGCAATTCCTGCACACCTCATTTAAATCACGGACAGAACAAATTCCTGAGTTTTATGGCCACTGTAAATACTCAGCAACATCACCCTGCTCCCCTTCCCTGTAACATCCAGCAGTGATTCCTATCAAGGCAAGATCAGAGCAGCCAAACCTGTTATCTGCATGGGTAAATACAGAGCTGTATAGGACCTGAGCAAAAGATAAAGGGGAGAGAGGAAAGGGAAGGGAAAGCCCTTTAACCTGCACAGGTTTGCTTGTGGGAGTGCAGGGTGGTGGTAGGAAAATATTCCAGGTGATCACTCTGGGTAGCACCACATCCCAAATGTATCACTTGGGTTTGTCACTGCATCACCCTGGGTGCCAGAGCACCCCAAACACAGCATCCCAAACACAGCATCACTTGGGTTTATCACAGTATCCTAAATACAGCATCCCAAATAGCATCGCTCAGGTTTATCACTGCATCCCAGCTGCATCACCCTGGGTACCAGAGCATCCCAAACACAGCATCACTCGGGTTTATCACTGCATCCCAACCACTTCACCCTGGGTACCAGAGCATCCCAAATAGCATCACTTGGGTTTATCACTGCATCACCCTGGGTACCAGAGCATCCCAAATAGCATCACTTGGGTTTATCGTTGCATCCCAAACACTTCACCCTGGATACCAGAGCATCCCAAACACATCACCTTGTTTATCACTTCATCCCAGCTGCATCACCCTGGCTGCCATGGCAGCCTGGCCACATCCCTGTGGGTACCAGCCCATGCCACTGCACACCCTGGCAGCACCCCCAACCCCCAGCCCCCTCCCCAGAGCCTTCAGCTCCTCTCCCTGTTTCCCAAAGGCCTCTCGTGGCTGCTGGGGGAGGGAGGATTCCCTGCATGGCCCTGGGCAGCAGATGGGGCAGCCCCAGCCCTTGTCTGTTTTCACTTTGTTTAACAGCTGCCCTTTGGATCCTGCTACTTCCCAGGCTGTGGACAGCGGGGCCGGCGCAGGAAACGCAGCCAAACATTTACCTACCCCTCTTTGATTTAAAACAGCTTCGGAAGGGCTGCGAGCCTGTACATCAACATCCAGCTAATCCAACCTTTCCTCCTGCCAGAGAGAGCCAGCACTGAAGAGTTAATGAAAATAACTCCTCTGCCCTAAAGAAATCATAGCTTGGATGTGGAGTCATGTGAACTCCAATCACCCTCGCTTAACACTTGCACAGAATTATTTTAACATTTGATTTGAACTTAAATAAACATGCTCAGTGTTCCAGACAGGGGCGTGGGAGCTGCCTGCTGCTGGGCCACCAAAAACCAAGGCAGGAGGTGCCTCCCCTGCCTGGACAGGAGAGGTCAGTGGCAGCTGCACTGCTGGGGCACAGACGCCGTCCTCAACCCAGTGACTTTGCTGTGGCTCCACTCTGTGACAGATGAAGCTTTTTTTACAGCTAGAAATAAAGAGAAGAAGGCTGCCTGGTGCTAGCCCAGAGTTCTGCTGCACCGATGAAAAGATGCAGCTCATTCAGAGCCACCCTGGAGACATCTGCAAGACGAGACAGCCCCCGGTGACTTCTGTGTCCAGGACGGTCCCAGCCGCAGTGACCTGCTGAGAAATGCTGCCCTGATGCCCTGGCCAGCAATTTGTCCAGGATTTTTAGGGAAAAGAGGGATGGAGGGGCTCATCTGCTGTCCCCAGGACTGGGCTGCTGGGAGGGCAGGTCTCGCCTCCCATCTGGGCTGGGGCTCCGAGCGGAGCCAGCCGGTCTGACGGCCACTGGCTCTTCCTTGCTTGTAAATGCTGAGAACATCAGATAATCCGGGGAGGTCGGGGTCAGCTGCTGTCACTGCTTTATCTCAGCCCTGGAGCAGCTCTGCATGTGTCCCAGCACCAGCCTCTGCCTCTTCATGCTCAGTATTATTTTAAAAATGCTTCCTTTATTAGCTCTTCTCACACAGTTCTGCTACAGCTGAGCGAGCACCAGCCCAGGAGATTTCCATCTTTTCCCTGACTCCACACTAGAGCAGGAATCCTGCTTCCCTCCCATGTCCCAGCCCTGCTCTTTGCAAAAAGAACCTGCTCATAGAATTTAACATCAGGGCCCTTGGCTCATCTCATCTTCCCTGCTTTACCTCACAGAATTGCTTTGCTTTACAGCATCCTCCCTGCCAGTTCATGCAGAAGGTGACTGAGCCCTGCTCAGCCCAATAGCTGCTTGATTTAAGCACCTTTTCCAAAAATTGGATGTATTTGTGCTGCTACAGCTCTGCTGGAAGCTCCTCCAGGAGGGACAGCCTAAAGCCAAAGGCTGCAGAGGGATTTTTTCTTTTTAGGGTGCAGGTTCCCTGGTGAAGCTGTTTTTCCCAGATCCTTTGGGTTTTACACGTCCTTACTCCATGCAAGGAAAAGAGAATGGTTGATGCTTATTGGGTTCTTTGTTGTTTGGTTGGTTTTTAAAGACTCGTGTGCTCTTTACAACTTTTATGTGGATTTTTTCAGTGTTGGGATGAACTTTTTAGGAGCACCCTGACATGTCCTCTGCCTGGCTGGTGGGGGGTGATGCACTTGCCCTGACATATGGGAGCCACAGATTTAAACATTGCGTTGGGCTGAGTGGATATTTAGTACAGCCAAAGCTGAAAAAAAGGAGAAAAAAACAGATCCCAGGGTGCCCCAGCAGAATGAAAACAAATGTTCAAACCTTGAAAATTTTCACAAAAACCCTAAAATTGCAATTCTGCAGCCACTTGTGCTGCAGCATCACTTGCCTCCAAGCAGTGCCTGTTTTATCAAATGCAGAGAGAAAAAGGGATTTGAGGAAGGACAGGGTGGTGTCTGGGTTCAGAGTCACTCCAGCACTCACATTTAGTGCTTTTCCCTGAAATCACTCAGAACCAACAAGTTTTTCACACTAAGCAGCACTGAGTTCTCCCATGAGCTTTTCCCAGAGTCAATGGGTGAAAACCAATCCTCACATGATCCAAAAACCTCCTGAGGAGCAGCTGAGGGACAACAAGCAGAGGACAAGCCCAGGGCCACAAGCTCCCCAGAATGCAGGTGATAAATCCACCTCTGCCACATTCAGCCAGGGTTATCCAGGGAATCTGGAGCAGAGCTGAGCTCTCCCATGTGGCCAGGCCCCATCACCAGCATCACCTCCCTCTCACAAACCCAGCTCCCAGACAGGTAAGAAACAATTTAAAAATATTTATGGCACGTAAAAGCAAAAGGCACATTCACAAGGAGAAAATCAGGACTGCTGAAATAAAGAGAAAAAGAGCTGGGTTGAGGGGGAACAGCAGGACTGGAGCAGTGGTACCCAGTCCTACACAGGAAAAAGAAAGAAAACCCCTGTGTCACTCCAAACCCCACATCCAGGGAACCTGTGCTCCAGGGAAAACCTTTTCTTCTGAGCAATTCAGCACAGAGCTGCTGCCCATCAGCTGCCTGCCTGATGCTTTTGCTTTTCATGCAATTAAACAGCTTTGTTTGCACCTTTTTCCTGGGATAAGCCAGAGCAGGATGCTCAGGGTCCGCAGCCAGTGGGAGGGTGATGCTTTGTTGCCAGCACCAGCTGCCTGATGCACACTCCCTGCTCGGCAGAGAGCTTTTCCCTGGAAATTGGCACAAAATCTGATTGCCACAGTGTTCTTCCTTCTTTAAATAAACACTGCACCGTGTGATAATTGCACTCTGCGGCCGGAAACGTCCAGTGGCCAAATGCAGAGTCTGGGGGAATTGTCACAGCTGAGAAATTCACCTGGAGCAGTGGAAGTGCTGCATCCCAGGGAAGAGCATCCCTTTGTTTGCACAGAGGGGTCGTTCCTGAAGGAAACAGGGCTTGGCTGCTCTGTTTAGATGCAATTTGTCCCTTGTAGCTGCAGTTTTTAAAAGGCTGAAGGGCTCTTGGACACACAGCCCTCTGTGGGCTCTGCTCTGCAGCATTTGAATTATGAAGAGCAGGAAAGTGCTTCCCAAAAAACCCCAATTTGTGCTGGGAACCTTCCCCCTGCCCAGCAGCGCACAGAGGGGCTCCTGGTGAGGCTGCAGCAGCTTTGGGCTGCCTGGAAGAGCCCGGGCTCCATCCTTGCCCCGGCTCCGGCTGCAAGCAGATGGCAGAGGATTCTGCATGTGCACTCCAGCCAGGCGTGAAGGAGAGCCTGCACTCCACTCACAAGAGACCAGCCACTCTTTATCTTACACGGGTGGCTGCGCTGGGGAAACGGTGCCAAAGAGAGGTTCAAACCCTATTCCTCACCAAACCATTCTCCCAAACTGCAGTTGGGAGATGAGCACAGCTCAGAGAATAAAAAGGGGACATTTTTACAGATGTGCACGTTCTCAAGGTGTTGTCATTTCACAAAGTTAAGCCCTTTAAAAAATATTAAAATTAATTTAAATTAATACATTATTTACTATTAATATATAATAGTAACGAAATATTTCTTAAAGTAATATTAATTAAATATAATTAATTAATATGGATACATTAATTAATAGCATTATATTAATTAATTTAATAATGTAATTATAACTGTAATTTAATTATAATTATTGCAATGTAATATATAATTATTATATAATTATATATTTTCTTTTGATAGATATATAAAATTATAAAATAATTTTAATATTGAAATCAAAATTAATAATTTTAATATCATAATTAAAGGGAAGGGAGAAGTTGACACCTTAGTGTCACTTTTAAACAACTTTCTATCCTGCTGTGGCTCCTCCAACAGCAGCTTGGTTTCCATTTCTCTTTTTACCACAAAACCCAAGACGTTTGTTGACGTTGCCCCGAGCCAGGGCTTTTTAAGGCTCCTGGATCTGAGGGGCAGCAATTCCCTCACCCGGGGGTCACCCATGGCTCCCAGGATTGCTGTGTTAGCGTGTCCCGGAGCAGCAGGGCGGAGCTGGGAGGATGGAGGGATGGAACCAGGGATGGATGGATGATGGATGGATGGAT
The DNA here is from genome assembly GCF_036417665.1 of Passer domesticus. NCBI lineage: Eukaryota > Metazoa > Chordata > Aves > Passeriformes > Passeridae > Passer > Passer domesticus. The sequence goes on along the minus strand of NC_087487.1, from coordinate 18,928,094 downwards.
GGATGATGGATGGATGGATGGATGGATGATGGACGGACAGAGCCGTGGGCAGCAGGGCAGTACCTGCTGGCCGTGCTGGCCCCGGGCCAGCCGCGGGATGCGCGGGGAGCAGGAGGGACAATGGCAGGAAGTTGTTGGGCCGTGACTCGCGCTCGCTAACGACATTCGCTTCCTTTATTTCCCTTCATTTCCCACCTTTCACTGCCCCGTGCAGCGACAGCACGGGCGCGGCTGCCACCGCAGCACGGCAGCGTGTGTGACACTGCCTGAGCCGGGGGGGACAGCGGGGCTCCAGTGGGGAGAGCAGGCTCTGGAAAATATCCTATAAACCCTACAAAATGCCCCAAGTGCTGCCAGGCTGGATTCTGGTTCTGCAGGGAGGTGATTCCCCAAGGGACAGACACGGTGCCAGCTCCTGTAAAGGATGTCACAGTGGCACAGGGACACCAGGCGTGGATGATCCTGAGCTGGAAGGGACCCACAGGGATGGATCATCATCCAGCTCCTGGCCCTGCACAGACACCCCAAAATCCCACCCCGGGCATCCCTGGGAGCATTGTCCCAACACTCCTGGAACTCTGGCAGCCTCGGGAATGTCACCATTCCCTGGGGAGCTGTTCCAGTGCCCAGCACCCTCTGAGGGAAGAATCTTTTCCCAAAATCCCACATAACCTTCTCTGACATGTGTTTATGCCATGGGATGAGGGACTTGCAGAGGAGCTGGGAAAAGTTTCAAACCTTTTCCACAATTCAAGCCCTGGCACTGAGTTTGATCCGTGACAAATCTTATTTATCATCCCAAGAGACTTAGAGGAGTGCAGACAGCCTTGCAAACAGGTTGGACACTCACTGGGAGCAAAGTTTGGTCGAGACAAAGAAGAAAATAAAGAAAATAAAGCAATATTGATTACCTTAGATAGTATTGAATACCTTAGATAATATTGAATACCTCAGATATAATTTCCCTTTGATCTGGCTCAGACTCACACACTACAGGATACACAGTTGTGATACCAGACAAAAAGCAACTCAAAACATCTTTCTAGCTCTTCAAAACAATGGCTCTATTCGAAATTAAGCTGGGGCAAATGAAGAGCCCTGATCCACCCTTCCCAAGGCTCACACCAACTGCAGATTCATCAGATGGCACCATCATTTTAGGAGCAAGAAAAGCAGCTTGTTAGCATTTAAAAGAAAATTCATATGAGGGGAAAAAAAAAAAAAAGAATGCCGAAAAACCACAAGTATTTCAGCATTTTAGCAAAATGGAGCTGGGAGGAGAGTGAAAGCATGGATGTGTGAACATGGGCAGGCAGGGTTTGACAGCTCCATGGCACATTTCCTCCCCCCTTGTTTCTAGAGGTGCCTTGCGTGGTCAGAGCAAACCCCATAAATCTGTCAGTGCAGGATGCTGGAGAGTTTCCTCAAGGAAACCCTCCTATATCATCCTCAATCACCCAGCAGAACTTGGCAGCTGCACTTCCCGGGGTTAAAGGCATGGCTGAGGTTTAAATGAAGACATCCTTGGCTGGACTCTGCTTTTATTGAGAGATTACAGCCCCTTCCCCAGGGAGGGATAAAACCCCGGGCTTGGGAGGATGCAGAATGCAGCTGCCACCACCATGGGCAAGGTCTGAGTGAGCAAATGGGTGAAAGAAAGCTGGAAATGGTCTTTGGCTTCCTCTGCCAAATCCCTGCCCTTGCACTGCTGTGGAAGACCCTACTTCCAGAGGTCCCAGAGCCTCAAAACCCACGTTGGCAATGACACAATTAGCATGGGCTTTATGCATCCAAAGACTTCTGAGGTCTTCCTGACTGCTGGAAGACTTGGAACTGGCTTTTGCATATTTTGGATGACCTATTTATCCCAGAATTGGCAAGGCTGGGGAGCAGTTTTCCTCAGCAGGCAGGTCTGGGTCACGGGGAGTTGGTGGGAAGGAAGGAAGGCGGCGGAAACGTTGCGTAAATAACAGCCCTCAACCCCTCCCAGCTCCCTCAACCCCTCCCAGCTCCCTGCTCGTGCCCATCCCTTGGCAGGGAGGACATGGGCCTTTGCTTTGAAAAAACCTAAATTCCTTTTTCAACTCAATTACACAGCCAGGCTCTCAGATCTCTGGCCAGAGGCCTGTTCTCGCTGTCAGACAGGCTTTAAAAATAAATATACCCCGGATCTGCCAGTAACAGGGCTTCTCTAATTAACCAAGTGTCCTGATGGTCTCTGCTGAGCAATTTGGGGTGCCTGGTGCTGGGCACTGGTTGCCTTTAGGGCTGCTCCCCATCACACAGGGGCTGGATGGACTCCCTGGGTTCCTGAGGAGCCCAGCTCCTCTCCAGAGCACTGTGCCCACTTCCAGACAGGAAAGAGATGCCAGGGTTGTGTTATTGGGGTGGCAATCCATTGAGAATCCATGCAGGACACTCCAACGGGGTCTGCCCTCACTCATGGGTCAGCACCACGAGTCCCAGGAGGTGTAAGGCGTGACCTGCTGAGCCTACCCCACATCTCAAGGTCATTTTTACACATATACACTGTATTCTTCTCATGGATTAATTATTAAGAACAGTTTGGCTTCCAAGAACCCTCCACAGCAGGAATTTGCTGTCCCATGGGTGGTTTGTGCCAAGGAGCAGCAGTGCACTGAGGAAAGGGCTGTGCCCATCCCTCCTCCTGCAGAGTCCTGGCAGGGACACAGGGAAATCCAGGAATCACCCCAAAAGGCAGCTCCAGACTTCCCAGCAAGCAGGTTACAGACCACACCACCCCAATGCAGTCCCTGCCTTGCATCCCCCGTTCCTTCTCCCGCCTTGGAACTGCAGGAGAGACCTTGTCCCACATCAGCTCCAGCATCTCAGTGCTCACCCCTTAAACTGCTTAAAACCATCCTCAGACACTGTTCCTGCCTGTCTTTAAAGGCGATTCCCTTGGTTTTTACCCCCAGCTCTGCCATTTCCCCATTCTTTGCTCCCTCCAGACAAGCCTGGGAGCTGCAGCTCCACAACAGCTGCTGGGTCAGAGATTTGCAAGCTTTGGCCCCCAAAAGCAGTTAAAAAGTTAAAGAATTGGTGAAGGACAGACAGACCCCCTGCAGCCACACGATGCTGTGACCACATCCTGCAGTGGCTGCTCTGTCCCCACTCCTGTTATTTTTATATTCTTGTTTTTAACAGCTTGTCTTTTTTCTCACTAGTTGCACTCAAGGCCTTCAAGTTTTGGAAAAAACCCCATTATTTTCTAGGTGATGAGAAGTTCAGTATCCTCAGCTGATGGGAGGATGGACCCCACAGCACAGGAGAAGCCAGTGAGAACAGACAACCCAGCTCTTGTTGCTCCAACACCCAGAATAGAGGGAAATTATAATCCCAGAGATAATAAAGAGGCTTTATTCCAGCTGTCAGTCAATCTGCCTCCACTCCTCGCCTGCCCTCCGGAGAATACTTTTAAAGGCCACAGCCTTGTAGGTGATGATGTTTTATTACATCTCAAAAAGAAAGAGGGCAAAAGGAAAAAAAAAAAAAAGACCAACACACAGAGGAATGCAGTTTCATTTGCAGTTTCCTGAAACCTGAGCAGAAAGTTTATAAAAACTTTGGGCTGTGTTTGGAGTTAGGAAGCAGAATGAGAAATCGCTCTCCTTTTCCTCTTTCTGTTTGCTGAGCAGCACCACCAATCCCACAACCTTCCCTCCACTTCTCCCTGTTTTTCCCCCAGCAGCATCAAAGTTCCAAGCCTGGCTCTGTTGGCTTGGACCTAAATCAGCAAGTGAGGGGCTGAACAAGATCCTTCTTGTAGTTCACACACCCTCATTAAAAAAAAAAAAAAAACAAAAAAAAAAAAAAAAAAAAAAAAACCAAAAAAAACCACGGGATTAAGAAAGAAATTTGATTCCCACTTCCTAAGTCTGAATTGTCTGAAAACTGCTGTTCCATGAGGTAAAAAAAAAAGAGAAAAGGAAAGCAGAACCCACCCCCCACCCCCCTTAACCTCTGAACATCAAAACAAACAAAAGATGTTTTCCCTAAAAAGCAGGGGCTGGTGGAAAGGGAGGCAGGAGCACTTCCCTACATCCACCCAAATTCCCCTCAGCACATCACCCCCATTCCATGGCTACACCAAGAGGAGCATCCCCCTCCCCAGCCCAGCCCAGCTCCACGATGCTGCCAAGCATGACAAACAGCAGAAAAAGGCCAAACGGCCTCTTCCTTCCATCACTTCTTCCACTGGTGGCCAGCAGCAGCAGAGAGAGGAAACCAGGCTGGGTTATTGCACAAGGAGGCTGAAAGAAGTTTACAAAAGCAGCTTTATTGTACTATTTCCCAATTTTAAGACCTAAACTCTGCATCCTTCACATTCTTTTTGATAGAGCTTTTTTTAAAGTGTGGTTTTAAAGCAAATGCTTTGGAGGCAGCGCTGGAGTAGGGCCAGAGAGGCTGTGCTGGGGTGAGCACATGAAGGACCTGTGATATTTTGTTTTGGGGAGGAATGTCACACTTCTCCTTCAGGCCAGGAGCACTTCATTCTGGAGACTGATCTGGCCAAGGAGGCAGAGCTACTCAGGAAAATTAATTTACTATTTCTTGTTGCTAAGCCTGGAAGGCCAGATCAGCAGTAGCCACGAGCCCAGAGCTGGCCCAGTGCCACCTGCTCCAGCAGCCAATCTTTTAGATAACAAGTCAAACTCAAAGATGCCAAAACGCCAACTTTGGGAAACATTAGCTTGGAAATCTTTGGTTTTCCACTCCAGCAAGTCACCAGCACTGGGACAAGTTGCTGTGCCCCAGGGCACATGCAGTTCACTGACCCTTGTGGGGGATTTATGGCCTCAAGTCCCATAGCACCCCTGAAACCCCAATTTCTGGTGCTGCATGACCTCAGCCAGGGCCACATGAAATCCCAGCCAGCCTATTCCAGCAGGTGCCTTTGGATTTTGTCCCATTTTGCCACATATTCATGACCACTTTACATAGAGAGAGCTAAGAGACTTTAATGACTCCATGATCACTTAGTCCACAACCCATCCTTGTGGTTTAAAAAAAATCTGAAAATAATCAAGAAACTGTGTGCCACAAATGTCCAATCCAAGGAACTTAATGATCCCTGTAAGAAAAATGTCTTTTCACTTCCTTTCCCTGCAGGAAGGTGCATCAGGCTGGCTCAGAACCCACTCCTTGGCACCAGTCCCACCAGCCTGGGCTCATCTTTGCTTTCCAGCTTCCTCAGGTTACACCCAATTTCCTCCCACTTTCCCACCCTTGCCAGAGGAAAAGCTGGGCCTGGTGCTCAGGTTTCTGAGGGACATCATAGTTTTAACTCCGAGGAAGCCAGGCCAAGCTCAGCTGGAGAGCTCCTGGACACTGGAGAAGCAGAGGCAGAGCTAAGCCAGGCTGGGTAATTGCAACACAACCTCCTTCAAATCACCCCCTGAAGCACCACCTCAGAAAAGTCAGGATGCACCAAAATGTCCATGTGCCCAAACACCCACAAGAGGCTCCAGGAACATCCAGTTTTTCACACTGGGGGACCTGAACTCCATGAAAACTCTTGGAGCTGCTCACAGTCCCTCTTTCCACAGGGGTTGAAAACCTCCAGCTGGTTTTGAGTAGGACCAGCCAAAATCAGATATCCATGGGGGAAAAGCAGCATCCATTTCTCAAAGTCCATATTTTTTTATTACCACCCTAACACCCAACCCACCAATGCAAGGAGCAACAGGGAAATGAAACATTTCCATCTCCTCCCCCAAAGGCTGCACTACCCTTGGCCCCCGTGTTGACTCCTGGGGATTTTCCAAGTGTTTTACCATGTAGGGTTGGAAAGGCACTCAACCAGTGCCGTGTGCCTCGGATTGCTGCTTTCAGATGGACCACAGCTGTCTCCAGGAAACGAGGCAAAACCCAGCGTGTCTTAAATGAAAAGTGTTTCTGACATGACAATATATTTTGCTTTTAATTCGTTTTTCGTCTCAGATTATGAGTTGCCAAAAGTTCTGCTGCCTGAACAGGTCCAACCAGCTTTCCCTGCATACCTCTCCTGAAACCAGCTCGGAATGGGAATGGTAATTATGTGTTGAGGGCAGAGGAGATCATTAAAATAAATGACTTGGATTCTGAAGCCTATAAACTGTCCTCCTCTGCAATTAAAGTAATTTCATATTTCAGTTCACTTTGTCACCTTGTCTATCTTTCCCCAAGTTGTAAATTAAGCTCAGGAAAGTTCATTAAAAGCCTGTGAAGTTCTCTGTAATAAATGGGATTTAGCATTGGCAGGAGGAGCAGATACAATGCACGAGTCACGAGTCTGGGGGCTGCAAGTCCCCTTGCTCTCGGCAGCTGGCACAAGGGCCACCAAGCTGCTGGCACTGGCCCCTGGCCTCACCTGAAACTGCCTCACTTGCCCCAGGAACATGGTAGAGAATGTTAATCTGCACCACCCAGCTCCATCTCAGAGCAGGGATTCACCCCATCCTCCACCCACAGGGTCACAGGAGCAGCTTGCACCATAAACAGCATGGAAACTGCATGGACATCTCTCCAATCTCATCACTGGAATGGGGGACCCGGCAACACTGAAAGGCATTAGGATGCACAATGGCATTAATGATGGATGGCTGCACTGCTTCAGTGAAGCCTGAGAGAGGGTTTGAGCAGGATAACGAGAACCTCAAAGCACCAACTAAAATGGCATCTGTCACCGGCCCTGTCCATAGCAAGGGGCTGGAACTGGATCATCTTTAAGACCCATCCCAGGATGCTATTTCTGCTGGCTTTGTGTGAGAGCTGGTTGAGGCCACAAAGGTTTCCCAAAAGGCCACAAAGGTGACCCAAAAGGCCCAGGTTCTCCAAGCTGGATCCCAAAGCTCCCACAGCGGCCCTGACTGCCTGGAGGAGGAGCGGAGGCCTCGGCCCTCATCTGCCCGCGCTGTGGAAGCCCAGAGTAAACATTTGACATGCCCTGGCTCGGCTCATTCATGCCACCACAACACATCCCTTATTGTCCGCCGCACAAGCCGCGCTGTGTTGGCTTTGCCCGGCCTTTCCAGGAGCCCCCGGTGCCAGGCCGCCCCGGGGCCGCATTCCCGGCCTCAGCGGCGCTTTGTCATGGCGGGCCCGAGCGGGCCGTGCCACAGCCCCGCCGTGCCACAGCCCGGCCGTCGCCACCGCGGCACGGCCCCGCGTGGGCAGCGGCCACGGGGGTGCCCAGACCCCGCCGGCCCTGGGGAAGAAATGCCCACGGGTCTGAATGCAATCAGCAGCCGCGGGCTGGCAGCGTGTCCCTGGCATTTATTGTTCCAGCACAAGGGTTCTTTGGGGAGAGGAGCTCTGCGGAGAGATTAGATCGGTTCCCTGCTCTGCTCGGAGACAAAACTGGCCCTGGCGCCGCCTTTGTGTGCTCCGGCCCCCACAGCAGGGAAAATGAGCCCATAGTTTGCAAACTGTGGGCTCATTCTCCCCATGGGTGACAGCCAGGCTGCGGCTCTGGGGTGGCACCGAGCAGTCATGGCTCAGCCAGAGCAAGGGTGACAGCAGTGGTGGCATCTGAACCATCTGGGAATCCCTCCCTGGGAGAGGGCACAGGATCCTGGGAGAAGGCTGCAGCCTCAGGGGGACACTGATTCAGAGGATCATCAAGATTTAATTACTTTGGAGCAGTCACAAAGGTGATGGAGCTTGGTAGCTCCTACTCAGTACATCAAAACTTCTCCCTTGTTCTGGGTCACTAACAAGGCAGTGATAAATAATTTCAGCCATTTCTTTTCTGTAAAACAAGCGTATCACTGACCTCCTCCATGGAGAGCCATCACAAAATCCACTTGAGAGCTATTTTTTGGCTCTACCCCCAGATGACCCTGTATTTAGCACACGCTGATGGAATAGAGCACACATCATCTGGGACACACCAGCCCAACTCCAGGCCTCTGCAGGGCCCACAGAGGCAGAAGGACACGAGATGAGACCAAGAGCAGCAGGCCCAGAGAGCAGAGCCCTGCCAGGAGCCTGCAAGATCCATCTTGCTGCCACCTACCCCACCACTTATTTTCTCCTTTCATGGTTTTGCCATTAAAAGCAATTACAGCCCAGTCATATTCACAGGGCACCCCGATGAATTCATCAAAGCCGGGGCTCCACACAAGCCCAGCTCAAAGCCACTTCCCTGGGTTCCTGGGGTGAGCACGGGGAGCTTGGATGTCTGCAGAACAAAAGCCCTGCACACAGAATTCCTGCCCGACTTGAAGGGCAGCCCCGGGTGCTGATACAGTCTCAAACGCAGTAATTATTGCTGGCTTTGAAGCCTAACGTGTGCAGAGTGCACTTTCCACACCTATTTCACCCAAACGACAGCACTTACCTCATCCCCGGCGTACCTGCTCCTCCGGAGCCCTTTGTAGTCCTGCCAGGGCCTCTCATTTCTGCTCTCAAGTGCTGCTGCTGCCTCTGGAACAGGAGACAGGGACTTTATGCAGGGGAAAATGCAAAATGAAAAAAGCCTGCCCTGAATTACAGCTTGCATCTCCATGAGAAAGCCTTTATTATATTATTTCGACCTGCTTGATGACGGGAAATTAAAGGATTAAGTTTCCAAATGGGTGTCTATTGCTCACAACTCCCACATGTCCAGCCCCGGCTCATCCTTGACCTGGCACCCTGAAGGACCTTTCACTCCCAGGCCTTCTCCCATGTCTTCTCCAACCAAACCCTCTGTTTGCTTTGTCAGTGCCACTCAGACAAATCCAACCCAATTCCTTGAGGAGATGAAGACCTCTTGCCATTTTACCACGGAAGAGGCAGATCCAGAGCAAAGCCGTAAATCCAAGGTGGGCTTTCCCAACATCAGCCTTGCAAGACAGCAACCAGACACAGAAACCCCCCCTGCCAAATCCCTGAGGCGATAAGGAAGGTAAACTAACTCGGAGATAACATCAGAAAGCCCAAATAGCTCCGAGCTGGTGAAGAAGCAAAGCCTGTTTGCCCAAGAAAATGCTCCAAGGATATCCTAAAGATGGCCTCAGCCACGTGGAGCTGAGTGTCAGCAGTGGAGATGAGCTCTGCAGGGCAGGCACAGAGCACCGGGCAGCCAGAGCAGGGCTCAGCAGCCTCTGCTCAGCAGCACAACCCAAATTCCTTTCCTAGAGCCTGCTCAGGGCCAGCTGATCCCACCACACTCTGCTCATCCCCACCCAGAGCACGTCCACACACACGGGGTGGCCTCAGCAGACAAGGTACAAGAGATAAAAGTTCCTTCATCAGATAAAACTGGACAGATAAGTTTGGTGTATCTCGTTCTCCAGGAGCTGGAAGAGTCCTTCACAAAAGACTTGGCACCCACGCACAGCCAGTGCCACCAGAAAGGGCAGGAGGTGACACAAAGACCCTCGGGGAAGGAGAATTTTGGGATTCTGGTTAAAAAAAGAGCACCACCACTGCCCAGCTGGTGCTGGCAGAGGAGCTGCAGTGCCCGCCTGGCACGGGGCTCAGTGCAGTGAGCAATGCTGTGTCTGTAAAGCTCTGACAGCGTGGGGGTGACAAAGGAACAGCACAACCCCTGCAAGTATCTCAGATTTTTTTCTGGCCCAGGGAGCCCTGGTTAAGGAATAAATCCCACAAGGGTTTTCCTTATCCAGGCTGATGTCTGGCAGAGCTGAGAGGTGCCCAAACACTGGGGCTGCACCAGCTACTCTGATTGTGAGCACAGCAAATGTGCCAGGGCAGCTGTGCTTAGGGGGCTGAGACCCAGGACCCTGCAGGGCTCAGCCCCCTAAGCACACAGGGAGAGCACAACACTCTTTCCAAAAACAAGAAAGGGAATTTGGGGGAAAAGCACGTAAATCCCTATTTAAATGGAAAGCACTCCATACAGTTTGTTGTTTTTTCTTTTTTTTTTTTCCCCTACACTGGGTTTTTTGAAGATATTCAGAAGAGCAAAATAAATTGGGATAGAAGGGACCTTAAAACTCTTCTCATTCCAAACCCTGCTATGGGCAGGGACACCTTCCCTGAGCCCAGATTGTTCCAAGCCCCACCAACTCCCACAAATTATAAAGAAGAAAACAAAACAGATGCTTTTCGTTACCATCATCTGTCCCCAGCATTAACAGCTGCTGGCACATTAATGAGCCTAATTAACAGAAATGCTGCCCATCCACCACTATTTGGCTCTACATTTTCAAGTCCTCATTGATTGGATTTTAGAGCATATCTAAAACCCCTCCTAAGCCCATACACCAAGAAAAGTGTCTTATTCCAAGTAGAAAAATAGCCCTGAGGCACAGGTTGGTTTAACATTTTAGGGATGGCACCTTGAGCTCTCAGAAGTCATCCCTGCTCCCCAAACCAGCTCCCATCCCTGCAGCTCCCACCCACACTGACCAAAAAGCCCTCTGGGTGTCTATCAGTACAATTTCAGCCTTGATTACAGAGCATTATTAAGTAACACTATTGTTCCCTGACAAACCTGGCGAGTTATTTATTAGGGAAGGATTTGGCAAATTGAGCCAACTGCCAAAGCTTTGATAAACTGAATGATTCAGCCTCCAGACCACTCCATTCTTTGAACACTTTCAGTTATGAATTTCTCCCACCCCATCAGGGCAGAAATGCCTTTCCCCCTCAGCCAGTGCTGGGATGATGATGGCATTCCTGAGTGGAATCCCTGGCGGTTGATGCAGTCAGCATCCCATGAGGAATCCTGCAGTAACTGTCAGGAAGACAAGTGGAAAAGGCTGGATTTCCCTCCCTGCACTGCCCAGGACAGGGTGGACCCTGATGGGCAGCTCTGCTTCCACACAAGGAGCTGCTCTCGCTGCCAACAGCTAATTCCTAAGCAAATTCTTTTCAAATGTTAATTACAGTCCAACATGCTTGAATTTTACTGACCCCATCAAATTTGACAGGCAACTTCTCATGTTACCCAGAGCCACTTAAAAGCAAAATCAAGCTGAATATATCTTCAGGCTAAAATATTTGTTAGTCTAAAACCCTGCAAGCTTCAACCATAACCTTGCAATTTCCCTTGCATGTATCTCTGTTGATAACAGGTTCAGGACAGCAATTACTGGGCTTGTAAACACAGGCAAATCTCAGGTCTCAGGGCCAAAGGCTGGAACCAGAGCATGTCTGGTGCTCAGAACACCGGGAACTGATTGTGCTCAGCGACACACAGACAAAGGATTTCCCTCCTAGATCAAGGCAAAGTACAGGGTAAGAAGTTGCCTGAAGATCAGGCAGTAACATTTTTAAGAGGTTGCTCTTGGAATCAAATCTTTGCTCTTTTAGGAGCCAAACCCCCACAGGGTCAGGCACCTTCCCTCGAGGGCATGGAAGGGGCAGACAGAGCATCCTTTTGGGGCTGTATTTTTTAAACAAAATTTGCCCTCTAGCCACCTGCCCATTTAACCACCAGCATCTCACTGGGCTGTGAAGATTCCATAGGACAAATCTGCAGGAAATACAGAGGGTAACCAGGACCTAACAGTTCTTCTGAGATTTAGATCCATTAGACTGCCCCAGAGAGAGAGAGCAGGTGCTCCAGGGACACTCCAGTGCTGTACAAACAGGACAAGAAGCCTGTCCCAGCCTGACAGCAGCGGGTGGCCCAGTCCAAACTGGTCCAGATGGGCCCTTCCCATTCCTCAGCACTGGCCACACAGGCAGCTCTCCCACCACAACCCCCAGCATCACCCTACAAACCCCAAAACGCCCCCAGGAGCGTCCACATTTGACACTCCTCCCACCTGCCAAACTGAGTGCCAGAATTTCCCCTCCTCCTTTCCCCGTCTGTGGAAGAAGCTGCTCTGTGCAACCCCCCCAAAACCACCCCATGACCCCGAGGCTCACCCAGAGCTCCCCACACTTTGGAGTTCCTCCAAAGCCTCTCTCCTGCTCAGGGTGCCAGATCAAACCCCAAAATCCCAGCTGCAGACATGCCCTGTGTTTCACCCACATCTTTCACCCTTCCACAGGACAAAGGGTTCTGCTGCTCCCCCAAACCCCCACGATTCTGACAGATGCAATAAATCCCTGTCCAGTAAATCTGCCCCAGAGCAGCCCTGCAGCTGAAGTGAAGTGACAATTCCTCATGGAAATCCACAGCTGACAGAGGTTTGGGAGCAAACAGGACATGACATCCCTGGAAGCAGCTCCTCTGACTGCCAGCTGCAGATCCCTCCATTCCCAGTTCTCATCACTGGGGTTCATGTGAGGTCAGCCATGAGCTGCTGCCCCATTCCCAAGGCTCTCCCACCCCGAGGGCAGCACAGGGAAGCTTTTCCTGCTGCCATCCATCCCCACTTCTCTTCACTCCCATCTTCTCAGAGGTAAGAGCTGCAGGTAGCTGCCATGACCTTCATCAGGCAGGTTCCTCCTGATGATGGGCAGAGCCCCAGCAAAGTTCCCGATCCCAGAGCCCAGGAATGCCCCTCTCCCAAAGGGAAAAGCACCAGCTTTTGTGACATGGAGATTATTTTTCCCCCCAGCATTCCCAGAGGCTGGCGACCAACATCTGTCAGGGCCTGTGGAATCCCACCAGCTCCAGGCTCTGCAGCACAGCTCCAGCCAGGGCTCCCACCTCACCCTCCCCATCTCATCAGGAAGAATTCAAACCATCTGCAAAGGCACTGGCTGTGTGCTAATGGCAACTGGCAGAACACGTTCCTGTTTTATCTCAAAGGCTTCTGCTCTCAATGTGAGGCGTTGGATCCACCACCAGAGCTTCCCACCAGGCTTCCTGCACTGCCTGTCACTGCACAGAAAAGCTTTTCCCACCAAAAAGGCAGCCCAGCCCCTCCTCTGCACACCCCCAGGCAGGCTTTGCTCTGCCCCCTCCACAGGGAGACGTTTGGAAGCATCAGGCACTCACTGCTTCACTTTCTGATCTCCCCAAAATCTAATCCCAGCCTAAAATCCCTCCAGGCCCCAAAGGACAACTGATGACTTCAGCCCACACTGATTTAAATAAGTTATTGCAACTTGCACACGGAGGCGTGGCCTGAAAATGGCATTTTTGGCTTTCTGACAGGAAAAGGGAAATGCAAACCATGAGATGCCTTTTTTTGAAGCTTGATAGGAACAAATTTGGGAGTGGTTTATCAGACATATGCACGGCACGTGGCCTCTGGGTTTTCCCCTGGCTGAATCCTTTCTTGAGGTTTCTGGTTCGGGCTGAGCAGCCTTTGAAGCTGCTGGCTGAGGCTGCTCAGCAGGAGGAAACGTTCAGGACCCAGAACCTGGGGGAGCTGAACCCTTTCTGTCAGAGGAAGCCACATCAGACACATCCCAAATGCCACTTCCATCATCCCTCAGCCCTTCAGCACAGGATGTCTCTGCCACCAGCGCTGTCCTTGTGGCAGAGTGCCTCTCTGGGCACTCAGTGTCTTTATCCAAGCCTCCCCAAGGAGAGCAGGATTTCCTAGAGCTCATTTCCAAAAGGTTTTTCAATGCTGACCACAAGTGAAACAGGCCAAGAACTCTCCAGATTAATTCTGGCTGGTTTAAGTGTTCACTTAAGGAGAAATAATAAAGTTTCCAGTTTCCAAGCTCACCTACTGCCCCCATCACTTACTGAGCTAAACGTAAAGAAAAAAAATTTTAAAAAATCAAGATTTCAAGCCCAGCTCAGGTGTGACCCCACCTCTCCTGCCCACAACCCAAGAGCTCCATCAAAGCAGAGTGATGGGCAATAACCACGGTGCTTGTCACCAACCCTGCCCTGAGCCACATCAACCCCCTGCCCCATTTATTCCATACCCACTCTGCAATCAAACACCTTCAGGCACTCCTGCTACTCAAGGGTTAAAATATTTGCTGCTCACACACCTGATGAGGTTAAGACAGAGGCTTTGGTGCTGATTAATCATTAGCAGTTTCCTCAGCATTATTTCAAAAAACATTCACACCCAAGCAGCTGCTCTAAGAGCTTTTGTGGTGCTTTAAGTAGCGAACATCACAGGTGCAAAAGCAGCTTTTTTAGGATAATTTAAACCGTGTTAAACCCCCTGCAGGGCCACCTCAGGTGCAGCAAAATTCAGCTGAGATAATGCACCTTGCAGCATGTGGCTGTTTGCTCCAGGAGGGATTTTGCACATGGATTCTCATGGTGATTTCTGCATAAAAATGCTGGGAAATGATTTTTTTTTTAATTGATGTTGTTATTAATTGCTGGGAAATGTTATTGTTATCAATAACAATATATTATATTGTTATATATATTACATATGTTGTTATATAAAGTTATATATATAGTTATATACATAGTATCAATAAGAAATGATATTGTCAAATTGATATTATCAATTTGACAATTTATACTGGCTGCAAAGTTGGGTGTAGCCTCCATCCTGGCAGGGATGGTTCTAAAAAAAGGGCACTTTGCCCCTCCAATGCCACAGGCTGCACACCAGGACAGAGCTGGAACATTTACCTGTCCCTACAGGCATGGGGAAAAGGAGGTGACTGATCTTATGAAATCTGCTAATTAATGTTTGTGATGATTCCCAGATGAGAGTCCCTAATTATTTCACAGCACACCCAGTTCCTTATCAAGGGACCTGCTCATAACCCCACAGCCCAAAACACTTCTCTGGTTTTTTCCAGCCCTTTTCCAACCAAACTTGGGAGTTCCCAGGCTGGTGCAGTGCAGAACAGGACTCAGCCAAGGCCTTGAAGAACAAGTCAGGGTTTTAAAGCCCAGCCTAGGCAGGAAGGTATGAAGAGAGCTGGGACACAACTCTCCATGAAGAGAGCTGGGACACATAACCTGGCTGATCCCATCCAAACCCACCAAACTCCTGCACAGCCCTTTTATTTCCAGTGCCACTGATTAAAATTGTGACAAGTAAGGTTAAATTCAATTCACTAAGCCTGGGTAGTCTCCAGTTTTCTCCTTGAGCTACCCAAGCACAGGGAAAACTGAGGCCAACTCATCATTTCACAGAATGACCAGGCTGGAAGAGACCTTCCAAACTGAGTCCAACCCATGCCCCAACATCTCAACCAAACCATGCCACAGTGCCACATCCAGTCCCTTTTTATCCCCAGCCAGCTGCAGCCTGCTGGGACTGGCAGCAATTCCACTGTGGTGCCTGCCCTGGCATCCCTGGAAAACCTGCCAGCTCCAACCCCAGCAGAGCCTGGAGCAGCTCAGCTCCAGAGGGCCCCAGCAAGGACAGAGCCCATCCCTGCCTGGCATCTGCTGCAACTGCCAAGGGAGGAGGGCAGAGAGCAGGATCCTGCACAGGGAGCATCACAGTGGGCTCCCAACCTGCTCCATGCTCTGGGGACACCCTGGGATGGACACCTTGGAATGGACAGAGCACCAGGTGATTTTGAGGGGAAGGTGGTTGCTCAGGTGAAGTTCCTCATTCCCCATTAATTTTTCTGGCACTGCTCAGCACACCTCTCCCTCTGCTCTTGGGAAAAAGGCAGCATCAGATTTTCCAGCAGGACAAGCGTGGTGTGGAACGTTTTCTTTCAGCAATGTGCTAAAGAAGTGCAAAGGGTCACGGGAGCTCTGGGATGACATCAGCCTCTTTACTATTAATCCTGTGTTGAATATTATCCAGGAGAGAGTAATTTTTAATGGGGCCCCGGTTCTTCTTGTTTAAACTTGCACATACCTGAGCTACTTTTAGGCCTAAACCCGCTGAAAAGAAAATAATGCAGCTTGGCTTTAGTGCAAGCAAGAGAAGTGCTAATTCCACCTTCTTTTATCTCCACATTTACTCAGTAGTACAGAGTAAATAGACCGAAATGGAGATTGTTACGTTAAGGCACACCTAATAATACTACACCATCCTTAATGCCAATTAACTCTGGGGCCTTTCAACATTCACTCACTCAGAGCACCCTTCAGATAACACAGCTGATAGAGGAGGTGAAAAAACTGGTGTGATCAGCAGCAGTGGGGAAAGCTGAGCTTCCAGGAGCAGAATGAAAGCCTTTCTCCTGGCAGCACACAGAATTTTTTGTCCTGCAGGTCTCCAGGGCTTTATCAATCTCTAATCCATTTCCAGCCCCTCCATGATGTTATTAAATACAAGAGATGAGCCCCAAGCTGCAGGAGAGGAATTCAGGAACCCAGTTTTGGTGCTAATCCCAGATTTACAAATAAAGCTGGGTGTAAAGGAGCTGAGCAGCTGCGCTAGGCTTGCCCAGAGGGTCACACAATCACAGCCTGGGTTGGGGTGGAGGGCACCTCAGGAATCAGCTCATTCCACTCCCCTGCCATGGGCAGGGACATCTTCCTCTGCCCCAGGCCCTGTCCAGCCTGGCAGTGAGCAAAGGGGGGAGTCAGGCATCCTGTCCCCAGCACAGCCCAGAGTTCTCTCATTCCACAGGAGCAGAAACTGCCCAAGGAGCCACAAGCCTTTGTGTGAGCAAAGCACCCAACTGCAGCCCGTGTGAAGGACACCACAAATGGGTTTTCCCTGCCAGGGTGGAGGCTACACCCAACTTTGCAGCCCATTTGTTTGCAATGTACCCACACAGCTCTCTGAAGGTGCCCCAGAAAAGCCTCCAGGAAGTGTAAAGTTGCATTAATGATCCAAAGAGGTTCTAAAGAAAAATCCTTTTAAAATCATCTGTCTGCTAAAAATGGCAGAGTCTCCCATGGAATTCAGCTCCAGAGCTGATGCCCAGTGACACAGCTGGACACCAGCAGAGGAGACTCTTGGCTCTCAGGTCCCCATGGCTCCTTCCAGACATTCCTGCCCCCAGATCAGCCCAGGATGCCCAGACTGAGCAAGAGGAACCCCCAGCCAAGTGGGGCAATCCGAGCTGGCAAGCAGGAGGCTGCAGGGCCTGAATGCTCCTCAGTCACAGAGGGAGTTTTTAATTTTCATGCTCTAAATTAAGTCATCATTGGTTATTCCTGAGATGGAAGGTATGATCTCCCTTTCTAAATATACACCTGGAAGGCTGCCAGGGGAGCACAGCCTCCAAAACCAACAGGCAAGCCAGCCTGGAGGAGAGGAGAAACCCTTGGAGACCTCGGGAGCTGCTGGAAAAGTTTTCCACAGCAGGGAGAGGAAACCTTGGTTGGATTGTGGATCAGGAGAGCCCGTGGTCCTGCTCAGAGGAGCAGGGAGGAGCTGAGGAGGCAGAGCAGCCCTGAAGCTCAAAGGGGCTGCAGAGCCCTGGTTGTGTGGTGGTGTTTGCCAATGGCTGGACCCTGGGGGCAGAGGGCTCCTGGCACGGTGGGATGGTCCTGAGGAGGGCAGGAGGAGCTGGAGCTGCTCTGGATGAGCTCAGCTCCTTTCAGAACTGCTCAGGGCAAGGCCACAGCTGGTGCTGGCTCCCCAGGGGGACAGGAGGTGTCTGACAGGCTCCAGGCTGTGACAGAACCCACGGCAGGATGACCCAGGATCCTCCCAAGGGTGGGATGTTCCAGGAGCCACATCCCGGGATCCACCACACCAGGGCAAGGCAGTGCTGTGGGCACTGCAGGAGTGCACAAAACACAACTCCCAAATTCTTCCTTGCTCATCAAGCCCAAAGAGTGACGATTAATTAGGGCAATGATCACTAATGACACCACCCTACAAGAACGCTTAAATTCTAAATATCACCTTCATTTTACAGCTCCTTAAAAAGAAGGGACTTGCCTGAAACCAGATTTAGGATTTGGACCATAGCCCATTATTTCCCAGTTTACCAAACTGGGGCATGGCTCACTCCAGATTTCAGCAGCTCCCCTTCTTCTGTGCTGCCAAAAAAATTCTCCTCCACACTTGAAAATGAATTAATGTAATGAAGAATACATCCACATTTCCATTTTAAAAATGATTCTCCCAAATGATGGCTGGGTGTATAAAAGACTGCCCCAAACCCAGGTAAGAGACAGGCCCACTCCTGCTCCCTGCTAACGGGGTGCTAAATTATCCCAATTACCGGGGCTGCAGTGTCACATCTTTAGCTCTGTAACAAGCAGCAAAATCTTGGCACGGCTTTTGGCCAAAGGCAATTGCTTATCAAAGCCAGTGCCAGAGAAGAATGATTACTATTTCCTAATGCATCAGAGGAATGCTGCAGTGGGATGCAGAGCTTCATTAGCCGGAGACAAGCCCATTGTGGCGGGGTGGCTTCCACCGTGGCAGGGAGGTCTGCGGGAAGGGGCTCCTGTTGGAAGGAGAGGAGCAGAGCCCAGCCAGGGCCACTGGGGCGTGTAAATTCACTCCCTGCTCCTTCTGATCTCTTTAGAAAGCTCGGGGGCTTGTGTTCCCCGTGCTGAATTCAGAGAGAGGCCAGCAGCAGCACGGAGAGGATTTCTGAGGGGAGGATTTATGGAATTATGGAATCCTTTAGGCTGGAAAAGACCCCTAAGGTCAAGTCCAACCATTAACAAACACCACCAAAAGCAGCCTGGCTGCAGGAGGAGCCAGCCCAGCTGGGATGGGGGTCCCAAGGGCCGCTGTCTCCAGCATCAAGCTCATCCCCACCTGAAAAAGGAGGGATAAAGGTCTGCTACCCCTGAGCAACACCCAGACCTTTGCAGGATACACAGCACACCGATTTCTCCTGTTTGGAGGGCCAGGAGCACATCAGGATTGCTCTAAGAGCCCCAGATTTAGGTTAGACTTGTCTGGAAGTCCTGCAGCAACAGCCCTGCATCCCAATCCTGCTGGAACCTGGATGAGCAGAGCCTGCACTGAAGGGGAAAATAACACGGGGGGAGGAAGAAAGTCAGCTGAACTTTGTTTAACCCCACAACGAGTGCAAAGGGATTTCTTATTTTCTTCCCTCTGGTTTGTCCATCCCTAATTAGTATCTCAGAGAAAGCCATGTCGGAGTTGTGTAACCCCAGCAGAGTGGGGAGGCTCGGCCAGGACTGCCTGGGGCTGCAGAAATTCAGAGTTTTTGCTCTGTCCTCCCAGGCCAGACCACGGGGTGTGCCAGGGACCGAACTGCCAGACATCACAGCACTCTCTGGCCCAAAAAGTCCTCAAAGAGTGACCAAAATTGGAATGTCTGGAGGCTGGAGCTCCCTGGCCCGAAGCCAGCACTGGGAACATGCTGGATTGGACCAGGCAGGAGGGATAAGGACTTCACCACCCAAAAACTGGCCCATAAAAGATATAAGTGCAGCTCCCAGTGGGGATAATTCCCCCACGTTTGGTCCATTTAATCTCAAGGGTGAGGAGCTCAGCTCTGGAGTTGCAGTGGGAAGGATGCAAGCCCCTGCCCATCCCAAACCCCAGGGCCAGCAGCTGTCCCAGGGGATGCAAATATCAACTATCAATGACTGAAAATCAGGATTTCTCACCCCACTGGGTATTTATGGGTACTTCCCAGGAGCTCTGAGGCAGGAAATTGTGGACACTGCCTGGAAAACTCAAGGAAGGCCGAAGTTGGATTTTAAGGTCTGTTTCCTGGCACTGGGTGTGTCAGGAATATTCATAACAGCTAATTCACACCAAAAATCCCAGCCTTGCCATTAGATACCCACAATAGAAATCATGTCTAAGAGCTCAGCCAGGCCAGGGAACAAAATCAGTGCTAAAGGATCCATTATCCAGCCAAGAGAGTTAAATGAAACCACCGTGACTTCCTAACAAGCCAAAATATGGGACTGCTCACACAGAAACCTTTGATCCTGGAGGACAACAAGTGCTTAAAAGGAATCTCATCCATTCACCCATTCCTCCCACTCAGGGGCTACCAAACCTGGCCAGGACATTCCTTTGTGGAGAGATGAAGATTTTACACCAGATGTTGGAGGCTGAGCTGCAGAGCCCCAGAGAGCCTGGCTCAGCAGGACTTGGTGCTGCCTGGAAGGTTCCAGGGGTGTCCCTAACCCACATCACCCCCAGAGCACAGCCACCACAGCTGGCTGCTCCAGGAGCCACCAACAGCCAGAGGAGGGGGCTCCTTGGGAGGGATTTACTCCAAAGGAGACACATCCTCCCTGATAATGTGTTCCAGCTTCCTTTTCCCTGTTCACATCTGGGCTGTGTTTCTAGGTAGCCAATTTAGCTCTGTGGTTCCACACATGGCACAGCAGCATCTCCCTCCCCGCTCAGAGAAAACCCTTCCTCTGCTGAGAAACAACCCCCAGCAGCTCCCAAAGCTCGACGAGGAGTGGCCAACATGAAGAAACAACAGAGCAGGGGGGAGGAAAAAAGAATAAAACACAGAATAAAGCGGTGTGACAGCTCTGGAAAAAACCAAGCAGAAAGGATCCCGTTTGTATAAGATATTCCGAGAGCCGGTGTCAGTCCATCATGGTTTGTATTAAACCCAGATGGAGATCATCTCCTCTTCAAAGAGAAGTGGCTGTAGTTGTTACAGTCGGCCAGCTGGTTCTGAGCTCCCCTTTTCCCTGCAGTGTAATATATCCCGTGCTCGTTGGAGCTCACGTCCCATGGAATATCTGTGCAATTTGTAACCAGCACACAATGCGGCTCAGCTGTAATTCCATAAATCACCCCGCAGCCTCCGTTTAAGAATAAATCTTCTGATGGCTCTGCCTTGCAAAGGACCGAGCAAAGGTTTGAAAGGGTTTGGTTTTTTTTTTTTTTTCCTCGCCTTTCAAAGGGGAAAAGAGATCCAAAGACATTTGCAAAATCCACAAGGGGTCAGTGTCTTGGCAGAAATCCTCCTCCAGCGCCGAGGAACACAGGCATGGCCCCAGCTCCAGGATGTTTTTAATACTCCGAGACAAGGGAAGGATTTGTGGGGGCAGGGGGTTGATTTTGATGTTTCTCCCTGCCTCCTTTTTTAATGAAAAAAAAACAACTCAAGCAGCAATTCTGCTTTGCTGCACTGTTTTTCTGCTTGGGCACGAGTGACCTCTGAGGAGTGGGCGAGCCCTGGGGGGGGATGCTGACCTTGGACCTGCCCTGCTGGGGCCAGGCAGGGAGGGGGCTCAGCCCCAGCAGCTTTCCCAGGGCTCAGGAACATCCCCTGTGGGGCCAGGGTGGTGCCACAAAGGGACAGTGGGATCACAGCCCCTCCGTGGCCAGCTCAGGGCTCTCCCTGGTGCTCCCAGGGTGGTGGTGTCACCCCCACCGTGCCTGGGGACATCAGCCAGGCAGGTGAGGCTGCACAGCAAAGGCAGAAGGGTCAGCAACACCCCAAAGCTCAGCCCAAACCCACATCCCACCATGGGGCTGGTGTTGCACTGAACCTGTGCACACACAAAGCCTCAGAGCCCTAAACAAAACCCAGTCCCCAAATCCTTCCCTCTCCTGATGCCAAAAGGAGGTGAAAGGAGGGATGGAAACTACAGCATTTTCAAGGTCCTTTTCAACCCATCCTGGAAGGGCACAGAGCATTTCCCAGCCCTCTCTAAACAATGGCCCCAGAGGTGTTTCTACAATAAATAAAGAACATGTCCAGTGCTGCTGCTGAAGTTCATTCATGACCACATAAGAAGTAGGCTGAGCTTCCCAAGCCCATCTGCTGCATTTTCCTGCCCACACAGAGGATTCAGAACTGTTTTCTGATTTCCCCCTGACTCAGGGGCTGCTGCTCCAAGAGGTGATGCCCAGGGGCCTCACAAGCCTTGACCTGGTCTCCCTTTCTCAGGTGTGTGGCACAGAGCAGCCCAAAGCCACAGGAGGGGTCTAGGTTGGTGAGAGAGGAAGGATTGCCCAAGTCTTACTCAAGGAGCAGCTCTGACCTCCCACCCTCCCTCCACACACCACCACTTACTTATCTCAGAGGAAACATTTCACAACATCACATTAAAAAAATTCTTTTACATTTAATAAACCAAAGTTTATGATCGTTAAGCTGCTATCAAAAGCCTTCTGGAAATCTCATCTCAGCTTGACTAATTTCAGGCTAAAAAGCTCCAACCACATTGGTTAACTCCAAAAATCAGCACAAACCTTCTTTCATCTTGCTTGATCCCAGCTCACGTGCACATTTTTGTGAGAGGTTTCCTAAGCAGGAATTCAAGGCTATCAAGGTTTTTTTAAAGGGAAAAGCAAAGCTGAGCTCAGTTCCCATCAGGACACCCCACATGAAGCCACCTCAAGTGCAGGGAGGCTCCTGCCCGAGTTCCTACAGCTGCACTGCAATCCCAAGGTTACTGATCCCAGCAGCAGCAAAACTCCTGCACTGAACCCCAGCTGGGCAATAGCTCCAATTTCAGGGACTGATAAATCTGGGAAGCAGAGAGGAAGAAAGTTCTGCCATCACGTTGCCACAGATGGAGGGCGATGTCAGATGTTCCCTCCAGCCTTTCTGGAGAGCAGAGCTTGGATCCTACCAGGGATTTCTCTGCCAACACAACCAGCTGGAGGAGGGGAGGATTTGCCCTCGTGAAACAGCTGAGGCCACGAGCAGAGGGGATCTCGTGCAGCAGAAACACAACTCAGCAGGGACTTTCCTGGGGGAGGCTCAGAAAAGCAGAACAGCCTCTGTGACCACCCTCATGGACCTGCACCTTCAGATCCAGCAGCAAAGCTCACACCCAGAAATCCACACCTCTGGCAGCTCCCAGAAGCAATAATGGGTTAATTATGGACTTGCCAAAGCTATTTTAAACTGCTGCTGTGACAGAAGAGCTGCAGAAGCTTCCCTGGGCTGATGGTCCCACTCCATCCCCACCATGAGAGCTGCACCAAGGGCTGGCTCAGAGTCCTCAGAAGAAAGAGAAAAACATGCTGAATTCCCCAGCATTTGAATCACAGAAGTGTTTGCCAAGAATGGGCCTCCCTCCTTCCAGTTTCATAATTCCTCAACGCTCTCAGCCCCGCTCAGACCCCGTTTGGGTAATAATTAACTGTTCCCAGCACAGCTCCAGCTTGGCACACAGGCCTTCAAAATTCACAGCACTGAGGAGTTTATTTCTGTTAATTACACTGTTTTGGAAGGAGAAGAGGAAGGAAAGCAATTTTCAGGGACGTGTGGGGGTTTTCTTCTCACCCTTCCCCCCGGCATCCTTCGGGAGAAGGCGCTTCACACCCACCCCGGAGCTTCCCCAGAAAAGGGCTGTGGTTTCCATCCTGCATCCCCAGAGCGAGCACAGATCCTTGCTGCCAGCCCTGCTCCACACGCAGCCTCAGGGGGTGGTGGTGGTTCAGTTCCCTTCCTGGAGGGCTTTGTGCCACCAGCCTGGAGAGCCTCGTGTCCCAAATGCCACCCATGACCCACCCAGTGCTGGGAGCATCAGAGAAGGACAAGGACAGAGGATGGTGGATGGATGAGACCAGCAGGGACCAAGCTGAATCTTCTCCCTCCAAAACCTGTGAGGGGAGCCCTGGGGACTCCTCCCATCCCTGTTCTCTCCCACTGCCCATGCTTGTCCCCGGGATGCCAGGCTGGAGGGCACACCCTGGGGACAGAGCCAGGCTGTGACCTGCTGCCACCATGACTGACTCACACAGGTCATCAAAAATGTTTTGTGGCCACTTCATTTGGTTCCTGCCCCACCTTGGGGTGCAGACACACTGGGGGACCCAGCAAGTGCCACTGTCTCCTGCCCCACAATCACACATCCTATGGCAATGGAAAACCCATCCTGGGAAGAGGCAAGAGGTCAAATACACTTTATTATAAAAAATAAGATTAAAAATCAATCAATAAAGAAATTTCTGTGAGTGCTTAATAGGAGAGAACAACCTCCTTTCCTCTTCCCTGTGGCACAGGTTGGTGCCCACTCTCTGTCAGCACAGTGGAGTCCCTGGACAGTCCCACCACCCCTGGCACGAGGCCACCAGCTTGTCACCCAAGGCAAACTGGCAGCTGGAGGGTGCTGAGGCTCCCAGCACTGCCAGGGCTGTGGAAGGAAGGAGCTGGGAAGCACCAGCCTCTGAGGAAACTGCTGGCAGCAGTTTGAGAGCAGCAAGGAAACCCTGAGCTCTGGGGCTCCCCTCTGGCCACAGCACAGGGAGATGCCACCAGCCCATGGCACTCCCAGTGCCAGCCCCTCCCACAGATGTGATCATACCAAGCACAATCCCATAAACAGCATCCAGATGTGCTTTGGGAGGCTCCATAAACCTTCTTGATCTCCTGACAATGGTGCCCAGAAGGATTTGGAAAGCTGACAGAAGGCTTTGAAGTTTTTTATGTGATGTGCTTTGGACATCCACAGCAACAGCTCCACGGTCCCCATCCCAGCAGGCTGAGCACCCTTCCCACATCCCCAGGTGCTGCTGGGGCAGGAAACACCAGCCTGACATTGGCTGGATTCAGGAATTGGGGAGCCTGGAGGCTGCTCCACCCTTCATCTCCACCCCGGGGGTCTGGAAACCACTCTGGCATCACCCGAGGAAAGCAGCACTTAGGACACTTCCTCTGCTTCCCTGTCCAGGCTGAAAACATTGTGGGAAAAATTATTCCCAGGGAGAAATTTGGTATCTGCAAGCCTGGCAGTGAGCAGAAAGCAAGAGGTGGGAAAAGCAGAGGAGCAGCTCTTCCCAAATCCAGAGGGGAGCCGGGAGGTGTGTGCATTTCCAGTCAAGTTTCCTATGGAAACTTCCCCAAGGTCCATTTGCAGCTCTGTCCCCCTCAGCCCCGTGTCAGGGCTGGAGGAAGGCTCTGAGAGTCACATTTCCCCAAGAAATTCCGGGAAAACCACTCCAGCTTTTAATGAGAAGACTTCCCCCCCCCCCCCGCTCTCTTCCATAGCCAAGCTAATAAAAATGGAAAGCACTAAGAAATTCCAGCAGAGGGGAGGTGCAAAGGGAAGATCCCACTCATTTAAACCTATCCTAAGCAGAAGATAATTAGGCACATATATCCCATAAAGAATAGCAACAGTATATGCAATTATTGGGAATGCACACTTTAAGAGCATTTGCCAAAAATGCCTGCTTTTATTAAAAAGGAATGGTTTCACAAAGGCCCAACTGTAAGAAAGGTTGTAATTTGCCCAAATAAAACTTAATTTGATCCATGAAATAGCTGTGGTTTATTGTGTAATATATGTGCTATGTGTTTTAATTTAATAGAATCCAATATAATTGTAAGCCAGTTGAGTTTCGGAGCAATTTTGGGTTGTTCCCACAGTGTGCAGAGCACAGATGCCACTTTGTGCATCACACCAGCACATCCATAAAGCAGGAATATAGGAAGGATTATCCACAAAGCAGCAAGTAATGCTTCATCACGCTCCAGACAGAAAATAAGACCTTTGAGGGGAGCAGAAGGAGTTATTCACAGGAAATAAGTCGGGATGCTCTGCACTCAGCCAGGCTCCTGGATGCAGTTTTGGGGTGTAGGTATCACCCAGTGATGCCATGGGCCCCCCTGCAGAGCCCCCAGCCCACCCCAGCTGAGGGCAGATGGAGGTGAATCTTTATTTTTGCTTTCTAGGAAGGTCTGCTGGACACTCACAAGAGCAGATCCTGCTCTCCCCACCAGGCAGCTCCTGCTCCCAAAGCTCAGGACACACTGAGGGGAAGTACAGCACCTCCCCAGCACAGCTCTGCAGCATTTCCCACCTCCCATTTCCTCCAAAGCTGAGCTTAAACCAGCCAGGGAGCAGCACATTCACCACCAGCCTCCCCCAAGCCCCCTGCCATGCCCTGCACCGGCTCCCCTCAGCCCTGTGCCCTCACCAGCTCCCTCCATAAGGCATTGGGATGGATAACAGAGAAACATTTGATTTTTTTTGTCCTGGTGTTTGT
The DNA here is from genome assembly GCF_036417665.1 of Passer domesticus. Lineage (NCBI taxonomy): Eukaryota > Metazoa > Chordata > Aves > Passeriformes > Passeridae > Passer > Passer domesticus. The sequence goes on along the minus strand of NC_087487.1, from coordinate 18,902,526 downwards.
CAGGGAAAGCCCCACAACCCCCCTCTGGCTCATCCCACACCCCTGAGAGGCAGCAGCAGCTCCATCCTCTGAGCCAGCACCACCCTGGGCAGCTGTTAAAGCTCTTCCTCCACATCAGTGCCACCCCAGAGCAGGCAGAGCCCCAGCCTGGAGCACCCAGGGCTTTGGGAAGCACAGGTTTGTGTGCGAGCAGCTCTGCTAAATGCATTAACCCACATCCCAAAGAGCTGGAGACCTTCCACCGCTCACAGCCCACGAAGCCAAGCAGCATCACACCCCAAACCAAACCTCAGCTCCCTTCTCTGCACCAACAGGGATTTTTGTCTTTTCCCTTGGTAGCCCACACAGAGCCCTGAATTTGAATTCCAGCTATGAATTAGGCACTGAACAAGCCCCTCCACTTTCACTGTGGAGATAAAGCCCTGAAAAGGAGGATTATGGCCCAAAGACTGGCAGCCCCCATAAAACTGTGGCTAGACCTGTGCCACAAAGGGTCTCAGCCTCTCTTTTTAAGTAGAGTTGAGAGTGGATGAATTTAGCAATAATTTCTTTTCCATTCTGGCTGCTGAAAAGCATTTCTCAGTCATAGCAGCAATGCAGTCAAGCACTGGGATGATGAATGTCTGCTCACAGGAGGAGCAGCAGCCTCTGGGACCCACCAGCAGCAACTGGCTGCTCCTCCCCAGCCCAGTGCACACTTTAAAACCCATTATTGCTGAATTAAGAGGATCCTGTCAAATAAACACAGTCCACACACCAAAGCCTGCAAGGACTCAGGTCCAATATGAGAACTACTAATTCAGGGCTTCCACTGGAGTGGACTTGGGGCACACTTGTAACTCCAGGAGAATCCAGCCGATGCCTCCAGCCAAGCCTTGGCACTCACAGGAAAAACTGTCCAGTGAATTTCACTGCTCAGCCTTCAGCTCAGAAGGTGTCCCTGTCCCCCCAGCCCTCAGGGGAGGCACAGCACCCACGCCAGGCTGTGCTGCAGCATGGAGAGCCCACTGCTCCCTGCCAGGGCTGCGCTGGGGCGGCTCCACCTGAGCAGCCGCTGCCTTGAGGACACCTGGAGGGTGACAGTCACACGCTGAGGCACCAAACCCACCCAAAACAGCCCCATCCTGCAGTAAAACCATCCTCTCCCACCCTCAAACCAGAGGGGCTCGGGGCAGTGCCCAGCCGGCCCCTCAGCACCAGGACAAAGCTGTGTTTGCCCCGGGATCCCTGCCCGGGCCTGAGGGTGCTGCACACCCAGCCTGGGCACCACAACAGCAGAGGCTCTGCGTGTTCCAGCACTGCTACAGGGAAAAAACCCCTCATTTCCCCACCGCCCTGCCCAAAACAAGCCCCTGGTGATCCATAACCACAGGGGTGAGCCAAGAGCCTCCTCAGACAAAGCTGAGCAGCTCCAGCTCAAAAGGAGCCACCGAGGCCCACAGAGCAGCCCAAGCACAGGCAGCACCCTCCTGTGAGGGGGCTCCTCAATTTCTACCCTTAAAATGTTCCAACACCACACAGACCCAACAACAGGGAACATTCCACTTACCTTGGGTGGTAGGAGAACACAATTCCTGCAGGAAAAAAGGAAAATCCCACTCAGAGAAGCTCAGGAGGCTGCTCAGAAAGGAACAAAGCTGTGACCATCCTGCTTTTATAGGGCTGGGGCAACCAGCAGCAGCTGTGGGAGCTGCACAGCAGAACCCCATCAGCTCCTCTCCCAGCCCCAACCGTGCCCAGCTGCTCCTGCAAACCTGGCAGGAATTACCCCCTCTTTGCCCACGGGAGTGCCCTCCACCACAGCCACCCCCGGGGACAATTCCCGGTCCGAGCCTGCTGCAGGGAAGGCTCCAGCTGAGCTCTGAGAGGGTCCAGTGTGCAGCTCAATGGCTTTGAAGTCCTAAAGCTCCTCTGAAGAGTTCTAACTTTCAATGATTATAAGGTACTAAAGGGGCAAAACGACACAGAAAAGGATACTTGATGTCTTATTTTGTTGCCTCACCATAAAATCCTTTTTTATTCCCTTTAAAGCCCCGCTGTCAACTGAAATAAAACTCCAGATTTATTCCTGGGGAAGCGAATGAGTAATGAAAAAAAGGAGAATTAAGCACCATCAGTGGATTGCACAAGGGAAAGCCCAGACTTAACCCTCAAATCCATCCATGGTGCTGTTTTGTCCAAAATTATGGATGAAGGGGGTAGAAAGTGGAAAATGGTGGCACTGCTGCATGAGGAGAACAGGGAGCAAAGGTGTGAATGTGGTGGTGGGAAATGCTGGGGAAAAGTAAAGGAAACAGGGAAAGCAATTTTTGCTAGTGCTTCCCAGGTAAAATGAGGACAGTATTGAGAAAAATCTCTTTTAAAAGCCCCCAAAACATAAAAATGGCCTCTTGATAGACTGTGTGAAAGCGATACAGCAAGAGAGGTGGGTGGTTTGGCAGGACCCACCAAACCTAAGCCAAAGGGATAAAAAAACCCCTGCAAAGCTCTTGAAAGCTGCTTTAAATGAGAGTGACATGTTTTGACACTGTTCCCTAAGAATGGCTGTAACACAAACAAAAATTAATGATGTCAAGTATTAATACTGATGCTGCAGGAATTCAACCAATGTGGTCCCAATTAAACATCAAATATGGTTATAATTTGAAAAATGACTGCGGGAATGTCATTGCAACATTCCCTGCTCAGATCTCTCCAGCATCCACCCAGGTTCCTGTGCTCCCCTGTGGGATGCAGCCCCCACCTTCCTCCATCCCTGGAAGTGTCCAGGGCCAGGCTGGACGGGGCTTGGAGCACCCTGGGGTGGTGGAAGGTGTGCAACAAGATGAGATTTCAGGTCTCCTCCAACCCAAACCATTGCAGGATTCCACAATTCTGATTCCCCATCCTCACTCGTGGCTGTGGCAGGAACATCTGGGCCAGGTGCCAAAATGCAGGACCCTGACGTGCACCAGGAGGGCTTTTGAGTGGTCAATTTTACTCTTTAAAGGTCTCATTGCATCTTTTTCTCTGCAAATATGAAGGTGACAGAAACATCCTCTGCAACCTTCAAAGCTTCCCAGTCACTGGGCTCCAGAGGCTGGGGTTTTATGGAAATCAAAGGCACAGATTGGAACTGCAGCAGAACTCCAGGACTTGGCAGAGCTGCTCCCTGGCAATAAATAACTTCCCTGACCAAGCAAAGCCCGTGTCCAACCTGCCCCTGCCAGGCCCAGCACAAGTCAGAGCAAAGGAGCTGATTTTATCCAGGATTTCCAGGCAGAGTAAATCAGCCGAGACAGGCACATCTGACCAGGACATTTTTTTGGCTGCAGCTGCTCCTCAGAGTAAATATATTCTTCCCAAACACTCCTGGATCATTTATTGCCTGGATGACACACTGGGAGATCCACAGGACAAAGCTGCTCATGGCTCCTCCGAGGCACTGGAGACGTTCCCAAAATCCAGGCCATGCTCCAGTGGAGGATCCACCCAACCATGAGTTGTCCAAAACCTCCATTTGTTTCTCAACCATCAAACACGTCTGGGACGTGCAGGGCTCACAGACAACCCCTGGGAAAGGCCAAAAATCCAAACTGGTCCTGCTGGGCAGCTTTGTGGCCATGCAATATTCTGCTTTTCTCCAAGACCTACTGATTAGCACTGCTGATGATTAATCTGCACAACGTGGACGTGCACCCTCATCCTCACCATGTTCTGTGTTACCACAGGTCAGACAGCCCTGAGTGAGAAGAGCTAGAGATCTTCCTCTCACCTCCTCCCAGGGCTCCCTGCCTCGCTCACCCTCCTCTTGGAGCCAGCTGCAGCCTTCCAACTCATTTATTGCTTTTCCAGGGTCCTGGCTGAGATGGGAGACAGCAGCTGCCCCCCGGAACCCCCCTGACTGCTGCCAACTTCAGCTGGGGGGGGGAAGAAAAAAGACAAATCCCCCCCCATAATGCGAATACTTTATTATCAATGAGTGACTGGTATTAGCTTTTTGTCTGGGTATTAATAATATTTCAAAAAACCATACATCAAAATTAGGGCTTTCTCCTATTTTTGCTGTATAATTTTTGTTGTTTTTTTTTCTTTTTTTTAAAAATCTGTATTGAAAGAATTATATAAGCCAAAGTGCATTTTCTGTTTTTTGTCCATATACACATTGCACCATACATAAATAATTACATTGTAAAAATGACTCCATAATTACAAGTATAATATATATTTTCATATAATATATAAAACTTTATATTAAATCTAGGTAGATGATATTTGGGATAGTCTGTGTCTTTTTTTTTTTTTTCTTTTTTTTTTCTTTTTGTGTGTGTGTGTTTTGCTGTTGCTGCTTTCCTTTCGTGGGAGGCTGACCGTTACCGGTTGTTGCTGAGTAAGATCTCCAGCCAACACGGACACGACGTGATGAACTGTCTGGAATAACAGGGCCCCCAGCCCTTGGCGAAGCTGATCCGGACGCTGTTGGGGTCGTAGGGCCCGTCTGCATAATCCAGCTCGGCCGTGTGCTGCAGCAGGCAGGACTTCTCGTAGTCAAACACCTTGATGGAGTAGCCCGGCATCACCTTGCGCACGATCAGAGTCCTACAGTTGGGGATGTCCAGTGTCGGGGAGTTGACGAAGATGGGATGCTCGCTGCGGTTGTAGGCCCACACCCCGTCCGGTTCCTTGCTCAGTAAAATCCCGTAGCCGATTTTACTTCGAGTCCTTCTCACAGTCTCGCTCCTGTTGTCCAGGTTTAGCTGTCCGAGGCAGAAGCCGTTTCCTTGAGGTAGGTCGTAGAAGATACTGACAGACTGTTCGTACACTGTGTAGAGGCGGCCCACGCGCGTCCGGTGCTCCCAGTAGGCCACGTTGCACCAATGGCTCCTCTTCACGGCATCGGGCGACGTGCTGGCGTCTGTGGGGACAGAGAGCGAGTCAGGAGTGCTGGGATCACCTGGGAAACCACAGCGCTGGAGCCTGGGAAACAGCTCCTCCCACCCATCAGCTCTGCTCAGCGAGAGCTTGAACTTGTGCTCAACCCAGCCCTTGTGTCCAACACAAACTTCATGTTCAACCCAAAGACGGTGCTCAACCCAAAACTTGTGTTCAGCACAAATTTTATGGTCTTCCCAAAATTGGTGTTCAACCCAGAGATGGTGCTCAACCCAAAACTTGTGTTCAGCACAAATTTCATGCTCTTCCCAAATCTGTGTTCAACCCAAAGATGGCGTTCAACCCAAAACTTGCGTTCAAAACAAACTTTGTGTTCAACCCCATATTTGCGTTCAACCCAAACTCGTATTTAACCCAAAATTTGCGTTCACTTCCAAAGTTCTGTTTAACCCAAAGTTTGTGCTCAGCCCTGAAATGTGTGCTCAACCCAAAGTCCATCTTCAACCCAAAGCCTGTGCTCAACCCAAATCTTCAATTACATCAAATGCCAGCAAGACTGGCAGCTCAAGCCCAGGCTGGAGACAGGACACCCACCATCTCCATGAGCTCAGCATATCTCCCTCTCCAATTTAATGTCCAACCCTGCATCCACAGCTGGGCCCTCAGGATATCTGCATTCCTCCCACTGGATCTGGCATGGACGCTGTCCTGCTATCCTGAGCCTGGTGGCCCCCCAGCACCCCTGTGCTCCTGCAGCCCCACCTTCCAAGCCCAACTTGTGCCCAGCTGACCCCAGGGATGTCCAGGACGTGCCTGGATGAGTGACCCGCCAGGGTCTCCTCCGTGTAATATTCTCTGACAGCGACGCTGATGTTCCCACGGGGAACATGAAATCTGAGGAAGTGTTTCATGCCAAGGGGGAGTAGCTGCTATGAACTATACATGTCCTTCTGAAAACCCGCTGGAGCTCTCTCCAGACAATGAGAGACGTCTCTTCTTTCTAGGAATTACACTCAGGGAAGACGGGAGGGACGCGGGCTGCCAGAAATCTGTTTAATCTATGATGCCTCCAGAATTTATGATCTCTCCAGAAGGAAGACAGGAAAAAGAAGGAGCCCCAAAGAGGGTGAATTAACCACTTGCTGAACATCATTCCTGCTCCTACCTCACCGGTTAACGGAAAACCGCCGTGGAATTTCCAGCAAGGAGCTCTGCTCCGGGCCAGCATTAAGCTCCCTGACAGTCCCTCACGTGCCCGCGGCCTGCTGACCCCGGTGCCTCCGTGCCATCATGTCCCATTAACTCGCCCGCGGGGTGATGCCATTATTTTGCTCCAGAGCCCCCATTGACACACCGGATTTCAGGCACGGCCCTCCAGCCCCGCTTCTTTTCAGGCTCAAATTACCCCGGAGGAGACCGGGCTCCCCTCCCCATTAACCAGCTTTGAATTAAGCGGCTTTGTTGGAGTTTAACTGGAGTTGTAACTATACAAATTTCAGGGGAGGGCTGTGGGGGAGGAGGTGGCGGGGCAGGCGGGGAGGCAGCAGGATGCCCTTTGCTGTGGGCAGTGCTCATCAGCCTGAAGCAGCCCCTCCACCCACCACAGGTCACATTTTGGGGGACCATGTCAGTCTCTTCCCCTTCACCCACCACAGGTCACAATTTGGGGGGGGGACCATGTCAGTCTCTTCCCCTTCACCCACCACAGGTCACAATTTGGGGGGGGGACCATGTCAGTCTCTTCCCCTTCACCCACCACAGGTCACAATTTGGGGGGGGACCATGTCAGTTTTTCCCCCTTCACCCACCACAGGTCACATTTTTGAGGGGACCATGTCAGTTTTTCCCCCTTCACGCACCACAGGCCACATTTTGGGGACACCATCTCAGTCTCTTCCCCTTCACTGACCACAGATCACAGTTTTGGGGGAAACATGTCTGTTTTTCCCCCTTCAAGCACCACAGGTCACATTTTGGGGGACACCATCTCAGTCCATCCCCCTGCCATCAATTGGGACAACTTCCACTAAACCAGGGTGCTAAGAGGCCCATCCATCTTCCACAGCATCCAGCTTCCACAGTCACTTTTCCCCTGGGACATCCTACAGATGCTCCCAATGCCTTCCCAAAGCTCTCCCCAAACACTGAACTTTGCTGTTGTCCCACTCAAGTGATCTGGGGGCTGCACACCAGCTCAGGGCCTTTCATGTGCCGGGGCTGGAGGCTGGTAGCAATTACTGAGCTCTGCATCTGTTTAACCTCCCAACCTCCTCAAAGCCCTCCATGCCCATTAGCTATGTTGGTTTTGTTATTACATTTTTGAGAAACTACTGCTCAGCCCCTGCATTTCCCCTACAGATTAAGGATGGGACAACTTCAAACCTCCAGTGTCCCCAGCAGCTCCATTAATCAGGGGAACAGTCAGCAATAAACATTTAAATAGGAGTTTCTCATGGTTTAGTGCAAATTAATATACAAGGGGGGAAAGTAAAGGTGGAGGAAAACAGTGCCTTATCCTACAAAAATATTTTGCTGGAGGTGCCAACAGCCCTGGTGCCATCTCTGCTTTCCAGGAACTGGGAAACATCTAAGCAAAATCATGCATGAAAACAGGGGAAGGAATGCATTTCACATGCATGTGAAATAGATTTATTAAAAGCATTTCCATGCAACTTATGGCAGGAACCTCCCTCCATCCATCCATGAATGCAGCCCCTGCCTCATCTCTGTCACCCCACAGCCCCTGGCTGGCAGTGCCAGCTCTCAGCACTCCTGGAGGAGTCCTGTGCTCCTTCAAGCAGGCAACGACGAGTTTCAGGTACTGCACCTCAAGAAGTGAGAAGTTTCCTTTCAACCCACTTCTTCTGGCCAGAGGAGAGGAAAGTCTTTAAAATCCATAAAAAAGCAACCCCCAGGGAATTAGTCCCCTGGGAGGGGACAGCTCAAGGCTCATTGAGCAGCCCCTGCCTGCAGGAAGCTGTCGCAGGGTCCCTCTCCCAGCGCTCCCCGTGCTGCGGTGGGCTCCTCTCCCTCCTTTTATCTCCCAGTGCACTCAACCAATTCCTGCAAAGATGAACTCATCCCGCAGGCCTGACATAAAACAAGCACTTCAGCAAGCCCCCAAATCAGGGGGGCCTGTGCTGTGTCTCATCCCCTGCCAAGTATTAGTTTCGCCTCCAGCTATTAGCCACTACCACTCTGCAGAGAGCAGGGGCGGCCGGCACCACCACCTCCTCCTCTGCCTTTTAAATAAATATTCCACTTTTCCCTCCTCTTTTTTTCCATGCTGCCCTTTATGCACAGACAAGAAAATCCACTTTTTGTTCTGTTTTTTCCCCCCCTCCCACTTCTGCTGGAACAGAGGCGGGCTTGTTAGCGTTCTTTTTGAAGAAAGGAAAATATTTGAGTCCCGCAGTGGTACAGGAGGGGTTTTTAACAACTATCATTGTAGGCAGCTACAACTTGTAGCAGCTCCAGAGGGGCTGGCGTCAGGGCTATCTCCTCCATCAAAGCCACCTTCATCCATCAGATGGAGGGGCTGCAACTCTGCCTGGTGTTTACTCCCTCCTCCACTGCTGCTTCCTCCATGGCAGCAGACCCCAAAGTGAATTCAAACAATTAGAGATAAAGGAACAAGACAGGAGAATCCAACCCAGAATTTAAAGGGAAAAGGCTCCGGCGTGGCTCAGGCAAAAGGAATCTGGGTCTGGGAATAAATGCAGAGAGCAAACACTGTAAATCCTGCCAGCGTTAGCAGCACTGCTGCTGTCGCTCCCTGCAGAGTGTGGAGGTAAAGAAAATAACTTGAGGTCTGAGACTATTTGTGATTTGACAGAGTAAAGTTCAAAGGAGTGCTTTAAGAGAGAAAAGAAAGATGCTTTTTTCCAAAACAAAACGCTGCACAGTCCCACTGCTTGATGTTGCACTTGAAAGCAGGGTGGAAAACATGGGCAGATCACGAAGCACATGAAACAAACGGCTCTGATTCACTCCCTGGCTTTTCCAAAGCCACCAAACCTCCTCCCAGCAGGTCAAATGGCCCCCTCAATACATGGCTGCAAGGAAGAGCTTCTCAAAACACACTGAAGAGGTGCCCATAGGGAAGGACCACGCACATGAAAAATAAATCACTGCACTCTCCAGATGTGATGGGGACTTGAATGCACATCTGGGCAACCTGGAAATGAAGCAGGATATTCAAAAGTGCTCCCACCACAGAGCCCACTCCCCATTTCCATGCCCCTCCCTCCTGTACTCCTGTGTCACAGGGCAGCCTCACACTCCACAGGCATGGAGCTCAGTTACCCTTCCTCAACACGTTTCCCTTCACTTTTACTCCACTTTTGGAATATTAGACCCATGCTCAGTCTTTTTCCTCCCCCCTGCCACAGCACAGATCTGTATTTACACTGCCCAACACACAGGAGCAGGGAAGCAGGAAGGTGACAGCCATACACAGGTCACTGTGAACATGGTCCAGATAAAAAGCCCAGCACAAAGAACACACACATTTCCCCAAAATCTATTAACAGTTCACTGGGGAGCCATCAGTTAAAATAATCCCCCATTAATACCCCTGGAAACAAGCACGGGGTAAGGAAGGGGTTAAAAGTTTCCACAGCAGAAATGGAATTTTTATGGCCCTGCAAAAAAAAAAAAAAAAAAGGGAAAAAAAGGGAAAAAAAGAAGAAATTAATTGTCAATCTGCCCCAGCAAAGCTCCCAACCATTTTCTTTAAGCCAATATACTTAAAATACCTCTGCCATACAAGTCTCAGCTGGAATGCATCACTGTGCCCCCCAGAGCCCCCCTGCCACCAGCACCAACCCTGGCATGGCCCCCTGGGCTGGGGAGAGGCTGAGAGCTGTCCCCAGCACGGGGGCCCCTCAGGGGACACAAACCAGCCCCTTCTGGCTGCCCGTCCCCAGGGGAGCCGTGGGTGGCACCCTGGGGGCACCTCCAGGCCTTGGTGACCCTGCCTCGGCCCCAGCAGGGCAGAGCTCCAGTGCTGGGCACGCTGTGTGTATTTAGGGCAACATCCCAATCCCAGCAGGGAGCAGACACAGGAGGCTGGGCAGGAGCTTCTGCAGGTGAAAATTCTGGTGAGGACAGCAAAGTTCAGTCCCCATCCTTGGGTTCTCCAGGGAAGCTGCTGAGAGGAAAAGGCAGGTGGGTGCAAGCAGGACGTTGAGCAGCCCTGGTTCTTCTCCTGGATGTTTTCCTTAAAGCTCATCAACAACAGAGGATCCTTCTCTGTCCCAGCTTTCACCAAGAAAAGATTCTCCCTGGTTCCCAGAGGCCCTGAGAAGCAGCCAGCAGCTGCCCAGGGACAGCCAGCACCTTCCCGTGCTGCTCAGCACCAAACCCCCTCACAGATTTCTGGGTTACTCCACTGAATGTAAGGATTCAGCTCCTGTCTCAACGATAAACCAAGAATGTGATTTTTTATTGTCATTAATCTGGTGCCACTGCGGGGTCCCAACCCCTCCATCCTCACAAGGCACGTTCCTCATGCTGCATGTGGCTGCTGGGCAGCCATGGACACCAGTTCAGCTCCTTTATCCCACAAAAACCACGGGAAGACAGCTGAGAAGAGCCCTCCCCACCACCATGCCCCTCATCCTCATCCTCATCCTCATCCTCATCCTCATCCTCATCCTCATCCTCATCCTCATCCTCATCCTCATCCTCATCCTCCTCTTCCAGCCCTCCCCTTGGAGCAGAGCTCTGCTGCTCCCCTGCCTCCTCCTCCTCCAGCAGATTTAATTTGTTAACCCAGGAGATGATTAACTCCGAGGAACACTTGCGCTGGGTTAATTAATTAAATTAGTTCAAAAAAAAGGGTCTGATGAGCACCAGAGCTGGTGCAAGAGGTGTGTGGAGAGGCCTGGGGGGAAAGGGGGACATTTCCATGGCAGCCCAAGAAACAAAAGCAACACAGGACAAGGAGCCAATGCCAAGAATGAGGATGAAAACAATTTTCTCTGCATAAAAGAAACCACTCTGCAAAATCATCAGCTCATGCTAATTTTTTTTTATATCCTTCAAAGCAAAACACATGCCATGTTTAGTTCTGCCCGGAAATTTGGAAGTCATCATCAGTTAGCTTATTTTTAAGCTAAACTCAAGGAGTTTGCTTCTAATGGACCTTCCCCGGCCATTAAATCCACAGTCCAGAACATGATTTTAAGGTATTTTAGCACTATTTTTCTCCCCAGCTCCCCTGTTTTAGAAAAGGTTTTTCAGCCAAGGGTGAAAACTGGAAAAACCCAACTCAGGTATTTTCCCCTGACATTTTTATGTGTTCCTTCTAAATGCCGAAGTTTTCAGAGATTTAGGTGACGTTTTCAAAATGTTTTTGAGTCCAACAGTCCCCGTTAACCTCAGCCTGTGTTGCTCAGAGCTTTCAGGCACATCCGTGGCTTTTCCAGCTCCCCGGGTACCTGCGTTACACCTGGCACGTCCGAGGGAACACAACAGTGTAAACACAGCTTCAAAAGGAGCCCCGAACGCCAGCGCCCACGCTGGCTGCCACTTCTGAGAGCATCAGACCTGTCACCAACCACAGCCTGCCTGCCACTCTTACCTCTTGGAAAGCAGCCCTGGATAAACCCAAACCCAGCACAACCCCGGGGTCGTGCTTGGCATCGCCGTGAGCATCCACCCCTGTGCCCCAACCCGCTGGAAAATGGAGAGAAAAACGAGCTGGTGAAAAGCTCAGGGGAAAGGGTTGGCGAGGGAAGGTCTCCACTGTTTGATTTTCTGTAAAATCCAGAGGTTTGATGAAAATCTTCCTAGAGTTGTCTGCTTGGGATTGGCTTTTTCTGCTGCCTGCTCCTGGCAAGGCACCAGCTCCACTCACATGGGAGAAGGTTCATTCCCAAAAGTGCCCTCTGCAACTGGGTGAGGGAAACCAGGACAAAAATGGGAGGAAAACCCCTTTTTTTTCCACTTTTACACTGAGAACTCACACATTTTCAGGTCCTCCACCCAACCATGTGTGCAGTCCCTTTTTTGTTCCCCCAGAGCCTGAAAAACGCTGAGAATCTGGGAGAAATCACCCCATAAATCACGGGATGGCAGAGCTCCCTTCCAGCCACGGCTGTGACGTCCGAGGCTCCTTCCCCCACTGCTCATCAATCCGGGGGCTGCAATCCCAGCGGGATGGGCAGGGATTGGGATGGCCACACGGGATCTCCTGGGCTCTCAGCAGCCTTTGGGAGCCGTTCTGGCTTGGCAGAGCAGCTGTGGGTGCTGCCAGCATCCCCTGGGGGAGCGGGGTAATCCGCCCAGCGGCCGGAGCCGCGGCGCATCCCGCGGCGGGGCCGAGGCGCTGGGAAAGGGGATAAATATAAATAATCATAGTTTTCGCTCCCAGAGAAGTTTCGGCTGAGCGCTTCAAAGCCTTTTAAAAGCAGAAACTAATTAGTAGGTCCCTCAGAAGAGAAACAGGAATAACACCCCTTGCCGCCTCCATCGCGCCGCTCGCGGGGAGCACGTTGGGCGCTGGAGCCGAGCCTGGGAATCTCCTCAGCAGAGGGGGACGGGCCAGAGGCTCTGCTGCACCAAACCAAAGCCTGCTGGTTCACACCAGCACTAATTCTCAATCCTTAACGACGGAAAAGACCTCCGAGGAAGGGGTTTCTCCCAGGGTGGAGGGGGCACTGAGTGCTGGAGATGGTTTAGAAGCCAGAGGCCGAGTTGGTGAGGATGTCATGAGGAGGCTGCAGAGATGCTGCTTGAGCCTCCTCATTTCCCACACTTCCCAAGAGCATCAGGACCACTGAGCCAGCACTGGATGCTTTTTATGTCCAGCTGTTGGATAATCCATGGGCACTGAGCTCCTCCAAACCAGGAAGGCTGTCCTGTCCTTCAAAGGCCAGGCAGCCCATCACCACCTCCTTGCACAGCCCAACCCCAAATTACGGCTCAGCTCCCTCCAGGAACAACCCAAATTTGCCATTTCCAGAGGGGAATGCTCAGCTTCCCCCTCATGAGGCCTCCTCATGTCCCAGCTGATCACAGAAAATCCACTTCCCAGAACACCAGGGAAATGGGAACTTTGGGCTTTGGAGCTCACACAGGACACAGGACCCTGAGCAGGCTGTGGCTGCAGCAGAATTTTAGTTTCCTAACCAGAAATGAGTGGAGCTGCCTCCCTGGGAGGAAAACTAAGGCAATACCAAACAAGACACTGCCACCAGATGTATTTTGAGATCCTGCACTCTGCTCCAGCCCCAGCCATTCCCTTTGGAGCAAGAGCCTCTCCCTGCTCTCACACCTCTGTGGGATTTACTCTGAGAAGGAGCTGATGGCTTCCAGAGGTGACGTGAGGAACAGCAAATGGGCTGAAAAACCCAAAGCCACCCTGATTACTCAGCAGCCACAGAGGGCAGACCGAGCGTCTGTCAGCTCCACACCAACACCACTGCGAGTATCAAGGACTGAGAAAGTTTTAGGAAACCATCCCTGACCTGGAAAACAACCTGTGACAGAGGAGGCTCCCCGAGGGGGCCACAAGCAGCGGCCCAACAAATATTTTTGTCTATAAAACTGGGAATAAACTGCTTTGCTCCTCCTTGGCTGGCTGGCTGTGGAGTCTGGTGTGGGCACACATGAGACCTCAGCTTGGGAACTCTGCCTTTGAACCCAGCCCTGTGCCAGAGGGTTCATCCCAGACCCCAGAAAGGCTGTGGGTCCTCTATTCCAACCCAACCCTCTCTCCAAAAGGGCTCCAGCTGAAGCCTCCCCTCATCTGACAATTCTTCCCCAGCAACCCCAAAAAAAGGCTCTTTTCCCCAGCCCGCTACCAGTGCCCTCACATATATGGGAAGCAGACAGGGGCTGCGAGAGGAATGGGAACTCAGGCTTTGTTCTCCCTGGCCAGAGCCCAAGATCCTGCTCCTGATAAAGCTCTCCCGAGCCTCTCTGTCTGCACAGGCACCTCCAGCCGGGAGCCGGGGCCGCGGGGCCGCCACCGCGTGTCACTCGCCCACGGCTCCTGCAAGTCCCCGCTCGTGCCCCATCTGCTGGGCTTTTACAGGGAATTAAAGGATTTGGGGTGCCAGCCTGGCCTTTGCAAGGAAACAAATCCCTCTGGTGTGCCGGCCAAGCTGGTCATGCCGAAAGGCTGAACCTGTACGGGAGGTCTCGGGCTCCTGCCTGATGGAGGGATTGGAAGTGCTGGGATGGGATTGGGGTGAGCAGCCCTGGAAGGGCCTGGTGCAGCAATCCCACCAGGAAGGGAGCACAGGGATGGCTCCTGCCCTCCTACAACGTGCCCAGGGCTGCGTGGGCACCCACACACGCCAGATTTTCCGATAGCTGCTCCATGTATTGTGTGTAAACATCTGCTGGGCCACCCCAGCCCTCGCTCCAAGCAGGCAGCTGGTCCACTCACAACTGCTCGTGGCCAGCATCCACGGGCTCTCACTCCCACTCCAAGCCAAGACTAAACAATGACTTCAGCAACTCGGGATTGAAGGCCCAGGGTCGGTCCCTCACATCCACAGGGGAGCAGGGGATGCCATGCTGGCATCTCCAGGAGGATCTGCAGCACCGTGAGTGCCATGGAAAACAGCCCTTGTGCCATCTGTGTGCACGGAGGGGCCCTTCTTCTGCCAAATCCACAAACCAGCAGCTCAGGAGTGCATGCACAGAGCACCCACTTCTGCTAACCTGGGGCAAGACCATCCCTGAAGATCAAACAAATCTTAGAATTGCAGAATTGTTACAGCTGTAACTCTAAAATCATGGAGTCCAACTGTCACATTTTTATACTCCCTGGAACAGTGCTGTAAAACCTGTTAGAGTGCAGATAAACAGCAAGAAAAAGTGGTGTGATGGAGGGGTGGGGGATGAAAATCAGTGTATTTGCATGAAACCCACAACACTGAAGAGCCACTGCAGCCCAGACCTCTGCAGTCCCCATCTCCCGGAGTCATCTCCCACATTCCTCACCCTGTACTTGCCCATGGAGACTGGAGGTGACTCACACCAATTACCCTCCCTGGCCAAGAAGGACTTGTTTTCATTTCTACAAGCCACAGTTTCTTTAAAAAAAAAAAAAAAAAAGAGGGGGGGAATAGGAAAATGCCAAAATACACAGAGAACTCCATGGAATACATCCTGCCCTGCTGCACTAATATGAATCCCAGACAACTCCAGCTTTGCTTGGGATATTCTAGGAGAAAAGGATTAATGAGTTATCACAGAATCCCGGACTTGTTTGGGTTGGAAGGGACCTTTAAGCTCATCCCATTCCACCATCCCAGGCTGCTCCAAGCCCAGTCCAGCCTAGCCTTGGACACTTCCAGGGATCCAGGGGCAGCCACAGCTGCTCTGGGAAATCTGTGCCAGGGCCTGCCCACCCTGACAGGAAGAATTTCTCCCCAAGACCCCATCCATCCCTTCCTTCTGGCAGTGGGAAGCCATTCCCTGTGTCCTGTCCCTCCATGCTGTGAGTTACAGCAAGGACAAAGCCAGTGGAACTGCTTGGATTAAAGAACTCTCCCACCCTTCTACTAGGACAACCTCTCATCCTTCTTGGGAGCTGAATTTTCAGGCTAAAAAAAAATAACCTTTTCAGGGTTGCTCTATGCAGGGTTTGTGGCTGCAACTCCTCCACGAGCTGTTTTGGGGCTGAAAGCAGAGGCTGAACTCAGACACTGCAGAAGAAGCACCAAATAAATGACCTTCCCAGGGGAGGAGAAGGGAAGGAGAGGAAGGGGAGCAGGTCGGGCTCTTTGTACATCAAGGCCAGGGAGATTAAGGCAGCACGTGAAGGCATCCTCAGGGATAATGAGTCCAACACTGCACTCCCTCAGCTCAGCACTGCAGGAGAAACACCAGATTCCTCCCCTCCCTCCGGGGAAATCCGCTCTAAAAAATAAAGTGAGGAATACTGGGGGAAACACCAGGCATTGCACATTAAAGAGGCAGCTTGTCACCAGCCTAAACCAGACCCATTTTTTTCCCTCATTCCATATATATCACACATACAAAGAATCCACACGGATTTAGAGACTCCCCCTGCAAGAAGCCTGAAGAATAACTGGGTGTAAAACCAGGGCTGGATACTTTTCCAGAAATACATTCACAAAGCTCACACAAATTCCCACTTTGGGTAATTTTTGCCTGTTATTGCAGCATTTCACACTGTTTCTGATGGGGCTGTGCATGATGTGGAAGTCTCATTGTCCAACCCCACTCCTACATGGTACAAACAGATATTGGTGTTATAAACTCTGTCAAGTCCTGCACTAGAATCTTTAAATTGTTAAAAATAGGAAAGAAACTGCACAGTTCACATATTTTATAAAGCTGGGTTAAATCAACATCTGCAAAAAATATCCCCGTTAAACGAAATAGCAGGATTTCATTAAGTAAATTGCAAGTTGGCAAAAATTCTGAAAGAAAGGGAAAAAGCCACAGCCAGCCCTGTAATTTAAACCTTATTTTAACTGTGACAGCATGGCTGTGAGAGGCTGCATTTCCAAAGGAAAAAATAAAATGAAGTTTAAAAAAAGTACCTGTTCCCCCTGTTCGTCACCTCAGCGTCTGCAGTCGTTACTCAAACGAGTTTTTCCACAGGGAGATGAAGAGGGAGCAGGACAGGCTGCCACCTCTGCTTCCTCTGTGTCACATCTACCAACCCTGCAAAACTCAGCGTTTTCCAGCACAGGAGCACCTGGATGCTGCTGGGTGATGGTGGCTGCAAAGCCCTCGGGGCCAGGAGGGCTCAGCACACCCCAGGGAGGCTGCAGCCCCCGCTCCACCCCTTTCCCTGGAAGCTGAGCAGCTGAAACCCGGGATGAGATGGCTGCAGAGCTGTGAAGCAGCTCAGCCCGGGTGACACTTCATCACCTGGTGTGTTCTAAACACATCCTGCTCCCCTGCACGAGCCTGGGGTGCCCCAGGAGGGGCAGGATGGGGCTGCTGGCTGTGCACCCCAAAGACACCCCTGGGGGCACAGTGCCCACCCTGGGAGCTCTCTGGGCTCTCCTCTGGGATGGCTGCTTCAGGGTGGTCGTTTTCCCACCTGGAGGGTGCAGCTTTGGGGCACAGCTGAGCCCTGGGGCAGGCAGGGAGTTTCCAGCCGGTTTTCCCAACCTGCTGAGCCTTTCCCTGCCCGGGGTGACTCAGGCAGGCTGGGCTGGGCTGCGTGGGGAAGCCGAGCTCTTCCCACAGCCCCGGCCAAGGGCCCTGCAGGAGCCACCCCTGCAGGAGCAGGGACAGGGACAGGACACCCTGGGGGCACCGCTCGGGGCCACCTCCTCCAGGCCAACACCCGGGGTCCAGATTTCAGCTCCAGAACTCCAGTAACTCCAGCTTCCCACCCAAAAGCTCTGCGTGTCCCAGGGGAATCACCTGGAAGCGGCACTCTGGGATCAGTACAACCCATCTGGCACATACTGGATCTGTTTGCTTTGAGAAGAATTGCAAAACCTCAAAACAAAACGTGAAAAGAGCAGCTCTGATCTGCAAACTTGGAGCTGAAGAGGAGCCCTCTCACAAAAAGGCCAATTATTTGCTTACAAGGTTTTGGCTTCGCTGTTTTTCCTGGCACTTACGCCACTGGAGTTATTTTGAAGGGCTGTTTGCTCCAGGAGGAGCCGAGCAAACAGCAATCCCATTTCCTTTCGGATCTAAACATCCGTTTGCCGTGCGAGCAGGAGGAAAAAAAACCCAACCCCGAGTGCCTCAGGAAGCACAGGGGAAGGGGAGTGGGTGCTGCTGGGGAGGGCAGCACTGCACCCACCCAGCCAAGGGGGTCCCCACTCCCTGCTGGCCTGGAACGACAGGGAAAGGTCACCCAAGGGCTCTGGGATGCTCTCCTCAAGCAGACCGAGCAAAGCTCCAGGGGCTGGACCTTCCCACCTTCCTCAACACATCCACGGGGGTTGGATTGATGATCTTCACAGGTCCCTTCCCAGCCACACCAGTGCAGGATCCCACCCTTACAGCGGGATGGAGCAGCTCCTGAGGGGGGGGGGAATTCCAGGCAATTTCACAGCCTGGATGAAGCAAGGAATAAAAGGGGGCTGCAGGGGCCCCTTGGAGCTCCCTGGAGATGCAGCACCGCTGGGGCCTTGCAAGAGGAAATTTGGGAGCAGAAGCAAGGTGGTTGTGCTGGGAGAAGTGCAAGGCAAAGAAGGACATGGAGCTGCTGCAGCAATTCCAGAGGAGGCCATGGAGATGCTCCAAGAGCTGGAACCCCTCTGGAGCCAGGCTGGGAGAGCTGGGAATGTTCCCCTGGAGAAGAGAAGGCTCCAGGAGAGCTCAGAGCCCTTCCAGAGCCTAAAGGGGCTCCAGGAGAGCTGGAGAGGGACTGGGACAAGGCATGGAGGGACAGGACACAGGGAATGGCTGCCAGTGCCAGAGGGCAGGGCTAGGTGGGACACTGGGAAGAATCCTCCCAGCTATGCCTTCCACCCTTCAGTGAGCAAAGGGCCAGCTCGCCGGTGTGTTCCTAAATTTCCTGGCTTTTGAGGACACAAGCCAGGTCATTAACATTATTTATAGGTTCCTGTGTATGAGTTTCCATTTGTTTGCCTGCTTAAAACCAGTTAGGTGGAAAAAAAAAGCAATTCCTGGAGGTCAGACAGTTAAAAAACCCTCATGTCCATGGTCTGATGGACCCAAAGGATCAGGAGCTCCTTTAGAGGCATAACTGTTTCCTTAAATGCTTATTGTGTAAATATTTAAGCTACTTTATAAAACTTTTACAATGTACTTAGGAAGCATAAATCTCCCCAGCGGAGCACGGCAGGCCCTGGCCGTGCACGCTCAGGAACACAAACAGGGACATTTCCAATGCTAATGCTGCACCCAAGGGGCCCTGAGGTCACAATCCCAGGAAAATCATTACTAAGCTGATCCCCTGGGCTCACCCCAAAAGGGAGCGTGGTTACGTGCACTGAGTCATTGCTACGGGGTGACTTCAGCCTGGCTGCCTTTGAAAACAATCAGGGATTGATGGCTAGTGGGTGGTGGTGTGCATGGAGCCCTGAGGTTTTTCCTCTTCAAAGCACAGCTCTTACACTCCAGAATTATGTAATTCAAAAACAATCCACTAATGCTCATCCGTTTTAAGAATGAAATGAATTTTTTTTTTTTTTCGCTGCCTGTGGAAGGTTTGAAGTCAAAACCAAACTGCTGCATCCCTCACCAGTCCAAACCAGTGGCACCCACCCATGCCAGCCTCTCTCGTGGTGCTTTTTGGGGAGATAAACTTCCCAGAGGTGAATATTGCCTTGCACTGGGAAAAAACCCCCACGTGCTGACGGACACATCTGTATCCAGGCTGGTTTCCACAGGGAAACTGTGCAGCTCTGTGGGATTTGCTTGGACACAGCACTCACCAGCTCCAATTCTTCAAAGGAACGAGACCTTATTTAACATAGGAAATAACATGTTTAAGATTTTTTCCCCAAAACAGCTTCTCTACTGTAATTTAGGTGCGTTTGAGGCAACAACAACAAACGGAATCAGGGAACTGGAAGTTTATTCTCTTTGCAGAGCACAGCTTGCTGTTGTATATGATGAAGTACATAGAAAGCCTGGAAAAAACTTGGATGGGAGTTCAAACACTGATGTTTTAAAGATGAAAGGGTGTTCTGCGATTAAATGTTTAAATAAAGTTTTCTGGTACTAAATCATTTAAACATTTTCGCATTCCTCACATTTCTAGAAGCGCCGTTGGCTTTTATTTATTGTCATAACCCAGTGCCCTCAGCAAGCCACCAGGGCCACTTGAGGCAACCTGCTTTCCAAAGGGAAAGTTCTTTCCGGATGGTAAAAAGTCAGGAAGAACAAGGGAGCCTGAGCCTTATTCTCCACCCCCCATTTATTCTCCAAGCCCCGTCATATTTTCCTTTTTTTTTTTTTTACAAATAAATCCTCCCATGCTGCACATGGGCACAGCCAGGTTCTGCTCCAAATATTGACCAGAAATTCAAAGTAACTCCACAGACTTCACCGTGGTTGTATTCAGACAGCTGAAAATCAACAGAAATTGGCCTGGGTGTTCAAATTGTCTTTTTTAGCAGCTCTCAGGCTGTTGCAGGGTGCTGTTAGTGATGAAGTCAGAATTGCTCATGGGGACACAGAGCAAGGCTCCACCACCAGGGCCTCAAACAGCCCCAGGAAGAGGAAAACCTGAAGTCCTCGAGCTTTTTAGGAAGGTACAACTCATGAAACCACCAAGCCCAACGCTCCAGCCCAGCAATGCAAGGAAGCTCCGACCTGGCCTCTCCCAGCTCTGCCACAAAGCTTCGAGGAACTGCAGAGAGATCCAGGAAAAATGGGGATAAACCTGCCACGAGCCAATTAAGAGTGGAAGTGCTGGCGAGGTTTTTCCTGCAGGACAACGCAGCAGTAGCAGAGGAACAAAAATCTGAATTTCTCCTGTGACAGAGCTCAATAAACAAAACGTGGTGTGGTTTCCAAAGCCAGAAGATAACTGGGCTCAGTCACCCAGCACGCTGCTGCCGACCCCGATGTCCTTCTTTCCTTGTAAATCCATCATTAAGGAATAAAAACAACAGCCCAGGCTCAAGGGGACATTCATGAGTGGCGAGCCCTGCTCGGGATCCCTGGTGGTTCCATCCCTGCTGCTCTCCACTGAACCTCTCCCCAGGAGCTCCCAGGGCTGTTTGGCTAACACGGCCCAGGATAAAACTCCCTATTTATTTTGGCACCCTGCACTCCCAAGGCCCTAAAACCCAAATAAAGCCCGTTCCCCTCTGTGTGTATCTCCAGCTATTGACACTGCTCGGGACCAATTTGCAAATCCAAACAAACGCTCTGTTGTGTAATGGGGCTGGAAAAACAATCAGGAAGGGGCTGGGGGTGTGCTCACAGGTTCCTGCTGAGGGAGGGCTGGAAGGGATTACAAGAAATTCAACTTTTACTCTGATAACAACAGGGGCTATTTTCTGCCCATGACATCACGCTCCCAACCTGCCACGGAGCAGAGATGGTGCTGGTGGAAGTCACGGAGGACTTTGCTGGTTGTGCCAGTGGCCAACATCCTACAGTTCCCTCTTAAAAATAGTGATTTTTCTTTTCTTTTCCAGTGCCTCGCAACCACCCAAATCCTCTCTGCTGGCTCAGCTGATCTGAGGATAAATCACAGCATTCCGAATCCATGTGAACAAGCCCAGACCCTCCAACCTGCAGGGAATGATGGGGGCACAACTTTTCTGCCCTGTTCAGTAGAGAGAAGATGAATTGTGCCCTTCAAATGGCTCTTCTCACTGCTGGCTGCAGTTAAGTATCTAAAAAAACCATCTCAGACAGGGACATTGCATTATTCTGAGATTAAGTGCAAGAATTGCTACCCAAACACCATCAAAATGGTCCAAAACATTATTAGCTCTTTAATCACATACAAAAGCAACATCCCACTAAGGGAATGTCATTGCCTGGATGACTCTGGATAGGAAATGGAGCTGGAAGTGGATTGTGAGAATAAATACATTGGTGTGTTCTACCTGCAGACACAGAAATGATGTATAAGTGGTGGCATTAAGCTACACCTACAAAACTGAAGGATGTCAGGGGCTGGAAAAGCACAATGCTGTGCAGGGCAGGGTGAAGTTAAAACTCTTATTCATGAGTCCATTATTTCAGAACCAATGGTTGAAACTAAGAGCTGCCACAAACTTCTCCTGCAGCTTGAAGGACCAACCCAGAGCCCCATTGCAGCCACCACAGGGGCTCTGCTCAGCAGAAAAAGGGTCTCCTTTCAATGCAATGGAGAAGGCAGAGCAACGACTCTATTTTAGCTCTGTTGCTATGAAATGTCTACAAAAATAAGTCCTGCTTGTGCCCTCCCTGAGGCACATCCCTGTCCTGCTCCTCTCGCAGCCCTGTCCCAGCCAGAGCCTGGCCTTGGCCAAACTCACCTGGTTTCAGGTTTCCTGACAAACCCCGAAACATAAATACATCCCTAATTCTGCTGGGGAAGCTGAGCCAAGTTTCTGGCAGGGCTGTGCTTGGGATTGAAACAAGGGGGGGAAAAAACCACTGTGGTTTTGACCCAAAACCAAGACCCCCCCCCACCAAACTTGGCAGTTCCGACTGATTTTTATTTTGACTCAAAACTCAGGGCTCCAACACCTCACTTGGGGAGGGGGATTTTCAGAGCCCTGCAGGACATCCAGCTCCCTGCCAGACACTGGATATCTTGGTGGAAGTGTGCTACTCCAGTGCCATGGAGAGGAAATCCCAGCTTTCACTGCAGCACAAACCCCAGAACACGGGAGGCTGCTCCTAAACCCTCCCTGCAAATCTCATCCGTGCCCAGAGCCCAGCACTCGGAGGCTGCACACAAACAGAGCTGCAGGCATCTTTCCGAGGGCTGCAGGGGCGAGTTTAAAAGCAGGATGTTTGGCTGAGCTGCTCTTCCCTCAAATAAACACCCACGGCCTCGCTGGAACAGAGAGGCACCGCTCTGGGAGCGCTGCAGTCGCTGCATTTCCACAGAGCCAGCCTCGAGCTCCCCTGGCTCTGGGAGTGCCACCAGCCTGGCTGGCACCTGGGGAGGGCAGCGACGGCCACAGCTCTCCAAGGGCCACGCTGGAATTCTGGCATGTGGAGGGAAGGGTTTTCTCATCCCCCCTTTCTCACGGACCTGCTGGGTTGAGTTAGTCAGAAAAACTCTGTTTTGGAAGCTGTGAAATGCTGAATTGGTGAGAATTTCTTTCTGCATCACAGTCTGCTGCATCACAGCTCAGGGAATCAATCCAAGCTGATGCTCCCATTCTGGGAGTGGATCTGCATTCACCACTCACTGTTGCCTTTGTAGTCTGGAGACCACCAAACCTGCAGTGTGTGCAACTGCACCACTCAGCAGGAGCCAGAGTCTCACCCCTGTGCCACCACCAACCCAGGATAAAGACACAGCACTTGGAGAAACATTTCTGCTGCCTGCTCTTCATGCACCCCACACGCTGCTTCAGCTCCTTCATGTGACACAAGCACTAAGCACAACTACAAAGGAGAAATAAGGAGTAGAAGCTCCAAGATAAGCCTGTGCTGTTTCCCTCGGGTGGCTGCATTCACCCAGGCACTGCAGAAATGCCCCTTCTCTGTTAAACCATCCTGTGCCCACCCTCACCACTCTCCTGGGCTACTGAAGGCTGGTTGTGAGGAGTTTGGTACCCACTGCAGCTGGCACTAGTGAGTTATTAATGCCTGAACCAATTTCAGTCACCTGCCTGCCTTGGAAGCACCCCCTGAATCCCTAAAACCTTCCTGGGTGTTTGAACAGGGTGGAGAACACAACTCCAAATCCCAGGGGATGCTTCTGTGCTCACACACCAAACACAGCCCCAGGGACGTGCACTGAGGCAGCCTGACCGACAGAAGAGCTCGAGAAACAAATAAAGCCAAAATTTAACAACCTCTAATCCAAGCACTGATGGCTGGAGGTGGCAGGGCCACGGCACACCCCCAACCCCAGTGCTCCCTGTGCCCCACCCCACGATGCTCCAAGGTGGGACGGCTCCAAAGGCAGCCCCAAATCCCAGGAGTACAAACACCACTGAGGGAGCACAGAGGCAGGAGGAAAAGCTCTGGGGGCTGGGGGAGAGGCAGGCAGCCACGACCCAGGCGGTGCCAGCTTCGCCCCGGCCCGGCCCCACTGCGGGGGAACGGCTTTGGGAGGCAGCTGGTTCTCATTGAGAGCCTCTGCAGCCTGCATGGGGGGAGAGAGCCTGCAGGGAAGGGCACGGGGAGGGGCCAGAGGATGGGGATTAAAATAATATTGTGTCGAAATCTCAATGAGAGGGAGGAAAGGGGGAAGAGCAGAGAAAGCGGCGCTTTCTGCGAGGCAGCGCCGGCGATCCAGCCCGAGGCTGAGCTGGGATTATCTGCTGGCTCCCAGCAATGCTCTGCTGCTGCTGGCTTTGTCCTCATTTAAACCTGGATTGATCCTACTGCACGTACCCAGCCAGGGCAGCTCCTTCCCTGCAGCCCAGGGCTCCCACAGTGGACAATGCACTCACAAAACCTTCCACAGCTTGGTCTGGGCACAGACAGCCCCTCTCTGGGACAGCCCTTCCATCAGCACCTTCTGTTTTATGGGGTTTTCTACACTGTTTCTGTGTTTTAAAATGATCAGTTCCACAGTGCAGCCCGCTGGGATGTGCATGGATACACCAGGCTGGAAGGGAAAGGGCTCCAGCCCCACTCCAACAAAACCTGTTTGGTGACAGACCTGATCTAAACATGCACAATCCAGGATGTGAGACAGGTTCTCCCGTTTTCCCTTCTGAGATTCAATTTCTTTGGAAAAAAAAACCATTTCAAGCCAAGAATCAAGAAACTCCACAATATTATTTTTACTGTTCACCTTTGTTTGAATACTAGCTATAGCCCAACTCAGTCTCTTGTGCTTGGTTCTCACTGCCAAGATCTCAGCTGAGTTTTCTGGGACCAACCATTCCCAATTCTCCAAGCATACACAGGTTTCCTCTCACCCTTTTTCCTCTCACTTCCTTGCAGGGAAGGGCCATGGAGAGAACCATCCTTGGGGCTGTACCAATGACACACAGCAGCACATGCAGCTCCAGCACCCGTTTCCTACAGGAATAAGCCCTGGGCATCCAGTTTCCTTGAAAGCTTTGAAAAGCCACGCTCAGCTTTTCCTTCCTGCAGGTTTAACATGAGCTGACGCTTCCCAGCGAGGCAGCAGAGCTCGGGGGACTGCAGGGCTCAGCACATAAAACACCCAGAGCTGCAGCCTTTGAAGCAGAGCCCTTCAAAGACAGGCACATACCAAATCTACTGAGGTTTTCTACACAAACAAATTCAGCATGGCAAGAGCAAAACTAATTTGCAAAGATCTTTTAATGTTGGAAGTCTCAAATGACCGACCCTTTCAAGCACAGCTGAATTCAATCCTGCTCTGAAGGTCTGCACTGGCGATTCAACATGGAAAAGACACGGAGATTTCAAAATATGTGGCTGTGATTACTGGGGAATAAAGAATGACTCCAATTTTCTTGTTCCAGTGATGAAGAAGCTGCCCAGTGTGCTCCTAGTCTGTAACCTGTGAAATGAGTGACTTTTTTTTTTTAAAACATAATTCTGCTGACATTTCCCTTCCATTCAAATAACTCAGCAATGGGGGAAGAGCAGCTCCCTGTACCCACAGGATCTTTACCTTGGTTTGTATTCTGCCAGGCATTTCCTTGTTCTGCTGGGGGTGGAAGTCCCCTCAGTCACACACATCCCTTTGTGCAAGCACTGAACAGGCCCAGTGCAAATGGAAGAGTCAGACAAATTCCCATGCTGGAAACCCCTGTGGCATTCATTTAAAGATGAGCCAGAGCAGACACGGGCCCGTTCTGGGTCTGGCCCTCCACACAGCTCCTGGAACACCACCCGGGGGTTTGGGGGGCTGGGATGTCCCCACCAGAGACAGGAGCAATCCCACAATGGGTAAGGCTGGGAAAGCCCTCTAAGATCAGCAGCTCCAACCACTCTACTCGTCCCCAGGTGCCACAGCCACATGGCTTTTGCATCCCTTCAGGCATGGTGACTCCATGTGCCAGGGCTGGACAGCCCTTGTGGGGTAAAATTTTCCCAAATATCCATCCTAAACCTCTGCTGGCACAACACCCAACAGCATCCAACACCCCTGAACTGGCACAGCCACACTGACCCAGCTCTTCCCCAGGAACAGATCCAACATGCCATGGATGCAACTCCCACCCACGTCCTCACCTGCCCCCTGCAAACCCACAGGAACGCACCTGAGCTGGAGCGGGGAGCCCCCAGGCAGGGCTTGCAAACTGCAGAGCTGCCACCCAGCTCAGGCCCCAGCCATAAAACGAGCTCCACAATAGTGTTATTTATTTTTTTGGAGTCACAAATGATTTCCAGCAGCAGGAGGGTGAGGGATGCGGCGCTGGACCCGGCACCCGGCCAGTCTCATAAATGGTTGGCAGCCAGCAGAGCAGCAAACCCATTCCTATTGAAATCAGCTTGTTACTACTAATTTTTACTGGCTTCCTGGTCGATTCATAAAGTTTTGTTGGGGTTTTTTTTTGTGTTCTGTTGGGGTTTTTTTTGCGGATCTCAGAAAGCAACTCCACGACACTTGAGGGGAGCTGAGCCCTGGCCATGCCACCAAGGACTGCTCTGCACCCAGCCAGGCACCCACAGCCTCTCTGGAAACACAACAGTGTTTCCAGGGCTTCATAAAACCTCAGCAGAAAGTTCTCCAGAGCAGGCCAAAATCCAAACCTGCTGGATTCAGTTTGACAGTGATCAGAGCAGCCCGAGCCCTCAGGGGCAGCTGCAGGCACACAATTCCCAGGGAGGGATTGGGTCTGAGGCACTGAACTGCCCATTTTCACATCTGCCCCTTCTCTGCACAGCTGGATACCCCGAGCTGCTGCACCAGACAGACCCAACCAGATCTAACCTTGGAGCCTGAGCTTTTTATAAGCACCAGTGACTGTTTGCTGTGAGACTTGGCAAAGCTTTGGATCATAGAACCATGGAATGGTTTGGGTTGGAAGAGACCTTTAAGATCATCCTGTTCCACCCCCTTCCACGGGCAGGGACACCTCCCACCACACCAGGTTGCTCAGAGCTCCATCCAAGCTGGCCTTAAACACTTCCAGGCTGAGAGCTCCTGTTGGGTTATATCACTACTCCTCTGGATTTTAAGAAGAATGCTGGAAAAAATACTTATAGCTCATTTTTACCTATAGATCTCACTGTAGCATTTAAAGAACAACAAATTAAAAAAAAAATTAAAAAAACAGGCAAAAAATCAGGACACAATGACTGTGTTTGCCACAGAGCTGAGGGCAAGATGCAGCATTGCTTCCAAAGGAGCAACATTTATTCAGGACTAAGGGAAAGCAGAACCCTGGGAGTTCCCAGCCAGCAGAGCCCGTGTTTGCCTTCCTGTGCAGGACAGGGATGCTCCCAGACCCCACAGCCTGACGCAGGGGGGATGAATCAAGTGCCTCATTCTTCCCCCTGGACAAACTTGGCTTTTCCCAGCCGGGCTCGCACAAACGGGGCCTTGTGTGAGCTCCACGCTCAGGAACAGGAACAGGCTTTGGAGCAGCCAGGAGGGGAGAAGAAAGAGCAAAGGCAAGAAAAGGGATGTGCTCTGCACAGCACGTCCATCCCAGCAGGAGCCTCTGCAGACAGAGGGGTAAATCTAAAAACCTCATCAGAGAAACAGAATGGGTTGGAAGGGCTCATCTCGTCCCACCTTCCATGACACCAGGCTGCTCCAAGCCCAATGCAGCACTTCCAGGGATGGGGCAGGCACAGTTCCTCTGGGCAGCCTGTGCCAGGGCCTCACCCAGCACTCATCACCCACCACCTGAGGTACCTTTGTCCCTGATTTGACAGACAACTTTGCATCACTCAGTGTGAAAGCACAAAGCAGCTGGCACTTTTTTTTTTTTTCAAGTCTTTAACATTCTTTGGCTTCTCTCATGGAAAGATCTTAGCAAATGAGACCTTAATAAATGGAAAGAGCTGAAAAATAGCCTTTCTGCTGGCAGGTTCTGCTCCTGCTCATGGAATACACAGATAAAACCAACACAGTTTTGTCTCCCGCCCTTCCGTGGAGCCACTGTGAGAAATCCTGCCCCTGGCATCAAGAGATGCCCCTGCAGCAGCTGCAAGACTCCAACTTCTCCAGCCTGGAGGAAGGGACAGCCTGATCCTTCTGCCACATGCACTTAGGAGGAGGAACATCTCCAAAGCCATAAACCAAACACAGGAGCAGGAAGGGCAGGGCAGCTCTTCCAAGCCCAGGTGGGGACGTGGCCAAGCTGCAGCGGGGCCAGCAGAGCATCAGTGTCCAGCTGGGACAGCAAATGTGACACCAGGGCACTTCCATGAATCGCCATTGGGAAGGGAGGGATGGCTTTGGCCCAGCTTTTGCTCTGGGAATGCACTGGGAGTGGGTGGGGGATGCTGCAGGACAGGAGCACGTGGGCTCCTTGAACCCTCAGCAAAGACCTGCATCCCCCAGGAGCACAGAACTGCTGTGAAGGGAAAACAAACTCTCCACACATCCCTCTCTCTTGCACTGTTGGGAATTTGACTTTCTGGCAGGTTTCATACATGGGCTTTTATAACCTGAAAAGCAAAATGCTGAGGGCAGGGAGCAGCATCCCAGCCTGAGCCTGATCCCTGGCAGAGACCGCATCCCTGTGGGGAGGCAGGGACAGGCTGTGT
Organism: Passer domesticus; assembly: GCF_036417665.1. Lineage (NCBI taxonomy): Eukaryota > Metazoa > Chordata > Aves > Passeriformes > Passeridae > Passer > Passer domesticus. The sequence continues at coordinate 18,874,428 of NC_087487.1, read as the reverse complement.
TTTGTGAGGGTTTTCAGGCCTGGGCATCAGAGGCAACTCTTATCCATTTAAAGAATAAAATTAGGAAAATACAAGAAGAAAAAAGAGGGGGAAACCTGGAGTGTGGGGCTGATCAAGGAGATGCTGGGGCAGGAGAGGAGCTTTGGGTTTAATTCTGTTTATACCCTCTGATGCTGGTGGCTTTTTCCCCATATCCAAACCCTGGGATGAGGAACCAGCTTCTCCCTGAAGGAGAAGCTTCTCTGGGAAAGGGGTGGTGGGATGGGACAGCAGCACAGTCCAGCACTTCCAGGCCAGAGCTGTTTGATCCCTACTCCAGCCCCAGGAGCTGCAAAGGCCATTACCAGTCAGCATTAGCAGCCCTGCCAGAGGTCAGCCAAGACAGGCATTTCCATGTGAAATGTTTTTGTTCTTACAGAAAAAACACACCCAAACAGGAATCCAACAGTCCTGAGCACCCCAAGCCCAGACCCCAGTGCTGCACTCTCCACTCTCCCAGCACTCTGCCCTGGGTGATGCTTTTCTCCAGCTGAACACCCATTTTCTGGGGCTACAAAAAACCTGCAGAAGGACTTTTGACAAGGTGGGGAGACCCTGGCACAGTTTCCCAGAGCAGCTGTGGCTGCCCCTGGATCCCTGGAAGTGTCCAAGGCCAGGCTGGACCAGGAGCAGCCTGGGATGGTGGGAGGTGTTCCTGCCATGGTGAACAGGATGAGCTCTCCTCTCCCTCCCAACCCAAACCAGGATTTGATAAATCAGCCAAGGGCAAGGCACAGAGCGGGGGCAGAGCAAGGGCTGGGACAAACCCAAATCCCCAGGAGCCAGGTGGGACCTCAGTGAGCCAATGTCCCCCCGCTGCACCAGCAGCCAGGAGCAGGACCTGGGGCACTCTGCAGGACAGAGCTGGGAATCACAGCCCCAGGCTCTTGGGAAGCACAAAGAGCTGAGTCTCCTTTGCCAGTAAACTGAACCTGAGCTTCCAGGGGCTCAGGACACTTCAAAGCCCTCAGCAGCACTGAAGGGATGGACTTTTCAGCTGTGGAGCAGAGCAGCAAAATCCACACAAACAAGCAGTGTTCCAGAAAACCAGGTTTAGCCATCAGCAGCTCCCAACGACAGGGGGGATGTTTTTCCTGAGGTTTTTTTCCCCCCTCCTCCTTCCAGTTTGCCCTTTTTTTTTTTAAATTTCTTACTAAAAGCCAGCTCGAGCTCCCACACCACACAGCCCACTTGGGTCTGAGCATCCTCCAGAGGTAAAATGCTGAGTTAGGCCTTGGAGCCCGGGGAAGGAGGTGCCTTTGATGAAGAGCAAATCTCCAGACTTCAATGGCTCCGGTGAGCGCCACACATTTAATAAGTTATTTCCGTGGAAAACCTTGGTAACTCAGTTATGAATCAAGCCTATAAACACCTCTCACTCATCAAAGTGCCACAGAAAAATCTATTACTGGGACTGTGAACACAAGCCTCTCTCTACAGGTCCACTGTAAGAAGCCAAAATTCCTCCTTCAAAACATTCACCGTTTTCAAAGGTCATAAATACACTGTGTCCAGTATTCAGCAAATCCCTTTAAAAAGCAAAACACAGGCACAGGGAAAAAGGAAAGTTCAAACAAAGCCGGATCCATCGGATCCATGCTGCTTAAAGGACACAACCAGAGCTACATCAAAGGAACTTTTACTACCTAGAAAGTTGTATCCAACCCCTAATAGGGTGCAAGAATGTAATGTTTAGGCTACAAAGATTAAACTAATTTACTTTTAAGTAACTTGCTTACTTCCTGATGTTTCTTTTTTAAAAGAGTGATGCCTAGGTGCTCGGAGAAGTGAGGGATGTGATTATTCTGTGATTCAAGGCCAAACATCATAACTGCTCAATGAACCACAGACAAAAACATATTTTATCTGGGTCTTGTACTTTCTCCAAGAACTTGTAGGTTGAAAACATCCAGGCTAGCTGTGAAAATCCATCCCAATCCTAGGTAACAGAGGGAGAAAAAGCAACTTCAGAGTCTTGCCTCCAAGAGAACCATGCTCCCCAAATACTGCCCATGGACCCTTCACTTCAGGGCATCATCCTGCCTGGATCCCTGATGGAAAATTCTCCTTTGGGGCTCTGTGTGTACACACAAATACAGAGGCATCATCTGCAGAGCAGCTTTAATCTCTGCATCAGGCACGGGGTTTCACCAATATTGGCAAAACCAACCTTCTTCCACCCTTGTGCAGCCTGTGCCACTCCAGGCAGATGATCCCCAGGCTCTGGCAGCCAGTTTGGATTTTCCCCTTCCTTCTTCTGAACAAAGCCCAACTCCAGCTGCCCAGATTGTTTAGGGACAGCTCTCACTGTCCTCATTTCTAAGTGAGGCTGTTGGGTGGTTTTAGCAGCAGAGGGACATTCTCCACCTCCAGTCCAGCAGACACATGCCCTCCTGTCAGGCTGTTTGGGAGGCTGCTGCTCCTTGCTGCACAGGATGCAAAACCTCACAGGAACCCTGATGTTCCTCTTCAGGAGACCCTCAGCAAAAACCATCCCTTCCCACCTCCAGCAAATTCCTCAGCCTGTATGAAATTAATTTCCCCATCCCACACTACTGTCCTGTCTGAGCCCTGCACTAATCCCAAGACCAAGAGCCCTGCCCTACAAACCCATTTTATACAAGCAGCTGTCTCTGGCTTGAGGAACACCTCCACAGCTGCACAGACACTGCCAGAGCCCATGCTCTGCACGGATGGAGCCACCTCTCCACACAAGACACGGGTACAGGTGGCACCACCAAGGTCCACTGCCACCAAGGCATGGCCACCCACCAGCTCAGGTACAGCTCACTGCTCCAGCTCCTGGTTTGCTGGCCCAACATGAGTTATCCCACAGGGTTTTCATGGAAAAAACAACCACATGGAGGAAATCTCTCCCTCCAGCTTTGACCTAGGGTGCTTCTCTTCCATTGGCAAGTTGTCTAACTTAAAAAAAATTCTTGCTGCTTGCTCAATGCTCTGAACAACTTCTTCATCTACTTATGATTTTCCCAGGTGGAATACTCTCTGCTGATGGATGAAGCACTGCTATCAACAGGATTTGGACACAAATGGCTGGCTCCAGAATCAATGATCCCTTCACCTTCTGCTCCAAAGGAATGGCAGAACTCCAGGAGCCCCCCACCATGGCAAGCACAAACGGGATGTGGAAAATCCCCCTGCCCTCCATAAATCCCCTGGCTCCAGGGGTTCACCACCACCCCAGACAGACACCTTTATGTAAAAGAAAGGAGCACGCCTGCACCTCTGTGAAAGGGACAGCCCTGAAAGGCCAGGGAGCAGCTCCCAGAGCTTCCCCACCTTCCCTTCCAGGGATTAATCCATGATTCACCCCACAGCTGGAGAGGCTGCCCTTGGTGCCAGCCCCAGGCAGGGCCAGAAGCTGCACATGAGCAAAGCCCAGGGAGGGCAGGGTGCTGCTCTGAGGCTCTCCCAGTCACCCCAGCTCTCCCAGGGGGGTTCCAACATCCACAGCCAAGTGGGAAAAGCCTCCACAGCGAGCAGAGAATTCCTCTCTGAAGCACACTGGAAAATAGATGCACTTTATTTCCCGTTGGCAAAGTGAAACTATGGAGGAAAGCTGTTTAATATAAAAACATCTGACAAAGCACCTCCAGGATGTATTTTTTTGCATCAAAGAAGTAGCTCTTGGCAACAGGCTCGTTCCTCCGACCAGGAGAGGTTTTTAGCCAAACCCTGATTGTTCTAGACTGCACAGGGGAAGACAAGCCAGCAAACCTACAGTTAAATAGGAAAGAAAAAAAAGAAACCAAAACCATTACCGGCCCAAACAAACATCTGTCTGTGATTAAACTGGATGCACAGATACGTTGTGTCTTTTTTAAAGGATTTCTTTCTGCAGGAAGGGAGGGGAGAAGGGATGAAAAGGCTCCAGGGTGGTGCTGGGTCAGACCCAGCCCCCAGCCCAGACCTGTCACTGGCACAGCAAAGCCAGAGCCTGTCCTCAAAACCCAGCTTTTCCCCCCAGAAGAAACTGCTGTCCTATTACTGACAAAAATACCCTTTTTTTCTATTAACAGGTAATTCCAGAACCTCTCCCCCAGCCCGGAAAGGGCAATGTTTGCCCAGTTGCCACACACATCCGCCTGACAGATTTAATGGGCTTTTTTTTTTTTCCTACTCCTAACACACAGGATCTTCATAAATTTCCTTGTTAGCATAAATCCTGCAGCCTGTTATTTCTGGGGGGGAGAGGAAGGGAGACGTTCACTTTCTCCATTCAGTGGGTTTTAAAATATGCTTCCTTAAGTTCATCCTAAATATTGCTGGAAGCAGAAAAAACCCTCTGGCTCTCTCCTGGAGCCATGGCATCACCTCAGCAGGGCTGAGTCACCAGCTGGGATGGATGCTCCTGCCTTCTTTCTCCCTTTGATGGTACAGAGACCCTGCTCCCCAAATCCAATGCTCCCAGCCCCACCACTGCCCTGCAAAAACTTCCCCATCTTAAAAAGAAAAAAACCAACCAGAAATAATTTAAATAAGCTTCTGCCCATTCAGTCTGTTTTTTCTCTCTGTTAATTCTCAGCTTTCCTCCACCATCATCAGTCACCAAGCACAGCTCATCTCCACGTGGAGCTCAGCACCTTCTGGACATCAGCAGAGCTGCTGGGAATAAATTCAGACCCATGCTTCCACTCCCAGGTGGAAAACACCTTCCTGCTGCTCTGGAGCACGGACAGAACTCATCCCTCCTCCAACAAAGCACCAATTCAACACTTCTTCTTTAGGATGCACATTTTCAGCTACACATGGGTTCACCAGAGCTGAAACTCAGAGTTTTAACACATGGAAGTGATTTCGAAGTTTAAAAAAACTCCAAAATAACTATTTTTGGAAAAAACAATCAGCACCTTCCCTGGGGATGGTCAAGTCAGCACAGAGACCTAAAGATGCAAGGCCACCTCTTGCTCTCCCACCTGCCCTCCCCTATTTAAAGCCACCACTAACAAGAAGTTTGCCCAACGCTCATCACGGTGCTTTTTCAACAGGAATGGGGCTATTCCATGGGTTTTAAGAAAAAGTCCTTCCCAGGGCCAGTGAGGGAGAGCCTGTGGGACTCAGAGGAAGGCAGGCAATCCCAAAGCCCATGGCAGCTGCTCCATCCCATCCCACCCCATCCCTGCAGAGAGGCTCAGCCCTCCACACGCCTGGCAAGTCTAACGGGTACAGCAGCTTCTTGGCATGTGCTGGAGGAGCCAAGTCTGAGGGGAAGGGGAAAAAAAAAAAAATTACTACAAATGTTCCACCAATTATGAGTCACGAGGCCGAGCTTTTGTTCCTGCCTTGCTGGATTTTGCCCTTTCCCTGGTATTTCCCCAGCCCCGGCCGGCAGCCGCGGGGACGCCAGGACTGGCCAAGGCTCTGCTGGCTCCCGGGGGACAGACAGGCTCAGCCCAGGCCAGGGACCCACCTGGGCTTAAAACACAGCCCCCAAACAGCAGTTCTGCTCAGCTCTGCTCCCCAGGCAGGAGTGAATGTAAGCAGGAAAAGATGGAGAATGTTTGTGCTGAATGTGGCGCTGCCTGAGCTCAGGAGGAGGAACCTGCAGGGTCAGACACCTCCAAGCGCCTTTTCCCACCAACCCAGACCTTCCCAGGCATTGCACCTCACTGGGAAAGCAGGAGCACCCCCATTCCTAGGGAAAAGCTGTGGCTGGACACTGACCCTTACACAAACAACTTTGTTCCAAGACCTAAATGCTGTGAACAGGAGATGAAGAGGGCTCTGGGGTATCATCCATGGATCCAGGTCACATCCACCCAACCACCCACAGCTTGTGCTCCCCGTTAGTGCTAACTGTTTCTCTGAACTTCACAGTGAGCCTGCCACTTCTCTCAACAATTTCCCTCTTTTTAAGGGCAATATGTTAGCCATGGAAGGTTCTACTTCAAAAAAAAAAGGGTTTGTTATTTTTTTAAACTAATACATATGACAGAGATCATCTTTTGCCTTCATGCTAAAACCTCCTGTTTAGAAGTTCATCAAGTAAAGGAGAAATAGGAGAAGAATAGCTCTCTTTGTTACACAAAATTGAATTTTGTGGCTTTAGTAGGAAAAGCCTTTTTGATGATCAAAGCTGGAATAAATAGCAGTGGCTTGATGCTAGATCCAAAATGTACTTATTTTTGGAAGACAAGTTAAATGCACACTGAGTACACAAGAGGAGGCAGGGAGGACCACGTGCCTTGTGTATCACTCCCACAGACCTACACTTCAAGCAGAGCTATTAAATGAGTTGAAATGGAGAATAAACAAACTGAAATGTGGCAGGTAGACTGGAGCCTAAGTGGGTTTTTCCCTTGTACTTCCCCGTGATGACATGTATGGGTTAACTTCAGCAGGGCTCTTATCCTCTTTCAGCAATCGTGAGCACTGGGGAAAAATAAATCACCCAGCCCCAGACTCTTATTAAAAGTTACACCATTGGAAACAGCACAGGGGAGAGGAGGGATCTGGTTTCAGCACAATCTTGGTCACATGTTATCATTATATTATTCAAGGAAAAGTTAAAATCTCTCTTCTTTCCAGCAAACCCACCAGATGTCCCATAAAGACTGAGCCATGAGGGAAGCTAAACCATTACACCGTCAGGAACCCCGCTTTTCCAACTTGGCTGCTGTAATTAATGCCAATTATCAAGTTAGAACAAAAGCCACGGGCACTGGGAGCTTTAGGGATGTGCATGCAGCCCTAGGACTGTTTGTTAGGAATTGCAGAGATATATTTATTAAAGCACAGGGCTAAATGATCCCAGTCCTGCAATCAATTGTTCCCCTGCCCTGGACACTTGGCAGCACAATAAAAGCCTGTGGGCCACCACAGGGACACCTGAAAGGACAAGAAAGGAAAATCCCCAGAGGGAAATGTGCCACTGTGCCAGGATACAGACTCCGTGCTGTTTGAACACCCTCTGGGGTTGGGATCAGCCTAAGCATCCCGAGGAATGCCCAAGTCTCACCAAACTTCTCACCAAACTGATCATGAACTCTTGCAAGGAAAGAAAAATAAGATAAATGCCACAGCCAAGGGACCAGTACCCCCAAGGTCCCCTCCAGCACCCCCTGGACTCACAGCATCCCCCAGGTGAGCAGCAGATCCCATCCATGTGCCCAGCAATCCAGCCAGGAGCCTCAGAGGTGTCCAAGCTGCTGAAGGAGGCACGTGGGGCTCCACCAAAACCCACGTTTGTCTGCCTTCATCCCAGCCCTCAGACCATGAACCAGGCAAAGAAATTAAACCTGGTCCTACAGCCAGGCCCCTCCTGTCCCACGGTCAACCCCCAGCTGGGGTGAAACACCAAGGACAGAGATGTGGGAAGGACAGAGATGTGGGAAGGACAGAGATGTGGGAAGGACAGAGATGTGGGAAGGACAGAGATGTGGGAAGGACAGCCGCAGCCCTCCTGCTGTCAGTAAAACCACCCCGGGCCCTGCAGAGCCCCATTAAGCGAATGAAAGGTTGCAGGGTGGGGCAGAGCAAAAACCAGGACCTAATTAAGCCGAGCTTTGTTCAGGATCTTCAATGGCTCCGTAGCTGGGAGCCTGCTCATGAAAGCAGGGACTGCAGCCCGGGGCCAGGGCCCAACAGGTAACACCAGCCCGACGGTCCCGGCAAGAACCTCCCAGAGCAGCAGCTCTGGAAGGGCCCTGCTGCCATGCCATGGCAATGGGGAGAGCCCAGACACGGCCCCACAGCAGCTCTGAACGGCCCCGCTGCCATGCCATGGCAATGGGGAGAGCCCAGGCCCAGCCCCACAGCAGCCATGGCCCCACAGCAGCTCTGAACGGCCCTGCCATGGCAATGGGGAGAGCCCAGAGCCCAGGGCCCAGCCCCACAGCAGCCATGGCCCCACAGCAGCTCTGAACGGCCCTGCCATGGAAATGGGGAGAGCCCAGAGCCCAGGGCCCAGCCCCACAGCAGCCATGGCCCCACAGCAGCTCTGAACGGCCCTGCCATGGAAATGGGGAGAGCCCAGGGCCCAGCCCCACAGCAGCCATGGCCCCAAAGCAGCTCTGAACGGCCCTGCCATGGCAATGCGGAGAGCCCAGGCCCAGCCCCACAGCAGCCATGGCTCCACAGCAGCTCTGAATGGCCCTGCCATGGAAATGGGGAGGGTCCAGAGCCCAGCCCCACAGCAGCCATGGCCCCACAGACTGGGATCCATCCTGGGGCCTCCACACAGGACACCGTGGCCCTGTGGTCACCTCCACACGTCCCTGCTCACCCCACAAACAGCATCTTATCTCAACATGCAGAGCACAGACTTCTGTGAAAAAAACAACTCAAATAACTGCTCTTTTTGTCCTTCTCTTCGCATCCAGAGCACAAACCAGGAGCAGGATCAGGATCCCATCCCCTCCTGCTGTCCTGCCCCACAACCAGCCCCCCACGGCAGGGAAAGGCACCAACAGCTGCCAACCTGAGAAATCTCCGGGCGTGACGTTGGGAGAGTTTGTAGCCTCTGTTTCAGTGTAAGACAACGTGGAATCTGATAGATCTGAGGGGGAAAAAAAGGGAAAAAAAAGCACTTTTAGTCCTGCTGCGTTTGCCAGCACTACGTGAGCACCCGTGGCTGCTGGGCTTCCCACCACCTCCCCAAGAGAAACTCTCCTCAGAGCCAGAAAGCAGCCATTAACTTTGTAGCTCCACCACGCAAATGCAAAGTTTGAATTGCCTCGACCACAAAAATAACTCCAGTTAAGTTGATCAAACAAGTAGGAACTTGGTGCTTACTGGATAAAGTTACATTAAGCCTCTAAACAAGTCAGAGTTACTATACTTAATTATCACCATTAAAATTCTTGAAGCTGTTTATTCTTGCTTCCTTCCTTCCTCTTTGCTGAAGCGAAGGAAACTTTGTTTTAACAAGTTAAGAGTCTTTGTTATTCTCTCTTGCTTACACCCCTCTAATTAAGTGCTCAACTGTTTGCTCACAGATTAACTATTATTTTTCCAATCAAACAAGCCAGTGAAGCAAATTTCAACCCCTGGCTGTTGTTTTAATAAAGTCACGTGTCGCCCACTATCATCTCTCCCTGCAGCACAAGCAGTTTCTAAAAGGAATTAACTTGGAAGGGGGAGTGCAGGGAGGGACAACTCCTCTCTTTTGCCTCCATACCTAACAAAAAAAAAAAAGAAAAAAAAGCCACCAGCAGCCAAGTTGGCCTTGCAGGCTGCTCTGGTCACAGCCCTGTGGCGATGAAGGCGCCGGGCACGGGGTGCACACATGGCTGAGCTGCTCCCAGGCCTGGCAGGGCAGGGGCTCACCTTGGCAGGGGCAGCTCCTGCCTTCCCCCGGGGCTGGGTGGGACAGGCAGGCACTGCTGTCCCCTCCTATCCCTGCCAAACCCCGTTTGTCTGCTCCCTGTCCCTGCCCCATGGCAGCAAAAGCAGCTCCCCCTGGTCATTAACGCCGGTAAATCACTGAGGAGAAAGGCTCCAGCTGCACTGATCCCGGCAAGAAATCCAAGAGGGATGTGGGATTCCTCCCTTCCCTCCCATGTTCCCAGGCCTCTGCTTCCCATTTAATTGCACAAGAAGCAGGATGGCGAGGATGCAGCGATGCCAGCTCAAAACATCTCCAGGCCCACGTGCAGCACACAGGAGCAGGATCCAAGGCTGCCAGCACCCAGCATCCTGCACTCCACACCCAGCCTGGCCAGCCCAAAGCTGCTCTCACCCACTCTGCTTGGAAAACCTTTTACAACTCCCCAGGAAAAGTGACACCCCGCTCAGAAATGACACAGCTCCGAGTTTCAAAGGCTTTCCATCTCTTTGTAAGGAGCAGAGGAAGGGTAATAGCTGGTTCCTCCATGGAGCAGCACAGCCTGGCCCGTATGGAAATGGCACCCAGGAGCTCCCACTCCCGCAGATTACACACGCAGACAAAACATGACGTCTGGTAACCTTTCATTACGCCTTCATTAAAAATAGAGCTTCATATTATTTTGGAAAATATGCATGTGTCTACACGGTAATTTGGTAGGATAAACTGGCATCCATTTACTTCTTAAAACCGTCAGCTGATGCTTGCTCAGAAATAATGAGCAGCCATAAAACCCCGACTTGTTGGCTTTTGCCTGGCGTGCCAGGTAGGGCTGCCTCAGAACCAGCACCAGGGCTGCACCATGAAAGAGTTCCCCAGAGATCAAAAGAGACAAAACACGTACCCAGTGGCTTTTGCTCGTCATTAGGAGACAGCCGAGAGTAGGGAGGTGGTGGAGACTCTGGAAAAACAAAACTTCAGGTTAGTGCTGTCTTCGGTTTATCAACAACCCCTCTCGCTTTCTCTTTTGGGGTAGGAACTCTTCCAAGGTTATAAACACCCAGTGGAAAACAAAACACTTGGAAGCAACTGGAGACCAAGGCTTCCGTAATTTTTCAACAATGGGAGTTCCACCTTAAACTTTCAAAGTGGGCTTGGCTACTGAAAATGCTGCACTCCTGTGCCCCACATCTGTGCCTGGACACCCACAGACTGAGTCACACAAAACATCAAACTGCTCCCCAGGAGCCCCATTTCCGTCATCTGCACTGGGAGACAACCTTACAACACACAGGGCTCCCCAAACACTTCCCAAGCACTGAGAAGAAGGACTGGGTGATGAGAAGGCTCCTCCTGGCACACAGGGCTGGTACCCCTGGCTGGCTTCAGGCACCAAGCCATCCCAGTAACTTCAGTCCATCCCAAAAGGCCTCGGCACTCTGTGGCTCAGGAGCAGTGACCCCGATCCTGAATCCATCCCACATTGCTCCTGAGCTCGGCTCTGAGCAGCAGCACTGAGCAGTCCTGTGCTCCATGTCCAGCAAGCGCTCAGAGGTGCTTTGCTGGACCAGGTCATTCAACCAGGTCTCACTGTTCCTAGAAGGGTCAACACCATGGGGAAACTCCACGCCCTGATTACAAGGGTTTCTTTGCCCTTTTCATAGTATGACAGTGATGTTTCTTCAATGGTAACTTGCCAAAACTGAGTGTGCAGCCTGCTGGGCTGTATCAGCGTTGAGCAGGCACCGACTCCAGTGAGAAATTGCTCTGTTAAGTCCACCAGTGGCACCACACCGACCCCAGAGCAGGGAAACACGGGAGTGCTCCTCAGCCCCCACCCGGACCTGAGAGCACCCAGCCAGAACTGCAGCTCAGCCCGGCTGGGCTCCCCAAAAAGCACCTCAGCATCCCCCGTGTGACAGCTCTGGGGTCATCTACTGCTTCTCAGAAAAGCTTCCCCACTCCCCCTTAAGGGAGCAGGGTGCTCTTCTCACAGGGTTCTTACAGATCCCAAAATATAAAAAAATAAAGGTGCTGCTGTCCCCATGTGGAGGTAACAGCAGGACGTGGCTGTGCTGGTCCCACTCCAGACCTGCTGTCACCAGGGACTCGTTGGAAGCACCCCAGAACTTTCACACCCCACGGCAGATGGGGTGGGAAACACCAAGAGGATGATCCCTGCAGGGAGCCACTTGTGGAAAAAGGGCACCAAGGCCTTCTCCCGGCTCCTGTTACCAGCGCCCAGCCGGCGCGGGTGGGTCCTGGCACAGTCACCCGTTATCAAGGTGATAAGGAGCCACTTGATAACAGCTCTGCTTTCTACTACTCCCAGTGAGGGCTGGCAGCCGCTCACCGCTGGGAAAGCCACCACGGCTGCGGGAAAGGCACTGGGAAACTTCTCCCGTTTCATAAAAGAAATGCCCCGTTCCTAAAAACGCAGCTCAACTCCAACTGGAGCAAAAAAGCTGCCTCCAGCCTCTAGCGACCTTGGGGAGAAGCACGCCCAGAAGAGAAGTTTCTTTGAAAGAAGTGATGCAAAGCGAGGCAGGAGCCCAGATTGCAACAGAAATAATAAAATCAGAGTTCTTGCCAAAAAGAGGGACAGTCAGCATAGAATCATAGGATGGTTTGGGTGGGAAGGGACCTTAAAAATCATCTCGTTCCAGCTCTGCCATGGGCAGGGACACCTTCCACTGTCCCAGGCTGCTCCAAGTCCCATCCAACCTGGCCTGGGTCAGTCCCAAGGATCCAGGGGCAGCCCCAGCTTCTCTGGGCATCCTGTGCCAGGGCCTGCCCACCCTCCCAGGGAAGAATTCCTTCCCAATATCCCATCTAACCCTGCCCTCTGGCAGTGGGAATCCAGCTGTCCATTTTCATTACAGTTTTTGTGCAGCCTATTATTTCCATTTCTGCACCTCAAATTTCAACACGTCTCTGCTCCATGTAACCATGCCCTGCTGACATGGACACACGATCGAGTACTGCTGAAAGAAACAAAAAACCCCCAGCATGCCCAAACCCACGCCTTGAAAACGCTCATCTCTGCGCACGATTAAAAACCCCAAAAATAAAATAAAAAAAAAAAAAGAAAAAAAAAAAGAGAAACCCTGGAGAATTGCAGGAGCCCCCGCGGGTCCGGGGATCCCCGCGGCGGGGACATCCCCGCAGCCCCCCCGAAGCGCCTGCGGCTTTAAGCCGGCGGCGGTGACCGCCCGGCTCCGATACGAGCGAGCCAGGCTGGCGCCAGCGGGATGGAGCCGCCGATTATCGCCCGTCCGGCTCCTGGAGAGCGGGGAAACTCCGCGGGAAGGGGAAAAAACCAATAAAGAGAAAGGGCTTTTTACGCACAACTGGAAGCGCTGGTTCCGAGAGAGGGGGGATGCCCGGCGGGGACCCCGGAGCGGGCGCGTCCCCCCGGGCATCCCCGCAACCCCGCGGGCCCGGGGCAGCGCTGCCCACCAGGGCTCGGATAAACCCAGCAAGGGTCACAAAGCCCGAACCCCCAAATCGGTGCGTGTTTTTGCGGCGGGGAGGGGGGCACGGACCCGGCTCGCCGCGGCTCACCTGGCCCACAGAGGCGGCTGAAGTGGTAGGGGTTGCAGCAGACCGTGGGTCCGTCGGCGACGCCGAAGCTCTGGCACTCGCAGAGGGGCTTCAGCTCGGCGGGGTGCTGCAGGTCGGGCCAGCGGAACAGCTTGCCCAGGAGGAGGTGCGGGGGCGCCGCCAGGCCCCCCAGGCGCACCTCGGTGCGGGCCACCAAGACGCAGCCGCCGGGCATCCCCCCGCGGGACTCCACCGCCTCCAGCAGGCTGTCCAGCGAGCGCTCCTTCAGCCGCTTCAGCAGCGAGTAGGTGACGGCCTTCAGCTCCTGCTCCAGCAGCAGCAGCCGCGCCCGCGCCTCCCGGCCCCGCCGCTCCGGGGAGCCGCCGTCGGCCGCGCCGTCGGGGCCGGGGGCGGCGGCGGGGGGAGGTTGGGGGCCGCCCGGCTCCCGCTCCGAGAAGAGGCAGCAGGTCACGGTCCGGCCGTCGCTCTCCGGCGCGGAGCCGGGGGCGCGGAGCCGGGCCCCGCGCCGCTCCGCCATGGGGTCCCCGCGCGGCGCCGCCTCGCCCGCCGCCCCGCGCCGCTCCTCCGGCTCCCGCAGCAGCAGGCTGCGCGCTACCGCGCGGAGCTCCACCGAGGGGCTTTTCTCCGCGATCTTGCAGCTGCCGGTGGCTCCGAGGTCGTGGCCGCTCCTGGCGCTCCCATCTCCGCCGTCCCTGTCCGGAATGACGCGGCTCCTCCAAAGTCGCCGCACCAGCCCTGAGCGTTTGGACCTGAACATACGACCCGCGGGCGGCCGGGGGTCGCGTCGCTCTCCGCCGCCCCCCGCCCTCCTCCGCGGGGCTCCTCGCTCCGCCGCCGGCTCTATCTCATCGCAGCCCCGGAGCAGCCCGGACTCCCCGCGGCGCTGCTGCCCAGCGGATCTCGGACGGCCCGCGGCGGGGCCGCACCATGGGGGGGGCGGCGGGGCGGCGCGGGCATAGACGGCGCCGCGGGGGCCGCTCCCGTGGCGGCGCTGGGGCTCGGGCGCGCCGCGCCGTGCCCTACATCGGCTGCCAACGCGGGGCCGGGCGGGGAGCGGCGGGGGCGAGGGCCGGGGGGAGCCCGGGGCAGCGCTCGGCTGCGCCCCGCGGCCGCTCCACCATACAAGGTGGGGAGGAGCGGGGAAGCGCGCCCGGCGCGGGGGTGCCGCCCGGCGGGGAACCGGCGCCGGGGGCCGCTCGGAGGCGTCGGATCCCTTCAGCCAAAAATAGTATTAAGAAAAAAAAAAAAAAAAGTAAAAAAAAAATTATTAAAAAAAAAGGGGGAAAAAATTAAATCAGAAAGGCGAAGAAGCAGCAGCAGAGCCCGCAGCGCAGGCCGGTTGTCAGCGCGTCCCTCGTCCGCATCGCAGGGCGCGGCCCCGGTCCGGCGGGTCCGTGCGCGGCTCCCGGGGCCGCCGCCGCCGCCCGCTCGCGCCCGCCCGCCCCTCGCCGGCTTTTGTGTGGCCGGGGCGCGCGCGCGGGGCCCCTCGCGAGCGGCGCCGCCATTGGCTGCCGCCCATCATGTGCCAGTCTAGACACTCCGGCGGCTCCGCGCGGCACCGGCCCTTGCGCAAACACCGGCTCGGGTTTCCGACCGCTTAAAGCGCCCCGCGCCCCGCGCCGCCCCGCGCCCGCCCGCCGCCGGCCCCGCGCGGCCCCGCGCCGCCGGCGGGCGGGATGGGGGGGGGATCGCCCGGCGGGGAGCGGCGGAGCGGGGCCGGGGGGGGCGAGCGGGGCGCGGTGAAAGTAGGTCACGGCAGCGCGGGGGTTAACGCGCCCCCCCCCGGGCCGCGCGCCGGACACACCCCCGCGATGTATCAACTTGTCCGCCGTGGCAAAAGTTCAGGCCCCGCGCGCTCCCATTGGCCCGCGGCCGCGTGACGCGCGGCGCCGCCGCCTCCCATTGGCCGGCGGGAGGCGCGGGCCCCGCCCCGCTCCCGCCCCGGCGTGGCCGTGAATGAACGGCGGCGCCGGGAGCGCGCGGGGCCGGGAGCGGGGAACGAACGGGAGCGAACGGGAACGAACAGGGGGACGAACAGGGGGACGAACAGGGGGATGAACAGGGGGACAGGGACCGGCCCGGCCCGGCCCGGCCCACCGGGAGCCGCGGCCTCGTGTCGCGCCCCGCGGCTCCCCCCGGGCCGGGGATGGCACCCATCGCAGTAACCCTGCCCCGAATACCGAATAAATAAATAAATCAATTAATGTAAAGCAGCCGTTCCCGCGCGCCCGGGGCAGCGAGGGCCGGGGCTCGGAGCGGGGCGGCTTTGCCCGTCCTCGCTCCCATCCCGGGGATGCGGGGAGGGAAATTCCCCCAGCCTGGGATGGGAAACTGCTGGAGGAGAAGCTTGGGGCCAGCCTGGAGGCTTCGCTAATGAGCAAAAATTAATCTGGGCAGTTAATCCCCCGGCAGCTGATCAGTTAAGGGAAAAACACCCGAAACCAAATCAATGAAACTATTTCTACCAACAGATCCTGGGCAACCTGAATGTTTATAGTTTTTCTCTTGGAATCTTTTGGGTGGCTTTTTCCATACCTGAAGGCTTCTGTCCACATTTCCCCAAACCTGCCCTAATCCACTCAAGAATATAATTTTAATCTACTGGATGAAGACTACCATTTTTTTTAACAGCAAGCCTGATCAGTGCAATATCAAATACTCCCATTTAAAATCCATAGGTGTGTGCCACCAATGTTTGCACCAATGTGAACACAGAATGTAAATAGACCTTTCCATTTTGGGGTCACTTCTGAGCTGTAGGACCAGGGGCCAAGCTCCTTTTCCCTGCCATTTTGGGGTGGGGTTTAGGAAACGTGCAGCTTGCCTGGTTAAGGATATAAAAGCTCCCATAAAACCTGAGAGGGACCTGCTGCCCCTGACAGTGCAGCCACGTTTCACACAGTTTGGGCTGAAGTCACCTAACACCCCACTGTGGGAGGGAAATGCCTTTTTTCACAGTGAAAAGGCACAAAAGGGCTATAAAAAAATAAATTCAGGTTCAGACACGGAAGTAGATACTGGAATAATGCAATGGTTTGGGTTGGAAGGGACCTTAAAGCTCATTTGGTTTCTCCCCTTACCATGGGCAGGAACACCTTGCACTGTTCCAGCTTGCTCCAAGCCCTGCCCAGCCTGGTTTTGGGCACTTCCAGGGATGGATTTCCAGCCGTGGTGGGATCCCTGCCCATCCAGGCTGCTCCAGAGAGGTCCCAACCCTTGTTTAAAATCCCGACAGATCACCCTGCCCTGTGTGACCCCAGGATTCACCTCCCTGCACGCAGCTGATGCTTTTTGTCCCACCACTGTCTTTCCAAGCTGTCACCCGAATTACAACACGTCCCCAGTGTGCAATCCCCAGCATTTAAATATATATAAATCTTAAATATAGCACTGCAGGAGCTAAGAATAGGTCATTATCCCGAGCAGCGCTCACCCAGCGCTCTGTAATCACGGAGTGTGCAGGATGGCAGCAGAACAATGGGGCTTTCACGGCATGTGGAGCAGCCCAGCATCTCCACGGGCACAGGTATGCAGGAGCAGCCCCATCCCACCCGCAGTGCCACCCATCCCAGCCCCTGCAACAACAGCACATTGTTCCTGCTGCTGCCCCAGCGTGGGCAGCCCCAACAGAGCCCTCGATTGTGCCCAGCACAATGCACGGATAATTTATAGTAATGTTGGTTATTAAGGGATTGCTAGTGATTAACAGCAATGTCCTCTTTCACTGCCTTTTTTTTTTTTACCTCCTCCCTTTTTAAATTCTTTTTTGCTGTCATAATAACAAACATTCCTGGGAGATGCTCTGGAACACATCCTATAGGTCTTGGCAGGGAAGCTGGAGAGAGGCTTTTGAAAGCCTGCCAGTGTTATCTGACATGGATCTCCCAGGTAGGACAGAAAGCCAAATCCTCCTGGGTCCAAGAGGACCGTGGGTGGCCAGGAGGGCACCAACCTCTTCCCAAAGCCAAACTGCAGCTGGGATGGGGAAAAAAGGGGGACAGGGACCAGCCCTGCCATTGCCAGCACCCTCAAAGGCATCAGTAGAGCCCAAAGCCTGACTGTGGCACTCCAGGTGTTCTGTAAGGAAAATGAATACCATAATTTTCTGCTTATTTTTTAAAAAATCTCTAGTATTTGATACATTTCTGATAAAACAAAAGAATGCAGGGGTTAAAACACAAAATGAATAATTGACACTTAAATAATGTTGTAGGGGCTTGACTTGTAGGTTATTTTAATGTCTTGAAACTGGGGGGCAGATGGGGACCCCCAAGGGGTGGGGAGGACTGGGGGACACACTGCACCCCCTTTTCCCCCCAGGAATGGGGGCTCAGAGTGTCTGAGCCCAGCCAGAGGAACCACCACAGACCTGCTGCGCCAGAGCCAGGGGCTCTGCCAAAAACTCAAATGCCTCATAAAACCCTGCTGGTTTTGCTGGAAGCTGATTTTGAAAGGAACCAGAGAAAAAAGGTTTTGACAACATCAGAATGTCCCGTTTCCTTTGTTTTCATGACATTGCCATGATTTTCCAGTTCAAACTGACTTTTCTTTTTGCTCTTGCAAATGTTATACCCTGTGTGGTAACACACTGTGATAGGACCTTGGACCCTCTTCAAAATGGAAAAAGCTAAAATCAGAATGAGGCATTTTGATAAATCCAAAGTATTAAAAATATTGTGTTTGAAGAGTTTTCCTCCATGGAGCATTTCCCAGCTGCTGGACTCCACACTCCCAGAGCTCCTTGGCATCTCGAAACCCTTCGTGCAGAGATGTGATCTCACCTCAGCAGCTCAGGCTGTGCCCCCATCCTGGAGGAGCTGCAGCCTTGCCAAAACCCTTCCCATGGCATGTAACCACACTTTGCCAACTCTCCCGGGGCACAAAATCCTGCAATGGTTTGGTTTGGAGGGGATCTTAGAGCCCACCCAGCGCCACCCCTGCCATGGCAGGGACACCTTCCACTGTCCCAGGCTGCTCCAGCCCCAGTGTCCAGCCTGGCTTGGACATTCCAGGGATCCAGGGGCAGCCACAGCTGCTCTGGGCACCTGTGCCAGGTCTGCCCACCCTTCCAGGGAACAATTCCTAATTCCCAATATCCCATCCATCCTGGCAGTGGGAGCCATTCCCTGTCCCTGTGTCCTGTCCCTCCATTCCTTGTCCCCAGTCCCTCTCCAGCTCTCCTGGAGCCCCTTCAGGCCCTGGAAGGGTCTCTAAGATTTCCCTGGAGTTTTCTCTTCTCCAGGTGAACATTCCCAGCTCTGCCAGCCTGGCTCTGGAGCAGAGGTGCAGCATCACCCCCAGCCTTGTCCCAGTGTGTGACAACCCCATGGAGAACCTGGGACATCAGTGCAGGAGCCTCTGCCTGGCCAGGGAATGCCCAGGTGGGTGCACTGACATCCCAGCCCAGGGGCCAGCTCTGCTCTGGCACCTTTCCTCCAGGTGGGATCCAAGTTTCCCCATCCATCCATCCATCCATCCATCCATCCATCCATCCATCCATGGTTCCATCCATCCATCCATCCATCCATCATCCATCCATCCATCATCCATCCATCCATCCATCATCCATCCATCATCCATCCACCATCCATCCATCCATCCATCATCCATCCATCCATCATCCATCCATCCATCCATCCATCCATCCATCCATCCATCCATCATCCATCCATCCATCCATCCATCATCCATCCGTCCATCCATCCATGGTTCCATCCATCCATCCATCCATCATCCATCCATCATCCATCCACCATCCATCCATCCATCCATCCATCATCCATCCATCCATCCATCCATCCATCCATCCATCCATCCATCATCCATCCATCCATCCATCCATCCATCCATCCATGGTTCCATCCATCCATCCATCATCCATCCATCCATCCATCCATCCATCCATCCATCCATCATCCATCCATCCATCCATCCATCCATCCATCCATGATCCATCATCCATCCATCCATCCATCATCCATCCATCCATCCATCCATCCATCCATCCATCCATCCATCATCCATCCATCCATCCATCCATCCATCCATCCATCCATCCATCATCCATCCATCATCCATCCATCCATCCATCCATCCATCCATCATCCATCCATCCATCCATCCATCCATCCATCCATCATCCATCCATCCATCCATCCATCCATCCATCCATCCATCCATCCATCATCCATCCATCCATCCATCCATCCATCCATCCATCCATCCATCATCCATCCATCATCCATCCATCCATCCATCCATCCATCCATCATCCATCCATCATCCATCCATCCATCATCCATCCATCCATCATCCATCATCCATCCATCATCCATCCATCCATCCATCCATCCATCCATCCATCCATGGTTCCATCCATCCATCCATCCATCCATCCATCCATCATCCATCCATCCATCCATCCATCCATCCATCCATCCATCATCCATCCATCCATCCATCATCCATCCATCATCCATCCATCCATCATCCATCCATCCATCCATCCATCCATCCATGGTTCCATCCATCCATCCATCCATCCATCCATCCATCCATCCATCATCCATCCATCCATCCATCCATCCATCCATCCATCCATCCATCATCCATCCATCCATCCATCATCCATCCATCATCCATCCATCCATCATCCATCCATCCATCATCCATCCATCCATCCATCCATCCATCCATCCATCCATCATCCATCCATCATCCATCCATCATCCATCCATCATCATCCATCCATCCATCATCCATCCATCCATCATCCATCCATCCATCCATCCATCCATCCATCCATCCATCCAACCATCCATCATCCATCCCTCATCCATCCATCCATCCATCCATCCATCCATCCATCCATCCATCCATCCATCTATCCATGGTTCCATCCATCCATCCATCCATCCATCCATCCATCCATCCATCATCCATCCATCCATCCATCCATCATCCATCCACCATCCATCCATCCATCCATCCATCCATCCATCCATCCATCATCCATCCATCCATCCATCCATCCATCCATCCATCATCCATCATCCATCCATCATCCATCCATCCATCCATCATCCATCCACCATCCATCCATCCATCCATCCATCCATCCATCCATCCATCATCCATCCATCCATCCATCCATCATCCATCCATCATCCATCATCCATCCATCATCCATCCATCCATCCATCATCCATCCACCATCCATCCATCCATCCATCATCCATCCATCCATCCATCCATCCATCCATCCATCCATCCATCCATCCATCCATCCCAATCCCGCTGTGGCCCCGTGCTGGGGCTGCATCTGCTTCCTGAATTGGGGCCAGAGCAGCCAAATTGCTTCAGGATGGACTGAAATCAAACATCCTCCAAAACTCATCACCATCAGGAGGGAGAAAAAAGAGGCAGAATGCAGCAGGAATTGGGCAAATGCCGCGTTTCAGCAGGAATTCATGTGAACGGGTTAATGGGAACTGCACGAGGCAGGAGCTGCTGAGTTTCCAGGCTTTTCAAGGCCCTTCCCACGAGTATCTGCTGTGGGTGGGGACAAGCTGACTCACAGTTTCCAGGGCTGCAGTAACATTTCAACACCCCGGCGCTCCAGCCTTGGGGACTGATGGCAAAGAGCACATTCCCAGCAGAGTGGTTGGGAAGCTTTTTGACAAAATGTTTTCTTGGGTCAGAAAATGTCACTTTGGCAAAACCAGATTTTTTTCTTTCTTTCTTTTTGGTAGCAAAGTACCAGTTTCCACGAAATGTTGCTTGGAAGGGTTTTCTGGGAGCAAGCCTGGGTTCCTAGTGAAACCCACAGAGGTAAATCCATCTCCCCAGAAGCCCTTGGGTGGGTGATGGCATCCATCCGTGGGGGTGCCCATCCCAGGAAAGGTCCCTTGCTTGGAGCAGGGATGTGGATTCTTTAAATCCCTTCTAGGTGGAGCTGGGCCAAATTGTAGAAACTAATTAAGCAGTTACTGAGGGAGCAAGAGTCTGACTTTAGCGCTGGAGATCGAGGAGAGCCTGGATCTGAGATGGCGAGTATTGGGTTCAGATCCCTGGTTTGGCTCATGACAAACAAGGACTGAACCACAAGTCAGGCCAGTGCCACGAGTACAGGATTATCCCCTGTGCTGCTGCCTTCATTTTTAGGAAAACAAACTCAAGGCATCCCAGAAAAGCTCTGCTGCAGTCCAAGGAAAGCATTGGTGTCTCCAGTTTTGTAGCACAGGAAGAGTGCCTCCATCCAAGCACGATGCCAGCCTCCACAGAGAGAAAAGTGGGGCTTTTCTCCTGAATAAAAGATTCATTTCCATTTTTCCCAGGGCAGAATGAGCCAGAGGCAGCCCGTGCCTCTTGGTCAGTCACAGGGTGAAACAGAAGCAGGAGAAACATCTCCTGTCATTCCCAGAGGCGCTGAAAATCCCCCCTGGGAAGTACAATGCTCTCTGGGCAGCCTTGGATACCCCCAGAAAATGCAGAGTCAGCTCAGCAAAGCAGAGAAGGGTGAGGGGCTCCTGAAGGCAGTGCCATGGGAAGGTGACCTGTGAGCTGCCAGCACAGCTCCCAGAGCCCCTCCTGCTGCCCCTGGCTGGGATCCTCCCTGGCCTTTGCACTGAGAGAATGAGGCACATGGTAGGGGAGGATGAAGGCATTGATGGCTGAGCCTCCATCAGGGCTGTGTCCAGGAGGATTTCCCACCTGGGGGTGCCCTGGGAGCTGCAGGGGGTCCCACAGAGGTGTGAGCACGAGGAGGGGACAGGGCAAGGTCCCCCCAGTACTGAAGGGAGCCTATAGGAGAGAGGGAGAGGGGCTTTTTACCAGAGCCTGGAGTGACAGACAGCAGGGAACTGATTGAAACTGATGGAGAGAAGTGTTGGATATTAGGAGGAGCAATTCTTCCCTCTGAGGGTGAGGAGGCCTGGCACAAGGTGCCCAGAGCATCTGTGGCTGCCCCTGGATCCCTGGAAGTGTCCAAGGATGGATGGGGCTTGGAGCAGCCTGGGATAGGGGAAGGTGTACCTGCCCAGACAAGATAAGATTTAAGATTCCTTCCAACACAAACCATTCTGGGATTCTGTCGGATGAAGAAGGGGATGGGGAGGAAAAGTCACCTTCAGCACCTCCAAAAATGCTGCAGCCTCTGAGCAGGACAGAGAGGCCCATGCTGAGCCCAGCCTCTGCCTGCATGGCAGTTTGGGAATTTGGGAGATCTGCCTCAGCCTCAATCCTCCCTTCCCAGCCTCGGAAGGACCAGCAGCCCCCAAACCCCTCCAGCCCTGCTCTGGCTGCAGGAGCCCGGTTCTGTCACATGAACCAGCTGCTCTGCTCGGATGGGAAGGGAATTACAACCAGAGGACATCCAGAAATCACACCCCCCTGACAAACACCAGCAGTTTGTCCTTCTATCAGCTCTTATTCAGCAGCTTGTGGAGACTGTCTGCCTTTCTGGAGCCTTTTCCAGGCAGATAACACCCAGTTCTGAAACTGCCCTTGACGGTCTTGTTGGCTTGGCTTTGGTGAATTGTCATTTTTGAGCTGGAAAGGGACTACTTGAGTAAAAAAACAGCTTTGTGTGCTGCCACCACGCTGATCCAGCAACAAACTGTGTAACATGCCAAGCCCGGTGTCCTTAAAAAAAATAAATCTACCCCTCTCCATGTTTACACATGCAATTTGCAAACACAAAACTGGAAGCTCCCCATGGGGACAGGATTAAAAAAAAGGATTATTCTATTTGGAGCTGGTCCAGAAAGCAAAGGGAGTATATATAAATGTATATGTTTATGTCCAAAATGGATTTAATTGAGGTTTGTTGTGTCCAGTGGTGCTCTGCTAGAAGCAGGAGCTAAAAACACGGCAGGGCTGGAGAAGGAAGGTTGAGGAGGACACCAAAGCAGGTCTGAGAAAGGTCAGCCCTAAATGGCAACCTGTCCATTTCTGCAGCAGTTTGCTCTCCTATTTATGATGGCATTTTCTGGGAAGAGCTGGCCAGAGCCAACTAGGGCAGGCTTGTAAAAAGATAATTTTTCTCCCTTAGAAAACACAAAGACAGACAGACTGGGCTGCTGGCTTTTCTCCCTGCCCAAGATCTGCTGCCCTGGGCAATTTGTTCTGTTGCAGCAGCTCTTTGCTGGAGTGAGTGGCGTCTGGGCAGCCTCAGAGCAGACGCCAGTCACTCCAGCAGAGAGCTGCTTACCACAGCTTTGGTAAATATTTTCTGCAGTGCTGCAGCAGCATCTCACAGAGCAGCACTGTTATTTCGTAGGCATCTCCAATAATAACTCCGAGAGGAGAGGCCACAAGACATCAGCAAAAGCTGCTGCCGCTGACCAAAACTTTGGAGGAGCAGGAACAGAAGTGGGAAGAGAATAGAAATAGGGACTGAGTCACTGGCTGGAGAGGCAGCAAGGGAAAATTGAAAAAGGCAGGCTGCTAAAGCTGGGACACGGCTGCGGGGTCAGCACAGGCTGGGCTGATGCTTCCCCAGATTTCTCACAACCTCTAAATGGGGACATGAAAATCATTATGGGAAAAAGAGAATATTGGCTCCCCTGTTGTGTGTCCAGACCGAAGGTAGCCAGAGGCACTCATTGCTGAAGTACCACAGCCCATCTCCTTTTGTGCTGAAACTGCGTTTTGAGTGTCCCTGCTGGCAGCTGGCTGCAGGATCTCCAGGGCTGCTTTTCCAGCAGGATTAGGGAGGAAAGGAGCTGACCCCGGAGTCACTGGCACTGCTGGGTGATGCTGGGAGCAAATCACCCTTAAACAGACAGCAGGACAGAGTTTGGTGCAGCAAACACCCAGCTCACACACCCAGCACAGGATCTGGCTTTGCTGAGAGGGCAGATGGGGCTGGAAGCCAGTCAGGTCTCCAGGGAACCTCCTCCAATCCATTGCCACTCCATGGAATGAGAAAACCCCTCTCTGAGCTGGCACCCCTGGGCTTGGCCCTTGTGCTCCTCCAGCTCTGCTGGGAACCCGTGGAAAGCACTGGCTCTGACATTCCAGGCTGCTGGGAGAGGATGAGGAGCAGCAGCTCCTTCCCCTCTCCCTGCTGCACGGCCACTCTGGGCATGCCAGGCAGCTCTGGGGGCAGCTGCCCCCTGCAGACCCCTTCCCATCCTCTCGGGGCCAGGGCTGGGGTTTTCCTTAGCTGGACCTGCAATTCTGACACTAACCCCTGGTGTTTTGGTGAGCCAAGCCCTGGTGTAGCACCCATCACTCCCCCAGACAGGTCCAGCTGAATTCTGACCTTGATTTCCCTCCTGAGGTGGGGCATGGCCTGGAACAGCTCCCTGCCCAGCCTCACCTGGCACGCTGGCTCTTGCCCGCCCTCCCCAAAATCCAGGGATGCCAAGCTGACCTTGTGTGCAGCTTCCCAGGCTCACCAGGCCAGGCTGGGGCACTGAGGGGATGGAGCCCTGGCTGCAGCAGGCACCTGACAGAAAATGAATTTTACAGAAATGAGTGGGGTTCAGCTGCCAGCCCCTTTGTACTCAGCTGGTAAAGGATTGAGGCACAGGGACCAGATGTGAACTGAGAGCAAACCAGCCACGAGAGAGGAGTGTGGAGAGCTCAGCAGGAGCCAGATCCCAGCAATTCTTGTCCCACTTGTCATGGGACCTTCCCTCTCTTCACTGAGCTCCACCAGCCTTGTGGCAGGGACAGCAGCTGGTCAGCGCAGCTCAGGAGAAGGGAAATCAATTAATAAATTCCCAAAGCCAGGTTAGGACAAAACTTGTGGCTGCAAGTGCTGCCATCCCCTCCTGAAGCCACTCCAGTGAGGGCAGTGCCCAGGCAGTGCCAGCCCCAGCTCCCAGTGCCACCCCGTCCCTGTGCTCTCCAGACAGGTGGGACACGTGCAGCAGGACAGAGGGACACTGGCCATCCCAACAGGAGCTGTTCCCATCATCATTAGCCGAGCAACAAACGCTCCTTGTGCAGCCATAAAGCCAGGGTGGCATTTTTATTAGCTGAGGTTTCCTCTCCTTTCTTTTTTTTTTTTTTTCTTCTCCTTTTTTATGGCCTTATCCACAAATGCTGAGAGCCAGAGGGAATTATTTGTTGCGTACATTAAAGCAAGAAGCCCTCAGACCACAGTGCTACAACCACTCCCCCTATCATTATTTTCTTCTTTTTGGATTTATATGAAGCTCATTATTAAACCTGAGCTAACACAGACATCCTAACAAGGCACCCAGTGCTAATAACTGCTAAACAGCATTATTAGTTATTGTAATTACAGCGTTTAATTGATGATATTAAAGAGAATACTTGCCTACTTTTCCAACAACAAAAAAAAATCCACAAATGTATCTTATTAACACGAATTCTATTCTTATTGGTAAAACTATTGTTAGATTTCAAAGACAGCAAGTTTGGTGCATAAACAGCACCAAAAAAGACAGCATAAAAAAATGGGATGGTGGGGCACGTTCCCAAACTCTGGTGTAGCTTAGCTGGGATGGGGATGGAGGGAGAGGAGTTCTGTCCCTGAAACCTGACAGCAGCAGCTCTGGTGGCTTTTAGGAGGGGCATAAATCCATAAATTCCCTAAAACCAGTGCAGGCAGGTCCGGGCAGGCTTGGGGAGCCAGGATCACCTCTCCAGAGGGTGGTTCTGTGCAGTGAGAGGGAATGGGAGTGGCAGGAATCATCTCCAGGCTCCCCTGTGGGTCTGATATGGGGCTGGGATGCTGTGACATCCCCACTGCCCCTCTTCATGCCCAGTGGGATTATTCATGCTGAGCCCAGACACCCAAACGGCCGCACAAACACCGAGCTGCGCTTTTAATTAAAGATGTGCCGAGATAAAAAGCTGCACAAACCAATTTTCAACAATTAAAAGTAATATTCGAGGCGTTTGTCTCCCCAGTCTGCATGTGTCCCGGGCAGCTGGGGGAGCCTGGCAGCATTTTCACGGTTTTTATCATTGTCAGGACTTTTTGCAGCGATTCCCCGTGCAGGATGAGCCCCGTCCAGACGTCTCTTTGCTCCAAAGAATTAAGATTTCACTTGTCAGGCTGTTTTTGTTTCTATTCACATGTCAGTGCCTGTCATTTATTTAGTCAATGGGACATGTCCAAGGGATGGAGACAGACTGGGTTAGTCATTCTGACCGTGGGTCGCCAGTCACTGCAAACTGCCTGAGGTCATTTCCAAAAGCGCCAGGAACAATGAGAGGGAAGCTGGGCCCGGGAGACCTGCAGGAAACGCCATGGAGATTAAAGACAGAGATAGTCCTTTGCAAAAGTACACTGGAGGAATGTTCCCTATGTTCTGTCAACAGAGTTTCTTCCTCGCTCAAGACTGTCTATTTTAAGTCTGAGCTCGCACCAAAAATGGAAATCCTCGCTCAATGGCTATCAGTGGATCTTGGGTTTCTGGGGCTGCCTCGCCGAGGAAATGAACCCTCGGCTGGGCTGGAGAGGCTTCAAACGATCCCTCCTTGCAGCAGCTCCGTGCCGGGCTGAAGGATGGAGCTGCAGCCATGGCAGTGCCCTGTGCCCACGAGCACTGTCCCCACGGGGTCCCCACAGAGCCCAGAGTCACGGAAGGAAGGGGCAGCGCTGGGGACATCTGCTCCAGCGTCCCTGCTCCAGCAGGGTCACCCCAGCCTGGCCAGCACTGCAGCCAGAGCTGGGCACTGCCAGTGGCACCCCAGCCCTGGTGGCAGGCAGGGCTGCCAGGCCCTTCCAGGACACTGCTGCGCTGGGGAAGGGACGGCAACGGGAGCAGAAATCAGCCATCAACATTTGCTGCAGCACCTTGGGCTCAGCTCAAGCCCCGTGACTGCAGATTTGGGGGAACGGGAAATTCCTCTGGCAGCCAGCTGGGCCTCAGTGGAGGGCTGGAGCACGAGAGCAGCTTGAGGTGCAGAGATGCACTTTTTGCTTTTTAAGCAGAACAGGCCAGGCCGCCCTCACTCAACGCATAAGGTACCTCTGGGTGTTTTGGAAAACACTAATAACAACCACATGATTGGTGTAAAACGCTGCCTTTTCCATCCAGACACACTATTGTTTGCAGATAAATACATTCCACCGAGCTTTTTTTCCCCCCTATCCTTTCTGCATGTGGCTTCTGCACCTCAGGAAGATGGGGATGGGGTTTGACCATGGTGGTGGCCCAGGAGGAGCCACTGGAGCCCTCTGGCTTGGGAATTGGGGACTGGGGCTAAACCCTGCCCTGGGTGAGGGTACAAGAGCCAGAGCTATGGGACAGGGATGGAAGGGTGAGGAAAAGGAGCTGCACAGTAGATCTGTAGCAGTTTTTCTAGGCGAAAGCAGAAAATGAGTTTTTTAGAACACAAACATCCCTCATGGACACGCGCACACACAGGAGAAAACCCAAATTCCCGAATTCCTCAGCGTGGTATTTATGAAGGCACTCGCAGACATGATACAGGCCAGCTCCGGGAGATTTCTCCACGTGTTGTTAAAGATTCGAATTACAGAGCAATTTGGAGCCTTTGAAGAGGCTGGAGTGGGCACGGTGAGCCTGGGGCTGCTGGGGCAGGGGCTGGCTGGAGATAAGGCAGGGCCAGCAGTGACGGAGGCACGGGGGGAATTGGCTCTGCCTGCAGATAAGGGAAGCATCCTGCTCGGAGCACGGGGTAAACAACTTTTAATACACAAGTGACTTATCTGGAGAGTCCCACGGGAGGAAGCGGCGCTGGCCGAGGCTCCGTCTGCGCGCTGTGACACGGCGGGGACGCGGCACCGCCACGGCACCGGGGCCTGGAGCCAGGGGGTCTGGGGAGCCAGGGGGTCTGGGGAGCCAGGGGGTCTGGGGAGATCAGGGGGGTCTGGGGAGATCAGGGGGTCTGGGGAGATCAGGGAGGTCTGGAGAGCCCAGTGGGATCTGGAGAGCTCAGGGAGTTTGGGGAGCTCAGGGGGTTTGGGGAACCCAGGGGGTTTGGGGAGCCCAAGGGCTTTGGGGAGCTCAGGGGGTTTGGGGACCTCAGGGGAGTCTGGGGAACCCAGGGGGTTTGAAAAGCCATGGGGGTTTGGGGAGCTTAGAGGGTTTGAAGAGCTCAGGGGGTTTGGGGAACCCAGGGGGTTTTGGGGAGATCAGGGGATCTGGAGAGCTCAGGAGGTTTGGGGAACCCAGAGGGTTTGTGGAGCCCAGGGGGTTTGGGGAGCCCAAGGGCTTTGGGGAGCTCAGGGGGTTTGGGGACCTCAGGATGTTTGGGGAGCTCAGGGGGTTTGGGGAGCTCAGGGGTTTGGAGAGCTCAGGGGGTTTGGGGACCTCAGGATGTTTGGGGAGCTCAGGGGGTTTTGGAGAGCTCAGAGGGCTTGGGGAACCCAGGGTGGGTCTAGGGAGCCCAGGGAGTTTGTAGAGTCCAGGGGGTTATGAGGATCCCAGGGGGTTTGGGGAGCCCAGAGGGTTTGGGGATCCCAGGGAGTTTGGGGAGCTCAGGAGTTTGGAGAGCTCAGGGGGTTTGGGGAGCCCAGAGGGGTTTGTGTTTGGGTTGCTCAGGGGGGTTTGGGTTCGGGGAGCCTGGCTGCTCGTGGGTGCCGGGGGTAAGGCTCAACCAGCTTGCAAAAGGGTGTGGGAATCCACAAAATCAGAGGGTTTTGGGAAAGCTGCAAAAGGCAGGCCTCAGAGACAGCAGGACTGTGATCAGAGCTAAGCAGCAGCCATAAAATAAGTCAGCAGAAAAATGATGTAAAAAGTAGAAAAGTAAGGACAAATGGAACAATGGTCTGTGTATTAACACTTGGCTAGAATAACTAGATGGATGTCTTATCTTGTCTAGATAAGAGATGGATTTGTCTCTGGCAGAGGGAGCAGGGCTCCTGGTCACAGGTGGCCTGGTGGTTTTGCAGGTAGGGATTGAGCCAGCCAAAGGAAAAATCACAGAAAAAGACTCCAAAAAGAGACTTAAACACTATTTTTAAACAAAAAACTGCCAACACCAATCATTTTCCCCACTAACAACACAGAATTTTGGGTAAAACTCAGGTGTGTTTTCATTGATAAGGGCAGGAAAGCACTCCCAAGGTGGAGACAAGAAGTCCCAGTTGTGTCAGCACAGATGGAGAAGGCTGGTTTTTCATCATGGGAGGAGAACTCAGGAGATGCCAGCCACTCCCTGGTGCTCCCTGTGTAGCTGCAGGGCTCATCTCAGCTCTGCCACCTTGCTGAGCATCCCTCCCATGTGGTACCCGGGGGGACACGGCCAAACCTCGTCCCTGTGTGGTTTTTGGGGAGAGGAGATGGAGTCAGGAAGAGCTGCTCTCCAGTTGAGAGCCTGATTTATGGCCCAGGCCTCAGGCAAATCCCTCACTGGCTTTGTGGTTTCATTTCCCCATCTCTACAATCTCTTTCACGGGTCATGTGTGAGGGGGAATTAACAGTCAAACTTTGTTTTTAATAAATATTTAAAGATTTGTCTCGTGTTTTATGGGTGTTTCTGAATGATCTTCCTGCCCTTGCATAAAGGGTCTCTCCCTGCCAGCTCTTTAATCCCAGCTCCTCTGCCTGCAGATTTGGGCTGTCATTGAGTAACAATTAAGCTGCCTCAGTTAAATGTAAAGGCATGTGAAGAAAGTTTGCTGCTGCCAGATCAGTGCTGGGTGCCAGCAGCACCCTGAACTGAAGGGTTCCTCTGCAAAACTCAGCCAAAGCAGCACCCAGGCAGGAGCTCTGAGTGACCCCCAGCACCCCAAAATTCCCCACTTATGTGTGAAGCAGGAGTAAAAACTCTGCTTTCAGCAGCCCAGCGTGGTTTGGAAGTGAAAGCACAGGCTTGAAGCTCCTCTGAGCTGAGGCCAGTGGAAATTCAGTGTGGGTTTGACCCCAGCACTGTGCACGCTTTGCTCTCTGCCTGTTCATTGTTAAACTCATTAAAACCATCGGGGTTTTTGCATCTTAAAAGTGTTTTCTGACTTTGTAAAATATGTGAATGCTTAAGAAACAATCTGTGTGCAACTGTGTAAATAGTGACTAAGGAGGAGGAATTCTGTGGTGTTCAGAGGCAAGGAAAGGAGCAGAGCAGCCTGTGGAACGATGAGTTAATTTTGTCTCCAGTCTACCTGGTGCCCAGCTCACCTCCCTCAGACCTGGCTGCTGATGGGCCCTGTGCTCCTCCACCCAGGTGAGTGATTTTAAGCTGAAGATTCAAAATTAGCTGTCTCAGACGTGCCCCAGCACAAGGTTGGTCACTTCCTTACAATATGGATGTGGGATTTCAATATCTGTGCCTGGGAGCTCTGGGATCCCACCAGGAACCCCCTGATCGTACCTGGGAGCTCTGGGATCCCACCAGGAACCCCCTGATCGTACCTGGGAGCTCTGGGATCCCACCAGGAACCCCCTGATCGTACCTGGGAGCTCTGGGATCCCACCAGGAACCCCCTGATCGTACCTGGGAGCTCTGGGATCCCACCAGGAACCCCCTGATCGTACCTGGGAGCTCTGGGATCCCACCAGGAACCCCCTGATTGCACCTGGGAGCTCTGGGATCCCACCAGGAACCCCCTGATCATACCTGGGAGCTCTGGGATCCCACCAGGAACCCCCTGATTGCACCTGGGAGCTCTCCCTTTGGTTCCCTGAGTGCTGAAGGCAGTGCCCTGGCCAGGAGCAGACTCATTTTCAGCAGTCACTCACATTTTGTCCCCAAATGCTCTCGCTGTCCCTGGGGCTGACCTCAGCACCCTGCTCTGTCCTGGGTCTCCTGTGCTCCGTGTGTGAAGGTGGAACAATGCAGCTCTCTGAGCACCCCTCCAGCACGGAGGAGTTGGGCATTGTTTTCTTTTCCTGTTTTGTTTTGTGTGGAATAACTCCCCTCTCTGGAGTCACTTCGGCTCCAGAACAGACTATTAATAAACTCAACTGCTTTGGGGAGCCCAAGCCAAACGCTGCCCTTAGAGGGGAAAAAATAAAATCTACAATTGCACAGAGCCTTTTCATCCCTGTGAACCTTCTGAGGGACACGTGGTGATTATCCACCACGTCACCAGGTCACTGCTGGCTCTGGGAGCCACCACAGCCCAGCCTGCCCCTGCTGGCCCTGGGCTGGTGAGCTCTGCAGGCACAGCAGGGGCTTTCTCTAAGCTGGGGCTCTTTGGTGGCTTCCCTCAGCTTGGTTCTTGAATAAATGGTGCTGTGAAGGGGACAAGGGGTGGCCCTGTGGTTAAGGCACAGGGCTGAAGTCAGGGAGCTCAGCAGGAGGAGGAGACAGTGCTTTGGTATCAAGGTTTTCTCTGCTGGCCCTACCAGGTTCTGCAGAACACAAACTTTGGCTTCAAAAAGAAAAAAAAAAAAAAAAAAGCTCCATTATTTGGGAGTCCAAGGTCCAATTCAAGCAGCCAATGGGGGTGAAAACACAGCTGAAGTCTGTGCTCCCCTTCAATGTTAAATCTTACTCCAGACACAGGATCTGAAGCCATTTAGGCTAAAACCAAGGGTATCCATCAGCAGAAACACTCAGGGATCACAGGAAGAGGCTGAGAGTTACTTTGGTAGGGGGTGAGATGATATTTAAAATACATGAGCACAATATCCAGCCAAGAGATGGGGCCAGAGGTCCCATGGCAGCACAAAAGGAAGAAGACCATGTGCCAGATCTTTCTCCAAGTGGTACTCAAAGCCGCTGGAGTTGCTCTGGAGAGGCCAAAACCAGATTTCAGCACCAATTCTGGAATGGGATGCACGCAGAACTGACACAGGGTTGCAAGACTGACAGAGGAGGTTGAGCACTGAGTCCAGGTGCCATACTGGTATGGATCTCCCACAGAACAGAGGGGTTCCATTACTTTCCTTTTAAAAATGTATAAAATTAATAGAGCTCTGAAACAAGAAACAGCTCAAGCCAAGTGTTCAATTTCCACTCACAAACCACAAACCAGCACCTGCCCCCCACCCACCTCCCAAAACAAACCTGAGCCTGAAATTCAGTAATTTTTCAAACAGCAGGTCTTTCACTCAAAATCTCCAAAAAACTACAGGTTTCACTTTCTTCCATTATCTCCAGCACCAGGAAAGCCTGGCAGCTTCCCTGCCACACAACAACTGCCTCTCCTTGGCTCTAACCTGCCCCCAGACAGCACTGGGGAGGGTCACCTCTGTTTTCTGCCTGTCCTGGAAGGAAATCACTGTTTGCCCAGGACGAGGGCAGGTGCCTTCCCCTTCCCCATGATCACCTGTGCTCGCTGCTGGCCCTCAGAGCTCCTTGTCCCTGTGCTTCCCCTGACAGACTGGAGCGTGTTCCCCTCTCCCTGTGGCTGAGGCTTTGCCTGATGTGCAGGGACTTGCTTTGGCACCATCTGATTAGCTGCTGTTAACATCACTTATCCTGCTGGAGCTTCTTCCCAGTGAGCAATGAAACATTCCTAATCCAGGCAGATTAAAGAGAGACACGTTTCATCATCCACCTCCCAGCTTCCAGCACTCCATTAGAAGGGAAGAGGCCTTTGGGTTTGGGAGTTGCTCACAGCTCCATGGGAGTGGAGCAGCCCTGATGGAGACACAGCCTGACAGCTCTCAGCTCCACGGGGAGCTTGGGCTGTGAAAACGATTTCATGGTGCTTTACCTCAACCTGCTGCAGACGTTCTGCACCCTGGGTGAGCCCAGCTGAGGTGCTGCTGCTTCCAGACCCCTCCCAAGGCTTTCCAAGCCGGGTCAGCTGCAGCCACTGCTGCTGTCCAGCCTCCTCCCTGGCTCAGTCTGGGAAACCAGATCATACCCAGCATGGCCTTATCCAGAACACAATTCCCATGGTTTAACCTGCCCTTCCAAGCTTGTGGAGCTGCTCTCAGTGGATGTGAGCACGTGCACACATTCCCCAACCACGGCAGGGGCTTTCAAAGTCAGTCCCCACCTAACTGAGCTGTGCCACATGAACATTCCAGCTGGGAGGAGAGCAGCCTCTGAGCAGCACTGCTGGGGAAGGACCAACCTGCAGCCCAGAAAGTGTGACAGCAAAGAATTTACTGGCAGGATGGAAATACTGTGTCAGAAAAAGCTGGAATTGGAAGCTGCCTTTTTGTTGTCACCCAGAAATCCCAGCACAAGGTAAAAATAGGGAGGAAACCTGAGCTTCAGTATTTCCGCTGCTCATGGGGCAAGTTATTTTTATTATCACAATAAAAAAAGATCCTGCCTTGAGAGGTTTGGGGAGGCACCACTGGCCTTCTAAAACTTCTCTCTGGAAAGTGTGGTGACCACTAACCCCAGGTAAAACACAACAGTCTCCCTCCAGCCTTGACCTGTCCCCAGAGTTTCCCATATCCCTCGTTTTGCCTGATCCCTGATGTTCTCTTGGAGCAGGGGCTCCCGTGTGCCTGCCTGGGGCACGGCAGCTCCTGAGCTCCAGCAGGACCCTGCTATAAAGCAGAGAAGTTCCCACATTCCTGGGACATGGCTGGACACAGCCAAGCAAGAACAGAGGCAGCAGCACGGAGGAGCCCGGCCGTGCTCCGCTCTGCCACGACACCCAGAACCAATTTAGATCCAAACCAAGCATTTCACTTGCCACCAAAATAAGCAACTTATGGAATTGCTATCCTGCCCAAACCACAGGGCTGTTTTAATGACCTTCCATTTAAGCATTAAGGAGTGAAATGTCTAATCCTGTCGAGTGTGTAAGGAGGTGACTCACTCCCCCAGCGCTGTAAGCTGCCTCCCTTTTGGCAGCTGCTCTGTGCAGCAACGAGAGCAGCCCTCAAAATGGCAGGGCTTGGATCTGCTCACCTGGAAGGAGAAACAAACCCTAACTGCAGGTAAGACCTCATTTCATGTCTGTGTGCAATAATATTATTCCAGTTGCCAAGCAGCAAACGGGAGGTGCAGTAAAGGACAGAGATAAAGCCTTGTGAGCAGGGGTGTGCTCCCAGAGTCACTGAATCCTGCAAGGGATCTTAAAGCTCATCTTGTCCCCATGGGCAGGGCACCTTCCACTATCCCAGGTGCTCCAAACCCCATCCAGCCTGGCCTTGGACACTTCCAGGGATCCAGGGGCAGCCACAGCTTCATTCCTTCATATGGGGGGCTTTATCCAGTTGTGCTGGGTTTATCTGGTCTTGCCCAGTGGTTGAGACCAAGACCTGATCTGTCTGAATAAAAAGGGAGAGGTGATGGTTTGAAGTAAGCATGGATTCAAACCTCATAGAAATCCCTGACTGTCCTCCTACTGGCAGCCCTGAGCTTCCCACCAGGCAGAAAAGGGACAATGTGATGGGAGAAAATGTGGCTGTGATCATCCCCTGCGTGGGTGGGTTCTGCTGATGGAAAAGGTGATGGTCTTCAAGTCAGCTCCTTAAACTGACCTGTGATATAAACAGTGAACAAACAAGCAGGAACAACCCATGGCTGTGTGTCCATCTGCTTCTGTTGTTCATGTAACCACTTGTTTGTCCACACTGCAAGATGTTACTGGGGCAATTAATGGGGCGAGCTCGCCCCTAATGGGTTTTTTCATCAGCACAACCCAAACCACTGAGCCCTCCCTTGCAATTCTTCAAGCAACACAGTCGCTGCCTTGGCCTTCCAGTTGAAAAGGGATAATTGCAGTATCAAGGAGAGCCCTCAAGATCTCCCAGGAGATGTTCTGGAGCTCACAGGATCAGGTCCTAAGCATGCATGATTCACTGAAATAAGCAGTGGTCTGCGTGTTTAAACTTGGCTTTTAAATTGGCTCCCAGAAATGAAGGGCCCACGCTCCCTGCAGCATCCGACAGGATGTCCCTAATAGAGGTGGTTGGAACCTCCTTCAAAATGAGAGTTGAAATTCTAAACTTGTTTCTAAAGCCTGGTTTAGCACACACAGAAATGCAGCTCTCAGCAGGCGTGCAAAAAATGCATTTGTATCTCTTTTTCCTTTCCGTTTTGGCTCTTTGGCTGGAGGAGGTGATGCCCAGACCCAGCCAGGCATGGGATGTCAGAGCTAGTGCCAGCCACCAGATCCCCAAAATCATGCTCCTTTCCTTTTTATGTTAAGCAATGCATTGCACCTGAGTTGTACCCACTGTAGATTCACACACCTTGTTGAATTGGCAGCTCCAAGAAATCAGGAACAACCTTAATGTGAAATCTGATAGACACCTCACTGCAAAATTACTGGTGTAGTGACTCCATGGAAAAGACATGAAAACCAAGGCAGTTTTAAAATGAGACAGAGGAAGCACAGAGGAAGAGAAGAACAAAACAATCCTCAAGAAAATGCACTGCAATGAGCCCAGGGATGTCATTTACTGAGTGCAGTAAAATGTCACCCCTATTTTTTCTTTCTGTTTGGAGATCAGTTCACTCAAACTGAATTTCACACCTAGTCCATGTAACATCTGGCTTTGTGTCTTGTCCAACCTTCCAGCTGCCAGGCAGGAGACTGCTGGCATCCCTGCCCCAGCTGCCAACAAAGGCTGGCACCTGGATTTAGGGATTTCAGGCTAAGGATTTTCTGTAGGAGGCTCCTCTGCGCCGACAGTTATGAATCTCCAGGGCTGTGTAGACATTTCTATCAGTGCTGGCCATCACTCAAATCCTTGCAAACAATGACTAACAGGAGCCCACACATGGCTCTGAGGGAGCTGTGCTCTGCAGCCTGCCTGTGTCACATGTGTGGGGCAGAGGGACCATGGGGACCAACAGGAGGCTCCTTCAAACCCAGAGAGCTCCCATTGTGGTGTCCCCACTGCTTGGCACACACGTGGGCATCCACTGTGCCATGGGAACACCGTGTGGGACACCCAGGCTGCAAAGCCCAGAGGAAACTTGGGTCAACATCCCCACGGTCTGGTCACGCCTCTGATGGCAGCTCTGAGAGCCTGTGAGTCACCCAGAAAAGATTAGAGGAAAGTTCCCTTCTGTTTTAATGAATGAATAAGCTCTAAGGTTTTTCTAGGGTGTGGAAAAAGATAAGGCTTAAGGAGGAAATGCAATTGTCTGTGGAGCCTTCAGGTCTACCAAGTGCTTCCAGCACGTTCCTAGAAACAGCTGGCATTTGATCCTGTGAATTATGGCTGCCTTTGCATCATGGTCTGGACTAACTGGAACCAGTCTACCTGAGATTCTGGTTGCAGTGCCTTTCACTGGGGGGGTTTGTAGGTTTTATGAAGGTCATCACCCACTGCCAAGTGCTAAAAGACTTTAGAAGGATCATTCACTTGAGCTACAGCATGCAGGGAAGCTAATGGTGGGGAAAACTCTGCTGGGCCTAGCTAGGTCCCTGGAAGTGTGCAGAGAGAGCTGTAGCACCAGGAGCATCTCCCACGTGGCCCAAGCAAAGGGCAGGGGCAGGCTGAGACTGTGTTCCAGCTCCCCAGCAGCAGCAGAAACCAGTGGTGGCCACACAGGGTGAGGCAGCTGATGTTGCTGGCTTGCCCCTCAGAGGGGTGGGTGTTACGTGGTGGGAGGATGCCCCATGGAAGGGCCTCTCTTTGGGTCTGTGCAGGAGTTTGTGGGACAAACCCTACCAGCACCACGGGTGAGCAAGAACCTGCTCCACTCCCATCAGAGAGCTCGGACAGGAGCAGCCTGGAGCTCCATGGTGTCCCTGCTGAAATCCCCTTCACTGTGCCTTGCAGAGGCCTTGGAGGGCTCAGCCCACCATGCCCGGGGGCTGCTGGCCTGCCGGGGCACGGATCTCCCACAGGGACCCTCCTGGAGCAGCCCTGCGTGGGTCCTTCCCTGCAGCTCATTTTCACCTCTTTATCCCTCCCGTGAGCACGGGTGTGAGGTGGGTTATCCCACGGGGTGTGATGTAGCCAGGCAGGCTCCCACCTTGAGGAGCCTGGAACAGCAGCACCTCCAAGGTCTTCTGCTGCCATGGTGTCTGGAAGGGCTCAGGAGGAGGTTCCAGCCTGGGCAGGCACCGGGAGCCTGCCACAGGATCCCTCTCACTGAACTTTTGGACTCCTTGCAGTATGAAACTATAAATCATCCCTGCTCTGGCCCCTCAAGATGCCTGTGAAAGATGCAGCCAGGAATGCTCAAGTTCACCCACTGGGGAAGCGTGGTGTTACGTGAAGATCGCAGCCTCCCCCCTTATCTGGGAGGCAGCTGATGAAGGGCCTGGCGTCAGTCTGGCAACTCTGATGGCTCCCATTTAGCACCACGGCAGGGAGAGCTGCCTATCAGCAGGACGCTGGGGCAGATAGCAGCCAGGACTATCTAATCACATACCTTTTGCATTAGTGCTGCCATATATTCCTTCCATTTACAATCCCGAGGCTGGGCCCGCGCTGCATTTTCGCAGGAATGAACTGTCAACAACCCCATCCTTCCCAAGGCCTAAAAATGGGAGCTTTATCACAGAGGCCAGTAGACTTCTTTTCTTAGACTTCCAGGCAATGGCCAGAGCAGACTTGGAGCCCCCACGAGCGAGACATTAAGGAGACCTTTTTGAGATAACAGCAGTTCACTTGGCTCTCTCAAGAATGCCTCATGGCTGTTCCTTTTCAAAGCAGAAGTAAGGAAACCAGCTCAATTAGAGCATATCAAGAAACTTTGTGTCTCCTGGTTTGTTTACCTTTTATCAGTGCTCTTAATATGCTTTCCTGCTTTTCCAAGGGGAGTAGGAGGACTTTGCTTTGTAAGATCCCGCTAGAAAAATCAAGCAAGAGGCAGTTTTTTAAAGTAACAAATCAGAGTTAATAACAGCGGGGCAAACTTTCTGCTAACTTGATGTTTCACTGCTTTTGGGTGCGTGATTAAGTTTCATTTTGCAGAAGGAGATGGCTGTGCTCAGCGCACGTTGCCAACCTATAATCTCTGGGGTCATGTTTAAATAGTCTGTGCAACCATTACTTCTTCGGCTGCCAAATGCACATTAGGACTTGTCCTAAATGAAGTGCCCATGAAACATCCTCTCCAAGAATGGCATCTCACAACATTTTTCCAAGCCAAGCCCTGACTCGGCAGCAGACTCGAGTTCAGCAGCTCTCGGAGCCTACATTATGCCATTAATTGAGGGCATAATTAACCATGGCCAAATCTCCCAAAAGTGCCAAATTAGATTTCACTTGAGACAAGCAGATGTATTTGGGATGACTGGAGCAGGCCAAACCCTGCCTGCCACTGAAGCCTGGAAGTCTGGTCGCAGGCAGAGAATCAGATTTGCAGCCTTCACATGACTCAGCTCTCCAAGCTGGAATGAGAAGCTCAGACCCCAGAGATCTGGACACACAGTTCCCTGCAGTGCTCCTGAAAATGAAGATTTTCTTTTGGAGGTCAGTTGGTTCATCCCACATTTATAGAAAAGCTTTTGTGCCTCCTGCACCCTTCACCTTCTGCAGGTGAGCTAGAACCCTGCACTGCCACACAGATCCCTCTTGTGCTGAGAAGAGAAAATAATAGCAGGAAAAGGAGACAAATCCTTCATTAAACTCTGGTTTTAATTCTCTGAAAACCCTGGATAAATGTTCAGAGACTTTTTTACATTGCAGTGACTTAGCTCCCACCTGCTGCATCCCAGCACCGCCCTGAGCTGTGCAAACCTTGCTTTGTGACCTCTGCGTGCCTCCATCGTGTTTGGAACTTTACTGATTCCCTCTGGGATGCTTCAGGACAGGGGAAACACAAAGCTTGGCCAGTAAAGTCCAGCTTGCAGCTATCTCCATGTGTAACTTAGGGATTGGGCAACTAAACATCCAGTCTCACCCTGTCCCTCCAGAAAACTAATTTTACTCATTTCCCACAGGGAGATAAAATGCAGGTCTGCTCCCATTCCAGAGTTCTTTGGCTGGGACACAAATAGCTTTGGAAACACTCTTATCTGTGCTCAAACATCCTTTCAGAAAATGTATCAGCCTGCAAAGGGCTGTCCTGGTACCACAAAGCCTCTTCATATGAAAAATGGAAGCTCAGCCCACAACCAGATCTTGTCGAGGAGATTTGCTTTCCTCTTAACACCTGCATCCCACAAACCCAGAGGGAGGAACATCCCTGTGCAGGAGAAGCCTTTCACAAACATCCACCCTGGAAGGATCCTGCCCACACATTTTGGGGTTCCTTAGCAGGATGTCCCTGAGGGTTTTGTCCTGCCCATGGTCAGGGCGAGGTGATGCTGCACCCCCAGCCCAGCCCCAGTTAATCTCCTGCCTGGAGTGCTCCTGTTACCCAAGGTAGCTTCAGAGACCCCTTGTTTTTCACGTGCTTGACATTTTTTATGGTTCCTCTAAGCCAGGCTCAGCTGAACACAAGCCAGGCTTGTATCAATGGCTGGAAGCAGGAGGGGCTTGGAGACGTGGGTGAGTTCAAACCTGGGCTGGAGCAGCTCTGGGCTGGTCGGGACATCCTCGGGCTGGAGCCCCTGTGCTTGGGCACTTTCCTGAGCCTGGCCTCCCTCTCATGGCAGTGACACTCAGCTCATGTGGCTTTGGATTGCACACCACAGCTCTGGCACTGCTGCTGCCACGGTGCCAGAGAGGAACCAGTCCCAGCTCCTGACACATCTGCTGCCCCAGGACACTCACACCCTGGGTGCCTGAAGCATTCTGTATATTCCTGAGGGAAAAGAAAGGGTTTGGCTTTGCACAGTGGTAACAGTGAAATCCCAGCACACCTCCCTGCTCCTGCCCTCCGTGCCAGCCAAACCTGCTCCTCACACCTCTGCAAGGGGCTCTGGGACCTGGCAGGGATGGCTGCCAGCTGCCAGCTGGGTTTGGGTGACTGTGTCACCAGGCCAGGCTTGGTGTGAGCTGCTGACTTGGGCTGTGGAGCCTGTGTTGCTCCTGTCTCCGTGAACCCCAGGATTTCCTCTCCTCACAGGGAGCGATGGGAGCTCAGGGGCTGCCAGTGGCTTGGTGAGCCCCCATCCCACTCTGCTTCTCCCAGGCTCGTCCCTGGCCTGTCCCAGGCTCATTCTCATGGCAAAGGAGCAACCAGGGCCACCCCAGTGCCAAAGAGATGCCTGCAGGGTGGATAAGGGGATAGAGGAGAGGCAGAGGCTCCTCGTGTCCCTTGCCCGGTCTTGCACTGGGGACTGTTCGTGGCACAGGTGCTGCCACCCAAGGGAACAACTCATTCCTGATGGCTCCAGTTCCTCTGCCTCATGGCTTGCTGATGGCTCCCAAGCCTCCTGTGCTGTGGAGCATCAGGAGCCCCTTGCAGACATCTCCAGATGAATGCAGGCTCCTTCCCATGGCCTCGGGGTCAGCGGCGCTGCCGTTGGGGACCCACGGCTCTGCTGCTGTGGGGCTGCATTTCCACTGCCCTGCACTCCACACTGGGGTCTTTAAGGGCTGACATGTTGCAAAATAGGAATAAAATGTTTGCAGCACACTATCAAACCTCAGTGGCTTCATTTATCCCCCCAGGACTGGTGCAAATGGTCCAACAGATAGCGAGGAGCCAGGACCACTGCCCTTGGCCCGGAGCCTGGAGAGCATTTTCCATCAGCTCTCTTTAGGAGTTGTCTCCCCACAAGACTCCATCTACCTTTG
The DNA here is from genome assembly GCF_036417665.1 of Passer domesticus. NCBI lineage: Eukaryota > Metazoa > Chordata > Aves > Passeriformes > Passeridae > Passer > Passer domesticus. Next base: position 18,834,135 of record NC_087487.1, on the reverse strand, counting down.
TCCTTCAACAAAAAGCCACTCTCCCAGTGTTCCTGGGGTTAATCCCTCCAGTGGTGGCATTTTCTGGTGGGACAGTTGTTGCTGTCACCTTGCTCTGGCCCACAGGAACTCAGCAGTGCTGCAGCACAGTGGCTGCAGGCTGCAGCCCTGAATAATCCCTTAAAATCTACAGGATTTCATACAGCAACAGCAGATTTCTTTTTTCTTCTTTCATTTAATAACATGGACAAACTTGCCTGCATCACCCACTGCTCTGTTTACAGAAGTCCTGTTTATTGACAGGTGCCTCCCTTGCACACCCTCACTGCACACCCCCCATGTCTGCTCACATGTTTATGTCTCCAAAAAATAGAAAGGGATAAAAACCCCCCTGCATTACATGAAACCCATCATTTCACTCACTAATGGAACACATTTTCACATGCTCTGAAGCTGGAGGCTGCTGTTGCTTGGCCATGTTTTTCGTGCACTCCGTTTCCTTATCACACCATATAATTTTCAGACGAATGAAAATCTGGGCTTTCACTTGCACAAACACCCTGACATGAAAACCTGCTCACTGCCAACTCTTACAAACATGTCCTCATAGCTGATGGGGTTTGTAAGGCCTGGCTCCTGGGAGACCTGTGAATGTACCAGAATCTCAACTTTCCTCTGTTCTCCAGGAGTCATTTTCTGCTCTTGATGGTTCCAGAGAACCCCAGGAACCCAAATAATGCCAAAGGTAGAAGGCAGAGGAAAGAACTCCCTAGTTACAATTTAAAAGAATATGCATTTGCAGGATAGTTTTAAGGGAATCTTGTGAGTTGGGGTTGGCAGAGGTTTGGGAACACAGCACGGGACCCTGCTCCAGCACCTCCTTTGGAAATGGGGTCCAGAGCAACACCCTGCTGGGGGCTCTCAGCCTTCACCACGGACTCAGCATCACCCTTTCCAGGCTGCTTCTCAACTGCTTACAAAAACTAAAGATGCATTGTATGTACAGGCTGCCTCTGCCAAGAAAAATAAACTCAAGAGATGCATTTTTTTTTTCCAGGCACTCGCAGGCAAACCAAGGCAAATATTAACAATCACAGTGTTAGACCCCAACTCCTGTGAAATAATAAAAGTAGGTGACACTGTAACCCTGGGCCTTAAATCATGTGGGTAATGCACTCCTGTCCATCTGCTGCTTTCCATCCCAAAGCAATTAATAGATAAGTGTTAAGACAGAAAGTAATAATTCCAGGAAGTAGGACAATTAATTTTTATGAAAGACTGAGGTACTGTTTGCTTTTTTACTGGTGGCAAAAAATTCATTGCTGGTGGTGGCAGTGGGAATTAAAGGTCAGTGGTGCCTCCGTTGCAGACCTGTGGCAGCCCATGGGGAAGGGGCTGTGGAGGGTGCAGGAGGCAGAGCTCAGGGAATCCTCCCTCCATCAGGGCATCTCCACCTATGTTTGATCAGCATCACACAGTGGGGGCTGCTAAAATAAAGAACACACCCCTGGGACCTCCTAATTAAATGCTGTAGGACAAAAAAACTGGAGAGGAGATTTCACAGATGTGCTGGTCTCGAGGATCTGTCCCAGCTTTACAGCTCTGCTCAGCTTTTCCTCAAAGGAAAAGCAGAACCAGGAGATCAGAACATCAGGGCTCAGCACATCCCTGTTCCAGCCTGTTTCCAACACAGAAAGTCCCTTCCTGCTGCCACACAGCTCGATGGGAGCAGAATCTGCTTGCTCAACTCCTGGAGAGTAATTGCAGGCTAATAACATGCGCTGGCATGTGGGCTGGGATGTGAAGTATGTGTGGAGGTGCCTCTGGAAATATGTCACTTGGAAAACACCCCTTTAGCCCACAGAAACACTGTTCAACAACAGGAATTCCTGCAGATCCATATCCATTCAAGCTCTGAAGCCACTTGTTGTTGCTCTGCCAGGCAATAAAGCAGCGATAAATGAAGGAATGTACACATCAGACATCTCAGATTTCTCTCCCTCCTTTCCCAGGAGCAGGATGAGGGGACAGTTAATGATCCTAGTTTATGGTATAAATATTTGGACAGAATATATTTTGATACCATAAATTTTAACAGCTCTGGCTGTTTTTAAACTCTGCTTATTCCCCACCAAGTATCTGTGTAAAGTAATAATATCTGAAGTGTTTTTAAGGAGCATAACCTGTCCCTAGGAAAACATTCTCCTCCTTCCTTTAAAATAATATGGATTTGCCTGAAAAACGAAGTCCAAATGTCTGGAATTGCAGAGCATTCAGCACTCAGAGCTCTGTTTTTCCATCTTTAGGTGAGATCTCTGTATCTGTGTAGGATCCTTTCCTCACACAACATTCCTGCTGGGCTCCTGTTACCCTGTACCTCTGAATCCCACTAATCCCAGCCAAGAACTCTCAGATCAGCCCAGAGAGAGGAGGAAAAGCTGTTCCCACACAGCCCATGGATAACTGGGAATGTTTAACCAGCTTTCACCTCTCCTGCCACAGAAACCATCACCCTGCTGGGCCACTTGCAAGGCTCTTGGTCCCTCCTCCTCCTCCTCACCTGCTGAGCCAAATTTCCAGCACTGAGTGGAACAAAGACCTTGAGACCCCAAATGTCACAGCAGCTGCCCTGGGTGGGACAAGACAGGGATTTGTTCCCCAAAAAGGTGACCAGGGCACTCAGGCAGTGACAGCACCTTCCACTGCCTGTCCCATGGGAGCAGCAGGGACTGTGAAGGGCAAGCCAAGGGAAATCACCAGATGGGATTATTAGAGGGCCAGAGACTACAAATCCCAACAAACCCAAGCTTTGTTAGCGCCACTTCTTAATGAACAACCGGTTTAATTACACAGTCCAAGAGGAACCAGCCTGGAACAACTTTCCAATATGCTTCCTGGATGCCATTACACCCAAATAGCTGCTAATGGGATGAATTTCAAGCAGAAGTTTAGCTGGATTTTGGGGTTTAGAGTGTGCTGGGACATGCTTCCCACAGCAGAGCTGAAATTCTCTGCAAACATACAATTAAAATTCTCAGATTGCTCTAAAAACTGCTACAGCTTCATCTTCTGCAGCAATTTCTGATGGTCACAATTTTCTCTTTCCTAGGAAAAAAACCCTTAATATCTACAAATAACAGGGCCTGTGTCAATCTCCAGACACGCTGAGAACGAGATAGGCAGAAAAATGTTGCTGGGAGAAGGCTCTGGCCGTATCTGCTTCCGAACTTTCCCAGGCACAGAAATGAAATGTGGACCCCGGCACCTCGGTGTCTGGCTCCAGCTCTAAAGTGGTTTCCACTGGTTATAGAACATGCTGACAGCCTCTTCAGATAAGTAGGGCAAGGCAAGGGCACTCGGGCACTTGGCAGCCAGAGGCTCCCGAGCCCTGCCTGTGTGGCTGTGGAGCAGCTCCTGAACCCCAGGCCTGTGAACAATTCCTCCACCAAAGGCACCTGACCCATAAATCCCTTCGGTAGTTTAAAGCTCATTAAAATCTCCAATCAATAGTGCAGGACACTTGGAAGCCCTCGAATCCATTACTGTAAGTGGAAGAGGAATGGGAAGGCAGGCACTGCTGGATGTGAGCTGACTTGCACGGCTGATCCCAAATGTAAAAGGATTCCGAGCTGTCTGCCCATCTCAGGTTTTTACAGCGTGCCCAAATCCCTTCCCCATATCAGAGAGTTCCCAAACCTTCCATGGCATTCATGGAATTTCTGCTCTTTTCGTCTCTTAAGGATACAATTCCACTGGGATCTGGAGCTCTCACAGGGCGATTTTTTTCAAGCAAGCTCAAATAATTCCAATTAAATCTATTTAAACACCCACTTAACGATGCTCTTTCAAGGTGGGGGAGGCAGAGATTTTGAGATGGCTCGGATTTGGAGTCAGATGCAATTTTGCCTCTCTCCTGCTTGCACAACTGACCATTAGCAAAATTGTTGGTGGCGTCAGGATGGTTGTTCCTGTGTCTTCAGGTCTCTCTTACACCATTACAGAACTTCCATTTCACAACTGCCGCGTCGCTTTTGAGAGGGCAGAAATTGCTTTACAGCACTATAATGCTCTAGTGCTGGAGATAATGGGTCATTTGTATCAAGGAGACTCTCTTTTCCCATGAGGGTATTTCAGGGAAGCAGGCAGGTGCTGGGAATTCCAGCAAAATTCCAGCCCCCAGTGTCCCTGACGGTGTGGTGTGCTCTGTGTTGGAGTGGTCAAGGGACATGATGACACTTTTTGGAGAGAAATGAGCAGGAAAGGGCCCAAAACCTTCACCAACTTATGGCTCTGGCAGGGCAATGCCCACAAAAAGGGTTTGAGGTGTGAATTTGGGGCAGGAGCTGCTTTTTGGGATGGTTTTCCCACCCTCACAGGACATGTTTGCTCCGTGTTGCTCAGCCAGGAGTCTCTGCTGGACAAACACCCCCGAATTGTCCGTGAGGAGGGAGAGAGGCTGTCACAGGGGATTACTTCCATCCTTGCAGTGCTGCTGAAACAGAAGTAGGGGCTCTTTCACACACACAAATTACGCCGCAGCGCAAACATCGCCCGGAGGAGCCCACTCGGATTTCAAAGCTCCACGGCGCAGCCTGGCAGCCTCACACGGGATTCTACCCCCCCATACACACACAGAGGGCTTTAGTGACAATGAAAAAAACCCCGAGTCGATAAGAGCTGCTCTGCCTCTTCTCCAAGTAATCTCTCCCTAATCAGCTGGACAGCCTGGATCGGAGCGCGGGGCCAAGTCTTTCCTGGGAAAACCTCCCCTGACCTTCCAAGCAGCTAAAGATGTTTGCTGGGCGTCAGCACCGGCCCTGGTGGGTCCTGTGGGCAGCCCCAGAGCTCTGCTGACGTGATCCATGCGCTGGCATCAAGGCTGGAATGATGGCAAAGCTCTGCCCTGCTCCTGGCTCCTGGGGATGAAGGCCAGGCCAGCACCTCAGCACAGGCTGCAGAGATTCACCCTGGTAAATCACATTTATTCTGTTTTCAGCATTCCACTGGGCCAGGATGGGGCTTGGAGCAGCCTGGGACAGAGGAAGGTGTCTCTGCCCATGGCAGGGCTGGAATGGGATGAGCTATAAGGTCCCTTCCAACCCAAAGCAGGCTGTGATTCATCTGCCTCTTACCCAGTTTCAGGAATATGATTCAAACCAGCAGTCTAATATCTTCAGAAAGCTCAAATTAGCCCGAGACAGCTCGGTTTCCGGCAGATTGGGGATAATTGCTACTGGTTGATCACCCAGACTTCTGTGCTTTGAACTCTCTTTTCAGTTGCTTATTCATTTCCCCCAGACTGTGTCTGGGGCTTACGGCACGGCGCAGTTGGGACAGGAAAGGAGCAGGTCCTGAGCTGCCAGCACCTCCCTGAGCTCACAAACCCCTCAAACCCCACAAACCCCTCAAACCCCACAAACCCCACAAACCCAAAAACCCCACAAACCCCTCAAACCCCACAAACCCCTCAAACCCCACAAACCCCACAAACCCAAAAACCCCACAAACCCCTCAAACCCCACAAACCCAAAAACCCCAAAAACCCCTCAAACCCCACAAACCCCCCAAACCCCCCAAACCCCACAAACCCCTCAAATCCCACAAACCCAAAAACCCCACAAACCCCTGAAACCCCTCAAACCCCACAAACCCCTCAAACCCCTCAAACCCCACAAACCCCACATGCCCACGTTACCCCAGCCCAGAGGGGATGTCGTGACAGAGCGTTTATTGCTGGAGCCCCGGAGCAAACCGAGTCCCACATCAATCAGGGCTGCTTAAAGAGTTTATTACATTTCACGGCTGCCATAATTGACAGGTTTGGAAAGCTTTTCTATTTTCTTTCAGGTCCCTGTGTAAGGGCTTTGCACATTGTTAAGGAGGGTCTCCTCACGGTTCAATTTGCCCTCTGTTCGAGATGAAACTTCCCAAATTTCCCCGGTGTGAGCCCAAGAGGTGTTAATGAGAGCAAGGCAAAGGAATGAACTGCAGCCAGCCCAGGGAGCCTGTGTAAAGAACTTAATGTTCGTGGGGAAGTGGTTGAACTGGTTTCTTTCTCTGAAAAAAGCCCTAAGAAGAGCTGGAAATGTTTTTGTAGAGCAAATGTCAACAATGCAGGGCTCTCCCCCTCGTCTCCTTAGCAGAGACCCAAAGCAAACCCCGGGAGAGGCACGTAGGGCAGGATTCAAAGCAGGCTATTTAAATCTCAATTCACAATTACACTCGTATCAAGGAAACTTAATTATCTGCATTTTACCATCTTATCTCCAGTATGATTTCTCCAAACAAACAGCAGTCTGGAAACAGCCCGTAGATAATCCATCCAACCTCTGCTATCTCAGTCGGGAAAGCCAGCGCCCGGGGCAGCGGAAAGGGATCCTGGGGGAGCCAGGAGCTCCAGGTTCCCAAAGGGACCTGCTGGATGCCTGCCTGGGCACGGGACACCTCTCTGCCGAGCCCAGGAGCTCTGGAAGGGTTTGGTTGTGGGGGCAGAGCTCTGGGGCTCAGCAGGAGCAGGGAAAGAGGCTCCCCATCCCAGCCGGCAGCACAGGGCGCTGCAGTGCCAGCCAGATGTGCACAGCTGTGGGCTGAGAGGCTCCTCTGTGTGCTACCGATATGATAACGCCCTAAATTCATTAGGAGAAGTCACTTGTGAGCAAGCACTGGTGGGAATGGGGGATGTCTGGGAAATCACACCGTTTTTTCAGCATTCCTGTGAAGGTGAATGCTCTTGCTGGGTTTTGTGTTTGCCAGCCAAGAGCTGGGCAACAAATTCCCACTCCAATAGCTCAGCAAGCACAAAGATGGATCCTGGATCCAGCATCCCTCCTCCTTCAGCAGAGATCAGCTCTGGGACACTCCCATAAGGTCATCAAGTTCCCTGAGAGAAGTTTGGGGATTGCTGAATCCCCTCAGGTAAAGCTGTTCCCACACAATCGTTTTCACAGGCTGCATCCCAAACACACCCACCATCCTACAAAGACGTGGGAAGTTCTGACCTAATTCTGGCTCCAGGGCCTGGTCCATCAGTGGCCAAACTCCTTGTGATGACGACAGTGCTAATGACTAATTCTGATAATAATTAAATGTCAAGGAGAACTTTCCATCCAAAATGATACCACGAGCACTAGGGAACGTTCTGAGATAGAGGGAACAAAGTGTGTGAAGTTCATCTGTGTGTAATATTTCCTGTTTTCACACCTGCCAGAGGGATCCTGGATGGGATGGATAAAATTATGGTCTCTGAAAGCAGCAGAGCTCAGAGCACGCAGTGACTCCTGAGCCAAGACTGAACCCACCCTAGACAGACATTTCACAACCCTCTCACTCTGGTCACCTCAGGCTCCCTCCACAGCACATGGAGAGCTCTTTGCATCTCCAGTGGGCACTGCTTAAGACCTTAATTACTCCCTAAGATCTTAATTAATCCCTGGAGGTGTTCACCTGCATTCCTCCACTACAGAAGGAGCCAAGTTCTATGTCAGGCATCCCATGCAGTGAAATGCCTAAAGAGGTGTGGGATGAACCCACAGAAGCACAGAACTGTGCAATGAATTTTGTGTGTTGCCCAGGTCTGGGGCCTGTCTCTGATGGACTTTCCATGGCAGCTGTCCAGCAGAAAATGGCACTGAGGCCATGACACTCCCTGGCAGAGGGGGGAATGGTGCTCCTCCCCAACACTGCCCAAATTCACCTGGGGTTTATCCCTCTGAAACTGTTCTCTTGCTCCAAACCAGCAGATTGACCCTTCCCATCCTACTGGGATGGCACAGAGCAGGAAATCCAAACAGAATTCCCTGGCACAAGGTCTGAGCTGCCACAGAATCAACTGGAAATGGGGGAGAGTCAAATGCTCAATAAGTTCACCGAGTTTTCTGCAAAGGCCATGTCCCAGTGCAGCCCCCTGCAGTGCTGGCTGCAGATCCCAAATCCATCCCCACCTTCCTTTGCCCATCCCAGCCACGCTGTCCCTCCTGCCACCCACTGCTGCTTCAGTCAGACCTGGCTGAGGCCACAGGACTGTTTAGGCTGGAAAAGACCTCCAAGATCACCAGCCTTTGATTGATCAACCAGAGGTCAGCTATTCCCCCAGTGAAATATTTCTGAACTTGATCTTCTGCTCCATTTATCCTGCAAGATCTTTGTGCTCCCTCCTCCATCCTGTGGATGAGACCCAGCTGGGTGCTGAGCTCCCCTGAACCCACTGGAAACCATTCCCAGCCTGGGGTCTGCCAGGGACTGGGCAGATCTGGGGTTTTGGGCTGTCTGGAGGATCCCAGGGGTCTCCTGTCCACGTGAGCCTCTTGGTGGGATTGCTGCACCCTGGGAATTGCTGTGCTCTGCTCTACCTGGGGCATGGCAGGGTGCCACGGTCAGAAGTTCCTCCTCACTGAACTGCTGGTCCCATCTCCAAGGAAAATACCCTTTTTATGTGCTAAACCCAGCATCTCATTCCAAATGTAACAAATTAAAGCGTATGAAAGTTTGAAAATACCTTAAATGCTAGGATAAGCAAAACTATAAAAAGCTGAATGCCACAAATCAGGGACTATGCTGGAATAGGAGACTTTAAGCAAAATCTGGGATTGTCTGGGTGAGGGGATTGTGATTTCTTCAGGTTGTTACTCCCTGACATTAATTAATGAACTGGGAATAAGCATGAGTAGATTCTGATCTCTGCTGTTGTTGATGGACTTGGGCTCAGTTTTTGCTGGCTTTTTTTGGTCTCTGTGAGTTCTGTATTCCCAGAATGCATTTTAAAATAGTCCCTGCCGTGAAAATGTTCTTCAGGACTTCAAAAAAGTTCATTATAGAGATTTCAGGTTGTTTGCTTCTTCGCTGCTCACCCAAAGTCCTTTTTTTTCTGGTGAGTTTGCTCAGAGCTGGTGCCAAAATGATCTGCAGAGTTTGCCACTAAAAACGCAGCCTCCTGAATCACAGGCTGCAGTTTGCACAGTAATTTATGTTTGGGTGGAAAGCACATTTTCCCATGCAGAGAGGGACAAAGGAACATCTTTACAAAATCCTGAGTGTGTTTGTGTGTGTGAGAGAGAGGCACAGGACTGCTCCCTTAGCATTCCTGCTCGGATTCATGGCACAGGGACCCAGACCACTGCAACTTGTCTTTGTGATGGACCCACAGCACCCCAGTCCTCACTAAATATTGCTCCTATTTCATCCCTTTTGCAGACTGTTGATTTTTCACTTTTTTTTTTCACTATCTTGTAGTTCTGTTGTGCAATTCCTGACAAAACAGCCCAAATTTGTCACGGGAATCAATAAAATCATGAAAGGGGCACCATTACTGCCTCTGGATTTCCTCAAAACTTCTGAGTACTCTGCACCCACAGCAGTACCAGAGATTCTGAAAAACCCTCTAAGCTCAACCTCTCTATCCCCAGCAATAAATTTACTGAATATTTCCTGTTTGAAACCCTATTCTATACAAAACAAGAATGTTGAGTGAAATTATGATAAATAAACTGATGATTAAAGAGTAAAGATTTTATCACTGAATGGTTTGGGTTGGAAGGAACCTTAAAGACCATCAATCCCAATATTTGGGGGATGTTTTGTCCCTTTACAGAGGTTCCTTTTTTCTGTGCACCAGCTGGCACAGAGCTCAGCCCTGAGAAGCACCAGGGCAGTAAGTGACACCTGCAGAGCCCCAGGTCTCTGTGTCTCCTCTGTTTCATGGCTTGGGTGACCTTCAAACCCATCCAGTGCACTCAACAGCAGCCAGGGTGTCCAGCAAGGAACTGGAGCTTCCCCTCCAGCTTTGTCTCTAGTTTAAGAATCAGGGAATGGTTTAGGTTGGAAAAAACTTCTGAGATCATCCAGTCCAAGCATCAAGCAGCTCCACCACCGTGATCACCCTTAAACCACGTCCTCAAGTGCCACATCCACGCTTCCAGGGCACTTCCAGTGACGGTGACCCCACCACTGTCTCTGCCTGTGCCAGGGCTGGGAAACCCTTTGTGCAGAGGATTTTCCCTAAATATTCAACCTAAACCTTCCTGGAACAACTTGAGGCTGTTCCCTCTCCTCCTGTCCCCGTTCCCAGCCTGATCCCCCCGGTGTCCCCTGCTGTCAGGAGCTGTGCAGAGCCACAAGGTCCCCCCTGAGCCTCCTTTGCTCCAGGCTGAGCTCCTTCCCAGCTCCCTCAGGTGCTCCTCCTTCATGTCATGATCTCCCTTTACCTGGATCCCCAGGTAAAATTTAGCTAACGAGACAGGGAAATACAGAGCTGGTCTTGGGAGCAAGAGAGGAGAACCACGTGTTGCACAGGGAACGCGTCAGAAGGAGAGAAGCACCAAATTACTGTGTCCTCAAATGCTTTCATTAGATATCATTTGGTAATTGGTGCCGGGAACATAAAACTAGAACAATTGGGGAAGCATAAAAGGAAAAAAAAATAACAGGACAAAAACCCAAAGGGAAAATCAGAAGTCGGAATTTTAAACAGGAAAAGCATGGCGTCGGAACGGGCGGAAGATAACAGAGTGCTCTGCTGAATACACAAACAAACAAAAAATAACAGAGACAAACTGGCAAAACATTCCTCTGGCTGACTTAACCACTGCTCTTCTCACTCCCAGGTCTCCAACCAGCGCTGTCACTGCTCCAGCATCCTTCCCTGCAGATAAATCCGAGGGGAGGGATCTCTCTGCTCCTACAGGCCTTGGTAACAGCACAGCAAGGAGAGAAATGTCACCAGCAAAATGAGTAATAGTTCCCCTCCCGTGGAACGAGGATGACACCTCTGACCTCCCCCTGAGTGCTCTCAGGCTGATTAGTGAAGGCTCTAGATAAGGGTAGGACACATTGCTGTCACTGCTGGCTGCTCCCAGGGAGCCAGGCTGTCCCTTCCCAGCCACGGGGACCCACCAAAGCAGGTGCTGATCCCTCCCAGGCTGGACAGCCACCTCCAGCAGGGCTCCCTCCCCTCCAGCCCTGCTGCAGGGCCCAAGAGCCAAATGGCACCAGGGAGAAGCCACAGGGCTGTCCCTGCTCCTCCCTGGTCCCTGCCACGCTCCCTCCAGCACTGCTGTCCCCAGAGGCTCCTCCTGCCCCTTGAATTCTCCTTCACCCCATCCAAGGGACCTCCCAGCTCTTCGTTCCCCAGCGATGGCACTCACAGCTTCTGGGGAGCTGACAGACGCCAGGGAAAGAGCTGATGGCCATGACTGTGCATATAATTAAAGTCTGGGCTCTTTAAAACACTAAAATCATCCGGAGACCTCAGCAAACAGCCCTGGAGAGTGAATAGCAGCCTTCAGATCCACAGCCCTACTGACAGCCCTCAAGCAGGGATGGGGACAGAGTCCACGATCTCCTGGGGAATGTGGAGTTCATTCCAGCTGTTCTAATTGTTCCTCACGCTCTGTCCCGAACAGCTCTGCATTCTCAGGAGATGAGGAGAGGATGGCTGTTTGTACCCTGCGATCACTAAACAGGGCTGGGGAATTATCTTATCTTCCCATCAGGATTCAAATGCGGAGGGCTCCTTTGTGAAGCCCAAATGAGCCCCCTGGAAGTTTTCCCGAACATTGTTTTACACATTTTATCCAAGGAAGTTAAAGGTCTCTCTTCAAAGAATGGGAAATGGATCACTTTTTTTGCTCTCAGATCTCTGTGAGAAATCATCCCAAGTGGAGAAATCAGTGGAGAGCTGAGGGGCCCTCTCTCCTGCACAGAGAGTTGCCATCAATCTCTCACCCTGATGAAAATGATGTGAAGCCAAAACCTGGAACAGGGAGAGGGGATCAACCTGTCCTTGGTGTGGAAAGCCTTGGCTGATGGCACCTGAGAAAATTCACCTCCAAAACCTCTGTCCACATTTCCATTTCATCCCTTTATAAGACTGTTCCTCGTACTGATTTGAGGAAAAAAAAAAAAAGAGTATTCAGGAAGAACCATAAGGGAACTGAGGCTTTAAAAGAGTGATAGATAATTATTAGGAATGAATAGTCCCTGCCCTATATACAGCACATCAAACCAGCAGCTCACCGAGTCCTCTCAGTATCCTGAAATTTCCTTATCTCCACAGTTTAGGCAGGGAAGAGATGCCTGGAGAGATGCCATCCCCTGCCCAATATCACACAAAAGCCTGTCTGAGAATGGGGAACCAGAGTTTTTGGGTGAATCCAACCTTTCTCCAGCTGAACCATCACCAGGGAACATCATGCACAAAACTGGGGCTCCCCTTTTCTAGTACAAAAATGAAAACCATAACAGAAAAATGACCACTGCCACCAACTTCTCCTGAGTTCTGAGGGACCAATTTTCCCAGAGTGGCAATAATTGAGACCTGTGTGCATCCTACTGCTTTTCCACAGATTTTTATCCTTACTGCCATCAAGTACCTTAGAAAACGGAGCCTTTTCTTTATGTTTCTCAGAGGGACTGAGAAATATGGAAAAAAAGAAAAGAAAAGAAAAGAAAAGAAAAGAAAAGAAAAGAAAAGAAAAGAAAAGAAAAGAAAAGAAAAGAAAAGAAAAGAAAAGAAAAGAAAAGAAAAGAAAAGAAAAGAAAAGGAGAAAAAGCATAACTATAATGACAAAGAAACAGGAAAAGCCATTATATACAGCAATAAAAAGACTGCTTCCCCCCTGCTCCAAACATGATCATATTATCTTAGCAACCAGCACAGCCAAGCAGATTTTACCACAGGAATTGTATAACCATTCCTAAAGAAACGGGAAGGGGAAAACATTTATTCCTTTCTATATTTTATGACGTGAGAGCTGATAGGATTTGCTGAAGCAGAGGCTGCACACACAGAGCCAGAGTGGGTTTCACACTCATTGTTTTTGCTTTTTGCTGCCCATACGCCGCAGGGCGAGGTAGTTTCCTACTGCTGGTGTTGGAAGGGCCTGGAACCATAATAGTCTCTCTGTAACATTCCCAAAAGTTGACATGTTTGGTGCCTGTTTTGTCAAGCAAACCTTTGCAATCTCCTTCAGAGCTGTCTAGGGTGCTCTAAATTAGTCAGTTGTTCTTGCACTCAGTGCTTGCTGCCCGGGTTAATAAAAAGCCCTTCAGGAGAAATATATATGCATTTAAAAAAAAAAAAAAAGTTCCCAGAAAAGTCTTTCTTGCTATATAAAGAGTGCACTCAGACCCAACCCCTTGGAAATGCTCCCCGGTGCTCGCATTCCAGAACCTGGGAAGGGTTAAGTTGGATTTACAACCCTTTGGAGCAATTACCCAGCGCTGCAATTTAATGGTAATTCCAGAAAGAGCATCTCTGAACAAGACAGGCATGTTGGGAGAGCCACGCACAGGAAGCTCTTCAGGCAAAACATTACATAGGCTCTTAATTAGGGTCATTGACTCCTCTGCAGAGAGATCTTATCAGGGCTGGAGAGGCAGAGTCAGCACTCTGCCACCCTGCCCTGGAAGGATGGGCTGGGATGGGGATCCAGCAGGGATGGGAATCCAGCAGGGATAGGGGATCCAGCAGGGATAGGGGACCCAGCAGGGATGGGGGATCCAGCAGGGATGGGGGATCCAGCAGGGATGGGGGATCCAGCAGGGATGGGGGATCCAGCAGGGATGGGGATCCAGCAGGGATGGGGATCCAGCAGGGATAGGGGATCCAGCAGGGATGGGGATCCAGCAGGGATGGGGATCCAGCAGGGATGGGAATTCAGCAGGGATAGGGGATCCAGCAGGGATGGGGATCCAGCAGGGATGGGGATCCAGCAGGGATAGAGATCCAGCAGGGATGGGGGATCCAGCAGGGATGGGAATCCAGCAGGGATGGGGATCCAGCAGAGCTGGGTGATGCTGCATGGAGAAGCCCTGGGCAGGGCACACAGCTTTGCTCTTGCCTGTGAGCTCCAGCAGGCTGCTGAAATGCTCAAGTGACAAACGTGGCAGCAGGAGCTTTCAGCTTGAACAAAACCCTGCTTTTCATCGCAGTTTTGCCCTTTTATTTCCCTGCAAGATTCCTCTTCGTGGAGGGCTTCAAAAAACATCACCACACAGCTGAAATGTGGGGCCCAGGGTACCTGACAGTTCTCAAGCAAGTCTAAGCCCTAATTGCAGGGACTGGCCTGCTGAATGCTTAAAATCTGAATAATGAATTACTTATCTTTGCTGTTGAGGCAGAAATGTATTAGGCATTACTAGCTCCAGCCTCAGATTCCTTGACTGGGTTCCAGCTGTAAACATTCAACAGGAAGAGGTTAATTTTTTGATTCAGTTAATATAAATACTGAAAGGTTCCTTACTTCACTGTCCCACATCACTGCAACATACATTCTGTAATTAGAAGCATATTTTTGTGATTTCAAGGTATATTTTGCCAAACCAACAAAAAAGCATCAAACTCCGACATTTCTGCCAAAAATACCCACTGTATAATTTATGCCAAATCAACAAAAGTCTTCTTTTGTCCTTCCCAAACCACACTAAAGAACAGTCTGTTGAGGAGTCCAAATGCTAAAGTTCAAAAAAAGCCCTCTGTTATCCAGGGTGCAAGATAGGGAGGAGCAGCAAACCCGTGCAAGGAGCATCTCTGTCTGCCAGGAACGGGATCTCCTTAACTCTGTTTATTCCCCCTCCACCCCACACATACTTCTGCCTCTTTTTTCCTCTCCCCCCTCCATTTTCCTAAAGCCTCCTTAGCATCTGGAATGTGTAGGCAGCCATCCATGTGTTTGCAGTAAACTTTGAAAGCAGAGCCAACGAGGACCACATGGGCAGGTAGCCCTGCAAAACCAACCTGGCTTTTTGGCTGCTTGGCCAGGAATGGGAGATGCCCCCAAAACTATGGGACGCAGATAATTATGAACACAAGGGAAAAAAAATAATAAAAGAATGAAAGAAAAAGGGAGGGTTTTGGTGGTAATTAAGCTTTTCCTTTCCCCGACTCAAAAAAAAAAAATTTAATTAGAAGTTCAAGCATTTGGTTTTAATTCAGCCTGATGCACAAATGGTTTATTTCCACACAGCATATTTTCATAGGCTACAGAGCAGCCTCCAACTAGGAAGCCATTACAGCCCCTGATTACAGCTTTTACATGCACTTAGAGCACTTTGGGAAGTCGTGGCAGAACGGATTCACTCCCATTTCTCCCTGTGCATGAGGGTGGATCCATGTGCCATTAATTAGACAGCCTTGGTACAGGCAATTAACAAACTTTTTTTTTTCTTTCTTGTTTTTAACAGAGAAATCCAGTAGTCTTTACATATTCAGCATCAATATTGGAACGTGGCACCTTGCCAGGGTGCACAGCTCGGAGCAGAATTTACTTTAGACCATCTGCTGGGACTTTAAGTGACTGCACCATGACTGGAAGTTGTTTGGATGAACGTTGGACAATAATGCTCAGTCTGGCCCCAGCAGAGACCCAACATTCATTGCCATGGCAACCACTAATGCAAAGGGTCCCTGCAATAATAATTCCTTATTTATAAATGCATCAAGGATGCTCCAGTGCTGCTCGAAACCGGCCAAAAAACCCAACAGATTTTTCCACTGCGGATGCAAACCTTGGGTGTGTGATGTGCTGGTGGTTGGAAGTCACTCAGAGGCATCAAATGCCAAAGTCTGGGTGTTCCTCAGCCCACCAAAACCCTTGGTCCCATCCCTGGAGGGTCCAAGGCCAGGCTGGATGGGGCTTGGAACAACCTGGGATAGCTGAAGGTGGCAGGGTGGGAGGAGATGGGCTTTAAGGTCTCCTTCAACCTAAAACATTCCAGGATTCTGTGATTCTCTGATTTGGGAACCAAGTAAAAAATGACTGGGATTTTGGAAATTGTTTTTTTAATCCATTACAAAGGATCTTTAGTGAAATAGTCCACGAGGCGGCATCTGGGGAGAGAGGCTTATCATCTTTCCAGCCTTTTTTGCAAAAATTTCTCATTCATTTCCTGCTGGCTACTGTCAGAGAGAGGGTACAGGACTAGCTGGGCCACATCCCAGATCCTGTCTGTGTTCCTACATACTTAGCTTATCTCTCTGTGTCATGGAGCTGTGATTACACAGCCCGAGGGGCTAAAAATATTGCCAAAACCTTGAAAAAGAGAGGCACGGTTTTGGTTCTTTAGCTGCACCAATAAATGGAAATGACTGGACAGATGAGCCCTGGGTGACAGAAAACCCAGTGGGAGCCCACTGCTGCCTGACACGGGTCCAGAAGGTGCCAGGGTGCCTTTCACCTGTGTGTTGGGATGGCAGAGGCACCAGGATGAACTTCTTTTGATGACCATTTATCAAAGCTGCATTTCTTTAGGTCTGGCATGTGCTGGCTTTGCTCTCCAGCACAGCTTTGGCAGCAAATTTCATTGGTAAGCCAATTTGGGGGCACATTTACTTGGCACAGCCAAGTGGGGGCACCTCCATGGCTACGAGGGTGACTGAGTGGCCACGTGCCCCAGCTCCCTCCTGGGCACCGAGGAGCTGAGGGCAAGCACAGCCCCCAGAGCCAGCTCCATCCCAGGATCTGGCTGCCAGGGATTTCAGCAGCAGCCTGGGAGGGTCAGGCACAGGGCACTTGGCACAAGAGGTGGGAAAGAAGCCAGGGTGAGACCTCTGAGTGAGTGGAACAGTGTGGGGGCGAGCCAGGGACACACATGGGGCTGGATAACACAGGGCTGCAGAGGGAATGGAGCCAGGAATCCAGGGAGAGCCTGAGCCCTTCACTGAGGAACCTGGTGAGAACCCTGAGAACTTCACTGAAAACCTGGTGAGAGCCCTGAGAACTTCACTAAAAACCTGGTGAGAGCCCTGAGAACTTCACTGAGGAACCTGGTGAGAGCCCTGAGAACTTCACTAAAAACCTGGTGAGAGCCCTGAGAACTTCACTGAGGAACCTGGTGAGAACCCTGAGAACTTCACTGAAAACCTGGAGAGAACCCTGAGAATTTCACTGAAAACCTGGAGAGATCCCTGAGAACTTCACTGAAAACATTGTGAGAGCCCTGAGAACTTCACTGAAAACCTGGAGAGATCCCTGAGCCATTCACCAAGGAAGCAGGTGAGATCCCTGAGCCAGGTGGGATCCCTGAACCATTCCCCAGCCCAGCAGGCCAAGGAAAAGCAGGGGCTGCTCTTGCCCTTTCTCAAACCCCACCAGGAGCCCGTTCCAAGCTGCGACAGCACTCGGAGCTCTGGCAGCACTCAGCTGCTGAACTCCACCAGCAGTGACCTTTCCCGTTACCTCCAGGACTATTTAGACTGGCTGGGCTCCCCTGGCCCAGCAGCGATCCCACCGACTCCATCTGCCTGCCCAGAGGAGAGTTATGGCCTGTGCTGCTGATGCAGTCTCTTGGGTTTGTTTTTTTTCTTGCAATCTTGACTTCATCCCAGCAAGGGCTCCTCTCTCTAACTGGCCGCTGTCAAAACAACTCCAGCGGGGAGATAAGGGAGAGAGGACTTTGAAGAGGCTCCTTCCTGCAAGCTGCTCACTATCTCCCCAAGACATTTGTCAGCATCCCCGAGGAAGGGCAGCAGACTTGGGGAAGGCAGGAACCGTTCCCCCTCCTAAGCCCCAGTCACATCACAACACAGTATTTAAAATGGCTCGTGAGCCCCAGATAAAAGCAGGCGATTAGTGTCTAGAAGCAACCTCTGTTTTCCATCACCAGATGTGGCCGTTTCCCAGCAGGACAGATATTCATTCATGGGGGGACAAATATTTCTGTCCATTTTTCCCAGCTTTCTTGCTTCTCTGCCCTTCCCAGCCACCTTTCTCCTGATTTAAATTAGGCTGTGGCTTTGGAGATTGCCCAAATCCACCCCCAAGAGAAAATAAGATTAGAAAAGGGATGTGATTCATTTGGTAGTTTCCCTTTTCTTACAATTTGCCCCTCCATGACAATCTGCTCCTTCACAAGAGGACACGAGGCAGGGCTGCTTCCATGGCACAGTGTGGATGAAATTCCCTCTTTTCCCATCCCACAGCCCAGCTGGGCTCTGCAGGCCAACACAGCTCCCTTCAGCTGATAAGGGAATCATGCCCAAACTGGACCAGTTGCTGCCACCAGGGAGAAATTCTCCCTTTGCTGGGCTGGCTGGGTCATTGCTGCCTCTTGGAGCATTAGTCAATGGCTCTGAGATTGCAGCTGGCTGAGGGTTTGGGTGGGTTTTTGCACCAGCAACCCACACACTTTGAGTACCAATTTCCAAGTTTAACCCTGTGAAAGAAGGAGATTTGCAAATGTTTCCATCTGAGTTTTCTGGGTAGCTGATGAAGGAGCAGGAGCCCACAAACAACGCTGAGCTCCGTGCTCTCAGGCCCTCCTCACTGTTGGATATTTTGATGGGCTTTAGCTGCAAAGTCTCCTTCTCCCATTGCTCCAAGATGGGGTAACAACAGTGCTGGCAAGCCGTGTTCCCTTGGGAAAGGCAGTGTCTTTTCCAAGGGCTCCCTGCTGAGAAGGTGCCTTGGACCACTGAACCTCCCCAAGGCCAGCAGCTCAACCCCAACCCCAACCCCATGACCACCCCAAAGCCCCGAGCAAACCCCAACCACATTTTCTGCTCCAGGGGAAGGTGTCCCTGCCCATGGCAGGGGGTTGGAGGTGATGACCCTTCAGGTCCCTTCCAGCTCAAACCATTCTGGGTGTTCCTGGAGCAGAGCTGTACCACAGCCCTTTGGGATGCCTGGCTGGAAGCTCAGCAGCTTGCAGCGAAGCTGGGGTGGGTCAGGGCGAGCTGTGGCAGTGACAGGGACAGGATGGAGGGGTCGCAGCCCCTGGGCCCAGCCCGGCTCCGCAGCCCCGCTCCCGTTTCCTGCAGCGGCGCTTCCCCAGCACAGCCACGGCTGAGGTCTCATTGTAAAACGGGCAAACAAAACACAGCGCTTCGAGCTGTTAAAAAAAAATAAAAATCCTGAAGTCTGCAAAGCAAAAAGGCTCCAGCACGGAGCGACTTTCTCTGCCCAGCCCATTGTTAGCGGAGGCGGCCGTCCCTTTCCCATGCCAGAGAGATTTGCCTGGTGCCGGCCAGTTCTTTATCCCACTGCGCAATTAATACAGCTTCCCCCAGATAAACAGCAGCTTGTTTAACTATGTCTCTTGATAGGTCCCAGTAAGGCTTGATAACATGGATGGTCGGATGTTGTCAGGACGAAGGAGTCAGACATGCTGGCAGCAAGCTTTTCCCTTTCAAAGCACACATGTTTAGAGAAGAAAGGGCTGCGCCTGTGTGCGCCACAGCCACCGAAATCTCGCCGTGGCATCGGCCAAGGCAGGGCCAGGGCTGGGAGCTGCTCCCTCGCAGGAGCCAGGCTGCTCCCGGCACTGGCAGCCAGCTCCCGCAGTGGCAGCACCCCTCCTCGGGCCCTTCCCGTTATGAGGTGTTAAAATCCACGAGTTAAAATTCTCATGTTATGGTTTCTACGATGCCCAGCAGCAGCAGCAGAATAAAAATGAAAAATAATTGTTGTTTTTAATTTCCCTTCTGGTTTTACCCCCGGCGCG
This sequence comes from Passer domesticus, assembly GCF_036417665.1. Lineage (NCBI taxonomy): Eukaryota > Metazoa > Chordata > Aves > Passeriformes > Passeridae > Passer > Passer domesticus. The sequence goes on along the minus strand of NC_087487.1, from coordinate 18,814,722 downwards.
CTTTTATGTCAGCTCTCCAATGGTCTCTGCTGGTCACAAGCCCCAGTTTCTTAATTTAGCAACTTTTGGACTTTATCTTAAAGCCCTTTGATTTGATTGTGCAAGAATCTCAGCAGTCATTAAAAATAAACTAATTATGTTTGGTGAGATGGGGGATCAGGACAGCGACAATGCCACGGCAGTGGTAACACTCCCATGGAAATGATCCCTCATGGATCAGGACTGCAGCCACACTCCTGCTTTTTGAGGTGCCCCCTGGCTCCCCCAGGAGATGCATTTGGGGGTGCTGAGGGTCATCCCCACACGATGCTAAAGGATGGCAGGGAGACACCTGGGCAGGAGCTCAATGGGAATTTCCAGGACAACAAACGACAAAAGGGATTTGAGGGCACCCCACTGATGCTGCTTTGGGGCCTCTCCATGCAGCCACCCCACCCCAGGGGTCCCCAATTCCTCTGGGATTCCATCAGGCCGGAGGCTGGGTTATCTCCCCTGCTCCAAGCACTCCCAGCTCATCCTCTTCCCTTCTCAAGAAATCCCTTCCTTTCCCGTCTCTCTCTAGGAAACCACTCTGTTCTTTCCATATTCCCTCTTTCCTTCCTGCTGAGCTGCAGACCCTGTTCCCAAAGCCTCAGTCCCTTATCTGGGGCAGGGTGGAAGTGGGGCTGCTGCCATGACCTGCTGCTCCCTTCCTCCCTCTCTGCCCACCACCCTGCCAGCTCTGCCAGTCACACTGGCACGTTTGGGAGTGGCAGTGCCCGTGTGGCAGCTCCCTGGAGCTCTCCTGGGACATTGCACCCCTGGAGCTGATGGAACACCCTGGTGGGGCCACCTGAGCCTGCACAGGAGGAGCAGAGCAGCTCCTGGGGTCAGCTCAGGTCCTCAGCGTGATGTGAGGGAGCTCCAGGCGTTCCTGGAGCAGCAGCAGAGCACAAAACCCTCCCAAACCACCCCAGACCCCAATTACAGGGGTAGGGCTCGCTTCAAACTGGCCTTAGGCAAAGCCAGGCAGGTTTATTAAAATAATGAACCCCCAGTGTCTCCAGCAGCAAAATACAGGGCAGCAGGATCAGATAAAAGGGGAGCCCTGTCCAGGGACCAGGTGAGCCAAAGGAAGGCTCCAAGCCCTCCCCGTGGAAAGATCAGTCCATGGCACCAGGAGTTAATCCTGGGATAGGATCCTTCCCATTGTGGTCAGGTTTGTGCTGGCACCTTTCCCCTCAGCCTGCAGTTTGGGTCTGTGCTGTTTCAAAATCTCCACTTAACAGCCAGATTAAACAGGTTCACATTTGCAGTTTGCAGACCACAGGGGCAGCAGCAAAAGAAATGAAATGTGGCACTCTCTGAATGAAAGCACCGGGTGCCCTCTGTGGCACGGGGCTCCCTGATGGCAGAACAGGGCAGGAGTGGCTCTGCTTTGCAGCCAGCACCAGGTGGCTGCACGCATTCTGGCTCAAGGGGATCATTTCCCATTTATTTAAAAAGATACTGATCCTTCAGAAGAAGTCAGGGGCAGGTTTGGAGAGGAAATGGCATCAGGAAGGCTGAGATGCCTTGTGCCAGGTTGTCTGGAATTTTCTCCCTTAACTCTGCTCTGTCACTGAGCTGTCCTTGAGGGAGATCTGGGCTGCACAAGAGGCACCACAACCACGTCCAGCTGCCATCAGGGGACACTGGGGTCTCCAAGTGTTAGCCCTGCAGGGTAACCTTTCCCTGAGCTCCCACTGAACACAATTCCTGCTGCTGCCAAATGCACTCTGCCCTTTCCTTCTGCCTAGAGCAGACTGGACCATAAATGGGCTGCTCAGAAATGACAGCAGTGCTTTTGAAAGGTGAGAGATAAGATCTGTGACCCAGAACTCCAGGAGCCAGTCAGTCACTGGCCTGGTGATGTTTTTTGGGAAGAGCACAGCTGCAAGCCTGGGAAGGGCAGTGGGGCTGGGTTGTTTGGGGGGACCATGAAAACCTACACAGATCTTGAGGGGTCTGATCTGCTCACACCAGAGCTGCAGTCACAGCTTTGCTACACCAGGAAAGCTCTTCCCTCCCACTCCATCACCCACTGCCACGAGGGTGGAGGCACCTGGAGCAGCATCCCCAGAGGCACGTTCAGAATCACATCCAGCTTTCCTTCACGCTCTGCCCCTTGCTGGGGAGCTCCTCACTCATTTTTCAGCAGGTTCTTGCGCAGTCAGTGTGTGCCCAGAGCCTCCTGCCCACAGCATGGCTAGAGTGCAGTGTTACAATGCTGGGTTGGCCCTGGCTGGCACTCCCGGGCTGCCAGCACGCACACAGCAATGTTTGGCATCCCGAGGTGGCAGCCAAGCAATCCACCCTGTGCTGCCAGGCAGCCTCAGCCCACAGCTCCAGAGAGAACAGCCAGGGTGACAAACAGGGCTGCCCAAATGCCCCCACCCAGAGGGTGCTGACATCTGAAATGCTGTGGAGAGGAGCCCTTGATTCCCTGGAAAGCTCAGGGGTGAACTGAGATTCCCTTTTGTGGCACAGCAAAGGTACAGCAGAGCTGATCCAGGATGTTTAATGCCACAGGATTCATTCATTCATTCAGCCAAACCCCAGCCTGCCTCCCTGGGCTGACCATCACATCACTGCTGACCATCCACAGGCACTGATATTATAAAGATAACACAGAAACTGCAAATCTTCCCAAGCACCGGGGCCGTGTTCTCCTCTCCCCACAGAAACTGCTGCAGTCACACCTTCCCCTCCTGCTCTGCTCACCTCAAAGAGCAAAATATCTCTGAATGAGGACCTGAGCTCCCCTGAAATGTCCTCACTGGAGGACTGGAGCTGGTCAATGGAGACTGGCACGAGGCATCCTCCTCCAAGGGAGGGTATTTACGAGGAAGTCATTACGAGGGAGGTGGGGAAGAGGGGCTGGGGACGCTGAGAGAGTCCTTTCATTGATCAGATTATTTTTAGAAAACAAATTTCCCTTAATGGGTTTATGGTTTCAGTGAGAAGAGCAGCTGGTGCCAATGTTTACAACTGTGAGTCACGTCACAGAGCGTCGAGGCAGTGGAAAGTCTTATGAGCCCTGGACAATGGTCCCAGTGAGCAGAGCTGGCCGGGCACGCTGCGCTGCCAGGCTGAGCTCCAGGGAGCCAGCCCTGCCAGGAAACAGCAGCACCCAGCTCTGCCTGGGCACTGGGCAGCTGTGCTGCACACCTCCAACACCCCCTGCTCCCAGGCAGAGGGGATGGCAGAGAGGGACAGCCACATTCCAGGAGCTGATCTGCTCCCAGAGGCAAGCTCGTGTTTTTCTGATGATGTGAATTCCATTTTCATGTCACAATAAGTTATTTTTTTTTCACCTTGGCCATGCTTGGATGTTTTCTGTAAATGCCTGGGTGTCTTTCAGCAATACAAAGTCCAAGAGCTGCCTGCATGGAGCTGTGGGCTCTGGGGACACAGCTGCCTTTGTGTCCTGCAAGAGGGAGGACAGGGATGTCCTGCAGGGCTGTTGTACCTCCAGAGTGCTCTTCTGAAGCAAATTCCCCAGTTCTTTCCCACTGCCACGTGTGGTTTGCCTGTGAGGGCAATCTGCAGATGTGTGAGCAGATGTGAGCCCCAAATTCTGCATGGGGTGGGCAGCAGAAGAGGCTGTGAGGATCTGCCCTGCTGTTCTGTGTTTTTCCCCCATATTCTCATTTTCTAAACTCAAGGAAGTCCAGGATGGAAAAACCCAAGGTGGTTTTACACATCAGAACCCTTCCTGCACTAAACCCCAGCTGAGTCATCTCATGCAGCTCCAGGGGAGTCTGGTGCTACCTCCACATCCTGCTGGCTCCTTCCTCCTCCCAGCAGAGCAGGGCCAGCTCAGCCCCGGCTCCCCAGGGATGCAGGGTCCCTCCCCTGGTGCCACACGTGTCCCCAGCTGTCCCCAGCTGTGGGGCTGCTGTTCCCTCACTCAAACACTCCCCTGACACAGATCTGCTCCCAGGGCAGCTCCAACAGCCCTGAGGGTCTCCAGGCTGGCACAGCCCTGCCTGCACAGGAGCACAGGGGCACAGGAAGGGGCAAAGCCACATGGCATTGAGTGGCTTCTTACAAGGGGCTTGATCTGCTCCAAACCCCATTTCCATCAAGGATCAGGCCCCAGAAGCCCAGGTCAGCCTGGTCTGGAGGATGTGGAGCACACTTTGGCCCTTTCCCATGTTTGTTTTTCTCCTGCTGAGCATCTCCAGTGAGATTTCCATCCACAAAGCAGCCAATAAGCAACATTCAAGCAGTAAAAATCAAAGAAGCAGCTCTAAAAACTATTAAAATCAGCCTTGCAAAGCTTTAGTTTGGTTTCATTTTTTTTTTTTTTCAGCACATGAATTTGGCCAAAGCTTCATGCAATGTGCAGGGCCCGTGGCTCTGCTGGCCTTTGGTTTGGAAAGAGGGGTCAGATTTTGGAACATCTTCCGAGGGCACCATTCCACTGGAAAACGTGGGCTGGTCACACCCAGGCAGCTCGCAGGATTAGGTCAACAGATACTCATTTTTTAATTGTGAACAAAGTCAGCCTTCAGGGAGAAGTATTCCTAAAAGATTGTTCAACAAGTATGAGGGATTAAGAGAAAAATCAAAAGCACAGATTGGGAGAGGCCAGTCATTCCTTAGAAAAAACCAGAAAGACAAAAAGGATGCTGGCCATTATGGAATATTGCCCTGTAATGGCACAGGGTGAGGCACTTTCAGTGGGGTTCTGCATTTTTGGGCAAGTTGAGAATCTGAGTCAGAGCTTTCCAAATCCTTCTGCTCACTCCAGCTGATGAGGGCATGCAAAATCCCTGAATGGACCCAAATGTCCTTAGAGCCAACATCTGGCTCCAATAAGCAGCCCGATGGTCATGCTTTAACAATGTTTGTTCCAAACTAAATCTTTAACTAAACATTTTCTGAAAAGGGGTTTTGATAGTGGAGTTGCAATAGTGAAGAGGCTGCTCGTGTTTGTTTTTACTAGAGATCCCAATTCCCTGGGGTTTAACTCATCCTCACACATTCTTTTGGGCCTGGAGCTTGGTGAAGCAAGAGGGATTTCTGCCATTATTGCCAGATTTTATCTCAGCATCACTCCGGGGATTTTAACCTGCAAACTCCAACCTGGCACAGCAGCAGGGTAAATGCTTGTGCTCACCAAATTTGGGTTCTCCCTCCTCCGTGTCCAGGAGAGGAAGGACAAAGATAACCACAGCCAGGGGAAGGTTCAGGATAGATATCAAGACAATTATAGAAAGGATTATAAGGGTTAGGTAGAATTTCCATCCCACGATGCCACCTGGTCTGGTGGGTGGCATCCCTGCCCGTGGTGGTGCGGTGGAACAAGATGATCCTTAAGGTCCCTTTCAACCCAAACCATTCCATGTTTAGGAAATATCAGTGTCACACCTGCCAGACAATGATGTGCCCCATGACAGGGAGGGATGGGTGGACATCCCAAGGTCCTTTTAGCTGCCCTGAGGACAAGAGCAGAGCCACACCACCTGTACAGGGATCACCTCCAGCTCGTGCCATCACCTGCACAGGGCCAGCAGCTGGAGACTTCACCCTCACAGTCACCTTCACCCCTGTGGCTCCAAGCCACAGCCAAGACTCACCCACACCAGGCTGTAAAGTCTGAGCACGAGGCCAGGTTCTATGGTTCTAAAGTTACCATCACACAAAATCTCAGCTTCTAAAGTCATCATTACACAAAGTCTTAGGTTATCACAGTTAGGTTTGTACTGATTGATGAACCACTTCTCTCTACGTTTATGTTTTTTTATCGTTTTTATGTTGGGTGTCAGCAAAGTCTCCCAATGCTACATGGAGAACCTTCGACGTTTGATGGAATGGCAAACTCTGTCTAGACTTATGGTCAAACTCTATCTCCAAACGAGATAGATCTCTCCAAATGAGATAGATCTCTCCAACTCTTTATCTAAATGAGAAAGATCCCTTGTGGCACCTGCAAAGGGGCATGGTTGGGAGTTGTGTGTAAGACTGAGCTGAAATTGCACCAAGATGTTGCATTTTTGTACCAGGTGTGATTTGGAGTGACATTTGTAATTTTGTCTTTATTTTGTTTTGACTCAGGAAAATCAAATAAGATGTAAAAATGTATGAACCTGGGCGCAGGAGAGGCAGCTGCAGCCCATGCCAGGCAGGAGCGTGGCTGGGAAGCACTGGTGCCAGGCTGGGAGCTGTGCTGAGCCCCTGGCAGCAGGCAGGGCTGCCCAGGGGGAGGGCAGTGAGAGGGACCTGCATCCCCAGCCTGTCCTGTCCAGTCCCTTCAGCTCAGGCTGGTGGCACCTGGGCACCTCCTCCTCCTGGCAACACCATTTTAACCATCACAGCTGAACCAGGAGAGGCAGAGACAGCAAATCACATTTATTTCCAAAATTTACTAATATTAAAAGTTATAAGAACTCCTCTTGGGATGCTGCAGTGCTTAGTCAACTTCCCACATTCCATTTTCTGCTTCTTCCAGCTACCAAATGCAACCCTAAAGCTAAAACTTGGTTTAAGACCTCCTGTGTTTTACACCTCAGCCCCTGTGCAAAGGGATCCAGAGTGAGATCCCAGGGGTCCAGCCAGGACAGTGACACAGGTGACACAGTGACACCACATGCAGTCTTGGGCCCTGCCAACCTTATTTGCAATTTTTTTTTTGTGTTTAATTGTCCCCTTCCCATTCAAGAGCCATTTCCTGGCTTTGCTGGCAGAAAGGAAGGACACTGGAAAGTGCAGCTGTGGAGTCTGATTCCCATTTAGGAGCGAGGGCCCCTTTACCCAGCTCCAGCCCCACAGAAAGGCTTAAATGCAAATGGGAACCAGGCCCTTGGAGGGCTCACTTTGAACAGGTTCTATTCTTACCACTTTAAACAAACTTTTAGGAGAGGGGAGCAACTGAGCTTTAACCAGTACAATATGGCAGGGGCTGATGGTTTAGGCCTGATCTTTTCCTTGTCCCAGCCTTCCCTGCACCCTGGGCACTGCTGGAGAAGAGCTGAAGGGTCAGGGTCAGCCAGCAAAACAGAAAACTTTTTTTTTTTTTACTGAATAAATATAAAGATACTGTATATGAACAAAAAATGAAGCGTGTTCCACAGAGGATTTTAAAGCTTCCAAAAATATTCCCTCAGCCCTTGCCAAAGGTAATAGAGCCAGACTTTCCATGGAAAGCATCATTGTGCATGGTGAGGTTCAAGGAGGTCGCTCTGCTTGAAGTGCACAAACAGCCAGCGCCCTGTCCCGTCCCTCCTCTCACACACACACTCTGCCACCAGCAACAAGTGCCCTTTTAAAAAAAAAAAATAAAAAAAGGAAAGAAAACAACTTTCTTCCCTCAAAGGTGGTATAGAATTCAGCCTGGCTGTGCAGCAGTAGCAGCTACAGCTTGTATTTACAAGCAGCCCCCTTAAGAGGGCTTGGATGGCTGTTTATGTAACACCCCGACACCAACAGGTTTGCTCAGGGGGTTCTGTATTTTTGGAGGCTTTTCTAAGCCCTGCTTTCTTCCCCATGCCCAAAGCAGTGGCTGTAACAGATCCTGCACTAAGGAGGTGGGAACCTGGCTGCTGAGGGGTTCCTGTAACACAGGCATTACTCCACACTTCTTGGAGGGCTGGAAAATAACCCTCTTTTCTGCAGTTGCTGCCTTCCACCTAATTATCCCCAAAGCTTTGACTTGTAAACACCTGACCTAATTCTTTCCACGGGCAGTTTTTAATAACAGAAATTCTTCAAAAGTGTCTTTATGATGCATCACACCATGGTACCTTGTAAATAAGCTGTGGGCCAGCCGAGCCTTTCTCGGGGAAACAAGGCAAAGACACTTAGTCACTGAATATTCAGCTTTAGGGAGAGGCAGCACAGTGAGGTCAGCCCAGCCAGTCCTCAGCAGGAGCTGGGTGATCCTGTGGGTCGCTTCCAGCTCGAGGTGTTCTGTGATTGTGTGATCTGAAACTCCACATCCCAGCTCTGCAGAGGAAGGAGGGCCCTTAGATCTTGTCCTGAACAACACCGTGTCCATATGGATTTCCTTTCACTGTTGGATCACAGAGCTCTCTATAAATACCTATCAACAAAGCTGCAGAATTTACTCAATGATAGGTAGAGGTGGGGGTTTGTAAAGAGCAAATCAGCACTTCCTGAGCTTCCTTCTCTCAGCATCACCTGGGCACATCACAGCAGGAATCAGCTCCTCCTGGCAAAACCCAGGGGATCAGCAGGTTGCCCTGAGCAGCAGCACAGCCAAGGGAAAAGCTGGGAAAAAAGCTCTGATCTCCCCAGTCCCCATCTCATCCTCCATCCTGAGCCTTCTCCTTGCACTCCAGAGCAGAGCAGATTTTGCAAATCCTCTCTATTTGCATTTTGGATTAGTATATATTTGTATATGGCCGTGCCCAAACCTGGAGTTGTTTTGGCAGCACAAATGCACCTAAATTTGTGTGTACACCTAAATCTGTGATACACCTAAATTAGGGATATACCTAAATCTGTGATAGACCTAAATCTGTGATAGAACTAAATCTGTAATATACCTAAATCTGTGATACACCTAAATTTGGGATACACCTAAATCTGTAATAGACCTAAATCTGTGATAGAATTAAATCTGTGATGCACCTAAATTTGTGATACACCTAAGTTTGTGAGTACACCTAAATCTATGATACACCTAAATCTGTGATATACCTAAATCTGATACACCTAAATTTGTAATACACCTACACATGTGATACATCTAAATCTGTGATTCACCTAATTCTGTGATTCACCTAATTCTGTGACTCCCCTAAATCGGAGCCTTTGGGGTGGCCCAGCAGAGGGGCAGGAGGGCAGGGGAGAGGCTCCTGCTGCTGCAGGGAGGGAGCTGAGGAGCAGCCCTGCAGAAAGAGTTGCCCAAAGCGTTGCAACACGAGAGAAGCTCTGCAGGCCTTTGATCTCGGGGCTGTTCTTGAACTGTCACTTTAATGATGTGTCAAAGACTAAAAAGAGTTCAGATTAAGAATACTGGAGCCTGGGGAGAGGAGAAGGCCATTTTAAGCCCGCTGGGTCTAAGTTGGGTTTCTGGAAGCTTTTAGACCCTCGCTGCACACTGTGCACCAGCACAGAGCTGAAAAACAGGTCAAGTTTTGGAAGTCCTTTGCCAGGGTTTGCCTTATAAAAACCTGTGTGCTCCCTGCACGGGCAAATCCCTGCCTGCTGCAGACGTGCACGTGCACGCTCTGCTCCGGCAAGTTCTGGGCACAAAAGGCTCCAGGGAGTTGTTTTCCCGAGTTTCCCCGTGGAATGCTGTCTCCCTTCACGGCGTGTCCCAGAGCAGTGCCATGGCTGAGCTGCAGGGCCGGGCTGGTGGCTGGAAGAGGGACAGGAATTCCTTAGAACAGCCCCGAGTGCAGGAAACACGGGCGGTTTTATCAGCAGGACATTTGGGCTCTCTGCAACTGCATATATTTCATTAATATCCCAGCCAGCTTTCATGGCATTACCATCAGGTTAATCTACTTTAGATTAATGAACCTCAGTTTCAGCCAGGCAAGCTAATTAAGATGATTTTCTTTGAACTTGTTCTAATGAATGTATTAATATCATTCAGGGCTTCTTTTGGAGCTACAAGCATGGCCATGTTATTCCTGAGAAGAGGCCAAACATTTTTTATTAGGGAATCATGTGCTGTGCAGAGTCTGGGACTGCCTTGCCTTTGTTTTCTCTGTGCTGCACCTTTACGGTGGCTGCAGAGAGGAGCCCTTTGCTTTGCAGATTTTGCTGTGGCTCCACAAGTCAGGAAAAGTTCAGGAGTGCTCTGCACATGCTCAGGATTTGTTTAAAAAAACCAAAACAACCTAGGAAAACTGACTATCAACTAGGCCTTGTTCTTAAAAAACAAATCAAAAAAGATTTATTGAACTACTCCTCCACCTCTATTCCAACAGACAGAGATTCAAACACAGAATCATTTGGGTGGAAAGGGACCTTAAAGCTCCTCTGACTCTACCCAGCAGCATCTTTTCCCAGGTAACAAGTGGTTGTGATGTCTAGGGTGTCTGTCCTTGATTTCCAGTCCTAGAGACCAAAATGTCTGACCAAAATGGGAAAGCAGTAGCTAACACTGAGTATGGAGTTTAGAGTTACATGCTGAAGAATTGCAGGATTACAAATAGATGAACAATGTAAAAGCTAAAATCCTAAGGCATCAATAGAAAAGGAAGAAATAGGAAATTCCCATGTTGCACAGGAACATTCAGGCTGGATATCAGGAAGAATTTCTCCACTGAGCAGGGGGTCAGGCACTGGCACAGGGTGCCCAGGGCAGTGTGGAGTCCCCATTCCTGGAGGCACTGAGCAGATGTGCTGGCTGTGAGCCCTGGGGACAGGGGGTGGTGGTGGCCCTGCAGTGTTGGTAAAGGCTGACCTCAGAGGGCTTTTCCAGCCTCAGGAACTCTGTGACTCCGTGCTGGGGGGCAGCAAAGAGGGGAAACTCTCCAGAGCAGGAGCTGAGCAGAGCTCCAAGGGGAGAAGATGGGAAGAGCCAGGTGTGAGGGGTCTCTGGTGTGCACAGCCCTGGCAGGACTTGATCCCTCAGCAGGGCACAGCCCAGGTGCTGCTCAAACACACAAACAGGCATTTCCCAGGGGATTTTCCCCTGTGGGTCAGGCTGCAGGACCAGGCTCAAGGGCAGAGCTCAAAGGAGGGAGAAATCCCCCAAAACTTGCCTGCATCACACCAGGGTCTGCCTCAGCTGCTGCTCTGGGTGCTGTGAGCAAACACGAGGAAAGCACAGGGATAAATAAATTCTGTGGGGTTGGGAAGCCTCTTGCAGCACTGTGGGTCCCCCATGGCCCTGGGGGAGCCACTGGTCTGGGGAATGACCCCTTCTGCAGCCCCAAACACCCCTTCCCTGAGCTCCAGCAGCCAGCCCAAGGAACGGGAGCTGCTCCCAAACCCCAGCCCCTGGATGTGCACAGAGGCATCATCCCAAGCTCCTTAATGAATTGTTACCCTCATGAAATGAGGAAACCACAGCTCCCATCTCTCACTGTCACAATCCCTCAACGTAAATCAAATAAACAGCCTGGAAACAGTTCTTTTAAATTATATTGCCACACAGGTATCATTCAAAATTGGGGAGGATGGTTCCTTTTTTTTTTTTTGATTTCCCTAAGTAACCAGCCTGCAATCAATGTACCAGGCCAAGGTGGAGTTTATTTATAAATGCACATTTATGATGAATCATTGGAGGAAATGCAGGCAGACTGGAGACAAAAGTCTGCAGTTGCTAAACCAAATAGGAAATGCTCTTTACATCTGCCTCTTCAGTTGGCATCCACTTCCCCTCCCAGTCTCCTTTCTGCTGGGTAGCCCTGTTTATTTTTGGGCTACTTTTGTTTGCAAAGCCAAACAGAGCTTCTAATTTTTTGTATTTATCTATATCTTTAAAAAAAAAAAATGTAAACAGCATTTCTCACTTATTCACTGGTTATTAACAGTGGAAATCAGGGCACCTTCCTGCACAGAGTTGTTTACTCTCTTCAGGGAAAGCAAAGCCACAGGGTGGAAAAACAGCCTTGTTAAAACGATATAAAAATAAGGACAATGCAGGAACTACCCTGCCAGCTATGGAAGAATTGCCACCTCTATTAGGTTCATGTTAGATATCACTGAATTGAAATGGATAAATTGGTACAGATCACCACAGGAGTGTCACCTGTATCTCAGGCCAGGCTGGGTGGGGCCCTGAGCCACTGAGTGCCATCCCTGCCCATGGCCCTGCTTGGAGCTGGGTGAGCTTTGAGGTCCCTTCCAACCCAAACCATTCCATGATTCTGTGTCTCCAGGAGGTTTCCAAGTGACAGGACACTCCTCGGTGACAATCCCATCCATTTTCACTTATTTTCCCCCAAACTGGCCCTACCAAAGCCCCTCCCAGCACAGGAACAAGCATCCCCAAGCATCCTCTGTGTGCCAGCAGGAGCCTGTGGCTCTCCAAGGGGACACCCCGGTGTCACAGAGACCCCACACCAGCAATGAGGAACGAGCAGAGCTGCAGGAGAGCCCACGTCCCTCCAGGCCCCCTCCCTGCTCTCCTGACGTGGGGACCTCACCCATGTCACCCTGCAGGTTTTAGAGCTCTGCTGCTGCAGTGAAATATTGACTCTGCTGGAATATGAGCTGATGTGAGATAAGGAACAAGCTCTGGTTCATAAACCTGTCGTTTCTGCGAGGGCTGGTGCTCCCTGTGTGTGTATCAAACGTGCACATCAGCTATTTGATCACCCCTGCTCAGTGCAGAATTTCTCTGCAGAAAGCTGGCATGGCCTTTCTTTCCTCCAGGAGACTTTAAAATCCTTCCAGCCCCACTGGAGAGAGAATTCACACTGCCAATTTTTCTTTTTTTTTTTTTTTTTCCAAAGGTTTTATAGAATGTGCTATGCGTGCAAAACGCAGCCTTTAACTGCTAGAAAAATACAGGCATTTGAAATGCGAGCAACAGAAATAGAGGCACACAAAAACAGCAACAAAGAGAGCTGGTTTGATCCACTTCAGAGCCACTGCAGGAAGAAGCACCCTGGTAACTGTGATCAATGGTAAACACGGATCCTTATTTAGGGAGGCCGGAGCAGCTCCTCTTGTTTCTGCTGGCTTTTTATAGCAGGTTAAAAAATAACAATATTGCCGTGGAAAGATGAGGCAGGCAGTGACTTCCCTCTGCCTGAACAATTGCAGCAGTCAAGGCGAAGCCAGGGAACAAAGTGAGGGACAGAAGCTGTCCCTCCCCTGGGCTGGGGGCTGCTGGAGCCTGTGGCTGAGGCTCATTCCTCTGCAATCTTGGCACTGGGGAGTGCTCTGCCTCCCCCTGACCTTGGCAGCAGGGATGTGGCCGGGCTGAGCTGCCCTCCACAGCAGCTCCCAGGAGCTCTGAGCTCCTCAGAGCCCCTCTGCTGGCCCTTGGAAAGCCGTGGGAGTCTTCCTATTTGTTTTACTGCCCTCAGGAGCAAGGCTGTGTTTGGGAAGGCAGCCTGGAGCAGGTTTAGGGGCTTTACACTCTCAGGAGCGATCCCCCTGCCTGTGTTTTTATAAAGAAGGGTTTTTTTCGGAGCAGCACCAGCGGCCAAACGCCTCCCATCAGCTCCTGTCCCATCTGAAGGGCTGTGGCTGCTCCTCCTGCCAGGTCTGGCCCCAGGAATGGACCTTTGAGCGGGGTCACAGCTCCTGCTGCCAGCACAGCTCCCCGTGCCAGGGCTTCCAGAGGCACTCCAGAGCTGTCCAGGCTCACAGGCGTGTGTTTGAATAACAGCCTGCTCCCAAAATTAAGAAGAGCTGTATTATGGCTCCTGCCAGAAATAACGTAAACCAATGTTACTCTAGGAATGGGGCTGGGGTGACCACTTTCAGTGCCATTTTCAGGACACTGAGGGGAATTTGCTGTTCTTTAAAAAAAAAAAAAATAATAGCTCAACTAATGAAAAACCGATAAGAAAATCATTCAAATGCCAAAAATTCTCTCTCGCACAAACCAAACACTAATTCTTGTGATATTATATATATTTATTGGTTAAAAGCACATACCAGCCTGTCTAAATCTGTGATTGGTGCCTAGTTTATAACACCTTTGTGGCTTTTAGTTTCTCACCCAGACACATCAAAGCAGGGGACACTTAGCCAAGGAAAACTTCATTGTTAGTATTAACTCACTCCAAGAAAAAGATTTTTGGAAGTTTGAGAATTTTTCACTTCGTGGCAATTGTTGATTAATGAACCTCAATGGACTACAGCCTAAAAGAGGACTTTGTTAATAAAAAATGCTAAACAGTGCAGGCAGAGTAAGGAGATACTTTCTTTGAACCTAACTGATATAAAGGAGTACACAAAGAAGAGACCTGTGAAGATGGATTTATTCACTGTGATCCTGTCTGCTTTCCAGTTCTGCCTCAGGCTGCTTCTACCTGCAAAAATACCCCAACTACTGAGGCCAGGAGGAGAAATCAGAGGATCACGATATAGCTGGAGAGATTAGAGCACTTGGGAGATGTTGAACAATGGTATTTAGGGCAGGCAGAGCTTCTCCCCTCTTGGCTATCCCAGCAGGGCTGTTGGAGCAGAGCAGGACCAGGGGCCAGGGCAGTGACACCTTCCAGCAGGATCCCGAGGATCCTGAGAGACTCCTCCTGGCCCTCTCCTGGCTTTGTTTGGAGAAGCCATCTGAGATCTCTGAAGCAAAATGTTGGAGTCTGAGAGCAGGGTTAATGAACATGACTCACTGCACTGGGGTGATCCAGTTAATTCCTGTTTACACACGGGTTTGGGCCTCCCAGCAGAGCGGCAGCACGTGGAAATGCAGTTTTTGTGCTGTGAGCACGTGGTGCTGATGCTGCTGCAGTGAAAGCCCCAGAGCAGTGCAGACTGGGCTGAGGGACTGCACACACAGACCAGGCTGGTGCAGGGTCCCTTCCACCCTCAGCCACCTCCTCGGAGACCCCAGGCTTCTCTTACAGCCCTCAGGCTGGGAGGGAGGGCTCTGAGCAGGGTTCTGCTCAGCTGTGGGGAGGCAGCAAGGCCCAGCAGGCAGAACGTGGGGTCAGGGTGACCTTGGCCACGTCCCTCCCCTGATCACAGAATCCCAGACTGGTTTGGGTTGGAAGGGAGCTCAAAGCTCAGATCATCCCACCCCAGCCATGGGCAGGGACACCTTCCACTGCCCCGGGCTGCTCCAAGCCCTGTCCAGCCTGGCCTGGGGCATTCCAGGGATCCAGGGCTCCTTTCCTCACTCGTTTATGAGTTTGTTGATGTGACTGAGAACTGGGATCAGACAGAGATCAGTTCATGGAGCCCACGTGAGGATGAGGAGCCCGTTCCAGTGAATGTGTGTGAGGGCCTGGCTGATCCTTTCCTGTGGGGCTCTGAGAACCAGAGTCTCCTGTGTTATTTAAGGTTCCTGTCACAGACAGGTCAGAGGGAATGTAACATGATGGTACCAGGCTGTGTATTTAGGGAGGCTGCACTTCAGCCAGAGGAAAGGGCTGAATTATGGAAATTATATGGGAAGAGATGAGCCCAGGCAGTGCTGGCTGTGCTCTGCAGCCTCAAATCTCCGTCAGAGGGTGGTGAGATGAGGGAAGAGGCTGCTGTTTACTGTGGAATGGCATTTCTGTCTACGTGTTTCTGAGAAAGAAATGAGAATTGTGTTCCTTTATGAAATTCAGTACTTGTATCCTGCCTCTGTGATAAGGAGCAGTCTATAAATCATGGAATAAAACAGCTGTAAATCATCATCCAAGCTATTAAAGCCTTTGGGGTCTTTAAACAGATTTTCTACCCCCACTAGTTCATAAACACAACCCAAAATGTCACCCAGACACTTCTTCCTGAGGCCCAGTTTTTTATTTGTGTTGGGAGTCTGAACTCACAGCAGACCCAAGGCAGCATTTACCCAGATGGGTGTTCCACGCCTCGCTGCTGTGTCTGTGCCCTCCTTCAGCTCGCTCACACCTCCACCAGGGATTCCTCCCCAGCCTGGATCTCTGGTTTCCTCAGAGCACAGCTCCAAAGGGGGAACAAGGAATGAAAAACCTGGACCTGGAGCTGCTGCTGCTCATACAGAGCCCTCCCTGCCCTGAGAGTGGTCAGGCGCTTCCAGGGGGCTCCAGCCCCAGCTTGGAGGTCAAGGTTTTATAGTAATATATATAAAACTAAGATAGAAGTTTTAGAGCAGTAGCTAGACCTTCCTCTTCACCTTCCTCTTCATGAGTTTAGGTAGTTTTTTATAATTAGATAACAAAGTCCACACTGAGAGACAAAGAGGATTAATGATTAAATTAAAGGTAAAAATAATATAGGTGTCATTTCTTAATTAGATAGTTTAACCTTAAAAGACCTTATAAAAAAAGATAGTTAACCATTTTATAACCTGTTAATAGAACACTGTAAAACTCATGACTAGAAAAACCATAGTATAGATAAGAAATAATAAGCATAAGAAATAATAAAAAAATGAAACAAAGTTATATCTCACACAGCAGATGCACCTAAATGAAGCTACTACTAGGTTAGGCTTGGAAGCTCCTACTCAAGCTGCAGAGAAACAATAAAAGGCATCAGGACCAAAAGAAACCCCAGAAACCTCCAGAGACTTTACCATAAAGATAAATTTTCAGTGGTAGCTGTAAGACACCAAGGATTCCCAGCCTGTTAATATTGCATTGGTGCAGAGGGTAGCAATGGCAACACTTATAAAACAGAGCTTGAGTAAAACTCTGATAATTCCAGTCAAAAACTGAGCAAAGCTTAGCTACACATCATTTATAAACTAATTCCCACTTTTCTGGATCAAACCACAGAAATCCTTGTCATACATGAGGAGAGGGAACTGAGAAAAAAAAAAAAAAGCCATTTAATCTTGTTAGCATTTGAGCCCCTTGCCTGAAAACAGCCTCACCAAAATGTGCCTTAGACCAAAGACAGAGAGGGGTTGTGACTGTAGTAACTGAATATTAGGAATTTTTAGCCTTATCTAGAAAACAGATTTGAACCAGCCTAACCAGAGCTGTTACAGTTTCCAAGCAGCAGATGTGACCTTGCACATTACATGACCTTTAGACAGAAATGCCCCTTTCTGCACTGCTCAATAGGGGAAAAAATCCTCCATCCCTCTCCCTCCAGGCACCACAGAGCAGCAGGACACCAGTAAATCTGTGTCAGGCCAGGTAAATCTCCATTTGCAGGTGTGTTGGAGAGCCCAGCTTCCCAGGCAGAGCAGGAGGAAGGGCTGCCCCTGCCATGCCAAGAATGCTCCCCTCAGACAGGTTGAGAGGACAGGATAAGTTGGAAGGAAAAGAAATACCTTTGGCAAACCCAGTTCCAAGGGTTTTACTGTCAAGATGTTGAATAAATGAAATAAATAACAGGTGACTGCAGCTGCCTTTCTCTGTGGAGGGAAGGTGCACTTTATCCTCTGGGAACATCCCTAATATCTGCAGATCCCCATCCAAATCCATCCATGGCTTAACTGTGTGGAATGAGTGCTTTGACACTGAACTAAATTCTCTGGTGTTTCAGCAGGGAACAGGAATATCTGAGGGGCAGAATCAGAGCAGAGGGTGGCAATGGGACAAGGTTCACCTGAATGACCACCTGCACCCCTGTTCCTGTTGCAGGTGGACAAAACCAGGGATGTTGGAGGTAGGAAGGGCTGGCTGGGTATCCAATTCCCCTTTTTTCCAGCATGCAGGCTGCCTGCTGCCAATTCCAGGTGTTCAGCAATAATGCAGCAGTTACTCCCAAGTAACACCTATCATTTGAGTCACTGGGACATTTCCTCTGGCATTTCAAAGCGCATGGAAAGGAATGTGAAAACCTTTCATGAGCCACAGGCAGGCGGCCACTGTCAGAATCACTCGAAAAGTTTTCCAAAAAACATATCCATGTCTCCCAGACAGCACTGGAGAGCACGCATGTGAGCAAAGCACTGATTTCTCCACACAGGAACAACCTCTCCTGCCCTCTGGGAGGGTTTCAACACCAGAACATGGTGTTCAAATCGCTAATCCTCATAAAGCATCACCTGTGCTCTCTGAGGGAAGAGGGATTCCCTCGCCCCCGGGGATGACAGCTCCCTTCCCCAGGAAGGGCATGTAGGGTCAGAGCTGCAGGAGGTTTCTATTCTGCTGCTCTGTCCCTGCCTTTTGTGGGAAACTGCAGCCTCTCCTGCTCCTGTGATGCTCAGAGTTGCAAATCTCTGTCAATTTTCCACGGGGGGGGTGTAACTTGCCAGATTTTCTGTTTACTATGGAATTTCTACACAGCTTCAGGAACCCCTCTATTTTATAAGAAAACAGAGTGGCATATAAAAACATTCTTAGTGCTGGTTTATTTATACAATTAATGGTCAACAGAATAAAATGTACTTTTATGCACTGCACCTCCCTGCCCCAAACGCCAGTTTTGTTTGACAGACAGTTTTGTTCCACACTCTCGGGGGGTGCATTAACCTCTGCAAAATCCATGGGTGAGTTCAGAATTGGCATCATCCCTCCTGCTGCTGCAAGGAAAACCAAGCAAGCTCAACACTGAGCCTCTCTGTCCCACCAGGAGGGAATCACTGAGCTTCTCTTTCCCACTAGAAGGGATTCTTTCAGTGGCATCCCTGGTCCCACCCTGCAGCTCCGTGGCAGTCTGAGGCTGCCAAGTGGGAATGCTGCCTGTCCAAAGGCCAGCAGCAGCTCCTGGGACTGGAATTCCCACCTGGGAGCACAAAGTCTTTCTAGATGGGTCAGACACTGATGTTCAGTGCAGGGCAGCACTGCAGGTGAAGTTCTGTGTGAAGGTTTTAGCTGCTCCTCACGTGCTGTGAATCTGCCATGGATCCAACTCAGCTGTGGATTCCAGCCTGGAAACTCCACCAGAAGGAGCCTGAACTCAGGACACTGAATGTTCAGCCTTGAGACATTTCAAGTCCCAGTTTATAAAAATCAGAATCTACATGGGTCTCACAGGAGCCTCTGGCACCCTGGTTTGCTCCTCACTGCATGACTGGGATGGCCATCCTCCTCATCCTCCTCATCCTCCTCTTCTTCCTCATCCTCCTCTTCCTCCTCATCCTCCTCATCCTCCTCTTCCTCCTCCTGTTTCCTGGAGCTGTGTGCTCCAATCCAAGGCCAGTTAATGACTCCAAAATCACCAAGAGTCCAGAGTTAAAGAAGCACAAACATGAGATTTACAAGAAGCTAAAGAAGCAGAATATGGAGAGCAAACCTGAAAAGTGAACTCAGCTCAGATCTGTAAATGACAACCAACTCCCATCTGAGGAGTTCCTGGGCATTTTGCCCCTAACACATCCCAGCTAAACTGGATTTTAGAATGGATAAAACCAATATGAAGATGTCTACACTAAAGCTGTCTAGGAGTTTAATTAGATCAATTTGAAACTGATTTCGTTAAAGCAGTGAATGTTTCGTAATATGGACCAGACTTTGAATTTCAAGCACTTCAAACCTCATTACATGTATCCTTTATTATAGCAGTGCTTCCCTCCATGCTCTCATGGCAGATTCCTGCCTCCTGAGGTTTGGGCTGGAATGCCAACAATTCATTTTAATGCAGTTCAGACATTTTAAAGCTTTGCTGAGCTATCCCCAAAATAACCACTGATAGTAGGTGGCGAGCACCCTGAAATGATTAGGGTCTTTCTTGTTGAGGAAAAAAAGATATTTGATGGAAAAAAAAAAAAAAAGAAAGCAGAACTGATGAGAACAGGATAAGCATTAATGGAGACAAGCCATGTGTTGGAGTGCAAACTGGTTGAAGTCAAACACTCAACATGAGTTACATTAAAAAATATCTTTGCAGAACAATGGTCACTGGGCTTGTTGTGTTGGGATTTCACTTGAGAGCTGGAACCACATTTCCCCTTTCTAATTTCCATGTCCCCAGTGCACTTTATCCCATCCCAGTTTCCCTTCCCATCACGTTGCTGGGCACCAGCTGGGCGCTGTCCCTGTGCAGTGTTTGATCCTTCCTGGTGCCAGTCAATAACATGGATTTTGCTAAATTCCTGCAGGCTGGAGCAGCAGTGTGTGGTTAACCTGGGGAGGGGATGGCGTGCCATGTTTGGCTGACTCAGCTTTGGAAGCCGTGCAGTGATACCAGGGCTGGTGTCTCGTGGTGATTAATCAGCTCTGGGAAGTGACAGCTCATTTGGAAGAACATGAATGAGCTCTCTCTCCATACAGTGAGCAGCTCTAAACTGAAACAGGCACTGCCCCAAAATGAAATAATCTAAACAAGACCTCTCCTTCTCCATGGCTGCTTCAAAGTGTCACCTCTTTACCTTTGTAGGAGGGAGAGATTGCACTGCTCAATTTGTGAGAAATGAAAAGCCTGAGGAACAAAAGGATCTCATTCAGGGACCCCAATCCCAACCCACAGCACTTTTTAAAGAAGAGCAATTGAAGCCACAACAAGCATTAAAGTCAGGAAACACTAAAAACTCCCAACCATTAAATGACCTTTTTTCTGCCCTAGTTATCCAAGTTCCCTGTACTGTAAAATGAGGCTTTAACCAAGCAGGAATAAATATGAATTTTGTGACCCTCCAGGTTTAACCAGCCTTGCAGAGCTTCTATGAAACCCAATGCACAGCCACAATCCTGTTTGGATTTTTAAACAGATCCCTCTGCAGCTTCCAAGAAATCAAGTCAAGCAGAGGATTCCAGTGGGGACTCTTTGTGGCAGAACAGCAGGGAGGATGTGGATATATTATCTTACTCCATGAGGGACTAGTGGGGAAAAATCCTTGTTGCTGGGTTTGTGCCTGAAGAGCCCAGAAGCTGGTGGGAAATTTTTGGGCCAGGAGAATGCAGGAATAGGAGTGACTCAGGTGCCACCAGGGGCTGGGGAGGTGCCCAGGGCAGAGTGGAGAGGCAGGGCCTGGAGGGAGATGGGCACGGAGCTGGGAGCCAGAGGCTCCAGGGGAGGCTGACAGGGAGGAGGGAGCTGTTTGCTTTGGATTTTGTGCCTGTGTTTTTGCTGCAACGCCCCAGGAAGACACAGCAGGGAGTGAACTGACCAGTCTGGTGAACTTTTTATATTCCTTTTGGCCTTTTAATACCCTGAGAAGTGGAGGATCTTTTATTTTTAAACATAGCTGAAGGGCTAAATTAGCATTTTGGCAAGGGAAGCGAGCCTGGAAGGCAGCAGTGAGAGAAGCAACTGTTACCTGGAGCCAAAACTGAATGGAGACTCAGGCAGAGATCCCACCAGTGCTGGAGTCCCATCCCTGGGGAAGAAGGTGAGGGGCCCAAGAGAAAAACCTGCTCAAGCCTTTGCAGCATGCCCTGCTGATGAAGCCCTGGCAGTGGGACACCCCTCGCTCAGGTGGGTTCTTCCCTCCTGGATCCATCACCCAGCGAGCTGGAGGCCTCCAAATCCACCCCACGGGGGGCTGAGGGCTCTACCTGCAAGCTGGGTGGTCCCAGGTGTGTTCATGGAGCATCTGGGCACCACCTTTGCCTTTGTGCATCCTGGCTGGAGCATCCCACCCAACACAAACATGAACGTAAACATTCCTGTTTCAGCAGGAAGGGAGAGTGGCACCACACGCAAGGAATCCAGCTGGAAAATGGGCACATGGACTCAAGGAATCCCAGGGTGGGTTGGGTTGGAAGGGACCTTAAATCTCCTGCCACCCCTGCTCTGTGTGCCGGTGCCAGCAGGCAGCACTCGGGGCTCTGCCCCCTGCCCCCTGCCCCAGGCAGGATCCTCACTGCCTGCACAGCCCCTGCCAGGGACTGACGCCCCCAAACCCCACCTGGCACCCACGGCAGAGTCACACACACACTCTGCACAGCTCTTCTGCTGAGAGGAGCAGCCCAGCCCAGCCTGCTCAGCTCCCCAGGGTCTGTGGTGGGGCAGGAGCAGGAGCAGAGCCCTTCCCTGGGGATGAAGGGTCTGGGAACAGCCTGCACCCCCTCCCTGAGCTGCTGCCCACCTCTCCCTCAGTTCCTTGGCTCTGTGCAGTGGTGCTTTGGGGTCAGGGTCTGTTAGAGGTGCCTCAAGGCTGGAGGGGATTCTCCCCCTGAGCCCTCACGCCCTGCCAGGCAAGGCCAGCCCTCAGCAATGCCCCCAAACAGAGACGTTCAGCTCCATGAAAATCCCCTTTTTTATAGATGCATGTGAGACAATACTGATACCCAGTGGCTGATTAAGTTAATTACAGTTGAGTAAATATCCCCCATGGCCATCCCCAGCATGGCACCCCAAGGCTGGCTCCAACCAGCAGCCTGGAAGCAACGGGATATTCAGTTCCCACTCATTTTTGGCATCCCTCTAGACAGAATTGCTGCTAGAAACTGTTTTTGACTGAGGATCAAGTGCAAGTTATACCTCCTTTGCAGAGTCAAAACACGAGCTAAGGCAAGGGCTGAATCCTTTAATCACTCCAGCATGTGATTTGCATTTGCCTTGGCTAACAAATGCCAAAGAGGCATTACCAAAACCAAAGCTGAATCCTGCTGAGGTCATGTTATGCTTTTTTCACAGCAATGTGCTGCACCTGGATATCAGTTTTTAAATGCAAACAGGTATGTTTTATCAATTTGAAGCAGGAAAACCTATGGTTTCACAAGAGTGGAAAAACTTGGCTCGGTGTGAATCACGATTCCAGGCAGACCTCGCCGCAGCCCTCGGTGAGAAAGTTGCTCTTTATTTCTCCATCAATATTTTTCCTTCCCAAGTCCATCGAATGTGAAAGAATTAATGAACAGCATAACAAATCCCTGTGTACCACAAACATTAGGCAGCACACGGCCCAAGCCTTCCCAAGGTAAGCCAGAGGGTGAAGGTTGGAATTTATCAAAACATGACAGGATAAACTATTCAATTATGTGGGGGTGATTGCCAGCATGCAACAATCCTCAGAGCAAAGAGCTTCTCACACCAGCCTGAGGGCAGGGTAGTTTAGAATCTGCTGTTTAACCATAGATTCCAGGAGTTTCCTGGGCCTCATGAAGCCTGTGGATTCCTGCCTGTTTTCCTGCTGCCATTGATGGGCGTGGGTGACAGGGTCCCAGAGCTTATCCCAGTGTCTCCCTTTGGTCACAAGCTGCCTTTTGATATTAGAGCAAACCCCAAAGTGCCTCAGAACACAGGTCCAAGCCCTAGGGCCACCAGGTTGTCCTGTTTCAAGGAAATGTGGAGCCCAAACCAGAGGCAAGGCTCTGTGAGGAGGGAGGGCGAGAGGAGACCTGGTCCTCTGGGAACACCAGGAGCTCTGCCACCCCACCAAACCCCACGTTCCTGCAGCACCCACCTCCTGCAGCTCTGCCCGGCTCCAGGCAGCAGGAGCTGGCTCTGCTGCCTCACTCTGGGCTGTACCTGGGCTCAGATTTGTCCTTTCCTCACCCTCTCCTCACTCAGCTGGTCACGACCTGACCCAGCAGTGACATCTCCTTGGGTTTGGATCCTAAGTCCCTTTTTTGGCATTTAGAATGATCCCATGTTCCACCCCTGAACCCACCTGTGACACTTCACACCAAAGCTTAAGGGTCTTTCTTAATTACAGGGCATTTTTTTTTTCTCCAGCATAAACTGGAGAAAGGTGATTTCCACAGCTGCATTTTTTACCTCAGATTGACTAAGGCTGCTTTTACAGCAGTGCTACAGGTTAAATCCTCTGTTATTTCCTACCCAACCCCACTTTACTCTTAGTTACAGTAGTCAGTTAATCCAATAAAAAAGAGACCAGCACAGTTTTGCAAGAGGACCTTAAATAAAACAATAAATTAAATTTAAAAAGTAAAGAAATAAACAGTAACATCATGAGCTTCACTTGAAGTTGGGGAAAGCTTCTCCCCCACCAGGATGGGATCAATAAATCTGTCACACACCAAGGCTGGAGGTTCCCACCATGGATTCACCTCCCTGTGCTTCCTGCTCCCTTCTGCAGACTTTTCTCCCTCCAGCTGAGCCTTGGGGTGTCCCCTCCTGGGTATCACCCCCAGCCCTGTGTCCCAGTGTGCAGGGGGAGGGAGACACCCCAAAGTGCCCCTGCTCCCTCCTTGGACTCCATGACCTTAGAGCTCTTTTCCAGCCTCAGCCATTCTATTTTATTTCCAACCTCTTTTCACTGCCAGAGCTACTCATCCACAGCCACTTTCCCTTCCAGAGGGGGTCAGGGCGTTCCTAGCCTTGGCACATCCCTGCTTTGAGAATGGATCAGGCATTTAGCTGCTGGAAAAGCAAGCAGAGCCCCCACAAACTGGAATGAGCTGCACATCCCTCTGGGCCAGCCATGGATGGTGGTTCCCAGTGCTCCCAGCAGAAACAGGTACAGAAGATCTCCATGAAAAAGCAGCCTTTGCTCTGGCCTGGCAGGCGTTCTAGTGACAAACTGTGTCAAGAGGATTTTATTCCCTGTATTTGAACTGTGTTCTTGCCTGTGCTCTCTGTCCCGCCCTTCAGTGCTCTCCTCTCTGAAAATTCCTTTGTTCAGCCTAAAGAGACATTTCATTAAATAAGAAATAATTTCGGGGAGTGGTAATTACAGCTTTTTTTTTTTTTTTTTTTTTTTTTTTTTCCAGATGGATGATACGTAGCTGTTCTGTTTTCCTTTCTGTTAGCAAAAACAAAGAGAATCCCAGTGCTTTTCATGAGGTGTCAGTTCCAGCCACCCAAACTCCAACAGGTCTGTTTTGATCAGGTTGAATTTGCTCTTTGGAATGACTGAGGCTGGAAGCACAGTAAATGTGGCAATGCTCATTGCCTGCAGGATGACCCATTCTGCCTCCCTGGGCTCTGCTGCCCTTGAAAAAAGCTTTTTTGCACTGGTTTGGGTTGATAATTTTCACTAGGAGCTCAGCACATGGGAAGGAAAAGGCACAGGGCTGAGAGAGGCAGGGGGAAGAGCCTGGATCCCCTCCTGCACTGGGGCAGCCCCTGGCACTGGAATTACACCCCAATAAAGCACAAACCTGAGCCTGCTCCAAGGTGTGCTCTGACCACCTGCTTATTCCCAAGACATCACAACCAGCCTTCCACACGGCTGGGGGGTGGTACTGCTGAAATTTCTGCCTTTTTACTTAATGAGACACTTCATCAAGGTCTGCTTTTCATCTGTGTCCCTCCTGCTTCGCTGAGCCCCTCACTTTACAAATCAAAGCAATTAGCAGGGCTGCTAACAAAGCCCAAAAAGTAGAGAGCCCACAGACACCACTGTGCCCAGGGATGCTCCCAGCTCCAGAGGCAAACTCTGGCTCCCCAGGGAGAGTCCTGGTAGCCTCTCCCAGAGGGATCTGCTGCCCTGCTCCAGGGCCAGGACATGCTCCTGCCTCCTGCCCTCAAAGCCTGCAGAGGCAAAAGCAGCAGCAGCAGCAGCAAAACTTGGATCTGCTCAAAGTGTCAGAGGCAGCTCTGCCTGATTTTAGGCCTCTGAGGATTTGGGTTTAGCCAAACCAGGCATTTTTCTACAAGCCAGTGTGGAAATCCAGAGCACAGAACCATGACCAGAGACTCTTCCCATGCAGCACCAGGACAAAGGTGCCACCAGTGTGTCCCAGTGTCTGCCAGTGGGTGATGTGGTCCCAGAAAGAGACTCTCAGCCTGTGTCTCTCTATTTTGTCACGGATGTTGCTGGGAATCACCCCTGGCACTGCTCTGACTCTTGGATGCAGCAGCAGCATCCTTGTGCCCGCTGCACCACGGCTTCTTATTTAACCTGGGTGCATTCCCAGGCTCACACTCTGAAATGGCCAAACTCAGCAGCCTCGGAGATTAAATTCTTCAAGTTCCATGAAAACAGGCTGCCAGGTAAAGAAAACAGGGGATTTTTGTTTCCCCTTTGGAAGAGAGGGAGGCTGAGTGTGGCTCACAACGCTTCCACTGCTGGAGATTCTCACAGGTGCTTTCCTGAGCATCCCAAAGTTCAGGGGTGCTCTGGGAATCACTTCTGGACCTCAGCCCTTCCCATCCCTTAATCTGGCCAGAAGCTCTCTGGGAAGTCAGGAAAATGAGACACAGGTCTTTCCCCCAGCAGATTTCCTGTGTGACCTGGGCAAGTCGCTTATAATCATGTGAGATCTAAGAAGTGCAAAACATCTTAAATTCCCTTAAGTAGAGAGGAAACCTAAAGGTTTCAGAATAAGATTTGCTCATTTGGAATTCAGCCAAGCTTTTGGGTTTAATACCCTTACATTTGCAAAAAGCTGTCGGGATCCTTAATGCCCTCCAGAGCTCACAAGCTCAGGTTTAGGTTTCAGCTGGAAGCCAATAAACAACCAGAAAGAGTGAAATAACCACTTTTGTGCGAATCTGAAGGATGGCATTTCCAACCAGCACCATGGAAGTGTCATTAGGGTTGCCTACAAACTCCCTACAACATGGCATAAAATGACCTGAGTGTTTTAGCAGCGAGGATGAGGAGACAAACTCAGCATGGCTCTTTCTAGATTCCCCTTTCCCAAACTTTTCCAATAAAAGCCCCAGTCACGCTTGCTGCACTGCTCTCACTACACCTAGGCAAATAAAACAGGAGTAAGCAGATATGCCCAGCTTGTTTAAGCTCAAGTAGCAAATTCCAGCTGGCAGCTTCCAAACCGTGCCTCTGATTTATTGGCATTTCTAAATGTTTTACAGAACCACGGTCCACTGGCACCAGAGCCTTGTCACACTCAGCAGAGAGAGGAATAACACAGCACACAGCTCTTTGTAAAGGTGCCAGGTCCTCAACATCTTTCTGGGGGGACACTTCCAGCACAATTCAAGTGTTTCCAAAGAGCTGTGTTTTCTGCCCAAACAGGCTGGAAAGGAGCCTTGAGACAAGTGAGCCTGGTCAGAGCTGAGCACCTTGAGGTGTGTTCTAGTTGGGAATTACAAGATACACAAGTGAGCTCAGCAAAACCCATCCCAGTAAACCCCAATCCCAGCATGATCATCTGAAGCCCTGGAGCATGGATGGTGTATTAGTGTAACAATATCTGACAGCAGAGGGACTTCAGTGATGGCAGACCTCTGAGATGAAAGAAATCTCATGGTGCTAGCTCAGGAAAGGCCCAGGAAAGCCTGGAGCAATCATGCACAAGCTGCTGAAGTGGCTGGAATGAGCTGGGCAGAGAATTCACCTGCAGTCCTGGGCTGGAGGGCAGGAAGGGAACCCACACCAAGCACGGTGCTCTCTCCTCAGCCCAGGCTGTGCCTGGGGAACCCATGCTGTGGGTGGGTTTTACTGCAAGAAAAGGCATCTCTGAACCTTCTTGTGAAGCCAAAGCTGGACAAACTGGTTTCCCATCTTCAGCCCAGCCAGCTACAGGCTGTGGTGTCAGGCAGTGCAATTCTTCCCTTCCTCTCTCATCCCTATCCCATTTAAATCCTGCAGTTGCTGATGTGCCTCTGCCAGCCTTCCCTCCTACCCCTGGGAAGGAGAGGATGGAGCTTTGGGGCTCTGGGTTACCTCCTGAGACCTTCCACTTCTATTTTATAGAAACTGGAGATTGTTGCTTCTCTGAATCCCCCTCAGAGCGGCACAGATGGACCTGGGGAGAGGAAATTTTAGCTGCTGCAAAGGCTGACATGGAGTCAAATAGGAACAGCCCCACAGTGTCCCTCCCTCCTCCTGCCTGGCCCGTTGCAGTCCCCCCAGTTGCCAGGAAAGCCCAGCCCAGTGGCAGGCAGCCCCTGCCCTGTCTGACGAGCAGAGGCTCCGTGCTCCAGAGCTCGGGGTATTTATGCAATCCCGGCTGGCTCGGGGCCCACGCCAGCTTTATTTATCTAATGTCTGCGCTGCAGGCTATGGATTCAGAGAGAAGGGATTATTAGAAGACAACACACAGAAAGGGGAGGAAAAGAGTAAGTGAGAAGTCCAGTGGAGAGAGGCTTTGCTGCTCTCCCAGCTCTCCTTGGAGCCACGCGCAGCCCCGAGCTGGAAGGGTCCTGGGCAGGGTCCCTGTCACAGCCTCCTGGAGAGCCTTCCCAGGAGTAAATTCCACTAATTGCCTCAACCCAATTAATTATGCAAGAAAAGATGTAGAATGAAAATTAATTCCATGAAACCAGTCCATGAAAATTATCCTGGAACCTTAAATCGGCATTTCCACAACAATTAGAAGTTCCTCTAGGACCCTTTTCATGTGGGAAGGAGTCTTGAGTCATTGTTTCTTGTCATGTTGTCAGAAAAAAAGCTGTTTCCTAGAAAGAAAACCACCTACAGAGACTTGATAGTTGGCTGAAAGGATTTAAATTTCCAACGTGTACCTAGAAGGGAAATACATCCCCTGCAACAACAGCCATCCCAAAACTGCCTGAGCACTGAGGAGATAATGAACCTGTGGGATCACAGCCCTTTAGGATTGGAAATGCCAGAGCACAATAAACCTCTGCATTTTATTTTCTATTTCTCTTGCTATTTTCCCCTTTTCTATTTCCACCTTTGGATTCAGGACTGAAAATCCCATTGAATCTCATGCTTCAGTCACCAGAATCTGCCACGGCTGCAAATCTGAAGAGAGATGGCATTTTCCTACCCCTAATCTGGACATCTGAAAGGGGGAAGGGGCTGTTTTGTTTTGCTTAGGGGTAAGTTTAGAGGATGATTGGTTTTGTGTTTAATTCCTGAAGTCTTTACCCAACTCTTAAGGAAAATGAGAAAAGCACCAGCTAAAGCAAGGGGTGAAACTCTGCCTGTGAGCATCCCTGACAGGGCATTATCTGCTGAGAGTTATCTGCCATATGCACAGACTGCCAAAGAAAACTCCTTTTGTTCCTCCTTATGATTATCTGCAGCCTGCAAACCATCCAGTTCTCACACTAACCTGGATGCTTGTTTGACACCAAGCCACCTCTCAACTTGCACTGCTTGAGGAGCAAAATGCTCGCTCCTGCAGCAGGTACAGGGTTTGAGTCATGCCTTGTTCCTTACTGCGTTTGGTTTTCTGCCTCTTTTTCTTTCTCGAGAGCTTTCTCGAGCTTTCTCGAGCTCGAGACAGGGGGAAAAGTGCAGTGTAGGGAGCTTGCATTGCTGGGGCCTCAGTAATATCCGTCAGTAAACCTGTAATTAGATAGGGAGTCCTATTAATCTTGTGCACTGCCTGAGGGGCATTGCCAGCATCCAGCAAAACCTCTATTGATGAGGGAGGATTCCAAGCATGCCTGTCAGAAAAATGAAAGAGATGAAGTATTTACTTACTTTGCCCTTCCCTCAACCACTCATTCCCAAGCAAGGGATACTCCAGAGCCCAACAGACTAAATTTCCTCCTAACATCAATGCCTGAACACAAAATGCTCAGCCTTTGGGTTCCTCCTCAAGTGTTTGAAAGAAACCTGAAAGTGTGATATTTTCAGAGTTTCTAATTTGAAGTGTGCTCATGGAATGAGAACGGTTAATCCAAGCAGAGATGTTGGTCAGTTGTGATAATGGAAGGCAGAGCCTGCTCATCCTTCCACATGATTCATAGCTCACATCTCATTCATCTGGCATCAAAGATGTGATTTATAGATGTTCTTTTTCTGCACGCTCCACCCTTGTTTCCTGGAGGAGCGGGAATAAACTGTTTTATACAGAGGTAGGAATTTTTTTCAAATGAGTCTGTAGGGTGAGGGATTACTCTGGCCTATTACAGATAGCTGAAACACCCCCAAAAAAAAGAGTTTTCTTATTGGAAAGGCATGTAATAAAACTGGCATTGTTTCTATTACACCTAACTGCCAACTTCATCACTTTCTATCTTCCTATGACTAATTTTCTTTTTTTTCCTCTTTTTTTTTCTTTTTGTATTCATCTGCCTTATTAGAATTACTTGAATGTTGGAAATAGAAAAGAGGCCAACACATGGAAACTGCCCATCCACAGATCTTCATTCAACTGAAAACAGTTGTGGCATTTTTGTACCTATGTGGAGAGCAGAACTGTGACAACTTTGCATTTTTTTCCTTTGAGGATTCTTATTTTATTTCTCAGACAGTTGCATTATCCTTGTGAAAAGCATCCCCTGGCAGATGCTATTGCCCTGGTTTGTTTTTTTTTTAGGGTGAAGGAAAATCACAAAATCACAGAATGCTTTGTGTTAGAGGGGACCCTGAAGCTCGTCTGATTCCACCCCCCTGTGCAAGGCAGGGCACCTTCCACCAGACCAGGTTGCTCACTCACTGATTGAATCCTGGGGTTTGACCTGAACAGAACCAGAACTTTACCCCACTGCTGTGAATGAAGTGTGCCAAGGCTCAGTAATTATGAAATGTGAGGAGTCTGACAACATGAGCAACCAAAGGAAACGAGGCAGCAGCTCCAGGGTCTTGCATTAATCCCAGCAAGAATTGCAGTGCACACTTAGCATTAAACTGTTTTGATAGAAATGTGACCATATAAAGAAAATTAGCACTAGTTATGCATCCAAGTGTTTTGGATATCAAGGTCAAACTGCACTGCAGTTAAAGTTTGGGGACCACAGCTTTGCAAAACTCCCTCCTCACACACGGCCACTGAACTGGCAGTGGGTTGTGCAGCCCCTGGACATGACTCAGTACTAATTTTCAAACTCTAACAAGTGTGAATGCCATATCTGTTAGGACTCTGAGGAGAAATCCAACCTGCCTGCTCTATTTTCCCTATGGGAATCCCACCCACTATGTCACAACCATCATTTTCAGCATTTAACTTCTCATTTTTGAAAAAAAAAAAGAAAAAAAAGGAAGAGGTGGCTGCCCCAGCAATGAATGGAGCCCAATGTGTCCCTGTGTGTACCTGCAGGAGCTCAAGGAAGTGAACTCTCCAGCTGAAGCACGTCTGTGATTTCAGCCCAGCACTTGCTGGAAGTTGAATCAAAATGGGCCAATCTAATATTCTGCAGCAAATATTTTCCCTCTTAGGAAGTGGCAGGTTCTGAAATCTGCCCATTGTGGCAGTGAGTCAGGGAAGCTCATTAAAGCAGTTCTCAGGGGAGCAGCTGGGTGGGTTAAGCCAGAAAATTGCAAACTCCATTTGCCAGTCGCTTTGCCAACACTTACATTTCTAACCCAGGGCTTTACACTTTGGTGCCCAAAGGGCTGAAGCACTACTGACTGAAACTGTCCTTCCCAACACGACCAAACAGACTGGGAATGGGGATATTTTATCAATATAGGGTTTTATTTCATGCTGGGCCTGTGTGAAGGAACTCTAAGAGGGTGCAGAGTCAACCAGAAAATATCTAAGTCCAAGAAATATCTGAGTATTTCCTACCCATTCCTTGACATTTCAAATACACCCTCCAAGCCTTCCTTCCTTGGACATGCCTGAATCTGGGCTCCATCTACAAAGCCAACTGCAAAAGCTGGTCACCCAGGAAGTAAGAAAGAGCTCCTAGGACCTTTTTCTGTTGGATGGTATTTCCCAGCAGCAAGTACTTCTCAATTTTAGTCCAGCAGATTTCCGTTCCAGAGGATTTTCCCTATGGGAAGAGTATTAGCTTAGGTGTCCCTGATAAATTCTGCATATAAATCTTTATTAGTGACACTGCCAGACAGATTATTAGAATCAAACGTTTGTGCTCAAAGACTTTGGTCTCTATAAACATAATTCAAAAAGCCTTTGGGCCCTTTAAAATGCCATATGTTCTCTTATGATTAAGGGCTGCATCTCCCTGGAGGCAGCAAAGCAATGACTAAAAATTGATCCTTTTATTTAAAGCCTCGAATAACCAGCTTTGCTGTGATTTGGGGAATCTCACATGGAATCCATTCTTATCCAGCTTAGGGTTTGGGCATTTGTAGGCTCCCCACAGGATTTTTGCCCCCTCAAAGCAGCCAGCATCTTCCCAGGGAGGTGTTGGCCCCAAGGGAATCCTGTGATCCAGCTCCCCAGAGCTCCTGGAGGATGCACAGCACAGCAAACAGAACAGATCAGTTCTGGGATTTACAGAGCACACCCATGATGAGCAAACCTGACACAGGCTTGTTTTCCACTTGTCTGACTCCCAGCCCTTCTTCACCTCCTCTCCCTGTGTGACTCTGGTGTTTCGTGGAAGGGGAGCTTGGCTCCCCCCTCAGCAGGTGCTAATGGGGCTCTCCCATTCATTCCCCTTCCCCTCTTTTCCCCCAGCTTGTAGGCACAGATCCCTCTTGGAGATCTTCACCCTTTTGCTAAATCTGTCTGGAATTGGCCAGTGAATTCAAAAGCTTTCAGACACACACACACACACACACACACCCAGAGGCAGTGGGATCACACAAGACTCATTTCCTTGGGATATTAGGCAAAAATGCCTACTCGAAAGCTGTTTGATGTTGGATGCACCTTTCTCCATTTCCTGGTTGTGCATGAACTGCCAGGGAGAACCAAAGACATCACAAGTAAGAGCCCATCCCCAGCAGACTGTTATTGGCCTTGTTTCCAGAGCAACTCTTGGCTGGCTATCAAAACAGAACCGCCTGCCCCTCTGGGGTTTGCTCACCCCATGCAGATCTGTGGGTGGCATCTCCTTCTCTGCAGATCCTGCTAGCAATGCCAGGGTTAGTGGAAATACAATCTATTTATGAAAGTACCCTACAAATCCTCGTTTCTAGCTCGCTGTTTGAGTCGGGATGTTCATGCTGTTGCTCATCACTGTCACTGACTCTGAGGTGAGCCTGGTCATCAGGAGGGACACTCCACTGGTGCAGCAATAATGTCACTCCAGGTGGACAAACCACTTACAAACAGCCACTCTCAGCCTCTGATGCAAATCAGGGGCTTGAACTAAATCAGACACTCGAAGTTACTTAGAGGAAGTGACGGAAATGATGGTTTTTCTGAAGATTTAGCACAGTTTGTATAAGTACTGGCAGGATTCTGTTGCTCTGGTCACCCTGCTTCTGGTGAAATCCAGCCTCAGGTGAAACCTTGCAGGTGAAACACAGCCCAGAATGGAAAGGGAAATGAAAGCCAAAAGGATGAATGAGCCACTGGGGGTTTATTCTGGGAATCAGAGGGATGAGGAGGGAAGCAGAGAAGTGGGCTGCTGGTCTAGCACGACTCCATTTGGAATTATGGTCAGCAAAGGGGCTGTTATTGAGGGGTTATTCCTGACAACTTCCACTTGTGGTCAGCCCTCAGACAGACTGATGAAGGTGGATCCCTGCTGTAAGGCATGTTTTCAGCATTTAGCTCTAAGGTAGCTAAACTCTAAACCTGCTCATAGCAGAATTATTTTAAGCCCTTAACCCCAGAGTCATGAACCAAACGTTGATCCCAAAACCATACCCTCAACTCATCTCCCATTCAAATCCCTCCTTGTGGGAGATGCTGAGTTACCTCTGCTCTCATTCCCTCCAGAGAGAGTTGAGGCTGCTTAGCACGGTACAGGATCAGACCTGTATGGTGGAAAACTGCTCCAATTCCTGAAGAACCAGCTTTAAAATGAGGAGCAGAGCCTGGGTCTGAGCTGGGAGCTGAACCCAGAGAGGGAGGCAGCAGATCCACGCTCCAGTTAATTACATTAAATAACACCTTCTCATAGATACCAGGATCCCTGTCCCTACCACTGCTGCCACCTCGGTGCCAATTATGCTAACAATGGGTTTCTTTTCAAAGGAGGAAGAAAAAATAACATTCACTTGAAACTGCAGGAAGAAACTCCAGTGGGCAGAGGGTAATTATCCAAACTGGAATCCAGCTGGGCAACTGGAGTAACAGACCCCTGCTCTGGCTGGGAGGGATGAGGGGAGCACTAAACCCATGTGAAGGCTGCAGCTCTTTCAGCACAGTATTTTCAGTCTTTGTTTTCCCATTCTCTGTCTTCCTGAAGAGACAGAATTGTGTTTTTCAGATAACCCCACCGCAAATGGAGAGCTATGAAACCACAGAGATCTATTTTAAATTAATGTTAGCCATGTAGCTGAAACCCACAAACCAAGGCAAGGCTCTCCCCACCATAACTCAGGGCACAAGGCGTGTGAGATAAGAGAGCTGCAGCTTTATTTGGTAAATTTAAAACCCATCTCTTGGGCGACCTCTCAGTATCTCCTGCAGCTGCAGCACAGACAGCCCAGGTGGGTGGGTGCAACCACAAACCTGAAATTTCCCAGCTTTCATTTTTAATTCAGTTCCTTAAAGTTCTTGGAGGGAAGGGAAGGGATGGGCTTCAGGGTTGGGTTTGGGTGGTTGGTGGTTTGTTAGACTTCTCTTTTTTTTGTTTCTCTGCCAATTTAAACTTCATTTTATTACACTCAGTGCTATGTTTAGGCCTCTCTCCAAAGACTGTCTCCCAAAAATTAAGAGACAATTTTATTACTATGCAGAGGAACTTCAAAAGGGGATCTGATAGTGGGGGACTTTTCAACCTTGCTTAATGAGATCTAATGACTGGAACTTGCAACTAGACATATTCGACCTTGCATTCAGATGTAATCTCATAGCTGTGAGGGTAATGACACACTGGAACCACTCCTCAGGAAAGGTAGCTGCCCTATTGCTCAGAAATCTTACCCCCAAATCAGATATCCTTCTAGAAAACAGCACTTCATTTGGGGCTGGCTGGAGGTCGAGGGCTGGAAGGGAAGGGGATGAGCTCAGGCTGGGTGTTTATCTGGGTTTAGGCTGGGAAAGTCTCTCTCAGGGTATCACTGTCCTTCCCTGCCCCAGGAAAAGGGGACTGCCCACGTTGCTCAGGCAGGGGTGACTTGCAGGTGCTCAGAGTGACATTTCACACCTGCAAGAGGGGGACAAGAATCACTTGTGACATTTTGGTGAGACAGCTGCAGTGACTCCCATTGTGCTGGTGGATGAGAATCCTTTAATTCCCACCAGGTCTCATTTTCCTGGCTATTTCCACTGCTTTGCTGGATGTGGAATGACTCATAAATTTTAACAAAATCTTTAAAAAAAGGAATGGGAAAGTGAGGAATGGTCACGGAGGCTCCACAAATCACACAGAGCCCCAGCATATGAGATGTCATTGTTTTATGGACTGCCCAAAATCCAGCTAGAGCTCCTGGTGCTGTGAGAAAGGAGAGACAGTTCAGGATCCTTCCTTAAAGGAAGAAAAAAGACGAGCTGGAAGCAGGCAGGAATGTTTTCCAGTAACAAATGCCTTTAGAAGGATCCGATAAATCTTGGCCTGGATTTATTTGAAAAGGAAAATTCACATAAAGACACTCCCTTGATCAACATAGCTTGAGTGGCTTATCTTTAAATCAAACCCAAAAGCTCCAAGGCACACATCTTTGAAATCCGAGCTTTAATGGCATTAAGAGACTCAGAGACCACCAGTTTCAGACTCAGATCCTGAAAAGCAGGACTTGAACCAAACTGGTTGATTGTATCCAGAACAGCATTTTTGTTTTCAGCTCGGGGGAGGCCAGAGAGCCAAGGGTCAAGCAGGACTGAGATTTATTTACTGGCACTGAAAAGTAAACACCAGGCATTACCCTGATAACAACCTGGCCCTGACAAAGGCCATTGGCAAGGCACATTCT
This sequence comes from Passer domesticus, assembly GCF_036417665.1. Lineage (NCBI taxonomy): Eukaryota > Metazoa > Chordata > Aves > Passeriformes > Passeridae > Passer > Passer domesticus. The sequence goes on along the minus strand of NC_087487.1, from coordinate 18,779,816 downwards.
TGAGGAGGAAGAGTTTGGGTTGCTGTATTTCTGCTTTGCTAAGGGGATAGCAGTGAAGCAATTGCATTTTTGAGTGCAGACAGGCTGGGAGAGCTGCCCTGTGCTGGACGTGGCAGGGAGGGTGGGAGGGAGGGCAGCACTGCACAGGCAGGGTCAGGGCTCAGAGCTCTGCCAGCCCCTCTTTATTTCCCTGCTGGATATAAACAGCACAACTCCACTCTCCAAAACCCAGCAGAGAAAAGAAATTACTTATTTAGAGAGCTGAGGGTCTCTCTGCAGAGCTTCTGTGTCAGGGTTTGGTTCTCACCTGCATTTACACAGTTACATCACCCATCCATCCCACTGGCACCAGTGGGGAAGAAGCTTCCTCAGGAAAATCCCTTCTGGGTAGGCTTAGAGCAAAAAAAAAAAAAAAAAAAAAAAAAAAGGGAAGGATTCTGCCAGGGAAAGGAAATTCAATTGAAAATCCTCATGCTGGGAGGTTTAGGAAGAGCAGCACAGACCTTGGATCAGTGGGAAAGCTTCCTGTGGCTGGCAGGCTGATCTAGAGCATCTTCACACTCTGCATTTCATTTGCCCATTATATTTAATTCTGACTATTTCTTAATTAAAAGAACACTTAATTTAAACAATAATTAACTTATTAAAGCAGAGCTTCCAAAGTCAGAAGATTCAGTAACTTTCTGAATGCTGTCCCCCAGAAACAAACACTGGGGACACCAGGGATCTGAGCTCCAAAGGGGAAGATTAAGAGCATCCCAAAGAAGTGCACCAGGATCCTGGCAGGAAGCAGGGTGAGCAGCCAAAAGCACACAAAACACAGCTGCAGAAAGTCCTCCAGCCTGAAAACTGAGTTTCTTATTCTAATACAGATGTTTTTCTCAGGTGCAGAATAACTGCTGGGGGGTGGGACCTGCAGCCACAGTCCTGGTGAGGAAGGGCACAGCCACATGCAGAAAACTGAAATTACTATTTTAAGTGTGCAGCTGTAGAGAGGTTTCACATGTTCCCATCCCAGCCTGCTTCTCTTTACTTGTGGATTTACTTGTTTACATCAGAACCTTTTCTGAAGGAAAATACTAAGAGCTTTTAAATGCTTCATTCTCCTGGGCTCACTGAAAGCCCTTTGTTGTCACAATCTCTTCATCTGCCTCATAGTCCTGATTTTCTTCATTTTAAGGGACCTTAACATATAGCACAGCTTGATAAATTTATGTCTCAAATTACTCTGAGAATAAGCACAATTTAATACTTTGTATATTATTTGCAGATTTGATTAACATTTGATGACAATGTGTCTTGGCTGGGAGCCCAGAATGCACAATGCACCTGTCAAAAATGAAGAGCCCTTTATACCCACTGCCTTCCCTGGGACCTCCACATTAATCATCACAATTTGCTGCCCTTTTTTTAATTTTTTTTTTTTTTACCATAAAGAAACCTAAATAGTGGGTCTGGACTGAGTGCTGCTGAAGCTGTTTATGGGATAGACGGAAAGGGCTGCTGGACATTCGAGTGGGCTTTATCTGAGAATTGGTTGGCCAGGAACTTGCTGCCCTTTTACACCTTTTTTGGATGGAAAAGGAGGAGAATTTAGCTTGTAAGAGCAAAACACCTGAGAAAAAGCAACAGAGCATTTGTGGCAGTCAGTTTTGCATGGAGAAGCAGCTCTCCTGGCTGCTGATTCCCATGGCTGCGCTTCGCAATTCCATTTTTATACATTTGGGGTACAGGAGTCTTCAGGTTCAAGAAAATCAGGTAGTTGGTAAAATTGTTGCCTGCAAACCCATAATACATCCCATTTTTTTCTGGAGACAGCAATCTGGGCTAGGACACTGCCAGATTCAGCTGCACTGAGGGACTGGATGTGGCAGAAGCAGCTGGAAGAACTTCCTGCCAGCAGAGCTGAGTTCCCACCTTCCAGCACTTGCCTCATTTTGTTTGTGAGGGGCAAGTCTGCAGAGATCTAAACCTGAGGAGTCATAGAATCACCAAGGCTGGAAAAGGCCTCCAAGACCATTAAAGCCCAACTTTTGACCAATATCCTCTTTCCCACTCAACCTTATCCCAAAAGGCCTCGTCTGCTGGGCTGCTGAACACTTCCAGGGATGGTGACCCTGCCACGAGTCCTGCACTGAGCCTGTGAGCCAGGCAGGGCACAGCTGGGATCTGAGGCACAGGGGCAATTCCCAGCCAGAACCTGCTTCCATCTGAAGGCAGGGTGCTGGAGATGGAACAGGGAGAGCAGCAGTAAGAAAAACCTGTGATACTGCTAAGAAAAACCTGTGATATTCCAGCGTATTTTTGGCTACAAAGACCACACTGCGACGGCTGCTGATATGGAAACACCTCAAGGCATGTTTTTTTCCCCCTGGCTTCTCCAATATAATAAAGATGCTGTTGACAGGTGGCAGACTGTGGTCTCCCAAACTGAAAGATGAAGGAGGAAAATAAAGCTGTCGATCCGTGCTGTGCCTCCTTTGGAGCAGGGAGCTGGAGGAGCAAGAGCACTCCCACAAAAGGCCAGCACAAAACAGGGACTCTCTCTGTTTAACCACACAATTGCCCTTTATGATTGTGTGTTTTGACATGTTCTTTTTGATCACTTATGATCACTTTTATTATTAAAAATTCAAAGCTCAGAGTTCCTCTCGTAAGCTGTCAACATAGAAGAGCCACTTCTATTTGCTTTAGCTAGCAGCATGTGGGAATTCAATGTATTGTTAATTAATGTTTCATAGTTTGGTCCTGAAAAACTCGAGAAGCAGCTGAGGTGATGGAAAGCTCAACTTTAACTTTTCTCTGTAACTTATTATGAGGTACCTGTGCTGGTACAAATGGGTTGTGCTGCTGCCAGAGCAGAAAACTGGATTTTTATCCTCAATCCACACTCCTGCAGATACCACCAGAAAAGAGAGAGCTTCTGGTAACAGAAATCTCAGATGTCTCCTTCATCCACCTTCCAGCTGTCCCACAGAGAGGATTTTAACTCATCTGTATTCCCTGTAACGTGGGGTAACGGGGAGCAGCACTCCCTCCTTCCCCCTCTGGCCTTTCCCTGTTCATCCCCTTTTCTTTTAACATTTTATTTTATTTACACAAAGTCCTCCTGCATGCTTTTAATCTTTCTGGCCACTGCTGAATTATGTTCTGTAAAGATGTTTAAGGAACTCTCAGCTCTGTTTATATACATACATAGAACAAAATGCAGTAGGTAGTGCAAAATAAACTTTCCCATAATCCTTATAAATCTGTCTTGTTTCAGAAAATTGTTCTGCGTGGGAGAATGGTGAGGTCACTCCAAAGGCCTAATTGCCAAACTCCTTTGGCAATCTTTCCCACCTTCTCCTTGTCCTCACCCCTCTGCTCCCCTTCCCTGCTCCATCCTGTCATCATTCCCGTTCTTCCTTTATTCATTTTAATCCCAATTCCAGTGCACCTGGAAGGAAACACACGTGAGGGCAACTTCAAGAGCAATAATGAAGTCCTTAAAGAAAAGCACATGGCAACTCTTGAGCAGTAAAGAATCCCAGAATCCCAGAGTGGTTTGTCTTGGAAGAGACCTTGAATGTCATCCAGTGCCACCCCTGCCATGGCAGGGACACCTTCCAGGGTGGATCCAAGCCTGGCCTGGGGCACTGCCAGGGATGCAGGGGCAGCCACAGCTGCTCTGGGCAGGGCCTGCCCACCCTCCCAGGGAACAATTCCTTCCCAAGATCCCATCCAGCCGTGCCCTGTGGCAGTTTGAAGGCATCCCCTGTGTCCTGCCCCCCTCCCCTGCTGGCAGCGCCGGGTGCGTTTTGTGCTGAGCAGGGACCATTCCTCACCTGCCAGCACAGCTGAGGTCACATCATGACTTCCAGGAGCAGTTGCACTGCAAAAAGAAGTAACAATATCCAGCAACTCCTTCTTAGCAGGTTTCCATTCTCAAGCCTTTTCTAGAAGCTGGAAGAGCTCAAGGGCTGCTCTCAGCAAATCCCACTGGATAAATAACTCAGCTGAAAGCACAACCAATGCTCTGCTGTGCTATCGGGCTACAGAGCCAATAAACTGAAACAACACTCATGAAATCACTTAACCAAGAGGAGCTTTCCCAGTCTTGTTTCATGGGAAGAATGGCATCCAGCCCTGATCCCCAAAAGCAGCAATCATGCTACAGGATTAATAAACCCAACTTCAGCAGACGCGGCTCCACACGAAAACACGCGCTGAGGTTCTCTTAAAAAAATTCCCCAGCTAGCAATGCAAGGAAAAATATGTGTAATGCCCTGATACAACTGACAAGAAAAACAGAGAATAAGATTTATAGAGTAAATTCATTAAACTTTCAACTCGCATTCCATCGTTCTGGAGTCCAACTCAAATTACTGTATGAAAGCTCTTTCTCATGGAACTAGATGAAATTTAAGATTACTTTTAATTACAAAGGGTGTGGGAGAATGTTTTCATGGGAGACAAATACCTCTACACCTCTTACCAGTGTGGATTTAAGAGGTTCACAACAAACAGAAACTGATTTATGAGCATCGGGGCATCATTGTGTCAGGCTGCAGCAAGGGCTGAGACTTAATTTCTTTGCTTTTACTGCCATGTATATATCTTTTGCAAGTTCTAATTGGAAATTAAAATGGCAGAAATTTTATGGGAGGAAAGTTTATTACTACTAATGGTTTTCAAAACTAGGCTACAGAAAAATATTAACTGTGGTGATGATGTGTTCTTTTTAATTTAAATTTAGCTGTGCTTTCAATAACTTTTTACATAAATCACGGTTCTGCCAAATTGTTTCTCTGGTTAATCAAACGTATCCTGTTTATTGAATAAATAGTGGTCTCTGCCTTGCTTTTATTTGGGAATGAACAATTGTGCAGGAGCTATTAGCTCACATGCAGGTTGCAACCCTTCTTTTTATCAAGATTTCCCAAGTTTGCCAAAAAGAAACCCTTTTACAATTTCCTGTCACCCTGCCAAGCTAACCATTCCTGCTGAAGCTTTCTGTGCTAAGTACTGGGTTGTTTTTTTTTTTTTTCCCTAACCAAATGGTTCAGCAACTTCAGAGGAAAAGGGTTAAAACAAAGGAACAAACCCCCCTGGTAACCTGTCATTAAAGACAGATAACACAATACATGTGCCAGGGGTCAGCTGAAGGTGAACTGTGACAGTTCTCAACAGCCAAGCACTTGACTTTGCAGAAAAAAGAACCTTTTAAGGCAGCTCTGGTTTGGATGTAAGAGAAAACAAGCACATCCCTGGTGCTGAGCATCTGTTTGCACACACTCACACCCAGATGAAATGGATACAAGAATAAATTAAATCTACCAAGATGCAAAGACAAAACCTGTGCACACATGAGCACCGAGCATCTCTTGGAGATGTGGACACTTCAGATTGAAGAGAGTTAAAAAGAAGAGGTTGCTGTGTTATCAACTCATGTACAATTTAAGGCTTAAATTATTTTTCTTTTGATGGCTTCTGCATGAGGGGGAAAACTATGAGTGCACTCCTCTCTGGGAGCCCTGGAATGGAATTATTGCCCCACAGAAAGGTGAAGGCAGCTCTGTCAGACATGTACTTCTCCAGCTCTGAAAGCCTGCTTGTAGTGGGGGCTTGGAGGGTCACACGAACAGGGTTTGGAGGGTTGGGAGAACAAGACCTCAACATAAAAATTTCCTATAATTATTGTTTTTTTAATTTCAACAGGAAGAAAAGAGATCAAAATTCAAGCATGATTTGGGCTGCCCCGAGCCTTTGCTGACCACAGCACACAGAATTTAAGATACGTGCTTATCTCTGCATCCAACATCTTCTGTCACTGGGACTGGTAGCTCCAGTACCCACACCAAACTCTGCACACAACCCTTTTGCTCTCTGCTTTTTCAGCTTTTACAAAGGGGTGGAGAGAAGCTGTAGAAAACAGCAGGATGCCGTTGCAGGGTCATTAATTCCAGCATAGGTCACTGCTGGCACCGTGTCCTCCCCATCCCTGCTGGCCTTGCCCCGTGCCAGCCCCACAGTCCTGGCTGAGCTGTGATCCAGAGCAGGGAACTGATCCAGCTCAGCAACAACCCAGCCCACAACAAGGTGATGTCAGCACAGGAGAGGAGCAGGGATGAGGAGGAGCAGCAGGCAGGAGGATGGAACCGCCCTGCTCCTCCGCCAGATTAAAGGAACCATATGAACACAGAGCTGTTGGATCACCCCAGCTGCTGAGTGAATTCCTGTATAAATGCACTCTTGGATTGGCTTTGCAGGTCCATCCCAAGTTCTGCAGTTTCGCTGTCGTGGCTCCAAAGGCATCCAGACAGGATGAAAGACTTTGCTCCTTCAAAACATTTTGCAAAAGCTAATTATTACTCCTGTGCTGTCTTTCAGAAAAGACCTAACAAGATCACGTGCAGAGGCACAGGTTCTTCAGGTTAAGGGTTGGTTTATATCCCTGCACTATCAGGGGACTGGATCTTGCTTTCAAGAAAATGCATTTCATGCTGTTGTACTTCTAAAGGGAGGATCCACTTGTTTATGGCAGGAATTTCAGGCAGGAGCCCAGGCTCTGCTATTCACAGATATGGGAGTCAGAAGCCACTACCCTATTTAAGGAATGAAATGAACAGAAATGATTTATACAAACCAAACTATCAGGTTGAACTGATGTCCAGGTGAACACATGGAATTGTTTCTGTGCTTCCAAGATGATTTTCTGCTTTGAACTGAGATGGTGGTGTTGATTTGGTTTGAGGTAATTTTCCAGATCTGCTTTAGCATTAACTGAAGCTTAGCTGGTACTTCTTGTGGCACTGTGCTCTCTGCCAAGCTTTAGTTTTAGAGTGATTAATGGCATCTTTCATGTGTCACCACCCTCATGACAATGCCAAGTACACCTGCAAGGAGTCTGTGGAAGCTCACAAGTTACAATTCCTTTATTCTCTGGTATTTCCTGTGTTAAAAGTTGAGCTCCTACTTTGAAATACTTGAAATCAAGGAAAGGTGTCTCCATCACACTCCCAGCACGTTTTGATTGCGACCCCAACCTGAGCTGCAGGAGGGAGCTTGCACCTGGGGAAGGGCAAACTCCTACCTTAATTCCATGGATAGGGAACAGTGTTCAGAGAAAGTTCATCAGAGATTTTTGCTGCTGGTTTTGCACATTTTCCTTTCTATTTTGTGTTGCTGTAGCCAGCTCTACTGCCCCATCAACAACTTTCAATGATTTTCCTTCATCAGCCATCTTTATCTCATAAATACTGACCTTTTCCAGCCTCATTATCAGTTTCCTATTTCCCCTTTATTTCCATTCCTGCACTCAAATATATGCAAGTGCCTGTTTTCATCTGCATTTTCACACAGCAGCTTCCATTTCCCTTCTCTGCTGGGCTGAGGGAGGGGAAGGGGGTGTTTGCTTCCCATTGACAAAATCCTCTTCCACAACTGCAAAACTGTGACTTCTACAGCATCTGCTGAAGTTTTCTTAAACCATTCCCCATTATCATCCACACTGTTTGCTTTAGGGTGTTTTTCTTTTCTCTTTTTTTTTTTTTTTCCTTTTCAAACCACTTTGCTCATAATTGCTTTAATCTTTGGGAAAACAGCCCTTTTAAAGAATCCAGTATATCCATTATAGAATTAATGACTCCCAGTGGTCTTCCCTAGCGTGAGATGCCTTGACAGAAGGGAAGTGGAGCAGATTTATTTGCAATGGCACTTCACAAGATCTTGTTTCAATTTCTTGGCCATGCTGCTTTCTGGGACAAGTAGGTCATAGCACATAAACAGACAGCACTGCCATCAAGCTTTCCTTATCTTCCTCAATGTAAAAGTGGGATATGAAAAATTAAGTGAAAAGCTAAATTATTATTCATGGTTTTGTAATGTTTTAACACTCCTGTTACTGTATGCTGTGTCCCACAGATGTGATCAACAAGCAACTGTGAAAACAAACACTGTAAAAGGGAAGGGTGGAAGAAAGGAAATAGGATTATTCCCATTTTACCAAAGGAGAACTGAGGCACTGAAAGATTAAACAACTCGCTCATAGCCCAGGCACACAGGGAAATGGAAGAAGAATCTGGGACTGAACTCAGATCTCCCACAACACAGTCCAGGATTTAACCACAAGCCATTCTTCATCCATAATGAATAGCTCCTGGCATGCACATCCCAGCACCCAGCCAGGGAGAGGGACATGTCTAGTCAGGAGAATATTAACACTTAGTGCAGAGCAGCCATGGAGCGTCCCTGGGAGCAGGATCCGACCCAAGGGTTTGATGGGATGATGAAGCAATTCAACCGTTAACTGCAGATTGATTCCTGGGATAAAAAGGGCAATGATGTAAACTCGGGGCAGAGGCTGAGGCTCTCATTTTCTGGAAGAAACACATTCGATTCATATGCTGATTTAGTTTAAAAAATGGAGCTCATTTAAAATGGGGTGAAGCTTTTGGCATTCTCCAGTCAATAGTTCATGTCATGTACCATAGCAGAAGATCTTCGTGTTCCTGCCAAGCTTGCAGCCAGCAGAATCCTTCACTGGTGATAGTTGAACATTGCAGCCCTGTGAGAAAGCAGGCATTTCCCATGATATATGGGGAATCATTTTCTTATTGGCAAGGTCATTGGAAAATTGCAAAATATTTTGCCTAAAACAGAGAGAGTTTCATCCTACTTTTTTGCAGGAATGTGTAAAGCAAAAAATAATAATCATAAAAAAAACATAGGCAGTTCTGCAGTTTCCAGGGGATTTCTGTTAAAAGATAGGAAAACTAGGCTTTTTGTTTGAAGTGCAAGTGTGAGGTTATTGAGCCTCAGAGCTCCCATGAATGGAACAGCCTGAACCACTCTTGGTTTATCCTTTTGAGCTCATTCCTGAGGCACAGCTCCCACTCCAAAGCTCTCAGACCTTCACCTGCAGCAGGGACAAATTCCCTGAATCCCTCCCAGCTCCCAGAGCAGCTCAGGACGGCTGGAGCCATCAGGAGTGGCAGCACAGAGGTGGCTCAGGGACAGCCTCTGTCCTGTGCATCCCCAGGCACTGAGATGCCTCTGATTTAAATCAGATGCCAAACAAGCCACAAGCAAAAGCAAAGAGCAGCACTGAAGCCTGACACAGAGAATTCCAGCAAAAACATCTTTCTAGAGGGTTCGAGGAGCAGCATTTCTGCTTTTTTGCCACAGGAAGGTCATCTTGGATATGATAATGAACCTGCTGAGATTTTTCAGTAGCACTGGAGAAAAAAGTGCTGCTGCTGAACAGCAAAAGCAGCAAAGCCACACCTTGGCATTTGGCCTCTGGCCAAAGAGAAATTTGAACATAAAGATGGAAAATTTATCGTTGGGCTTTTGAACTAAAGCTTTGCTCTTTGCTCAGAAACAGGGCAGACCCCAGCAGAGGAGTCCCACACTTTTAGGGACAAGATAAATGAGAGGAGTCAGCAATCCTGTCTGAACAGCCCTGAGAAACTGTTGCACCAGTTGTGGAGATCACAATGTCAAACAGCTCCTCAACATTTTCCCTTCTCCCAGAGGTTTATGGCTGAGAGAGGGCTGGAAAGGAGAGCAGTAAATGTGGCCACATGCCCAGGCCTGTGTGTGCCACATGGGATGTGCCCTCTTGCCCCTGCCTCCCACCTGTGCTGCTGTGCCTCCCTGGGGCTCCTGGGGCACAGTGGGAGCTCTTACTCACATCCACTGCAGGTCAGCACGACCTGCATCCACCAGCAAGCTCTGTCTTGTGCTCAGTGGCTGCTCACACTAAATTAGGCTTGGATTATTAACTCTCCAGGAGTATCACCCAAACTGAATGAAGACTGTTACCCACGTTGTGTTTGCCAAAGGTAGCTCAGTGAGCTATGGCTGTATCTCCTTTTTGGGTTTATGAACTCGGGGGTGTGTAATGAAACCCTGATTTAATTTGCAATATCATGAACTAGAGTCTCTGAAGCTCCTGATAGCAGAGATGGCTTCAAACTCCTTCCAAGCAGGGACCAGATTTCCAGTGCCAAAGCAGATCTGGGACTGGGTTCTGCCCACCATGGAAATGAACCTCAGCTTGGAACTGGCTCTTCAGGGGAGATGGATGGCTCTCCAGAGTCTGAGGCTCTGGGGCAGTAACTGTGTTTTTATTAGGAAGGTTCCAAAGTCCACATCCTAGTCCCAAAAAAATGAATAAAACTGATAGATGACAGCTCTGTTCCCACAAAGCAGCCACCAGTGGGAGGAATCCCATCACTGCAGCCACACCTGCACCCAGCATGGCCCTTTTACTGCAGTGGGGAGGGAGGGGACATGCACTGCAGCAGTGCTGTCACAGGCATCATCTGTCACCACCACTTAAAACTGTCTGGCTGCAGTGGGAAATTTCATCTAGAATGGGGATGCTCACGGAGGGAACCTCCTGGAAAAACACATTAGAAAACTTTTGTTTTTTTCCCCCAAATGCAGGACTCAGAGCTCAGAGCAAAGTTTGCAGCTAAACCCAGCATGCTGAGGCTGTAAATCTTGTTGGTGCAGAACCAAGTCCTCATCCTGGCTCAGCAGAACCTCTTAGATTAGGTGGTGACGTTTGCTGCAGGTTTAGGACCAGTCTGTATAAATTTACCCCTGGCTCCCAATCTGTCCAGTATTTCCCCCCTCTCCTCCCAGATGTGATTTGCACAGAGCCCAGGCAATGAGGGGCATCTGTTCCACACCACCTGCAGGACTCAGCGCTGCAGCTCCGTGGCTCCAGTGCAGCTTCTGCATCTCCAAAGGTCTGCCTGAAAACTCTCGCTTTGGATCCGTTTTTCTGACATTTGCTGGGAGAGTTTTCCAGAAGCCCCCAGCCAGGTGAGCTGTTGTGCTGTGCAGGAGCCCTGCTGCTGGCATTCCGGGTCAGGAGCTCCCCATGTTTCTCCTTTGCAGGCTGGATGGAGTTTCAGCCAGGCTGGTGCCACCTCCCAGCAGAACTCCCCATGCCTGCAGGTCACAGCTCCAGTGAGCCCAGAACCCAGCTGCTGGCCCTCGTGCAATTCCCATTGCTGGGAATGCTGAGCACAGGATGCTTCTTCCCTTTCATTCCTCCCCACATAGAAAAGCAAACACCTATATCTATTTTTTTTAAAATCTAAGGCAGTCCAGTGACCTTTTCCATTTTTGGAGCACTTAGCACTCCCTCCAGGCACCTGCAATGAAGGCAAAGGGAACTATTCCATTATCCCTCAAGGAAAAAAGAGGAACCTTTCTTTTCTTTTTTCATCTTTCCCTCTCTGCCTTTGCTGCAAGATCCATTTTCAGCCTGACTCTTTTCTCCTCTCAGAGTTTCTTTTCTCTGTCTTACATTTCTACTGCAAGGATGCAGAACTGAAGCAACTGCTTGGATCTGCTCTGCACAGCCTCGGTTCACCCAGGAATGGATTTTGGGAGGAGGAAGAGGGATTACCTCACCCTTATCTTGAAGCTGCTCCTTTCTCTTGACTGTATAATTTCCCTGACATCCCACATGCACCAAGTCCACTGAACACCACTGAGCTGGACGGGTTCCAGTCCAATATTCATGCAGGCTCCTTGTTAACTCCAGGATTTCACAAAGCTCGGTGTAGGAACTAATGAGAAATCAGAATCTGGCGCCATGGCTGGACTGAAATCAAACCATGAAGCTCCTTCCCGACCTATTATAAAAATTACAGTGTGGAAAGTGAATTTAATGGTGCAGAGTGCTTAATTGTAATATCAGTAAAGGCTTTGATCTGGGTGACTCTTGACATCACAGAATGAGGAAACTCCCTTAATGATTTGAAAAACCACACGAACGGTTGGGGAAGGAAATTTGTTTTATGTGTATATATTAAAAAATGGTACTAAGTCTCAGGAAGAATTTTATTTTGGCGGGGGGGGAGGACTGTTGGGAAAGGGATCTGTATCACAAAGGGAAACAGAGGTTGGCTTAAAAAAACAAATGAGACATCAAGGACATATTTAGTGCAGTGGAGTCACAATGGCCTGGTACAACGTTGCTGAGGATTAAAAACCATGATGTTCTTAGCAAGGCCTGTGCTAAATGTGGGGTTTAGCCCAGAAGCTGCAGCTCAGGTGTCTCAGAGCTCCCCAGGGCCAAGGGGTGAATCTCTGCCTCCTTAGCCCATGGATGATGCAAGCCATCCTTCTCCAAAGCAGCTGCCTCCAGTTGTTGTGTTGGCAGAGGAGCCATGGCTCCACTGACCCTTCCAAGAGAACGCCCGGGAATTTTCTTTGACAGAGCTTGGCTGAAAGACCCAGGCAGAGGCAGAGAGGAGGGAACTGTACCCTAGAAATCAAACACCAGTGCCTCTCCCATCCTCCCTCCAAGCCAGAGGTCTAAACACCTCAGGAATGCACTCAGCAAGAGGTCCCACCTCCAGCTGGCAAGGAACAACCACAGGCTTCAAAGTCCTGTCCCACTTCTGCTGGATCTTCTGCATCTACCTTAACGTCAGAGATGACATTTCACTGAGCCAGGTCTCCCAAAAAGAAGAATTTCCTGCACCTTAGGCTGCTGACAGCTGCCAGAGTTGATCTGGCAAGACTATTTTCATAGTCTGATGTGAAAACCAGAACTTTCAATGACGCCAAGGCACAAGAGTGTGATCTGTGGCTTAGGAGAGGAGAGGAAAAAATACATCTATTGGTAGAACTACAGAAAAACAAGTCAGGGTGACTCATGAGGTGTCAATGGTCTTTCAAGGAGAATTCCCAGCTACCTGGTTTCTACTGCAGCTCAGGTTGCCTCAGTAAACTTCCAAAGCCACCTGCCTGGGTGGGAAAAGTCTCATTTCAAAGGATTAAAATGTAGAGCTTCATCCTAGTGTAGTGGTTTAGCTGATAAGGTGATGTTAGGTCATAGGCTGGACTCAAAGATCTCAAAGGTCTTTTCCAGCCTAGTTTATCCTGTGACTTTGTGATTCTGTGATTCTGTGGGATATTGTTTTTGCTCAGCCTTGCAGGGAATCTGGAAAACCTGGCCTGAGGCTGAAGCTGGTGGGGATGCAGCCAGGAGAGGTCTGCTGTGTCCCCTGCCTGGGGATGGACATCGTCCCACTGAGCAACTTCCATCCCTGCTTGGGCTCAGTTTACACAGAGGCAGGATGTGGCACGACACAACTGAAGTGAAAACTGCACCAGGTGAGTTCCTGGATTGAAATGCTTCAGTCCTTATGAGAAAGGTGTAGGAGAACAACTCTAAAACTGGAATATTTTATCCGAACTAAAAGATAAGGGCCTGTCAGGTAAAAAAGCATTAATGTAAGGTTGAACAGTGTACCTGCAAAGTCACCTTCCAGTCACTGAGAAACTCCCATGACAATCAGACTCTGGCACGTAAAGCTGGAGCAATCCAGCTGCAAACAGAGCAGATCTCACCCCACTATGAGCATTCCCAGCAAACACCTTCAGCTGCCCTTTTCTCCATCTCCTATGTCCTTTCCCTGCCTTTTCTCTGACTGTTGCAGGCTGGAATGCCTTTGGGGCTGGGACCCCTCAGGTACAGCCATCTGCAAACACCACTAAATAAATGCCTCTCCTGCAAAGTGTTTTAAGTGCAGGGAATTTACTTTTCCCCAGTGGCTGTCCACTGATACAGGAAATCTAATCCTAAATCTCATTAGGTTCTACAAACAATTCAGCCTCTTTCCCCAACAAAGTCACCATCCTGGACTGCTGAATGTTTAGATTTTATTGCTCAACTCCTTTTTTTTCTCTCCATTCCCCCACCCTTGCTATTTTCCTTTTGGTAAATATTTCTACATTGGAGAAGTCTGGCCAAAAGAGATTTAAAAAAAGAAAGTGAGCAGGAGAGACAGAGTATCAATCATTTACCTTCGGTTCCCCTGGGAAGAGGTGGGGAGAAAGAACAGCAAGGTAAAAAGTTAAAAATGGCAGAACCACACCAGAGTTCTTTGAAGAGCATCCAAATCTATTTCTTCCAATGTTAAGGCCCTTGCAACACGTGCCAGGACTTGGAAGGCAAAAAAACCCAACAACCTAATTCACTTCCAAAAGTGAATTTTTCAGCATCAAGCCAAACTACTCAATGTTAATTTGGTTATTTGGCAAAAAATAACAATAATACTAGTACCTGAACTGATGCCATCTGCATCTAAAGATTCAGGCCAGCTCATTTCCCAGGCCAAGAATTACAGCAGATACCCCTGACTATTAAAGAAATAGTTTGCTATTTAAATGTCTATTGTATAATGAAGTGTTGCATTGTGTTGGGAATGTACTGACAGAGTATCTTGTACACAAACAGGGGATGAGGTAAGAAAAAGTGATACATCAATTGTATAAACACTTCAGAGGTCGAATATTGGCTCCCATTTCCTGTCATAAATGCACAGCTTTAATTAAACACTCAGAAAAGTGCTGGTAAAGTGACTTATTTTCCTTTGTTACCCACAAGATGAAAATATTAAAGAATGTCCTCAGATGCCACGTGAGGGAATGCCTCGAATGAGCATGAAAAGGAACAAAGCTCCTGGCAGCTCCTGAGGTGAGCCATGGGACAGTCCCAACGAGACCACCACAGCCTTTTCTCCAAAAACAGCAGCAAGATGTGGAGCTTGGAGAAAAGATCTCAGCCAGAGGCACGGTGGGGTCAGGGACAGGGATGGGCAGCAGCCAGGGGAGGAGGGACCCAGAAGAGCAGCACCGTGCCAGGCTGATCCTGCTGTGCCTGCAGCCAGCAAGGAGCCCCGGGGAGCTGCTGCTCTGAAGAAAGAGCTGGAGGGAGAAAGGAAGGGAAAATAAGGCAGAGGTCTCTGCTGGCTGCCCACAGAGCTGCTCCAAGCCCACTCCCAGCACCAGGCTGGAGCCAGGGTGGAGCCAGCACTCATCCCGTGTCCCTTGGACATCAGTCGTGTCCCTTGGTCACCTCTGCCACCTCGCAGAGAGCCACAGGGTGGGACAGAGGCTCCAGCCCCCCTCCCAGGCTGGTCCAGCACGTGCTGCTGGGACACCCATGGGAGAGCTCCACTGAACTGCCTCTTTAAGCCAGGGCAGGGAGACTCCCTCCTTCCCCTCCCAGGGAATGCGTTGCCTTGTCATTATGTTTTGGATGACTCCTGAAAATCATGCCTTCAAATGATTGGACAGTGGTTTAATTCAAGGCCTGATAAAAAACACATTGAAAGCTGAAGGAAGGGTGCTGCTGGAATGTTTGTTTGTGCAGGGCTCTTTTTATGGAGAGTCAATCCTCTGTTTAAAGCTTCCACTAATGGGCCAGGCTGCTTGGAACGTTTCCTGCTGATTTAAACACTCACACCATGGACCTTTGCTCTCACACAGGACCTTTGAGAGCTCAGAGAGGACCAGGATCTCACTGGGCTCCTTCCCTCTAGACCATGGTCATGATGCAGCCAGCTTGGCCTAGAAAACAGGGATAAGGATTGTGAAATAGATCACAAATTCCCTTGAATTATCCTCTTTTCTCTTATGAAAGCCCTTCATTCTCAGGAAATGCTGGGGGATTAGCCTATCCTCCAAAGAAGGGAAAAGCTTGCAATTAAGAGGAGCTCCCTGTGTACTTGCCCCTCATCTCAGCCCTTCCCTAAAAAATAACTTCAGGAGCAGAAATTTGGCAAATCTGGGCTTTGTGGGCTGGCAGTGACGTAGCTGTGAACCAGCAGCACCAAGCAGTGCCTGGGGCCCAGACTAAAAAGCTTTGTCCCAATGACACCGAGGGTCAGGATTGATATAAACACAATGGAATTTGTACTGATTAAGGCCTTTCCTCCCCACACTGGATATAGGATTTCCTGTACTGAAACATGTTGGAGTATATTATTTCTATGCCAGGGAAGGGAAAAAAACACTCTCATACACTGAGAGGAGAAAAACAGATCTCATGGGGTGAGGAAAAGATACAAAGCAAAGAATCCCAGCTGAACAACACAAATGTTGGGGATTTGCATCAGTACTGAGCGCCCTCTTCCCAAAGCTTTTTGGGAAGGAAAGAAAAGGAAACTCCAAGCCTACAGCCATCAGGAAGTGGGAGAGAGAATAGAGTATTAAGCATTTACAGTACTGAAGCTCTAATTCGTGTTCTGAAGTAACTGGATAACCCCATGGGATTCTTCTGCCCCAAAACCATGGGAATGTGGAGACGATGATCAGCAGGTTGACACAAACACACTGATCAGGGCAGTTCCTTGAAGTGGAACTTGTTTATTAAAACGAAAGATATTTTTCTGCACCAGCCCACGCAGTTTCAAACTGAAAATGCAATGGTGAAGCAGAATTTTTACACCACCAGGAAAATGGAGAAAGAGCAAAATGGTCTTCACCAAGGTGTACTCCAGTGGTTAAATGCAATAAATGGGTGATGAGCTCAGTCCACCACAGTTACTCACTCAGTACCACTGGGAGTAAGTGAAACCGTCCAAGTGAAGCTCTCCCTCCTAAAAATTCCCCTGTGCAGGACACGTCCTGCCACTCACGTGCAGTCCTGCAAGAGGCCTGAAGGAATGAAAGCAGTTTGTGGGGCTGGGATGATAAAACACATCTCCAGGACATCTTTCAGCAGCACAAGCAAAATAGTCCTGGGACTGTTAGTGATCCTGGGGAAAATAAACACAGGGACCCCAGCAGCCCTAGAGCTCCGTGGGTGGCTGGCATTGCATTAAGGGTAACAAGGTTTCTTTTTCAAAGGGCCTTTTGCTGTTTAAAAAAGGAGTGAAAGAAGCAGGCATTACCAGCAGTGGTCATTCCAGGAGATGCATGAACTCAGGACTGACTGCATGGAAAAAGGCATCAATAGCTCAGCTGCTCATCCATCACAGGGATCACACTTTGCCTGGTGCTGTTGCAGTTGGGGAAAAGGCAGATGCCTTCCAGAGGGTTCCTTCCCTCCAAGCTTTTCCCTGCTCAGGACCTTCTCCAGCGGGCAAGCCCTGAGCTGTGGGGCTCTGAGGAGCCAGGGCCACACCAAGGAACCTTTCCAGGGCAAAGCTGCATGGACTGTCTGAATACAGCTCTCACAGGGGAGGCTGCAACAGGCATGGAGACCTCCAGCAACAAAGCACTCCAGAAAAAAAAATTAAAATAAAAAAAGCCAGAAGAAAAACAAACAAAGGGCCTGGAGAGTTTTCAGAGGAAAGCAGGAGTAACCCTTGCAAGGACTGCACGACCTCTCTGAAGGGATCACTAAACCAGCATTGCCTCAAGCCAGGGGAATAGGGAAAACCTCAATATCATCCTGCTGTGCCCCCAGCCCAGGGCAGCACAAAGCATCAGTCCTGCCCAGAGCAGAGGGGGCTTGCTGAGGGCCCTGGGAGGACACGGCCTCACAGCTACAAATTGTGTTGAAATGGAGAGCCTTCAGGAGCCAAGTGCCACTAATTAATGTTTTTGGCCTGGCCCCATGCAAATGGAATTCAGTAGATAGTTCAGCTGGAGTATATGGAGCAGATCAATACTGGGCATCCGTTCCTTTACACTTCCTTCCTCAGGCTCAGAGTGGACACAGTTCTGCCTCTCTCCGTGCTGAATCACTGATCCAGTTCCTCATCCTCTCCCCCTGAAAGGCAGGCTGGGTGCTGTCTCCAGGGAATTAACTAAATTTTAATTTACACTCACAAGTCTGAGCTTTTCAAATCCCTGTTGAGCAGCTGTCAGGTACAGTGTCACTGCAGTAATTGGATCAAGTAGTTGGTGGCCAGAAAGAAGATGTTTAAATGATCAAACCAGCAAATTCAAAAGAGTTTAGAAAATCCCAGCTGAATACAAAAAGTTAAGCAAAACACTGTCATGAAAACATTTCTGATTCCCATCCAAAAAAGCCTACCATTTATTATGAGCCCTTTAAAATTGACAATGAGGGAATTCTTCACTGTGGTCTCGCCCTCACTTTCACCCTACAAAGCAATGCTGTATGGAGGCAGAGTAAACACTCTGTGCTGTATTTTCCTAAATAAAGTGAAGGAAAAAAACAGATCAATGTCTATTCTGCTGCCAGCAGATATGGAGTCAATTAAAAAACTAAAATATACAATAACTTAACTCTTTGCACAGAGCTCCAAACATATCAATACAGTGAGCAGAAAATTGTTTTCCATACAAGCACTGAAACACCCTGGGTTGAAACACACTCTCAGTTTTTAAATTTTGAAGGTGAATTTGTTATTCCAAAACCAAAGGCTCAGCAGGCAGCCCCCAGGCAGCTCTCACAGCCACTGTAAGATTTTTCCTTGACCAGTTCTGCCAAGGATGTTCCCCAGGTTCATCTTTTCCCAGGACATGTGCCAGGTATGGCCAGCCTGGCAGGGGGAACATGCAGAAGAGGCTTGAGCCTTTCTCCAGGCTCCAGCTTTGGGAACAAGGACACCAAGCAGATAAAAGTGGCCCTGGGGCTCATGAGAAGCTGGAAACAGCCAACAATCTTAATTTTTGAAGAGCAATTTTTGTCCTTCTCTTGTTTACCAGTTCCACAGCTACCTTAAAAACATAAAAACATTCACCTCATCTTTTCAGCCAGTACCAAACCAAAACCCTTGGATCAACTCCTGAGTATGGGAATGTTCTGGAGGTGAATTCACTTCCAGAACTCCAGTCTGGGATTGGGCAGCAGCTCTCCCACACCCCGTGGGCTGTGTTGTGCCTTCCAGTATCCCAGGAATTCTGCAGGCCTGCCTGGAGAGCCAGTGCCCTGTGTTTTTCTCTAGGACAGGATTCCAGGTGCCACATCCCCACATGATGCCATTACATGCTGCTGGAGCCAAGAAAAATGTTTCCTTGCAAATTTTGGCTCTTCCCTCCAGCTCAGCCCTTACTTAGACAAATTCTCCTGCCTTCAGATTTTTAATTCCCATTAGCATCACTGTTTTCCTGAATAAAAACTTTTCAAAATGGGCAAAGTCCAGGAGACTTTGTTAGAACAGCTGCACGGCTCATGCATTACAGCTCCATTTCCAAATGTTTTTAACAGTGTGGCAGAATCTGAGGAGCTCACATCCATAGAAACCTCCTTGCCATGCTCTGAAGAAGGCAGGGCTATAGCCAAGGTACTGGGAGCCACCACTGCTGCAGGCTGGGTGTAGCTGTGGCAGCAAGGACGGCCACCAAGAGCTGCACAATTCCAACAGCTGCTTTTTGTCACTTATCTGGGCACATTTCAATGGTTTGAAGGCAGGTGGGACGTTGCTGTGTGCTCATTCCCCTCACTGGTAGGCATGGCAGGCACTCTCCTTCAGCTCGATCCCTTGGTAGAAATACCAACCCCTGCCAGGGCTCTGCTGAGGTATTTCTGCAGCCCCGTAAAAGAATCCTTCAGTACTGAAGAACAGCATTTCTGAGGTACCTTTTGTTCTCCCAGCATCTGGTAAACTTTGGTCTCAAGCCCCTGTGCTGCCCTGGGGAGGGAGCAGCTCTCAGCCCCAAATGCAGGGACTGCAGCAGCAAAGTCCCCAGATCAGGTGGGCCAAGCTCCCCCAGGCATTTCAGAGCCAGCTCCGGATAAGAGCCATCTACTGCTTCCATCTGCTCGAGGCACAGAACCTTCTGGAGTGTTCTGAGAATTCTGGGGAGCTCTCAGGCTGGAGGGATGCTCAGCCCGAGCTGGACCCAAGCTCCTGCCTGGGCTATTCCCAAAGGTTCTGTGAGCCCCCTGGGCCACAGCTAAGCCCACCCTGATCCAGGACTCTCTTTGCCCATGGGACTTAAGTTTGTCTGAGAATTTCAGCCACTTTAGAGGGTTTGAAGTACCCCTAGGTTCCAGTACCCAGCAGTGGCTCTGGCCACCTCTCCCAGAGGTGCCCAGTGAGCACATCCCTGCCCTGGGCCCTGCCTGCAGCAGGGATAGCTGCCAGGCCTGAAGAAAAGCAGACTTTAATGTCATTTAAGAGTCACACTTTTGCATTCTTTGAGAGTTAAATAATTTCTTTGGGAGAAATAACCCTGCAGTGATGGAGCTGTAGCTTTTTTTTTCCCTTTTTATGCCCATATATTCACCCACGTGCCCCACATGTGGCTCTGCCTACATAGATGTGTTTATCTCGAGTTTTTCTGCTCCCCTTGCAGTGCTGCTCACAGAGTGAGGAGCAGCAGAGCTGGGGGGACACCTGGACATCCCAGAGCTGATCCAGCACTGCCACTCTGACCGTGGGCTGAGAGGGATGGGCTCGGTGAGGGTGCAGCCTTGGACACAACCTGTGACTTCTACAAGGTGCAGGCTGGATGAACTGCCCATCAAACAATGGTTTTAGCTCCTCTAAGTCAGGCAAATTGTAGCATGCACTTGTAGCCATCCCCAGAGCCTGCTACTAGCATTGCTTGGCTTGTAAAACACGATTTCCTGCTAATTATTCTTTGATTGCTTTCAGCATTTGGGTTGTGATCTTCCAAGCAAGCGTCTGTTTCTAGCTGAATTGCTCACAGTCGTTTAAACCTCAATTGTTTTGGAAAGGAATATAAAGTTAAGCACTGCATTGAAGTGTTTGATGACACAAATTCCAAAAATTTGGATTCTAGTTGTTTCAGACTAGGAACACTTACTCACTTGGTTTATTTTTATATGTATTTATTCTATGAAACAATCCCAAGCTACCTCTAAAAGATGGTAAAAACCCATTTCTCTTGATTGGAAACATTGGAAAAAGCCACTCATCTTAGTGAAGCATTCAGGTGAAGAACTGGTGAAAACCATGCAAACACATGAGAAATGAATCTCCTGACTGGAGTTTTCACAGCCTGCTGCAAGGATGGCCTTGCCCACGTGGAGGACAAAGAGGAAGAATGAATATCCTGCAAACACACAGTTAATTAAATGAGCAGTTCTGTCCCATGTGGGGTGGCTTCTCCTCCCACATGGGCACACAGGTGGGGCTGCAGAGCTCTGCAGCCCTGAGCTCACAGGTAAGCCCAGGACACTCAAATGTGCAGCCAGAACTTCTTCAAATGACAGCCCAGAAACTCTTCCCATCCCTCCCTGCTTCCAGGGGTCCCCGTGCTGCTCTCCCCAGCTTTGCAGCCTTCCCTGCACACCCACAAGGTGCAAATCTTCCTCTGAAGCTTTGTTTGTTTGCTTGCTTTTAAACAGAAAACCGCCAAAATCCAGCGACTGTTTTCTAATTGGAACATTTTTATTTTCCACGGGGGAAAAGCAAATCCCCCAACACAAGTAATTGCCACTCAATCCTACCCTGGGTTAGAGTTCCCAGTGGGTTTCTCATCTTCCAGGGCTGAAAGGAAAGATTTCCCTGGGGACCTGCAAACGATCCCTCCATTATGCGGAGGCCGTGCGTGCGCATTCAGGGATCACAAATCTGAGTTGCCTTGAGTGGCTCTGCCATGAATCCACATTAAACCATTCCCCAATATTTATTGTCAGCAGCATTAGAGGATGCCTTGCCTCCTGTTTCAGAACTTAATGGCCCATTGACCGCACTTCCTGCCAAGCACAAACTGTGTCCCACCACACTAAATCTGTGCCACGCTAATGAAAAGCCCTTTTTATTTCAGGCCGGTATCCAGAGTGGAAATGATTTAGATCACAGTCACTGGGTATTTTAACTCACTAACTCACTATTTCTTTAGTAATTAGAGATGAGGCCCATGGCAATGCCAAGTTGTAGGCTGACCCAAACATGCCTATCTATTCTGGATACTCTCCTGGAGACTTTTATTTAACACATTTCAAATTAGAGCTGAGGTGGGAATGAAAAATTCTTTGGCACAAGCAGGGACGCAGATGAGTGCATTTTCCACTTGGGTTTTTTGGTCCTTAACGCAGCAATATTTTAATTTGTGTTAAAGACACCCAGATGAGATGTGACAACAGGGACGAGCTGGATTGCAGCAGGGCCATCCCTGCTTGGGAGTACCAGAGCAGAATGATTTCCCCTCAGCATCTTTGGGCTTGTCCTGCAGGGTGACTCCAGCAGAGTCACTCACACAGACTGGCAATCGCTTTCCTCCTCGTTTTCTGTTTGTTATTTTTCTAACCTCTTCAATCTCACTTTGCTGAAGCAGAGGAAATGAGGTAAATTGGTCCTAACACAGGCCAGGAATTGCTGTCCTACTCCTGACATGGGGTTTAAAGGCACTGTGGGAGTGGAACAGTAAATCTCTGGAGCACAAATTTCTTGTGATAACACTAAATTTACCCAAATTTTATTGCTAAGATACAAAGTGTTATGGCAACACGGAAGAAAACAAGTTCTAAGGTTTTCCTTTAAGGCATAAAGATCCACAAAACTCCACATACTGCAGCCTACACTTCAGCAGAGACATGGTGAGGCTTCAATAGCACAACTGTGCACTCACATGCTCTTTTTCAGTCCTGTGACACCAGCCTTTGGTTTTCCTTGCTCAGCAAGCACATCTATAAGCTGCTGTGTGGATTTGCTCTAGATCCCTTCAGTGCCATCTGCTTTTGCATTCCCTCTTTGTCTCCACAGAGAAGCTCAGGAGCAGTGCATGCAGGGGGGGTGCAGGAGGGTTGGGAGTGGAACTGGAATATTTTCCTGCAAGTTAGCAAGAAACAAGTGTGAAACTCAGTGTAACTCAGAGACCCTCCCAAGCATATTTAATGAATCTGAGGATAAGAGCAACAACACAAAGGTCAGTGTTTTCAAAAACATAACCTATGAGAAGCTTTACTAATTACATGTAACAGGCACAAATATACACACAAACCATCCCATGCTTATTATAAGATAGTTTTGGACCTAAAATCCACATTCTTCTCCTTGAAGTGAAAGCATCACCTTGATTCCACATGGATAAAGCAATCCCTGCAGTCTTTGCCTCCATCCTCTTTTTGATAAGATATTTCTACTGTGTATCTTAGGTTAAGTATTAACTTACATGAGAAACAGATGTTTCCCCTCCGCAAGGAAAAGCATCTTTTCAAAGGTCATCAGTGGGAGAGAAGGACTTCCAGGATTTACACAAGGCAGTGGCAGTTCTGGCCACTGTCCCTTCTGCTTTTCAGATCTTTTCCATTTGGCTTTAACTCTACCCAGTTTTAAAGAAGTTCTTTCATCCCACTACCTGGTAAAAGATATTTTCCATGCTTCCATTGCAACCAGACTCATTCACTGGGCCGTTCCTAAAACCACAAAGGCTATTTTGTTGAATAAATCCAATCCCTGTGTTCATTCCTAAACATAGCTCAAAATATTTCAGTGGTGCCTCCCCTCCTTTAGATGTTTTAATATTGGATAGGGAGATTTGCAGGATATAAGCTTTACAGCCTGTGAAGTTTTCACATCTCCAGGTGGAATTGCTTAACAGTTACAAAAAAAGAAAACTTAAAAAAAGAAAAAGAAAAAAGAGGGAGAGAAGACTTGAACCTGCTGGTCCACAAAAAAGAAGTTAATAACCCACAAAGAACTGTAAAACAATAAAGTTTTCCTCACTGCTTAAACACAATGGAATTAATGATCTGAGTTTCAGGGATATCTAAAAGCTGGATTGCATTACTTTGCATAAGGAATAAACAGTCCCTGTCCCCTTCCAGTATTTCACCCTCTACAGGAGGATGAGGAAGAACTTTCATAAATAATACTGTATAAATATGCAGATGTGCAAAGATAAACAGTACACAGAAACAAACAGCAGAGCAGAGAATAGCTCAGACCAAAATTAACATCAGCACCCACAGAATTAAGGGGATTTGATGTGCAGTCCTTGATCTCAGCACATGAATAAATCAGGATGGAGGAAAAGGCAGATCTAAGCTGAGATTCTCAGTCTGGATCTCCAGTGTGTGACTATGGGATAACATCCCAATCCTTTACACCAGCAGCTGTGGGAATCATACATGGAATGAGGAGACTGAGGAGCTGTGAATGGAGGAAGAACTCTCCCTTCTTCCTTTCCAACAGCCTGAACTCATCTGATCTCCCAGAAAGGCTCAGACTCTCTGGAAGGCTCCACACCTGGAAGGTGGCACAGTCCTGGTGGCACAAGGACTTAGATCAACCCCTGCTCACTGATTTTTTCCCAAAGATGTCCCCAAGGTCCCCACCCTGTGCTGAGGAGAGGGAGCAGCACCCCCAGCCCCTGGGGGACGGGGTCCCTGCCTGCCCTGCCAGCACCCCCAAACCTGGCAGAGCAGGGCAGGAGCTCTGCAGGGAAGGGCAGAGCCATGCCAAAGCACAGCGTGGGGCCAGGAGAGTGTCTGCAGGGATTCTGCAGCTCTGGGACAGATCCTGACAGCATCAGGGACTGGCAGTGTCAGGATGACACCCACTGGGAATTATCAGCAGTCACAAACCCCACTGCAAGGCCCTGCACTGGCTTGGGCTGCTCTTGAGGCCTTTTTATGCTTTAAATAAACAGAATCAAAGTCCAAGAGTTAAAACTCGACTTCAGCTCTTATAAACTGCCAGTTTCTGAAATGACACAAGCAAACAATACTAAAATAAATAAAACCTACAGGCGAACCCTTTCTAGGAGCCCACAGCATTGTTAATGTCAGTACCAGAGAGAGTTTGTCTTCTGCAGAGTTATATGAAGCCTTGGTTTGGCTGAACTCACGTTGTCTGGTCACTTCTCCCTTCCCTGGAGGGAATATGAATGGTTTCTATTTCGAGGAGGTTACAGGTAGCCATAAATTATCACCTAAGTGTGGGCTGCCTCAGCCCCAGCACCTTGCCAGCTCCTCAGAGCTCTGCATGGCTTTGGCACTGAAAGCTGCCAAGTCTTGGGCCACGTCAACTCAGTTTTTGACATGTGTTATGTGGATCATAGAGAACCATTGCAGAGACCTCGTTATGGAAGAATGAAGCATTTTTTCCCCATCTATCATAGGTACTTTTCAGATGACTGCATTCCTACAGGACTAAATCATCCTTTTTAAAAAACAATTTCAGCTCCTCGCTGCCCATCCCTAAAATATCAGCTATAACCAGGTAGCTCAGATTGTCACTGAACAGAGTTAATTATCACCTGCACATTGCTAATTGTGGAGCTTTGTCTTTCAGGCACAAAAAGCAATTAATTACTTCATTTAACTTTCTGACTCAAAGAAGTGAGTTGACATAAAATCCTGCCACGAGTGGAGATGCACACAAAGGCCTTTTCCAAAGTACACATTCCCTTAATGCTCTTGGAATAAAGCTATTTATATGTAGTGCATGTGATATATGTTAGCTCACTGATCTTTTGTAGTGTATGAAGGGATGTACTTTAAAGGCAGAGTTTAATTAAGTTTCTTAACACTCCTTTGTGAGGATAAAATAATCACTCCTGTTTTGCAGGCAAATGCTAAAAAGTTAATTAAATTACAAGATCCAGACAGTGACTTAGAGGCAGATGCAGGAAAAGAGGTTGGAAGGTTCAGTTCCAGTCCCTGCTGACAGGAAACTCTCCCCAGTGAATGTTCTCCATCAATACAAATTTCACCTGACTTCAGATCACACCACAAACCTCATATTTTACTGAAGAGACAACTTGAACGGTGAGAAATACTGCTTTCCTATAGAAAGCATAAAATAATCTGGGTATTGCAGAATGGTAACAATAATAAAAGAATATGCTGGATTCCAAATCTCAAAAACTCAGGGAAAACCCCCAAAATTAGAACTTGAATCAAAACTGCAAGAACTTGCAAAAAGGCAATATAACCTGATTTCTTTGGATTCTGAAGCTTCTGAAGGGTTCTGCCCTATTTGCTTTCTTCATCAAGTCCAAGATAATCTGAATTAAATTAGCAAATAGTTATTACTGGATGCAAAGATGCTGTTTGAAAGAAAAAGTGAGCTGGAGGGCAATCATTAAAATGATCCAGGTAGAAGGTCCCCTGATTTACATAGAAATGATTTGTTATTATTGTATTAATGATGTCATTTCTTTATCAAGTCACGATACAAACCAAGTCAAGTGCTTGGCAGGGGATTAAAGGAGAGCTGCAACCCCAGTGAACATGCACAGCTTCATTCTTGGAGAAGAAAGCTTGAATATTCAGTTCATTGCGCCATCGCTCCTTTGATTGGGCTAATTAAGTCAATTATGTAAAAATATTCTGGCTTGCAGGGTAGGCAAGACTTGAGGAACAGTGGAAAAGAACAGAGAGAAGGAGGCTGCCCCAAAACTCTTGAGGAGCACCAAGCAAGAAGGCAGATGGGTGAAAGCAAACCCAGTAATTTGGGAACACAGGAACTGGGGAAACCTGGCTGGGTTTGCTTTGTGACACAGCCTGTGGTGGAGTCATGGTGGTGCCTCAGTCCCTTGTGGATTCTGGGATGTTTAGCAAGATGTGAGAGCTTGTCAAAGCCAAAATATTCATAGTATCTCCCTTGCCAGGGCAGCTTCTCTGTATCACAGAACGTGGGGAGTGTTAAATTCCTTTGGGTGAACAGCTTCAGCTGTGTCTGTCTGTACACACACACAGAAACAAAGCAACTTTTCCTTGGAAAACCAGCTCCCAAACAGCATCAGAGAGCAGGTGTCACAGAGTGAAGGGACTGGGCATCCTCCAGTCACCTCTGGAATGGCTGGCAGAGCTGCAAGGCTCTGGACACATCAGAAATCCACCTGGTTTAGGGTTCTGGGGAGACCTCAGGGTGTTCTGCTGCTTTTAGAGAAGACCCTGCAGCACTTTCTCTAAATTCAGCAAGTCCCACAGCCTGACCTGGTTTTCTGCTCCCTCTGACACCCTCAGCTCAAAATGCCTTGGAAAAATGGAGCAGATAAGAATGCAGAGGGTCCTTATCACAGGTCAGCTTTCTGTTCCACAGGGAGAATAGTCATTGCCTAGTACAGTGAGAAAGGAACTTTCACTTAATGAAAGGTAAATGCATTCTTGTTTTTCTTGAAAGATTATTCTGATTTAAAATCAACCAATTTTAACACAAAAAAAATGACTGTGAAACCCCTGCTTGGGCCAAAAAGGTCCTTCTTGTCCCTGACAAAGCTGGCTTGATGTGGTTGCTGTTGTCTCTGAGCACCTGCTGCCCTTCCCTGCAGAAAAGCTCCTGTTTTGTCCCTGCTGTGACCAGGACTCTGTGTGGGCAGGTGACAGAGCTTGGGCACACCCACTGTGAGAAATGGATCTGTAAAGAATTCTCAAAACTTGACAGAAAGCTCACACAGCTTTTCTCTGTGATTACTGTTAGTAATAGCAGCATTGTGTGGCAAAAGCTAATAGGCTGAAGAGCATTTATAAAGTATTATAACCAAGAAATAGCTTGGCTTCTGATGGAATAAAGTTTTACATCTCTTATGTCCCATCCTTCATCGAGACTGATGATAGAATAAAATCTTTTCAAACTGCTGGAACACGAGGTTTGTCCTGGCGACACGGGGACACAGCAGGGACTGTCCCTGGTCCCTGTGGGCACTGCTGGGCAGCCTGACCTGCACAGAGGCAGACCTGGGAGCCCCGCGCTGCCCCTGCCCTGAACTCTGCCCCAGCCGGGAGCTCTCTGCTGGCTCTGGCTCTCTGCTGGCCCCCAGTGCTCCCCAGGTGCAGAGGTGAGCATGAGGTAATCACACCTCCCGAGAGTGAGGTTTAGTCTGCAGGAAAGCAGCGGGATTTATGTCATTCTGGCACGCGGGGTGTTTCTTGTCTGTAAATGTAGCAGCCAGTAGCTGCAGAACAGTGTGAGCACTGTGCTGCTCAGGGATCCAGCCCCAGCACAGGGCACAGGGGCTCTGACCTTGGGCATCCTCCTCACATCCTTCCCAGCACTCCCGCTGGGCTGGGACACCTCAGTGCGGCCTCCCCAGCCCTGGCAGTGCCCCAGGGCAGGCTGGAGCCTGCGGTGGTGGAAGGTGTCCCTGCCCAGGTAGGGGTGCAATGAGAGGAGCTTTAAGGTCTCCTCCAGCTCGAGCCATTCTGGGGTCTGCAGTGCACACTGAAAAGGGGTTCAGAACAGAAGCTGCCTGGGCTAGCTCCCAGAATCTAAATTATCTCTTAGGGGTACGTTGCCCAAAGGATGCAGCAGGTTGCTGCATTTTCAGCCTTTTTTTAATTGCAAAATTCTCTTGTACATACAGTTCCTTAACTAAGTTTGAATTCCAGTTTGATTCCCTGCCTTAGAAATGAGCAGAGCCCTTTCAACGGATCAAAGGCTTGCACTTAGAGGAACAAAACATATTGTTCTAAAGGTAAATACATTTCAGCTTATTAGTTATTCATCCTCATGCTCTCAGACAATGAGTTTTTAAGGCTTTTCAAAGTCATTGAGCTGTCCTGTTATTAGACTTTTAAAATGTATTAGGCCCCTCATTAGGTGGCCACACTGTGCTATGACACATGTACTGTATTAAAAGCTGTGAACTTCTGCATGCCAGTGCTTCTGGGTTCTTTATTTTGTTTTACCAATAAGAAACATTTTATATGAATACAAGACTTTATTGTAAAAAAAAAAAAAAGTATTTCCCCAGTGCCTTTTTGTGTCAACAAAGGACTTTCCTGGAGAGTAATGAGTTTGCACTAAGCAGGCAAACACAAATAAACGAAGTCTATGTGGATAACCAAGTGTGGTGTATGTATATATTGTATCTCCAAGGATTTAAAAACCCAACAGCACAAGGAATCTGCTCCTTTTGGAAAACAATAGCCATTTATGAAATGTTTTTTGCCAGTTAAATTGCCAGAGAAAAAATAACCTTTATTATTTCAGACATTCCTAAAGAGATTCTAAATAATCACACTGCACCTTGCAGAGGGAAGAGGGTCTGGAGCTGTCTTGGGCTCCAGCCTGGCCTTTCAGTGCTGGAATTCCCAAAGCCATTAAGAGATTTAGGTGCAAACATCCCCCTGATTTCAGTGGATATGAAGGGTTAAACTCCTCCCAAAGTTTAAAAACCCCAGCACAGACTAGGACTGGCTTCACCACCACTGTGCTGGAACTTGGCAGTGGCTTAAGAGGACACATCAGCACTAAACAACAGTTTGGGACAGGAAGAGAAGATGAATATCTAATCCAATAGAAACTGCAGAGGAAATATCACGCAGGCTGGCTGGAAGGGACCCAGCAGGCTCAGCCTAATGGCTCTGGGCTTAGGAAAGCTCTGCTCTGCTCGGGGTCTCACTACCAGCCATCCCTACCCCACGTCAGCAGCTGGAACTGGAGAAGCCAGAACCTCTCTCTTATAATACAACTGAAAAAAATCAGTCATGTATCTTCTAAAATCCAAACCAGCCCATTAATATGGGTGCTGATGGCCAGGGATGTCTGGGAGGAGATGGAGGACCAAATCGACCCTTTTGTACAGAATACATGAAAAAAAAAGTCTTCTGAAACAGAAATACTTCCTATTTAAGATACAAGTAGGAGGAGCATTGCTTCAAGTGGAAAAATAAATAAATATCTAAAGTCTTTCACCCAGGAGTCCCAGAAGACTCCAAAATTTCCTGGTTATCTAGGAAAACCCATTAACACAAGTGCTGTTTCCCAACACAGGAGCTGTAAATCACCTCCAGCCTCTGCACAGGAACATCCCAAGAACTGAAACTCCCGAGAGCTGGGAGTGCAGCCAGAGCCTCGGGAGCAGCCGCTCGGGGCTCCCACACCAGAGCTGCTCCACGTGAAACCTCTGGAGTCTCCAGCTCTTCCTGCAGGCTGTTCTCAGGCACATCCAGGAGAATGTGAAGGAACCTGTCTCTCCCAGCCTCAGCCCATGGAAAAATGCTAATGCAGGGCAGCTCCCCATGGAGGAACCGCTCTGGTGAGCGGCTGTGGCCACTTGCCTCGGCCAGGGAGCAGCTCCTTTGGGAAAGGAGTCAAACTTCCAGTGATCCACTCCTTAGCATGGCATTTCCCACCGGGGAAATTTCCTCCCATTCCTTAGCATGGCTCTCCCCTGGACATTCCTTAGCATTTCCCACCTGGGAAATTTCCTCCCATTCCTTAGCATGGCTCCCACCTGGATCTTTGTGGGCAAATTTTAAAGGCTGTGTCCTGCTGCAAGTTGCCTGACTCCAGCCTGGCCTAAAGCCAGCCTGGGGACTCATTTATTGATTTATTTATAGTTCTTAGCTGGATCCGTTTTCTGGTCCAGATTATTGCCCCGATGCTGGAGCAAGGGAGGCAGCAGCAACAAACATCTGGAAGATGAGGAGAGTGGGATGGGATTTCTGTTGTGCCAACAGCAGATAATTATTTCAGGATGAAGCGACACCTAACAGCAGCCTCGCTTGCTTTTGGGAGCATCTTCTGGACACACCACCACAAACTGCACTCTGGGCATCTTTCCAAAGCAATACATCTTTTTAAGAAAGAGAATATTCCAAAAGAGAAATGGATTCACATAAAAATGTGGGGATTCCAAAGAAGATGGTGTTCAGGAGTGTTCTACAGAATACTCCTGTGTTCCTTTCTCTCAGATTCCCACTGGTTCACTGAGCTGTGTCAGCTCATGCTGCACTTTACAAGTCCTTTTTAAAGCTCATGAATGGTTTTGCAGGCTGAAGCAGGGAACAAAGCCCTGGCAGCACTCAGACACAGGCACGGCTCTGTGACACTTGCTGCAGGACGGCTCCCCCTCGTGCCT
Organism: Passer domesticus; assembly: GCF_036417665.1. Classification (NCBI taxonomy): domain Eukaryota; kingdom Metazoa; phylum Chordata; class Aves; order Passeriformes; family Passeridae; genus Passer; species Passer domesticus. Next base: position 18,749,372 of record NC_087487.1, on the reverse strand, counting down.
CTCCCAACAGAGGGGATTCCCTCACACCCCACAAGGACACACGTGCTCAAGGTACAAGGATGGCATTTCACAAAGGACACTGCAGTCTCAGCTCCTTATCAACACATGTTTCATAATCAGAATCACATTAAGTGTGGTTTTAGCAAGGTGGTCCCGTCAGGGTGAGGCCTCGCACGGTTGTGGTTTTGATTTACTGGACACAGTAATTGCTTTCTGAGATGAAAGAACCAAAATATGTGTCAAAATATTAATGGCCAATGTCTAAGGAGGCAGAAGGCTTGTGCTGGCTCTTGGGTGATGTGATGAGTGTTAACTCTGTCAGCCCAGCTGAGCAGCTGCCCCTGAGGCAACACAAACATCACCCTTCACTCATTTCCCATCTCACTCTTTGCATAAACATCTCCCAACTGGAAACTGTTTGCCCTCAAGATTTCAGGGGTCCACGAGTACAAAAATAAATTAATCAGAGGGAATAGATGTATGCTCAATCTGGATATCCCTACAGTGGAGCTATTTGTGCAATGATTTCATACCGAGGCTGCATATGGCAATTCTTTTCACAGAAAATCCCTAAAAAAAGGGTCTGGTTTAAACCAGGGACCTGGGCAGCTTCCTGAACAGAAAGAGCTGGCCCAAGTCATGTTTGGATTATTCCAAAAATGACCTGTCCCATCAGGACTTCACTGAGCTTAGCTGGGCACTTTCTATTTAGATCCCAGTGTCAAGGTCCAAAAAAAGATCTGCACTTAATAAACCTTCTTTATGCTGAGGGTTCAGACCCTGGGATTTCACTTCCCTCTCTCCACACACAAATTATTTTGACCCACAGGACAAGTTTTATGCAGCCCGTCTTCAGCTGCACTAGAACACAAACTTAATACTGACAAATCCACTATTTTTGCCTAACCCACTTTCTCCTCAATCATAAATCCCATTTGAAAACGTTTTGAACTGGACATCTAATTAACAGCCCCACAGAAATTTGAACAATTCTGCAAAACTGAAGCACCTAAAATGAAATGTAAAAAGTCCTGTATAAGATCCTCAATTCCCAGATCCAGGTTTATTGCCAAAACCTTCCACACGCAGGAAAAAGGTTGAAATAAGTGAAGAAATAAGGATATTGCAGCCTAATTCACTTTTTAAACATTGCCATTGGTACTATTTCATGAAGTTTTGTAGAGGGTTTAACTTCCCCCTAGGTCTCTATCAGCACTTTTTCAAGTAGTGACAAATCTGATTTGTTACAGGAAGAAGTTGAGTGTATCCCCACCCCTGAAGTACAGCTTAGGACCAAAGAACATCAACTCCCAGCTCCAGATCCCTCTGGAAACACTGGATCCATTGTACAGGACCTCCTCACTTCCACTGCAGGGAGCCTGTGGAGGCTGAAATGGGCTCAGTGGGATTTGTGATGGAATCCTGACTGCCCTGAGGTGAGAGAGACTTGTGTCAGGGATGTCAGGGCAGCTGTATTTCACTGCTGCAATGTTCCTTGTCTCCAGTACACGCACAGGGTCCTTCCACCAGCTCCCACGGGATGGGCCCTCCACAGCCATGCCTTTAAAAGGTTTTGATGTCTTTAATTGTTGTTTTATTACACATACTTCACCATTTATTCAGCATTTTTCATTTCACCCCCTAAGCTGGTAGATTTACAGAAGCAAACCAGTACAACTGGTTTGGATATAATGTTGCAGCTCCCCTTATTCCAAAAGCTTTGGGATTTTATTTGCTATTGCACACAGGCTCCAGAAGGTACAGATTGCATCCTGAGTGTGAACACAGAGATGTAGCCTTGGGAAATGGAGAATTTAAGGAACACAGAGTCATCCTCTGCAGCAGCCACCAGCTCACAGGCTGCAAACACAGGAAGCCCAGCGAAGGAAAGATCTGAAGACATGTGGGACTCCTCATGAAGGTACTGACAGCGTGTTTAACCCCAGAACCCTCACAGGGACTTCCAAATGGAACTAATAGGAAAGGCAAAACACCTTTTTCCATTAAACCTGCCCAGGGAATCTAATCTTTCTGATTTTAACCCACTTAAGTTGCTCAGCTGCTGCAGAGGGATTTTAGTTCCTTTGCTACGCTTTGTTCACCAGCATCAAAGGGAGAATTTGACTTTCTGGATGAAGAAAGTGCCACCAACCATGCTCAGCCCCAGGCTCCAAGGGGAGGACATTTCCTCCCTCTGCTCTCCTCAGTAGTACCTGTAGATGGTGTCTGCTCTCCCAGCGACGTGGGGAATCCTCTCTGGAGAAAAAAGCCTTTTTTCCTTACAGGGGAAAACACCAGGAGATAAAAGTCTGATGGATTTAAGTTGCAAAATAATACTTGAAACAGAATTTTCACTGCCAAGCCTCCATCTTGCTTTCTCCTGGCTGTTGTCACTTTCTTGCACACCTTCTTCCCACAGAGCTCCGAGGGCAACCAGAGGGGCACGGGGGACACAGGTGACTCCATGACCACCAAGCTGTCAGGACAGAACCAGCTCCCACTAATTCCATGGGACATAAGGCAGCCCAGACCTCACCCAGGGATTTTAGGTGGCACCTGAGTGCAAATGACAAGCCATGACAATAATGGCCATTAGCACTTTTCCTGGCAGAGCCCATATTCCCATTTCCTTGAACGAGATGATAATTATGGACAGGAGCCTGCAAAGGCCCTTTTTTGCCATAACTATTCTGTTTCCTCACTCCCAGTCAGATGGTGGGAGATTTCTCTGAGTGCCCCTACTGTAAATTGCCAAGAATAACTGTTGCCTCCCCTAAAATGGGAGTGAAAACAGCCCTGCGGGTTCCCTCTGAAGTGACAGCAGCTCTGACCGACTTCAAAGGCAGCACAAGGTTTTTAGTGAGGGCTGTTTGTTGATTTTTTCTCCAGTGAAGTGATATTACATGGCATTTCCAACCCTCAATCCTATTAAGTGACAGAACTACCTAATAGCACTCATTAAATAACATAACTTGGTGTCAGAAATTCACTGACAGGCTCCTGCAATTGAAGTGGTAGATTTATACCCTAAAAAAACACGGGTTTGGTGTTATTGTGACTGGGGCTTTTTAATAAAAGTCATTTATTTTAACAGGTGAAAGCCTAAGAGCCAGGACAGTTCATGGAAAGGTTATCACAGCTGAGAAGTTGGTGCCTGAATTTTACATTTAGAGGGAAGAAAGCACTAAGGAAATGTTCATTGCTGCTGAACTCCTCCAGCACTGGGAGATCACTCCTTGGGTGACACCACCCTTCTCTGCAGTGCTGTCACAAGGCACTCAGCTGTTCCAGCACCACTCAGGAAATTCCCATCCTTCTGTCCCAGGAAACACCCAGAGTTAAGCACAGGTAAGCACCTGAACCTCTCAAAGGGCAAAGCCAGAATTCAGAAGACACTCTGTTATCAACATTTCAGCTCAAGGATGGTGTCCACACCTCCTGCACAGGGACAGGTGAGGTTTGACACAGCCAAACCCATTTCAGGTCAGCACAGTGACAGAGCTGAGCTGCTCTAACAGCTGATGCTGCTGAAAGGTCTGTCCCAATCTTTTCTCCTTTTTTTTTTTTTTTTTTCCCATCACACGATCCTGCTGCTCCTTTACACCAGCTTTAACTTTTACCAGCCCTTCACTGCTAACTGCACGAATCCTCAGGTTTTTTTCCTCAGTTTTCTGCAGGTGCAGTGAGATGAATCTGCTCAGACAGGAGCCCAAGTGCCAGAGCAGAGAGGGAACCTTCCAGGACTATGAAATAATTCAGGTGTAAAGGGACCTCTGGAGGTCACCAAGTCCAGGACAGGGAATGACTGTCTTGGCTCTGCTGGATCAGGCAGAGCAGGCAAACCTTGCAGCCTTCTGCATCTGGCACCAAAATCCCAACTCTCTCAATTGTCCAAAAATATTTAAAGTTGTTTTTTATTTTCATGCAACATGAATGCTGTTGCAAAAACGACTTCTTTTTGTACTCTAAAAGAACAATAAAACAAAAATCTTCCTGGAAATAACAATTACCAGTTAAATCCCTGACTATAACATTTTGACCAAGGGCAGAATGCTCTGCGGAATACCAAACAATGCAGTGAATATTTGTGCAGCAGGAAGAGTTTGGAGGTGTTTGTTTATCATAGTTTGTTCCTACTAGACAGAAAGGTTCCTAAAGAACCCATATAAAGAGCCCTGATTATTAATAGAGTTATGAAATGGTATTTCTAACCTGTTTATAAATGGTTCAAAGGAAATCACAAATACATAAAAAACCCCTAAGTTTACAGTAAAAGGGTAGAGAACTAAATAGGTTATTCCAGTAAGCAGTATGTTATATGGAACTGAGCTGAGCATGTCTGCCATCATTCCACCTGGAAAAAAATCAAAATGGGGAGAGGAGGAAAGATTTTTAGTTTGCCATTCTTTTGCAGAAGCCAAACAAAAGGGAAAAGCCCAAATATTGTATTACCCTACTGTACATATGGACAAGTAATGCACGCAATGATTTCACAACGTGCTTTGAAAAGATTCGAGAATGGTTTTGGAAATATGGGAAAGTAATTTTTAACACCACATAAAAAAGTAATAGAGGGCCCAATCCTGTCACCACTAACTTAAACTGGGGAGAGCTGAACTTTCAGGATCTTCTGGAGGATTCAGGACATTTTTAAACAGCCTAATTCAGATATTAGCAAAGGCCAGCCTGGCTGGCTCCCACCACATTCCCCACTTGCTAAATTATTCCCTTCCTCCATTATAATTTAAAACAAAAATATGTTAAATGTGTTGAGTCTTTGTGTATTTGGACAGTGCCTGCCCTTCCCTGTCACTCTGACAGCCCTGAGCACTCTGGATTTCAGCTGCCTGAGCGTGGAGAGCTGCAGCCCAGCCAGAGCTGCCCACCCTCACAGCAGCCCTGAAACCACCAGAGTCTGGTGAACTTCTCATTTTCTGCACCATACTGCCACAAAAACCAGTGTTTCCCACCCAGTCAGTGGGCAGTCCTGGAAATGCAAAGAGAGTTCAGTTTCCAGAGATCTTTAGGTTTGAAAGAAACATTTTGATGTTGTCTACACAGTAAGAAAAATGCCAAGGACGAATGTTTGGACTGAGGTGGTGTTAGGGACCAGCCACCTCCCCCATCAATGACATCAGAATATGGCACATTTCACAAGGTGAGCTTGCCCTTCCCTTCCTCCCCCATCCCACCTGCAGTTTGAGCTGGTGCTGGAAATACCAAACCTCTGCACGTGGCACGTGAGATTTCAACCACGGTCCCGCAAACCTGCTGCACCTCCCAAGATGCAGCTGGATCAGACCAAAATTCTGATGCAGTTTATTTAAAAAGGGGAAACAACCAACCAAATGAATACTCAGTTACTCTTTCTCATGCAATCTCACTGGCCAAGTCCGTACTTCGGGGCTCATCCATTTCTGCCTCCTCTGGCTCTCACGTCGGACACGCCCGGCACGCTCCGATCCAAAGGCGCCGTGTCATGCACCAGGGACTCCATGCAGTAAATACAAGGGCAATGACCCAGAGTTCTCACTCACCCTCTGCTTGTCTCACAGTATTTCCAGAACAATTTCTGCTTTAAGCATCTAAAACCTTTCAGTTTCTGTCAATTGATGCAACTCGTTAACCGAAACCTTGAAGCTGCACAAACACAGAAGGGCTCTGCCCACAACATGCCTCAGGATTCAGGAGTCCTCTGGGGTCCCTCATCAGAGCCACCTTCCCCTACACTTGCAATGTGTTAAACCCCACAATTCAGCCCAAATAAACCACAGACTCTAAAGATTCAGTGGTTCCTTCTAGTCCCCTAGTTGGAGCTTATATCCAGTGCTGGCTTTAAGTTCAGCTCTTCTGTGAATGCCTCTATCAGTGCCTGGCAGTTCTTCACATGTACAAAACAGCTCATCACATTAATCTAGGCTGTTTTGTCTTTTCTTTCCAGTCTGGTGTTACCCTCAAACAGTAAAACTTTTCCTATTTAATTACCTTGAAGGGCTGAAACTACGTGGTAAAATAGTTCTACCATGGTAAAGTTTGTCTTGAGAAGGAAAGTTAATTTCTGGTGCTTTTTATGACCTTGATGACATTTCCTAGCCATACACTGGAAATGTTACATGAAAAAAATACAATATTAATCAACCAATTGAGTTGCCAGTTCTAATTTTGGATAGAAAACTGGACAGAGAAATAATCAAAGACTTACCAGAAAAGCAGATGGCTGCAGAGTGCTTCTGGCAGTCATGCTACTCGCACATGGGACCACTTGTGCTTAACAAATTGGACAACAGAGAGAGAACTGAAATGGAAATTGGGGCTCTACTCCATTCACATTCTTCAGAATGTTTGTTTTGGATTTGTACCTCCGCTGCAATTTACAACTCTAGATTAGATAGAGCAAGAGTAATATTCTTGACTAGAAGAAAAACAGAATGGCTGAACTGTTTGCCAGCTCACAGACATTGTCTCCCTGTGTACAAATAATACCAACATATAAATGGGTCTAAATAAAACCCAGGACTAAACGTGTCTTTTACTGCACAGCAATAAAGTTGCACAAGACATTTCCCTGAGTGAAACTGCAAGGCCCATATCAGCATGGAAACAGGATGGAAGGAAAACCCAGAGCAACCTGAGATGTCACAGCTGTCCCCATGCAGCAGGGACCTCCTATTGCAACTGAGAATCCATCCCAAAACACACTGCTCAGGAAATAAAGGGGCATTTGTTTCCAGCATGAACAAGTTTTGAGACACAAGGCATAGTTCAATGCTTCTTAATTGATCAGGAAGGTAAAAAAACCACAAAACCAATGTCAGCTGCATCAATACCAAGGCACACAGGTAGCAGATGACACCAAAAAAGGAAGAAAAAAGACTGATTCTGTAAATCTCCCTGTAAGAAATCAGTTGCCTCACTGTTTAACAGGAAAACATGAAGGTCTTTCTCAGTGAGATGCCAGTTGCAGCTTAAGGAAATGTATGGCCAAATATGACATCACCTACCACAACCAAAAATTAAGATGAAAGTTGTGCTGGTCTCAGGGACCGGTCACTCACCAGGGAACCTGTGGTTTTATGTGCACGCCTTCCTGAAGAATCCAAAAATAACATTTTTCCATGGAGCAGAAATTCCTGCAGCGTTCACGCTTTTCCTCTCAGCAATGCTGCAATCCAGCGTGCCAGCCCTGTGTAATGAGGTCATCTGACAGTGTAATTTGTAGTATTTCAGTCTGTCAAAATTGATCCTAGTGTTTCTATGGCAACTAGATCCAAACAAAAGATGGAGCGGACAGAATTCGTCTCTCCCTGCCACCACCCAGATTTTTATATAAATATATATGTGTATATATATAAAGCATTACACATATATAAAGTTAATGTCCATGATTCATCATTAAGCAGTGCTAGAAAACTGGCACTGGAGAAATAGCAACACACAGGGCTAACATTAAAAAAAGGTAATAAATGTATAAACTGACATCAATAAAATACATTAAAAAAAAGGTAATTCTTCAATTCTCAAACACCTGGGAACACAGCATGCTTTTCCCCTAAAACCCAGTCAGGGAAAGGTGTTATCCATTTCTGGTTGGGACAGATGGAAGGGGATCCTGGCTTTGCTGCCATGCGGTGAAGAACATGACACCTTCCTCCCAGAAAAAAATTACCCTTCAACCATTACTGTTAACATGTTCATGCTTAGGAAAGCTTGACTGTTATCAGCTTTTTAAGTTTGAGTTTGGAAGTTCTTATGCAAGTCTTGCATGTCTGTCAATTTATTTTAGTGCCCTTGCAGGAGCTGAGCTGGGTCCAGTTGTTGGATGGGAAACTCTGGATGTGGAACCCAAAGGCATTTCCAGCCAAATAATATGATTAACATCAACACCAGCCAGCCATTTCCTTTTGAAATAAAAATGTGGGATGAATTTGATTTTCCTACAGATCACTCCTCCTTGACATTGGAGGAGCTTCTGAGAACTCCTCAGGGGATTTCGTTTGGGTCCTGAACACAAATTGCCAACCACATAGTGTTCCTAACACAATTCCTGCCAATCCATGCAAATTCCAGAGCACCCACACAGGTCCTGACTTGGGCTTTAAAGAGAGGATGGACCTCCCCTAGCAGGTGACATGTACCTGCCTCCAGAAATCTGTGTGGAGTCCATGGGTGATACTTTGACTCCTGTGCAGTGTCACTTTTACAGGTGTAAAAACATGGGACAGTTTGAGCAGATCCCTAAAAAGGGTGGAAGGGAATTTCTGAGAGTTGTGGGAAGAGGGTGATACACTGACTTTTGTTGTGCTGTGTCATTGCAGGTCCTGTGGGTTTGCTGCTGGCTGCCATCTCTGGAGGTCTCCATGTGCCTGATTCCCAAGGTTCTGGCTCAGTCATGGGTGGGATTGTGGCTGGAGGGCAGTTTTTCCTCTAGGCCCACTACTACTGCCTGTTAAGAAAATGAGAGAATGCTAAGTTAGAGAAATATTGGCCATTTAAAAGAAACCAACACACCCAAAAGCACTGATCCCAAACTGACCTCTAATTCTGCTCCTAGAACACAGAATTTCCCCATCAGTTCATGTCTGATGGACAAAAAGGTCATGGTGAATACAGGAGTAAAATGGTGCGCACGCAGAATTTGAAGCACACAGAATATTTCCACACTTTACCCTACTAAAATTAAACACACTCAAGTTGTTCATCTGGGCAAAGACCCTGACCCCACAAAGCTCATCCATTCCATGGCAATTCCCTTGAGTAATGAAAAGTGAAGAATCCAACTCTGGCAGAAACTGATCTATGTATTCAGTATTACACTGAATTACAGATGCTTCTTTAGCAACTTCTGTCTTTACAGAATATTGGCATTTCACAGCTTATCTTACAGCTGACCCGGACCCTGGCATGTCTTCAGGTGAATATATTTCTAAAAATTTACACAATGAGCTGCTACCTCTTTTAAACTTAAAAAAAATTATTGCTCAGCTACTGCAGCAGAAGATTCAAAATGCTTGTTTAGGCAGGAGTGTTTAAAAAGTAGACAAACGAATGAAACTGTGGATTTCTTCCTAATTATCACCAGTTTGTGACTGTCAGAGAAGATGTACCTTTTCCATGTGAAACCCCTCATTACTCCCTCCTCCCAGTAAAGGCAATCAACATTGAACTTAAAAGTTCCTGTCTGCATCCACTTTACTGGCTGCACCATCCTGCCCTTTGAAACAGAGTCGTGTACGAGGCCCATCAAAAAACTGGAGGAAATTGGAGATAAAAAAGATTTTAAAATAAAACCAGTATTTATGTCTCCCAAATGGGAAGTTCGGAGCAGCGAGGGCAGGAAACGGGCCGCTATTTAAGCTGATTACCCAAGCAAAGTCCTCTGCCTTTTCAGCAGAGCCGCGGTCCCTCAGTAAAACCATTCCACTTAATTGGAGTTTGGGGCAGGGGGAGCGGGGGGAAGATGTCAAGTTTTATCTGGAGTGTTAGTGATGGCTGGCTGGAGAGGGGCTTTCGGGGCTGCTAATTGGGCCCGTGTGCTGCGATGGCCCTGGCTGAGGGGCCCTAACGAGGCCTGGGCGCAGGTGGCCGCGGTGGCCGCGCTGTCGCAGCCGCTCAGGGCCCGCTCGGCTGCGCCGGCGGCTCGGGGCCCGCCGGGCATGGGCCCAAAGGTCCTCCCCAGAGAGGCAGCGAGATCCTTCCCGTTTGTAGCAGGAATTCGCACAAATAAAAGTCTTCTGGGCCACGCTGGCCCTATGGACATGGATCTTATTATGCGTTTTACCTAATTATCCAGCGGGCTTTTCTCCCCGCGGAGCCCCGGCCCCGCGGGCCGCGCTTCCATGGGTGTTTGCACACATGTACAAACTCCATCTCCTCATTCACACTTGCACATAACTGACGAGACAAATAATATTATCCTAGTGGGAAGAGCCAGAATTAGAAAGGAAATACTGCAACGTTTAGATTTATTCTGGTGAGCGTTAGATCATGATTCACTCTGACATAAAAGCTCAAGAGCACATTTAGCCAGGGTGAAACACATTACTGTGTTTTACATGAGAAGGAAATAAGTCTGATGTTTCATGGGCTGCATTATTTGCTGTTGAAATCCTAATGACTGCCCACGCTCTACACCTACGTTGTACCTAATGAATCGGGTTTAAATTTCAGAAAGCTTCAGCAACAAATTGGACGATCGTATTTGCTTCTGGCTCTCCACCACAGAGGGGTTTTTAGTAGAAGAGAACAGAGAAATTACAATAAATTAAAAAAAAAACAGTTTCAAATGTAGCACTTCATTTATCTTCCCCACATTTCACAGCAGTATTTTTTAAATAAGCATCTTTTTTGATAAAATATTTGTTCTAACAGGTAACTACTCAAACAGCGTAAGCAGGATTGGTGTCCCTGGTTTTCAATATCCACAGTCAAATATCCTGCTCAAGGCTCAGGAAGTTTTGCTTTATCAAATAAAACACTGAACTAATGCTCCATATGAAACAGTGGCTGAATCAACACAAGTTTTACAGCTGCCTTAACCCAACCTTCTGCTTTCTTCTCAGCCACATCCACAAGATCCCATTGCTTCCCTCCCATCAACTCCTGCTTTTTGGTGGCCACAGGAAAGAACAAATCCCTGCAGCCTCCTCCCTGCTCATTCTCTCTCACATCAGTAGCAGAGCAGTCACTTTGGATGGCAGCACAGTCCTGCCCTGGTTTAACACAACCCAGGACTGGCAGGCTCCAGGAGAATCCTTTTTCCTGGGACATACCCAGGCCCAGCTGTGTTTCCCAACCAAGGCTCTCCATCACAATTCCGAGCACTCTCTCCAAAGGAGAGAATAGATTTCATTTCATAGAATCATGGAATAGTTTGAGTTGAAGGCACCTTTTAAAGGCCATGAGCAGGGGCACCTTCCACCAATTCCCATCCAACGTGGCCTTGGATACTTCCATGGAGGGGACATCCACCATCCCTCTGCACAACCTGTGCCAATGTTTTACCACCACCTTTGAAAAAACTCCTTTCTGATGTCTAATCTAAGAATTTAACCTCTTTTCTGTTTATGGGAGGAATTTATAGTCAAGATGTGAGCCACAATGTGTGCAGTGCCTTCCTCAGCCCAGGGCATCCCAACAAAACCCCCATGTCTGGGTTTCCAGTGTCATTTGGGTTTTACTTGGACTTGTGTTCATCTCAACACATTTCCTTCCTGTAGCAACAGGAATGAATGCATCTAAAAATCTCAGATACACAAAACAAACTGCTGACTCTTTGTCACAAATGCCAATTCCCAGGAACTGCTGTGGCTCCATGAACACCCTTCTCCTGTGAACCCAACTGAGGGTTGCAGGGCTCTCCAAATATCTGCAATTTCAAGGCAGATAAATGTCATGTAAACTCAAATTTTGCAACTTTATTGCTGTGCATTATTCCATGCCAAGTCGCGCTTTACGTAGAAAGCAAACATAACTGAATTTATTTTCTGAAAAAAGCAAACTAAAGTTTACAGTTCTGCCTGGCCTCGAGTTTGTTTATAAACACAGGAGCAGACTGGCCTTATTACAATGGGGATGGCAGAAAAAAACCTTCTTCAAGCTGAACATGAGCCAAGAGTGCTCTCAGCAAGTGAGGGCTTCAGCTGAGGGTGGCCTTGGCCTCTTGGGCCTGATGAAGAGATGGTGATTTAATAACAGGTTATCTAGGAGGAGGTAGATACAACTCCCTCACTCAGAGAGAAATTACAGTGATGACAGAGCCAAAGTTCTTGTTTGAGACAGTTGCTGGAACAAGGGGCAACATCAAAAACTGCGCCTTGGCAGGCTCAGATTGGAGATTAGCAAAAAGGATTTTCAGCAGAAAGGTGGTGCAGCCCCCAGACAGGTGCCCAGAGAGCCACAGGATGGTGATTCTTGGAGATATTTCATGCTAAACACATGGCTTTTGGCACTTTTGATAAAGTACATTGTAAAAAAACTTCTTGACGAGGTGTTGGAGGAACAATGGATATTTGGCACTTCTCAAAAGCACCTGTCCCTCTTTTTTTAATAAACAAACACCTTCAAAAGCCTTGTCATAAAATTCCTGATGACTGTTGCTCCATGCCCTGTGTCCCCAGCATACCAGACCATCTGGGGCTTCCATGCCCATGCAAACCCTTGTTCTGATGGAATATTCCCTATAAACACAGACTTAGGAGTAACAGTGCAGGATCTGTCCAGGCAAGTTGTGTCACAAGAGCAAACTCCAGATATTTGAAAAGATTATCAGTCAACTACAGTTCTTTCCACTGTAGAAACAGTTACTCAGTTTAGATAAACAAAGAAATTCCCATGCACTGAAAAGGAAAACCTATTAACTGATTAAACATGTGAATCAGTTGATAAACTGGTTATCAAAGTTCTGAAAACATTTTTAACAATGACCCTTCCTGCCATGTTTAACAATGACCCATAAAAGCTAGAATAATTCAGCCCTTTACAGGAAACCAGCTGGAGAGAAAACAGAAAGTATTTCTGATCTAAGAAGCTGCAGCCATGCCATATGAGCTGACAAATTTAGACACTAATTATGAGTAAAGTAATGATAAACATTTAAAATGCCAATTAAAAACTTTGCACAAAGTTTTTTCAAAGGTTTCTAACTCTTTTCAGCGCACAGAAGAAACTGGATGGATGTTTGTAGCTCATTCCTCATTTCAGGCTTTTCAGGTAATTATAAAAATACTTATTAAAACCTAAACCAAAACACCCCATAATTTTTAGGACAAGCTGGAGATGTGAAAGTGGAATAGGAATGAAAACACCTGTGCTTTTCCTACAACTGACCATGCAAATCCCATCTCGGAGAAAAACCCCTCTACCTCAGAAGTATTTGCAAACATGCAAAAGCAGAATTTAGCACAGACTAATAGTGACATTTCACGTGATAGAGAACATAATTTTACTTCTCAGTACATTTTGAAAAAGGTAAATTGAAAAAATTGTTAGACCTGGCCCTTGGGATAGTTGAAAGATCCTTCCAGACAAGTCCAGATCCACAGAAGAGCGAAATTTTGGGTGCCAGGTAAATGTCCTGGCTAACCAATAACTGTTCACATGTAAAGCATGGACAGAACCTGCTCCACATCAGGTGGAGATTTACATTTACCCAAAAATCAGAGAAACATTCAGATCTAAGGCACATTTCAGAGCATTCTATTTCAATGGTTGACATCTACTCCCTTTCCTCCTAACCTTTGTATCAGACATGTAAACCAAAATATCCCCAAATCCTACTTCTGCATGGCTTTGTAGCAAGCAAATTGCCTACAGGTTTATTTTTCACTATCAGAAAAGTCTGTCCAGCTAAAAGGCAACTCCACAAATCAGAGAAACCCCAGCTTGCAAGAGATTTTCACCAGGGTCTTCTACACCAAGTTAGCCAAGACTCTGACAAAAAACTTTTCAATGAACTAAGAACTTTTTAAGAAGTCACAGAAAAAAAGGTTCAGGCTTTCTACCAATTACTGCAGAGTCTTGGAAATAAGTTAAAACAGTCAGTATTTAAACATTTAGCTTTACAATGATCTTAAAACAATCCAGTCTTTAAAAAAAAAAAACATCTCCCAGCCTTCTCCTAAGCTGAAATAATAACACATACAGAATTAAATGCCAGTATTCTATTTTCATCCCAGAAACACAACATTTAAAAGCAATCAAACGAGGCATTTGTTAACAGAGGAGCATAAATAAAATGTCCAGAGGTTTTCAATTTTGAAAAGCCTGCTACCATTTCTGGGAACATCGTATCTCCAAAGTGTGGCTCGCTCACTGTATAGAAAGACTGTATTTATTTGGCTCAGCCCTGTTCTCAGTAAGCACTCATGGCTCTGCTTTTGGAAGAGGAAGAAACCAAGAATCTCAGAGTGTTATTTTGAAGTGTATTCCAAGACTGGGATGGATTTGGAACATGGCTGAGCCCCATGCAGACCCAGGATGTGGAAGGAGCATCCTTCTGTGAAGAGCTCCTCAGTTCACCCAATCTAAAAAGAGATGAATACTCCAAGGATTTGAGAGTTCCATTTTCTGTAATTTAAAAAAGATGTCGAAACTGCCCATTTCATATAATTAAGGTCATGCTGCACTTTTCTGGTGTCCAGAAACAAAGCAGGAGCAGAACAGTCTGTTCTCCCCCTCATCTCCCTCTCAGCAGTGAGAGCTGCTCCCACTGGGAGCTGCTGCCTTGCAGAGCTTTAATTGTGTGTGAACAGAAAGTCAGAGCACGTTTCCCCATAACCCTGGCTCAGGCACTGCCTCCTGCTGTGCCTCAGAGCTGGACTCCACGTGGACTTGGTGTAAAATGCACCTTCCCCACTGACAATAATCTGAAATATTCCCTCAAATGAGATGAAGCAGAAAAATGTACAGCCAGGTTTGCAACCTCTCCTTTCTCCTGCTTATCCTTCACTCTGGAGTGGCCACTCTGACACCAGCAGTGCCATTTTGTAAAACCAAACCCTATATTTTTGCAGAAACTGCTTGATTTCAAACATTTCAGTTACATTTTTACAGAAACTGCTTGATTTCAAATATTTCAGTTACCAACTGCTCAGTTTGGATGCCTTGAAGAATTTTAAAGTTTTCAGGTGGTGAGAACACAGCTTCCAAGTCACCTTTCTCCAGACAGCCCAGAACCACAGAGCCCACACTGATCATCAAACATTTCCAGTGCCTTGGTTACCTATAGATACATTTCCAGCTATAGCTGCTTCATGTATCCCAGTTGTGTCAGCATTCAATTAAATGGTTTTTTCTATTCTACTTAGATATTTTGCAGTTATACAGTGACATGCAATCCTTGCTTTTCTTCTAGGGATGAAATTTGAGTTGTAAAAGCAAAACAAAGTGATGTTGAGATTCACAGTAGTGCTTTCAAAGAAATCTCCTTTGGAACCCATGACACAGTGAAGCATCACTTTCAAAACCAAGCTTCAAGCTTTGCAGATGAAGGCAAAAGTGGCAGACAAATAACACTCAGGCCCTTGCTGGATCAAAGGCAGCAGGGCTGGTGTGCCAGGCCTCCTGCAGCTCCTCTCTGCCACTGGGAATTCCTGCCTGCTCCAGGGAAGGTGTTTCACTGCTCACACTCAGCCTGACTCATCCTTTGCAGCTCGATGCTGCATCAGGCATCCCCGTGAGAGTCCCAAAACAGCAGCTGGGGTGTGTTCCCATGGAGTGCTGGGATGTGAGGCCACATCACCCTGTCCCATGGGTGGGATGTGCTCAAGTCCCACCAGTTCAGTCCCTTTGTGCCTTTCCTAGGTGGGAGGATAAAGGGAAGGGAAAGCCTTTGGGCAGGGATGTTTCCTTGGCTGCCAGCCTGCGTTTTCCATGGCAGAATCCCATCCCTGCCCGGGGTGCTCCCTCCTGTCCCATGTGTGCCACTCATTTCCAGATCCAGAGGGCAGCATGATGGGACCAGGCTGGATGAGAAATTAAAGCATTTCCTGATGCAAACTGGGACTGCAAATCCTCAGTTAGGACAAGTAAATCACTACAAGGTGACTGAACAATCTCAGACTGGTGCGGCCCCGGCCAGGTAGGAGTTCTGCTCAGTGGAGGGAATGACAGCAAAACTTCTTCAGTTCACTATGAAATATTTAAACTCTCTGCACTGTTGAGGCAATCTTTCAAACTGAGTAGTTCAGTGAAATTGCCACAGACTGATAAAACAAAGCAACTGTGTCAAATCTGCAGTTTCCCTGAAAGACCTGAGGGAGAAAAAGAGTTAACAACGACCCTGAAGGTCTTTATTTCAAAATAAACCACATGTTTAAAAAAAAATAAAAAAGGAAAGAAAAGAAAAGGGAAAAAAATCACTGTCTGTAACATTATAGTTTTCAAAGACTGTGCAGCCAGGAATTACAGATAAGCCCTCTTAAGACCATAAAGAAAAATCTTTTGATAGTGTTCAGCTTATTGAACTGGCTCCTCGGTGTATTTGCAGCAATAAAGCTGTCAGGCAGACAGAAAAGGAGAGCTAAGTGTTTCAAGCCTCAGCCACATGAACTCCTATTAACCTGCATTACCATGCAATTGTTGCTGTGAGCACAGCGTTCCCTGTGTCAAGTGCTGGTAAAGGACACAGAAAATCTCTCGGTGACAGACACGGTGAGTGCTGCTCTGTCCCTCCATCTCCGAGCAGACACTGCCTGGCAAGCACCCCCCTGAGCTCCGAGTTACTGCTGCAAACTTCCCGTCTGCTGAGCAAATTTCAGGATGGGAAGAGATGTGATTTCCCTTTAATAACTTCCACGTTTTCCATCCCACCAAACCGCTGGTGGTTTGCTGGAGTCTGAAGGCTGGATGAACGTTCCTGCCTGATCCCACATGGAATGGCAGAGGGGCTGGGGAGGATCTGCTGCAAAGCTCGACACACCCTGACAAATCCAAGGTGATGAGACAGGAGGACATTCAGGACACATTTTTATCTTCCCTTCTCTCCAGCTGCTGTGTCCAAGCTGAATGGGAGCACACCTGGAATTCCCCCGGACACAAACCCAGGCTAGGAAGCACGGACAGATTCTTGGACCTGGCTGCAAAGCACATTCCCCATCACCTGGAACCAGTAGCTTGGAATTCTCTGCACCAGTCCCTCAGCACTGCAAAGATGCACCTTTAGGATGCACCAGAAGTGAGGCTGAGAGGAGGCACCCAGGGCTCTCTGCAGATAAATCAGAAGGGCAATCAGCAGGAAGAGCTCATCCAATCTGAAGGAAAACATTTGCACAACAAGCAGTGGCTACAAGCCAGCCCTTAATAAATTTCTGCTAGAAATGAGAAAAAGGTGCAGAAAGATTCTGGCACAGCCTTCCAACAGGATGGGAGAAACCACACAAAAAATGTTACTGTGGTTTAAAATGGTTGTTTATGAATTCACAGAGTGGATGAGAGGCTGTAGTACCTGTGACTGCAGGGACTGGATTTTCTCAGTCCTTACCTTGGATTTGTGCTTCATGTTCTCCTAATTCCCCTCCTTGCCAGCCAGGGCGACAACCTGGCTTTTGACTAATGCTTATGAGCTCCAAGGGTATCACTAAAAATATGATGTGGGAGTATTCTCAGAGGGTAAGATATGAGTTACAGAGATAGATGTGCTCATACTGTGCTGGTGGTTTGTTGTGGACATTGCTGGTGCAGGTGAGGAGGTTGCTGTGTCCACTGGGCTTTCTCAAACCCTACCAGCCTCATTTACAAGATTACAGATGCCCTGATTGATACCAGTGGGTCCAGTGGGAGAAGGAAGGGTGGCAGCCCTCACCCAGTGCAGGGGCTGCCAGAACAGGGGCAGTTTGCTGGGGTAACACACTGGTGATAACACCACTGCACTGCCCTACTGAAATATTTCCTGGAATTGCTTCTGTGAGTCCTGCTGTGCTTCCTTGGAGATGTTTTTCCTGGGCAGGCCTCTCTGTTAAACTTCAGTGTCTGGAAGTGAAGGGCAGCACAGCAGCACACACTGAGCAGGTAATTATGAAACTCTGTAGGTTTCATAAAAGCACAGAGGAAGTTTAAGGTCCATTTACTCCCCTGGGTTTCATTCCAGGCATTGCAATGTGCCTCCCTCACCTGTCACCATCTTGCTTTAGCAGATGCAGCCCGGGGGGATTTCAGAGCCTGGATTCTCAGCCCGGGTTGAAGTGGCTGCTGCTGACAGACAGAGCTGAACCTCAGCTCGCAGGCAAGGATCATGGAGTTAACTTTGCCAAATTACCTCAGAAAAGCCCTGGTTGAAAGGGATCTTCATTGTAAAATGGTGAAAGACATAAGCACAGGTAGAAACCCCTGAAGTGCATGGGCAGAAGGCAGGAGGCAGCCTGGGCTTTCTGACTCATGGATCTGCTCATGTTCAGCTGATGGCTGCATGGGGTTAAGGCATTGCAGAGAAAATGCCCTTCATACACAATCCTACCCAAGGCCAGCCTAATTTCCACTGTAATTAAAGGGCTGGAGACCCCTTTAGAGCTGGAAGGATCTTAGGTTTGCTGAAATCCATGTCAGCAGGATCCTTGGAATTCCATCGAATCACTTTTGCTCTCCCATTTTTTTCCTGTCTCAGCACAACTGCTGAACAGAGATTCACTCATCAGGTTTCTTGTAACTCTGGCTGCCTAAAGAAATTCCAGTTCCTGGTCCATCATGGGACACTTCTCCTGGAGATGCCCTGGGAATGTAGCTGACAAAAAAAGAAATAATTCACACATCTCCCCAGCCCAGCTCCAGCATGGACAGCAGGGCTCTCCTCAGGGCACTGGCAGGCTGGGGGCTGTGGCATCTCCCTGCTCTCCCAGTAGCCACAGCAACCACCAAACATTTTGGAAGAGATTCACACTCCTGCCTCTGTCAAGTGCAGATCCAGGTGCCTTTCCCTCTGTGATTCCAGCATCCCTGCTGAGTGGGAGCTGCAGGAGCCCTGGCTGTGCTCACAGGGCACGGACCACGTCGAGTGATGTACACCAACTGCTGTCACCTGCATTCCCAAGACATGTTTCAGCCTGACTGACCTACTTCTCCAAACCCTCTGAGAAAAAGGACAGAACAGGGCTCCTTCCACACAGTAGCCACTGGAATTCACCATCCAACAGTTCTCTTTTGTAATGCAAGAGCTGTAACCACCGACAACAACCACGATTTAGGATACACAGCATTCACCAACCATTTCATTGAATTGAGTGTGTACGAGCAGCAAAAGGAAACATCAACAAATTCCAGATGCAGAATGTAATTATGTTTGGATGGCAGAATGTTTCATATTGTTTTCTATAGGAAAAAAAAAAAGTCATCATTAAAGCAGTGGAATTTCAGTAAACTATTTTTTGGGTTACAGCCCAGAATAGTTCCACTTGGCAGTTCAGAGGCTTGGGTAAAATATTCCAAGGTTCATAAATCCTTGACTTTAATTTGTAGATATAGGTTACAGCTTTAGTATCACTGCAAGGGGGTAAATCATGCTCCCACCTCAGCAGCTGCCAAAGGGCACCAGCCCAAGCCTTTGGCTGGACTGGGCAGCGTTTAGGAAAACCACACATCAATGTCTGTCCCGTTCCCATGGCACCCAGATCCTCTGTGCTCCCAGAGGGTTCCTTGGCTAGAACAGGCTCTGCAGTGCCTACTTTTAACTCACACTTCAGATGGTGGTGTCCTGTGAGGGAAAATGATACCTGGAGGTGGGCTAGACATGGACAAGGTGATTCCTCTCTCACCTCAGCTCATACCAAGTGTCTCAGTCCTGCAGGCAGTTTGGAACTCGGAGGGATTAATTCATAAACACAAAAATCCAGCAGCATTCCACAGCCAGTA
This sequence comes from Passer domesticus, assembly GCF_036417665.1. Classification (NCBI taxonomy): domain Eukaryota; kingdom Metazoa; phylum Chordata; class Aves; order Passeriformes; family Passeridae; genus Passer; species Passer domesticus. Next base: position 18,730,034 of record NC_087487.1, on the reverse strand, counting down.
AATAATTGCATTACCTTGCATTCTCTGAAACAGGTTAAAGAGTTCCAGCAGTATTGGTTTCTTCAAAACATTCAAAGTGACACGTGTGTTAACCTGGCTCTCACACAGCCCCAAATTTCTGCAGAAAGAGAGTCCCTTATAATCTGGCCAGCCTTGCTTTGTTCTTTCCATTCCTGCTCACCCACAGCAGCTCTGCAAATACAGTCTGAGGCTGAGCCAGACTCCTCCAAGCCACCAGTCCTGCCATTGTCCCAAAGAGCACCAGGAATTTGGGTGGCTCACCCAGGGACTGTGTCTCCTCGCTGCTTGTTTTCCCTGGCAGCCTACTATTAAACTACAGCAGCATGTCCACACAGCAAACATCCAATAACCAGGTCACCAACTAACATCCAGAATTTAGAGAGCAGCTCCACTTCCACTGCTGAGCCAAACCCCAAAACGAAGTGCTGGCCCAGATTAAAAATTCTCCCAGAAAGGGAGAAAATTGCGGCCTTGTGTCTCAGAGTCTTGCTGTGGCTCTGTTTTGGAGGCTTGCACTGGGCTGTGCCAGACTGTAAATCTACAGTGGAGACAATCCTGCTGCTCTAGAGAGATCTCCTAAAAGCAAACCCAGTTGTCCTGCATCCCAGCCTTGCCTCTCAGGCCAAATGCATCTTCTCCAATAAATGTCCTGAAAGAAGTTGAAGAATAAGTAAAGACATTTCCCATAAATCTAGATTTATATATAATATATATTAAACTGCAGATGGCAGAGGAATGTAAAATGCTTTGCTAATGGAAGAATTCAAGGAAAAAGCCAGAGTTTTAACATGCAAAGAATGCAAATATCCAGCAAAGTGTGCAGATCCATGGCCTGAGGAGTGGACAACCCCAGCTGGGTGTGCAAAGAACGTGTGGAAACCCAAGAGCTGTTTGTACTTTTATGTTACTGACTCCCTCAGTGACTATAATGTCTCACTCTTTGGGTTCTCCCAGACCCAGATTCTCCAACATATTCAAATCTGGGAGGCTTGGGACTCATCTTGATGATGCACAGCGCTGCTGGTCATAAACCAGGCACTGAAACTGTGCTTTTCAAAACGACAGCTCTGGCTCCAAAGCCTGTGTTTGGAACAGGAAAAGAGAGGGATACAAACAGGCAGGAGAAGGTAAGGGAATGCTTCCAGCTCAGGAGGATGGGCAATACTGGCAACTCAACCTCATAAACCCAAGCCAACCAAGTCCACAAGCCAACAGGAGCTGAGCCAGGGACCTCTGAGATCACCAAAAACACCATCCTGAGAAGGTGGCTCAGCTTCAGCCATCCTGGTGATATTCCCAGATTTCCAGACTGCTTTGGGTTGGCAGGGACCTTACAGACCACGTCACTCCTCCTCCTGCCATGGGCAGGGACATCTGCCATCATCCCAGGGTGCTCCAAGCCCTGTCCCTGGACACTCCCAGGGATGGACAGCCACAGCTCTCGGGGTATTCAACAACCAGGAGGAGTCAAGCAAAAATTGTACATGACACCACGAGGGAGGTTTGAGTGACTGTGCCTGCAGATCCAGGCAGGCATTTGTACAAGCAAAGGTCAAAACCAGGACACAAAGCATTGGAAAAGGTTTTTGCATCTCAGTTCACATCCGGCCTACAACAATTTCTTTTTTGTATCTTATTTACATCTTCATCTGAATAGAAACACAGTAAATGAGGTGAAGTTAAAACGGTAAACAAGAATTTCAGCTTTAAGCTTTGATTTAGATGATCTGCCTTCTGATAGTGCTGATGTGAATTGTGCCCCTCAGTTATTTCTGGAGGCAGAGTTTATAAACAGGTAATGTACAACAATGTTTCTTAATCCCCCCACCCACTTAATAAAGTGAGGGATCACCTAAATTTAAAACAATATATTTAAAACACCAAGAACCATTTCCTGGAGTGTTGCCTAGTTTAATTTTTTTTTTAACAAAAATAAAAGAGAAGTCCAAGCTGTGAATGTTTGTTTATTGCTTTTATGTTTCAATTGTACTTATTTTGTGCTCATACAAGTGGAAGCACATAACTTTTATTTTTACAACAGCCTTTTTAAAAAGGGAAGTCACTTCTGCTCCCAATTGTGTGTGTTTTCAACTAAGGACCATAAGATATGAGAAAGTGGACCACAGAATGATAACAAAGATTAGTTTTAAAGGTTTTTCTGATATATCCTAATGAGTAACTTGCAATCATGTTTAGATATGCTTGATTATGGGAAGCACATGATGCCCATTCCAATTTAAAAAAAAATTCAGACTTCCCTAAATTCTTAAATTCGCTAATCTACACGTCTGGAGAGTTTAGAGTCTACCTCCCACTGCTTCCCCAGGGATATTTCCTAAAGCACTGAGAATGGAAAGATAAGCATTCCTCAGTGCTCACACTGTTTGCTGCATTGTTTCATTTCCCCCCAATTTTCAAAGAAATCTATATGATAATGGCAGTGCCGGTCTCTCATCAGGGAGAACCCTTGTTCCCATGGACGTGGATGGCAGAGCAAGCAAGGAAATGATTCCTGGGCTATCTCTGCAGGGCCAAGGATCTGACAATCCTTGTGGGTCCCTTTCAGCTCGGGACATTCCATGTAAAACACCCAAACCACACCACTCCCAAACTGTGCTCAGGGTGCATCCCTAAGTGTTATGGTTTTCAAAGTATTTACAGTTTGCTGCCTAAAATGGAACCTCAAAAATCAAAGTGAGTTTCTGCCATACCTTCACCTAAGACCACAATTATTTTTTAAAGGTTTTTCTTTGGGATTTAAAGGTAACAAATGCAAAGCTGTGCTGTGGAATAAGGAAGAGATCAGCAGGGATCGTCTCTCCCTTTTGATTCCTTCAGCAGATGTTCCTTCCCTGGCATGGAGGACTCTGCTAAGCTCCATGAAGACCCTCCTTCCTTTAAAAGCTGTTGAAAAGCAGCTGTGGTTGGGCCACCTCTGCCATGAGATTGACCCCTGCCCTGCCTGCTCTATCCAGGCTCCGTTCCCCAGGGACACGCGGGGCAGGGTTGAGTTTCCCGGCTGCCATTCCAAAGCAAAAGCCAGAAATCCAAGAGTCTTTGCTTAATAAATAAAATTCCAGCACTATTCAGGACGCTGGTGGCTCAGTTTACAGGGAGAGTTGACAGTTTTCTTCTTGCTCGAGTGAGTTACGGCGATGAAGGAAGACCCAAGAATGTTGATTAATAGATATTGCAATCTCCAAAAAGGAGGCCCAAACCCCACGGCTGGAAAAGCACAAGGGCAGGGCTAAGAGGCAACCAGAGCTGCAGCAATGTGCGGTAGCAGTGACACTGTGGCCAGATCAAGTAACACTTTGTTCTTTGCAAATCCAGGAACGACTCATGGTAGAAAAATTCTAAATATCAGCATTTCCAACTGCACTGAGGCAACCTCCAACTCCATGAGCTGCCGGGCACGTGCCAACTTTGAGGCACTGACCAGAAGCAAGATGGAAATTACTTATTGTTCCATATTTTTTCTCTCAAACCCATTAGCAGAAGCATTAGATAGGATTCTCATGGGTTTGGTCCCAGAGTCACAGAGCTCAAACAGAAAAAAAAAATTCTGCCAGGAAACTGCTGGAGCCACGGGGGCACTGGGTGAGAGTGTGGTTTGATCGAGCTGGGGAGACCATGAGCTGTAACCATGGGAGGTTTGAGAATGGACAAGCAGCTGTCAAGAGTGATGTTGGTGTAGGTGATCATGGCAAGGGACTGGGAGATCTTGTGGGAGATCCCCAGTCTTCTCTTGCAATTCCTGAGCACCTTCACAGCACCAGCCCTGTAGTAAAGCATTGGAACAAACTGCCCAGGGACGTGGTGGATGTGGCACGTGAGGACCTGGGTCAGTGTGGACACGGGGGTGGTGCAGGTGACAGTCAGACCCAATGATCTTAAAGGTCCTTTCCAACCTCAATGATTCTGTGATTAATTTGATTGTTATTCCTATGTAACTAATTTAACAACAAATTGATATCCAACATCCACAACTTCACTGATTACTGACTCATTTGCTAACACATCTTCTAAAACGCAGGTCTCTCTCAGCGGACACTGGCAGTGAAGGAGGAGCAGGACCAGCTAAGCCTGTCAGAAATCAGCTGCCAGCCTGAGGCAGCCCAGCAGAGCATCCAGCTCTCAGCCAGCACAGATCGCTGTGCAGAATCGCAGACACGACTACGAGGAGCAGTTTTACAAATTCCAGACAAACGCTCCTTCTGGCACCATGACAATGCAATAAACACACATTTCAAAGCCACTTTTGTCAGGTTCCTCTGTTGTTCACTGGACAGCTGCCAGGAGGAATGAAAATGTTACCCAGGGGTGAGCTCTCTGAAGGCATTGGAGCTGAGGCTGAACTGTGCTGATGGATCTTACAGAATCTCAGTGAGGAGCATGCTGGATATTCTGAATTCCATCTTAGATTTATGGAAAACAAGGTGATACTTTTTAAAAAAAAAATGTTGCTAGATAAAGCAAAACATAACTAATGCTCCAATACTGTGATAGGAGATTTCTCAAAAGAGGGGAAAAAAAAGGAGCCAGAACTAAAACAAACCCCAAGGAAGAAGTAACCATCAGTCAGCTGTTAAATGAAACCTGTTCTTTCTTTCAGATTAGCTACTGTCTAGTGGTCCATAATTAATATTGATTTGAAGGCAGCCTGCCCAAGGGATCCAGAACAAGTGAGTGCAGCAGATGCTGACAAATGAAACATCATAATGGTCACTTTGCAGCACGCCTTGGATGAGTATCCATCAGTAGGAGGGGGTTTTCCCCCTCAGACTTCCAAAAGACAACATTCTAATTTGACCAGATTTCAGACACTGGAAAATGGGACTGATACTTGAGGAAACTGGAAAGTACTGCTCTATTTTTTCAGCTACTTTAATCAGTTTTTCATGTCAAGCCCAGACTGCGTGTCTCGGGGAAGGAATTCCTGGGTGAAAGTCCACGGACTAAAGGATGGCATTAAAACTTGAATTCCTGGGTGGGTTTTGTGTGAGTGCTCCATGAGCAGGGACCCTCCCTGGGACTTTCCCCAGGGCAAGAGGTCAGGCTCTAACCCAGGGTTTTAGCAACCTGAATTTCATTTCTTGGCCTGCCACAGACTTTCTACAAAATGGGGGCAATTCTCAATCTTCTTAGGGTTTACTTTCCCACCTGCGATAAGGGAGCAACAGGATCACCTCATGGAGGCACAGAAAGGATAAAAACCAAAGAGCTGAGAAAAGTTAGACCTCTGATCAAAGTGTGATTGACTAAAGGTTTAGAAGACCATAACCTTCTGCAGCCAACATTGCCTGACACTGAGAAATGCAGTGGAGGGACCAAAATTCAACAGACTGAGGGGTTTCAAGCAGTGTTTGGATTCATAAATGCAAACAGTAATCTCCTCAAAGGTAAAACATGAGGGGGGAAAAAGGGTTTTGAAGTCTTCTCCCCCAGAGCCACACCAAGGGGCCTCTGGTGGGAAAAAGCAGCGAGTCCTCCTTGCTGCCTTCTGTCCCTCTCCAAGGGAGGGTTCAGGGAAAGGGTAGGAACGTGCTTGGGTTGAGAGCAGCCTCAAGTGACAATTAAAAGGATAAACCCAAAGTTGCTTGCACAAGGAAAGCAGCTGCTGTGTGAGAGACCTCTTTACACTCTGCACTGGGCTTTCTTTCATCTCTCTAATGACTCGTGCAAGCGCCAGAGTTCAGAGCAATTCCTCCCCACAGCAGAAAATCAACTCCTGACGTGCAGCTACTCGGAGGATGCAAGACACGGTAAACATTACATCATTCAGCAGAAGCTGTGCTCACGACCAGGACAGGAGCTGGAAAGATTTCCTATGTTTCCATGAAACATCCCATTTCCCTCTATACAATCCTATCTCAGGAAACAAACACAACAAAACAAAATCTATTAATTCCAGGTTCTAAAGAAGGAAATGACAAGTTATATTAAGAAAAAGTAGTGTGGCATTTTAAAAGAAAAACCAAGATGTCCCCAGTTACTAAAAGCAGTTTTGTGTGTCCCCTTTGGTACTGAAGCACAACTGAAACAATTTTAGAATTACTCCTTTTTCTTCAATTTATTTTTAAACAAGAATGCTGGATGATAGATAAAACTTAACGAAAAAAATAATGAATCATCCCAGCAATCATTAATATATTTCAGTAAGATTGTTTAAACTCCTTAAACTGTTTGTTTCCAAGTCCAAAACAGTTAAAGTTCACTGTGTAAATACTGGGCTTCTGAGCATCCTGCTGAACTCAACAGCACAGAAAACCTTCGGCATCATTAGAAATAACACATTGTTTGCATTTTTCATAAAGACATCAAGTGTATTTCATCCCCCTGAAACACGATCTCCCCCGGGGAATTATGGATGAGCAAAACCAGGACAAGTGGAAGTTTAATTTTTTTTAAATGCCAAGAAGCCAATGGGTTAAGCTCTCAATTTATCTTTGTTTCTCCAAAGATACAACACTCTCACAGAGACATTAAGAGCGAGACCACACCTGTGTTTCTTTAGCGGTGGCCTGCTGAAAATATTTGTCAGGCATTGTGTCAGGAGCCAGAGCACATTCCTTCACTTTATGATTAACCTTTGGAGAGATTACGTTGGGAAAAGGCTCAAAGTGACATTCAGAGTGAATTAACGGCGCTCAGGCTCAAGGCTCTGCCCTTGAAGCTGCCGGTGTGTTTCAAACAAAGCCCAAGTCAGACGTGGGGTGAGTGTCCAGAGGAAACAGAACCCACAGTCAAGTGCTGAAAACGAGCCAGGAGCATTGTGATATTTGGGCAGTGGTAAATTCAATACGCCACAGAAAAAAAAATTAAAAAGACAGATGAGAGAAATCTGAGCCTTCTAATCAGATCTGGTCACAGGGACGAGCAGAGCAGTTCCAGTGGAGTCAAACCTGAGCAGAGCAGCTCCCCCAGCCCACATCCCAGCACCCCAAACATCTGTGACAGGTTCTGCCATCTCTGCTGGGCTTGGCACTGCTCCGAGCCGTTCCTCCTGACAGGGTTTGCTCCCTGGATCCGTGTCAGCTGGGGCAGCTCCAGCCTTGTTTCATTGAGAGTTTATCTCGAGACTAAAGCAAAAGTCAGAGGCTGCCTGAGTCTGGGCACTCGGCCAAATCTCCAAAGACAAAGAACTTTGTCCAGCACAATGCTAATAAATGATTACACCCTCCTTCTACAAAACATTAATTCACTTGACTCGGGGCACAGGATCCCTTTTCCAAGTGTACAGTAGGGGTTTAAAAAAAACAAACCCATGGCAAAGCAACAGCAACAAGCCCTGACCAAACAGATTTTCCTGCTGTACACTGCCCAGTGTCCCACAGCAGTGATTCCAGGCAGAAATGGGGTGGCAGGAGCAGTACAGGAGTGAGTGTGACCCGGCTGTTTCAGTGTCAGGAGCACAAGGCAAAGCTGGGTGTGTTCCCCAGTCCCAGCGTGTCCACGGTCCCCACCAGGACAAGGGGATCCCTCACTCAACACCCATCCATCGCTGTGCTCAGGCTCTGTCCTGTCTCAGCGCTCTGCCTCGCACCTTTGCCCACGCCACGTGTTTTCCTCCGAGCCTGGATGCAGAATAACTCCAGGAGAGCCAGAGCTCTCACTGCCAGGGGTGGCAGAGCTGCTGAGTGACAGGGCTGCAAGCAGCAGCCCTGCAGAGCTCTGGGAGGAGAACATTCCGTGTTGTTGAGCACCATCTGCTGGTGCCCTGGCCAAGGACACACCTCCACCTGAGGCTCCTCTTCCAAGGAGGACAGGAGCTCTTTACCCCACCAGCCGCTCATCTTGCTATCTTCCAATTTTTTGTTATTCTTACAGCAGTGCTGCAATGCCAGAGCCTGACACGGTTTTTCAGGGTGGCTGGGGTACGTAAAAATGTTTCTGCATTGGTCAGTACCTGTCTGAATGCAGCTTCACCTTTATTTGAAATTTATTCCATCACTTGAGGATGAATACTTAGCAGCCTCATCTCACACAAAAAACCAGACAATGCCCCTCCTGAGAACAAGGACTGCTCTAAAATCTCCTGGCAAAGGACTTGAGGACAACCAGAGGATGTATGGTTTCATCTCCATCCCTCTGTAGAATTCCTGTTGATTCCTCATGAAAGGCACGAGGAAGACAAGGGAAATTGTACAGTTCACTACAGTAAATTTTCAATACTACTTTGATACAAGCTTTTTTCATGTGATTGTGAATAATTCTCTGTCTTCAATTATTAAAAGACCTGTGACAGGGATTGGCTTGAGTGCTCCAGCCTCTGCAGGGTCTCAGTCCCTCCCAATGTGCTCCCATTTTCCATAGTGCTCCACAGCAGTTTGCTTCTGCCCTTGGAATGCAGCGAGCTGGCAGCTACATCCACGATTTATCAGGAGTCTGGGAGCTCCAGATGGGAGCACAGGATTAATCCCTGCATGTTCCTAAAGCATCTGATATTCAGGAACATCTGGGATTTCTGCAGTGGCCCACAGTGCAGACCTTTCCTACCACCAAAGCATTAAACTCAGCTTTCCCAGGTGGAAGAGAAGTATCCAGGACACTGAGTCTGTCCCCAAAACCCAAGGATGAGCCTGGAAGCCATGGGGTTTGGGAGAGTTGTGGGGTTTTGGTTAATCAGAAAGACTTGAAACCAAGTAAATAATAGAGTTAACAGACATTCTTTCCTTGTTAAGGGACTTCTCAATTCTTGGACTTTGAGGTTGTTTCTGTCAACATCAAGGATTTCTTTTTTTTTTTTAATAAATTCCAAAAATCCTTGAAAAACACTAAGACAAAGGCATGACTCATATTCAGAATTTCCTGTTGCTTTTTTTTTTTAATGACCAGGATGTCATTGGACAGCTTGTCCTAAAATAAACTGATTACAATGGTTTTAAGAGACAGGGGATATAGAAAATTTAAAGCAGCAATTCTGCCTTTTGAGCCCCTCTCACCAGCAGTGCTGTGAGTGAAGCCTCCAGGGCAATCTCTGGGACTTTTGCAGGTACAACATTCCCAGCAATGGGTTTTAGAGGTCCAGTTCTCACCAAAAACTGACAAAGCTCTTCCTGCAAACTGAAACTCAGCAGAAACAAAGCCCAAAGCCATCTCCAAAATCAGAGCTGCACTTCCAGCTTTGTCCTCCTGCGGGACATCAGCACAGCTGGGAGGCTGACAGAGACACCAAGGGCTGGGACGTTCCTCTTGCCCTGGACCAGGCTCGCTGGGAATGGGGAGGAATGGCCAGTCTGGATCAATTTTCCCATGCTCTGGGGCAGAGACAGCTCTGCCACCCAGCACCACGGCCCTGTCTCCATGAGCTGCTTTCCCTCCCGGGCTGCCAGTGGCAGGAAGATGAAGATAAATGGGAGGGAAGCACACTAGGAAAACATTGAACAGAGAGGAAGTGGTTTGGGATGGCACTTGGAAGTGGCCCAGGAGCACAAGGCTGGCCTGGGTCCTGCTGGAGCCCTGTGGAAGTTGATCACATGCCTTACAGGCATATTGACCAGAAAAGGCAATTTTGGGGTTTTTCTCAGGCTCTCACCTTCATCCAAAAGCATTTCTCCCTTGGAAAAGCATTCTATTTGTTCATTAGATGAGGGGGATTTCTGCTGACCAGAAAGCCTGAATTTGAGTGCCACATTCTCCATAAACCCGGGATAATGCTGATGAGCTGTGAGTTATTTCATTAGCATCATGCAGCTCTAAAGGGGGAGAGCCACAGTTAAACTCCACAAAACTTTTTGAATCCTGTGGAGGAGGGGTGGTGGGGAGAGAAGGAGACTCTCATAATCCAAATAGCACATCATGAAACTCAGTTTTGGTCAGGCTGACAGGGTTTGCTGGTGAGCAAAGCTTTCACACGCGCAGATTTTGCAACTGCAGAGGAAAGCCTTGGTACAAATTACAGAAGGTTAAAAGGCAAGAGAGCCTGTTCCTTGATCCATTGTGAAGTGGGGCTGATCCCAGAGCGTGAATCACGGAGCCAGATGAACACAGGATGCTCAAAGGCAGGAGCAGGCTCTGGCTTTGCACCGCTCTTGATGTGAGAGCAGCAACAAACCGGGGAGGGAGGTGGTAAAGCCTGGCTTGGGAGCACAGCCTGCATGACTCATCCCCAAAAAAGCATCTCCCAAAGTCTCACAGCTGAGGAGCAGCCAGCCAAGAGACTTCTTGCTATTCAGAAATTTAGTATACAAGGAATAAAAATTTGTTATGGAGTTACATATGGCACTACATCTGCAAATATTTTACATTTTCAAATGTTTACAGAACTGCAGAAATACTAACTCCTCCAGCCTCCTGTAAATGTTCTGAACACATTTTATAGGAGCAGCAGAGGCAGGAAAGTAGCTTTCTCCAAACCAGACAGTTGGTAGCGGTTTTGAGGAGATCCAGAGCTAAAAAATACTGCAGAATATTTAAGAATGCTCATTTCATGGCACACACAGATTTACTACAACAGCATTCACCCCCACTTTTATTCTTACAGTTTGAGATCATTATAAAGTTTTAATTAAAATTCCATCACATGTTTATGGAAAGGAGGTTGGTGGCACCACCACCCTTACACCAGCTATGATAAAGCAAATAAAAAGAACCCTTTAGTTAATTTTAGGTCGTTATTATCTCTGCATACATTTTGTGATATTAATGAATATTGACAGTGAATGTTATGTTGACAAAACCAAGGACTATGTGGAAGATTGATAATGAAACATCCAGAGCAAATGCTCCTTTTAAATCCTGATTTAACTCTTTCTACTCATAAATTCCCAGCCAGCCTTTCGGGATAGAGAATTTAGTTGCTCAGTCAAGTACTGCACATACGAAATGATGGAACAAAGAGAAAGCAAAAAGTTTGGGAACATCTTACAGGCTTAAACCTGCTCCCAGGAAATCAGTCCTGCACAGATGACACAAGTGGACCAAGAAAAATTAAATTCTGCTAAAAAAACAATCTATAAAGAGGAGAAGTCAGTAAATGACTGACTGCAGGCTGTGCTCAGAGGGGCTGGCTCCCATTCCCCAGCTGTGTCTCACTGCTTTGTGCCACACCAAGTGCAGCTGGAGGAGGCTCAGCTTTGGTGTCCCACTTAAACAAAAGCTGCAGCCGGGACTGGCACCGTCCCAGCCGGGTTTTGGCACCCTCAGCCTGCAGCTCTCCCCTCCCCGTGCACACCCCCACAATAAACACGGGCTGTGCCCTCCAGGGAACGGGCAGCAAGCTCTGAAATGGTGACCTGCTGTTATTGCAGCCGAGCTGGGATGGACCTTTCCTCCTCCTCCTCCTCCCTTTCCCTCTCCCCGCTCACTCTGAGCCCAGATGGCCAAACCCAGGCGTGGTTTTAGGGACTTCCACTGCTGCACTCCCATGTAAGCCAGTGTTTGTCTGTTTGCAGAGGACACAGGAACTGATACAACACATCTGCTCCCACAACACTATTTCTTTCATCTGTTGGAGTTTTGGCTTCTCGGAGAGGAAGTAATTGGCTGTTAATTATGGGGGCTGAGAACTGGTCACATCACAGAACTGTGTTTGCAAGCATGATTCATGACAGCATCATTTCTCAGCAGCTGTCAGCAGTAAAGGCTCAGCACTTACAAGAAACTATTATAATATTATACCAGCAAAGGATGAAGACAAATGCTGTGCACAGCTGAGAAAGCAGCAAACAAAATATTTTTCTTAAACCTTTATGCGATAGAGAATCAACTTGAAGCATGCTGTTTCTCAGGAGAGATAAACAACAATGCTGCCAGCACGGCTTCCCAGACCGTGAAACTGAAATCCAAACTCTTCAGATGTCCTCCCCAGAGCTGGATGAAAAATGAAAGACCTTTTCTCATTAATAGCTGGAAATTTTAAACTTGTTCTTAATACTCCCCAGACTGTCTCTGTTCCTGTGTCTTTCTTGTCTTGTGCTTAAATTGTTTGCTCCTTGGGGAAGACATTTTGATTTGTTATCTTCATATAGACCCCAGGAGATCTGGCCAAAATCCAGCCCTAAAGTATTTAAAAGCAGGAAAACAATCAACCTGCATCAGATCAGAAGTCCATATAGAACAGCATCCTGTCTCCAGTGGCTCCCAGCAGCAAACGCTTTGGGGCAGAAAATGCAAATATCAGAGCATTGTGTACTGAACTTCTTCCTGACTGTATTTTCCCTGCTCCCTGCAGCTCAGTAAGAAACAAACAATAAGAAATAAAATGGGCATTATAGCTCTGGTGCATAACAGAGAGATCTAAATGCCATTTATTGTTGCTGTTCTCTGTGGATTCTTCCTGAGGGAGCTTGGGCAAGCCAGGGGAAGTTTGCCCTGTCCAGTGTCACCTCATCCCTGCAGATCCCATCACCTGAGCAGCTCCAGAGCCTGTACCCAGCCCATTTTACAGCCTGAGCAGTGATAAACTGCAGTCAGTGGCAGCTCAGGTGGAACTGCAGGGCTGCAGACTGAGGTGATCAAGGAATGCCTTGCACAGCCATCCCTGCTGAAGCTGCCCATGCACAGCACACAAACACTTTAAACAAAAATTTCTTCCTAGAAATCAAACTGGACACTGGAAGGAAGAGTTGCACACAACCAGTTTGTCATAACCTCAGTTCTAGGTTGGGTTTCTACGGCAGAAATAAAAATGAGAAATTCTACAGAAGCTGCGGAGAACTCTTTTCTCCTCAGCAAAAACCATGATGATGGCAAAATGGGCATCACCTCTGCCATGGTGAAAAACAAGGTGGCCCAAAGACAACACACACTGAAGAACAGGGGCTCGTACAAGAAACTCAAATGCTTTTGTATGGGCTTCAAACTTTTTGGTGTGGTTTTACATCCGCAGCTCCCTTCCGGATAATTGAGGCTGGGGAAAAGTCTGGTTTGCAGTAGGCAGGAAAAATTAAGGCTTCATGTTGTTTGTGGGCTAAACCAAAATACCAGGACTTGTATGTAAAACACAAATGAGAAGAAAGGAAAAACAATGTTATAAAAATCCCTCAAAGGAATTTAAAGAGAGCTGACAGATAATGACATCTCCACAAAGCACTGAGCCTTTTTCCCACTGAATTCCTGAGACTCTGGAAGAGAAACTGAGCAAAATGTTTGTTTCTTAATACTCAGGAAGCATTCAGTTCAGGACTACTTATATCAGGAAAAGGGGAGCCCTAGGAATTGGAAGATAATGATATACTGCCCTCAAAAGTTTGATTTTTCACATCAGAGAAAAGCAAGACATTTCCTTAATTTCATGAGAACTGGCTCGCCCTGGGAGTAGAGACAAAATACTGCAGCTTTATTGATGGGCAAGTGACTGCCAGGGAACAAATCCTTTGTACAAGAAAAAGTACAAAGTGAGCATCAGTAAAAATTTCTTCAATATCTTTTAAGGTTCCACAGGGCAGAGTTGTGGTTTCAGTGCCATGTCATGGCTGTAGGGACAACACACAGGAGCATGAGCAGGTCTGTAGTTCAGGTTTTGTCTCCTGGTGAGTATGAGCTAGGAAACTGAAGGTGCTCTCAGCCCCAAGGAGTCAGGGTTCATGCTCTAATTCCACCTGACTGAATTTAATCCAACAGTGACCAGTTCCTGGTTCATAAATCTCTGTGTAACTCCTCAGGTCAAATTACTCAACTCCAAACCCAGTCCCTCTGCACCATCCTTGAGTCTGGCCAAGCCACTGAGCACAGACACAGAAAGAAATAAAAAACCACGTCAGACACCCCTGTCCCCACACCTGTTCAACATTCCCAGTCCCAAGACAAATTAACCCAGGCCCTATTGCCAATGTTAACAAAAGTTATTCAAAGAAAAACAGTAAGTCCTGAGTCTAGAAGTTTGGAGGGCACCAGCCTCTGTTTCTGCAAATTTTGCAGAACAGACAAATAGTTCTGATGATAGTTGAGAATTTAGTCTGCAATAAATGTGCCACAGACCATAGAGCACAAGCACCCTGAGAGTTAAAGGCAGAATTACCTGGCTGATCAAAAGCTGAATGGTGAAGCTTTTCAAAAGCCAGCTCCTCTCCATAATTCCTGGCCCTTAGAGACATCCAGAGCAGGGTGAGCTACAAAAAATTTACCACCCACAAAATGATTTCCAAGGTACTCCTGCCCCCTGACAAAAGCTCGTTAGCTCTGTAATGGTTTTCAGGTGGCACCTATAAACTAATAACGATTCTGCCCAGATTGGCATCACCTGTGAGGTTGGACTCCCAGCCTGCCCCTCCCTGGTGCCACTCACAGCCATGAGCTCCAAAACACGGCGGGTGTGAGAGCAGGGGCAGGGAGCAGCCCAGAGCACACAGCTGCTGCTGCCAGTGCCTGGCTGCTGCTGTGCTCACAAGCTCCCTCCCAGCACGGGGACACTTGGTGGCTTTTGTTCCACAGCCACAACTGGAGCCGTGCACCCTCGTGTGACTGCAGCCAGGGAGCCAAAAATCTGCCTGGGAAGGGCCCTGTGTCACAGAGCTGGCAGTGCTGGCCAAAATCCCACACTGATGGTCTGTGCCAAGGGGGTCTGATCCTGTGGGAGTGTGGGAGCTGCCAGCCCCAGGAACAGAGGGTGACACACAGGCAGAGCAGCTGATGGCCCAAGTCATCCCTGGGGTGTTCTCCTGGGGACACCCTGAGCTGGCTTTGCCATCCAGGATGAGGATTTTGGGGTTGCACTCAGCCCTGGAGGCACCGCCTGCCCATTCCCAATCCACTTCTGGAGTTATGCTGAAGATTCACCTCAAATGCAAACATCTCAGCCGGGTAATCTTTAACCAATGCATCACAAAGAAAAACAGCATCTTTTGCAGGACTCGGAGGAAATGTGGACAGTTCCCTTCTGCACAGATTTATTGGAAAGGTTTTCATAAACACAGATGTTGGGAACGGATGGCTACTGTGTAATCATGTGCAGAAAAAGCCAAGGGACAAAATATCCCTTAATGAAGACCCACATACCATGCAATATTACAAAACAAGGGAGGAAGAAATATGGGTGGTGTTACAAACACACAAACTGCAACAATCCAGATGCCAATTTTTTAAAAATTATTTATTCTCCCACTCTATTTGTAAGCAAAAGAGCCCAAAAAGACCTTGCTCTGAGCACACACAAGGCAGCTCAGGAGACCTACGTGGCATTTGAGTCAGTTTTTACAGAATTATTTCCAGTTTAAAACAACAGCATTGAGCTGGGAGATAACTCTCACTATTTCTGATATCCTGATTTAATGCTTGCACAGACATTTTAATTGGCATTTTAATGTCACAGTTTATTTGAAGAGCTTTTACTGGATTTTATAGAATCACAGAATGCCCTGGGTTGGGACTTCTTCGGGCAATTTAAGATTTTAGTCTGTTTTGTTTCAGTTTTTAGAGGTATAAAATGGATTAAAAATCTTGATGAAAATAGTTGAGGCAATGAGCCCATTGCCCTCTGCAGTTCCCAGCAGCAGCACTGGTTCTGCTGTGACCAGGAATAATCCTGCATTAGCACAGAAGTGTTCACCTTTCCCAAAGAAGAGAAAAAAATAATTGGACACTGAAGCAAATAGAAAGTCCAAATTTCTGGCTTTTAGCAGTCATTAGTGCAAAAAAACAAAAAAAAACAAAAAAAAAAAAACTTATTTTAATTTTTACAGAATACCTTCATAGCATTTTTAGGGAATTTCACTCTCCCTTCCCCCTCCTTCATTTGTGACTTTCATTCACTAATCACAGCAAAATAATATCCAAGGAGAGAAACTTATTTTTGCCAGTCCAATATCCCTGTTATGCCAGTGAACTTTGCAGAAGAACCCCAAACTCAGGCAACTTAAGAATATATTTGTAATATTCAACAAAATAATAAATTCTGCACATGACACAGGAAATAATAATCAGATGATCTCAGCCCCAGAAGTATTTCACTGCTGTGGAAATGCCAGGTTGGAGAGTTCATGTGGAAAAGGAAAAGCCTTGTAACTTCTCCAAACATCAGTCATCACTTCCAGATACCTCTAAATACAGCCATTCATTTCACACTGCAGGATATTGTATTGAAAAGCAAGGCAGGGCCAACACAGCACCTTCCACCACTAAATATGCACTGCACAAACCTTAGCTAAGTGTGTTTTTCCTATTTGGAATAGGGCTCTTTCATTTCCAAAAAAGAGCTTCATGCTTCTCGCAGAGAAAAATATTTATAGCCACATGAAAAAAAAAAATTAAAAAAAATACAAAAGAGGTTGAAAAGGCAAATCCAGAGGTATTCCAAGATAGCTCCGTGTCAAATACAGAGTGACTCATCCACCTCTTTCAATGAAAATGTTCATCCCAGATAGATCAAAGGCCCTGAGTACACCAAGCCCTTTTTGCTAAACCTGGCAGGAGAGTAAAAAGGGTTTCAATCAGCAGCCACTTGGTGGGAGGTCTGGGAACAAATGAAAGCCAGAAGACGCTGGCATTTGAGAGAGACCATCCCCTACAATGCACAATAGGGACAATGTATATAATGTAAGCACAGTTTGGAGGGAACGGAGCAAAGCCTGGCTGGATGGTTTTGTGCAGCTCTACCAGATGGATCTGATATGAGCAGCTCTGCCTTATTTTTGCAGATATGAGCAGTTCTGCCTTATTTTTGCAGACTTTTAAAGATCCTGCCCAGTGCCTATGGCCCACGTGCTTTCCCAGCCACGGCTTTGAAGGCTGGGCTCTTTATGGAGGGTTCCTTGGAGCCCGGACGGATCCTGCCCAGCTCTGGGATGCTGGGCAGTGCAGGAGCCTCTGCAAACCGCGATATTCCCGTGAGCTCCCATTTCACCGCTGGGGCTTCCACCTCTGCCACCGCCCCACAAAGCTGGGCTGGGGGGAAGGGAAACCACAAAACACAGCAAAGCAACATGTCAAAGTCTCGTTTAAAATAACCCTGGCCTGCTGCAGCGGCTGCTCGCAGGGGGAGAGCACGAGGCTAAAGATGATCCCGCACAGCGGCGAGTGTGCTGCGCAGGGCAGCGGCTGCCCCGGCCCCGGGATGGCCCCGGGATGGCCCCGGGATGCTCCCGTTCCCTCCGCAGTCCCGGGATGGTCCTGGCTCTCCCCGATCCTCGGGATTCAGCGGTCCCGGGATGGTCCTGGCTCTCCCGACCCCGGTGGTTCCCGGTCCCCCCGGGGCTGTCCCGAATCCCCGATCCCGGTGGTTCCCGGTCCCCCCGGGGCTGTCCCGCATCCCCGATCCCGGTGGTTCCCGGTCCCCTCGGGAGTTCCACCATCCCCGATCCCGGTGGTTCCCGGTCCCCTCGGGATTCCAGCATCCCCGGTCCCGGTGGTTCCCGGTCCCCTCGGGATTCCAGCATCCCCGGTCCCGGTGGTTCCCGGTCCCCTCGGGATTCCAGCATCCCCGGTCCCGGTGGTTCCGGTGCCCCGGGGCTCTCCCGGCTCCCGCGGCCGCAGCGCCGGTCCCACGCTGCCATCGTGCGGTCGCTGCCGGCTCCTGGCACCGCTCGCTCGCCCGAGCCGGAATTCCGGGATGGTTTGGGTTGCAAGGGACATTAGGGATCACCTCGTTCCACCCCACGGCAGCGACACCTTCCACCATCCCAGGCTGCTCCAAGCCCTGTCCAGCCTGGCCTTGGACATTCCAGGGATCCAGGGGCAGCCACAGCTGCTCTGGGCACCTGTGCCAGGGCCTCCCACCCTGCCAGCCAGGAATTCCTTCCCAATATCCCATCTGCCCCTGCCCTCTGGCTTTTTAAAGCCATGGTCCCCTCTGTCAAGCCCTGCTGGAGTTTGGGCAGACCCGATTTCCTCAGGACTGATTCTGGGGACTGTGAGCTCTGACAGGCAGGACACAAGTGGCCCCTCCTGCGAGGGTTAAATAGGAATGAACATTTCTGGCTGTGTTCCATGCCCAAAGTCCAGCATTTCTGTGCAGAAAAGCCATCACCCCATGCTCCTCTCGCTGAGTGCTTCACCTCGCTGTTTATGGGAAATGGAGAGAACTGGATTCTGTAAATGCTCCTTAACTCCTTCCCAATTTCCTTTGTCCTCCTGCTTTGCTGCCTTTACCATCCCAGCAGCACAGACAGCAGGCCAGGAGCCCTCTTTCCATCCTGCAGCGTGGCTCATCCATGGCCAGAGGGAGCAGGAATTCACAGAGTGCCCAAATCACGCCCAGGGAAGCAGCACTGCCAGAGCACAGGGCACAAACTCCAGCTCCCTCCACTCTGGGATACTCCAGACACAGACACCACTCTGACCAGGGCACGGCTCACTGCAGCTGCCTCAGCTTTCCACACACAGCACCACGATGCTCCAGCCCTGCCCCTGCAGCTGAACAGTTTTTAGGAAGCCATTACAGTGAGAAAAAACTAAATTGCAAGTTCCTTGAGGTTTTTCTGCTATATTTTTGTAACTCTTTTTAAATATTAACTGTGCAGAACTGACGAAGGGAAAATCTTGACACTAATATGCTTCTTAGTCATAAAGAATTCATGCATTTTACCCTGTTTTGAAACTCATTAACCAAGCTTCTGGAAGCAATTTTTCCATGACCCAAAGTAACAAACAGTTTGAAAATTTCTCTGGGTAACAGTTGCCTACAAAGCACTTAAAATTTATAAACTTCTGGTCCAGTTTGTGCCATTTATCATTGCTAAAGTAAATGGAAGCAGTGGAATCGACTATGCATCATGAGTAATATAATGCAATATTAAAGGACACCCAGTGGAGCACTTGGGAGGCTGAAGGATCTAAATCATACACTCGGTGCTGGGAAGCCATCAGGAAAATGTGCAGCACCATTTGTTGGTGGCTGGAGCTGTCAGTGCTCAGCGCTCTGTGAGCACAGGGGTGCAGGACTGACAGCAGGGATTTACTGTGTGTGTGCATGAGGAGAGGAAGGAACACAGGAAAGAATTCCTAAGGAGTGATCACAGGCCTTTCCACACCATCCAAGCTACACAAAAACTTGCAGGGAGACAAGGAGAAGGAAAAGGAAAAGCCCAGCTCTTCCCAGCTTCCTCCCCAGTCCTTCACTGCTTCTTACCTGTATCTCAGCAGAATATATAGATTTATTTTAGCATAATAATCAGCTTTTGGAATTATTTTCTTTCGTCCTCTGTTTTAAAATATATTTTGGTTTTTAATCTTTCACTAATTTTCTTCCCTTTTTTTGTTTTTTTTCCTTCAGTACCACTGGAGATGCACAGAATCATGATGTAAGAAATAATTCATCCTTCCCATTCCTCTGTTCCTCCTCCAATAATCTGCAAATTCCATCAGCTGAAGGATGTGGGACAGGGATGGATCGGGGCAGACAGGGAGGCACAGACAGAAATCCTGCCTGGTGCAGGGCTGTGCTGGTACTGGGGAAGAGTTTTAGCAGAAGGACCAGGACAAACCCTAATCATGTTACAGAAATTGTGAGATGAAAATGAAAGTTTAAATTCCTTGAGTGTTTATCTTCATTTGTCCATTTCTGGCTCTGAAATTATGAGAGGATTTATGAAAGATGGAGCAATACAAACTTCATCTCCAAACTCTCAAAATGCTATTTAACTCATGTTTGTGTCTTTAATATCAAAATGTACATTATTTTTCTGGTATGATGGTCAAACAGTTCTATTGCTCTTTTGGGATAATTACTTGTATTATTAGCAAATGAGAAGCTTCTGAAATCATAAAAGCAATTTTCATAGTGCTCTGTTTTCAGTTTTTAATAAGAAGCTTCTCTCCATCACAATTACAGAATAAAAGTTTGGAAGAAAATAAATACAAATATTGCAATGACTCTAAAACACCCAGGAAACAATGAATTTTGAAAGCATACTTATCTGTGGTCTTTAACAAAATCTCCTGACTTTAGAGAGCATTTTTGGCTTTTGAAAGCTACCACTTGGATCTCTAAAGCTGCTCTTCACAGCCACTTCCTCAAATCTTTGCAGAAAACATCTGGGGCTGACACAGGGAGCAAACAAGGCAGCAGGAGTCACATCAGCACGAGTGCCTTGTGGTCCCCTGGCTCGATGTTTTTATGGCAAAAGTACCTTTATTTGTAAAAGCAGCAATGTTTGATCAGTTACCCAGTAACAGGGATCACAGGTGCAGCCAGTGGGCAAACCTGCCCCAGGAAAAGCTGGAGATTCCACAGGGAATCCCAGCAGGGATCACAGGGTGCAGCCAGTGGGCAAACCTGCCCCAGGAAAAGCTGGAGATTCCACGTGGAATCCCAACAGGGATCACACCTGCAGCCAGTGAGCAAACCTGCCCCAGGAAAAGCTGGAGATTCCACGTGGCTGGAATGATTTTCCACGCCCGGGAGCCCATGGAATCTTGGCCTCCAGTGACAGCTGGGCCTGGCTGGCCTGGGGGCTCCAGTGGGAACTTCCAGGAAGGATGAATGTGGCAAGAGGATATCTCCCCTTCCAGGACATTTTCAGGTCTCCCACCTATCCAGAATGAGTAAACTTGTGTTGGTGGCACCCTCACCAACATGCCCAGTTTAGTCTGGAAGGAAAGATTTCCCATTCCCAGCTCTACCTGACATCCTGGTCAGCTCATCTCCACCTCCAGATTCCACAAAGCACCAGTGCATTGTCCTCCCATAAAACCCCAGCCTGTCCTACACAGAGAGCTCATGGAATAGTAAATTAGGCTCTGAGCTTCTTGAGGATCCTTTGGGAAAGCATTAAAAGGGAGGCCATATTCATATTCTACTATTCCAGCTATATTCAGTGCAATATCAAAGTCTAGTCCCCACAGCTCTGATTTCCAAAATGCCAAGTCCCTGCAGGACACACACACACACTTCAGAAACAAAACACCATAAAAAGATCAAAGATCCCTCTGGGAATACATTCTCTGCACTCTTCAAAGCCAAATGTCCCCTCACTTGCCCCCTTGTAAACTGATTAATTTCAGTGGGAAGAGTGCTCCCAAAACCAGCAGATCCATGCAGTGAGGATAAGTGTTTGTACATGTTAACTCCCCGAGCAAAACCCTCTGTACTTTTCCCCGCTCGACAGAAACAACAGGATTTACACTAATTCTCATTTCCAAGCTGCAGTTGGTGTTTAATCTGTTAGCAGGCAGCTTTTCCTTGAGTGCTTTTGCACACGGATGGGATGCAGCCCCTTTCTTTCCCGGGATGCAGGAATAAATGAGAGCACCATCTGGCCAGCCCTCCTGCTCCAGCCCAGCGCCTGCGGTGCAATTCCAAAATGTGAGGAATGCTCACCCAGCAGCCTCCGCTCACATCCTCCCTCCTATTGACTAAAAGCTGCTCTGTCCCTTCTGGGCTGCTTTAGAGAAGAATTTGGTGGGAAGATGAGGGCTCTGAAATCCAAACCATCTTCAAATGGTGCCTGTGTGTGGTCTGAGCAGGCAGCTTATGCAATGAGAAATGGGAAGCCACTAAAACGATTCTGCTTCTAAATATTTTGACCTTTATTGACATTTATAAGTAGCAGGCAGCTTAATTACCAATTAAAGGAAGTTATTAGCTACAAAAGGAGCCTGTTCTTTTTTTTCCCTCATGGCTCCTTTCCCAAACCAGGGCTGTCTGTGGCAGGACAAAGCAGAGGAGCCCCGGAGACCTCGGTTACTTTATGGCAAATCTGTGCAGAAATCCTTATAGAAGTCAAAAACCTTCATAAAGGGGATATCCAGAGACAGCCCATGCAGAACAACACACTCTCCATTGCTGCTGGGGTCCAAGCCTTGTTTTACAGAACTGTCCCATTTTCCTACATGGAATTGCTTGGTGGACATTATTTCTTTCAAGCACACCCATAAAAGGCCTTCCCAAACTGGTTTTGTGGGGTTTTTCCCTCTTTTATTTTTTATTTTTTCTTCACAGTATGAATTTAGGGCTTGGCCTGAGGAGCTGAGAATATTCAGAACTTGGCTGCTAATCCTGACACACACTGTTAAAACAACTGGAAGTTCTGCCCCAGAGATGGATGAATTCCTAGAGCAAACAAAGCAGCTCCTCCAAAATCACCCAGCTCTTCATACTGGATTGCAAGGGCTGGGAGCTCTACACATATTTATTGTCCCACTAGAGCACTGGGATTGTTTGCTGAGTGATGGCACTCATGAGAACATCTTAATTAAAAAATATATATTGGAATGATCAACGCTCTCCCATAATTTTAGAGTATCTTTAAACAAAAATTAAGTACAACTCTGCAGGATGAGCAGAGCTCTGATACTGACAGATGCAGGTATGACTTTTTAAACTAAATTAGTGCAAATAGGAATTTAAAAATAGCCTCTTGAAAGAATTACCCTACACTTCTATTATTTTCAGTTCTGTAACACACATTAATGTTGTTTTAAGAGTCTTTATGTATGAAGGGAGACACAAAGTAGAGAAGACATGGAAATCCAAAGACACTTAAAACATGATTTCCTCCCTGGGTGAATAACCCCAAGGTGTGACTTCCCCAGTAGCTGGGAAGGTGGATGAGTGATCCAAACCTCATTTTGGAGTATGGTATGGAAGATATGAAAGTTTCAGGCACAGTGATTTAGCTTTTCCTCAATTCTTCTGCTTTTATCCAAAGAAGTCCCACAATCCTTTTCACCAACCTCAGCTTCTGATTTTCTGGCAAACTTTGGACTCCCAAGCAAGACTTTTAATGCTATTTTTTCTTTCCCTGATTTTTTACCCCAGATCTTCATGGCTTTTTCTGCTCTGTATTCTGTACACCTTTTTTACTGAGCTGGTTATTCACCCTCACTTTCAGAGGGAAAAGAAATTTTACTTCCAACATGTGTGAAACTCAGAGTTTGATCCTACAATCACTAAAGTCTAAGGCAACAAAGGTGTTCTGTTCACAGGGAGCAGAACAGCCCCAGGTGCCTGGACTTGGTGTTTCAACCAGGGAGCCTTCACATTTAAAAGGAAATTATTATATTCACATTCATTGTCCACATACACAGGATGGGAAATTTGCTGGACAAAAAGGTGAAATGTGCTGTGCCTGCTGCAGGAAAAGCCAGCAAACCCTCTGCAGTCCCAGCTCAGGGGAACCAGACCTGGTTCTTGGGACGAGGAAGCTCAGCTGGGATCCCTCTGTGGGGATTTCAGCCCAGGAACTAATCCAGAACTAAAGCTCCAGGGAAAGAAGGTGCCACAGGGAAGCTGCTGCAGCCTGACACAGACATCCAGTCATCAAATGTCTGAGAAGAAATTCTGCTCAGATCTATTTTCCTGCAGTTTAATAACAAGGAAAGCTTGTGCAAATACCAGCTGCAAAGACTTGGGAAAGCAAATCAAATCCAAGCTTGCAACAGTGAACAGGTATCAGTGATAATGAAATATTTGCCTGGATTTTGACAACCTTGAACAATTCAGTAAATCTAGCACTCCATGTGCACAGCCTGATAATAATAATAATTATTATCAGACAGCTGCACTGCCCTTGAGAACTGGGCAGTGGGCTCTGGGAGGAAGGAAATTGTTGCCACATGCAGTAAATAAAAAGAAGTTTAAAAAAAAAAAGAAATACACACAGAGTTGTACTGCAGAATCATTCCATTGAGCCTGGCTAGAAACACAGGCAGCTACAAACCAATCATTCATCTCCAACATAAACACAGATTGGGTTCTACTCGCAGTAACATAGGTTGAGATTTTTAGTAGATGACATAAATAAATGTATTTTTATATTTCCTGACCACATTAAGCTTGAAATCAAGAGTTCTAAAATGTGAGCCATACACTGTAAGGCTTCTAATAGCCAATAAATTCAGACAGTCACACTGAAGCAATGTTTTCTCCTTAAAGGTACGTTTTGCTGCAGTGTGTACAAATACAAGGGGACTTGTTTTTTCATGGATTTGTAATTATATGTAGCTGAACATGATCATTCAATAAAGGTTAAAGTTCTCTTAGGAGGACAGCAAGATGGAAACCACTTCAGAAGGCACAATCTCAGATCCCAAATATTATTTCTATCTGGAAAGACATTAGTAGGGAGATGGGGGAAGGTTGAGCAAAATGACTTTCTCCAAAAAAAGGACCAGTCAAGGAAAGGTAAAATATTCTGGCTCAAGAACCTCAATGCATTCCTCTGTTCCTGCCCCACTTCTGCTGCACTAAGAAAGCATAAACCCAGTTCTTATCCTGTCCAGTACATCTTCCCACGTGTAAAGCAGGGCTCAGAGGGCTGGATTGCCTTCAGGTGGTGTTAAAGGCATGAACCATCCTGGAGAATCACCAGTGATACTCAAGAACTTGTGAACTTTCTTTTAGCTACCTCAAATCAAGGATCTTAGTCCCAGTCATCTCTGAAATGCTCCAATTTGATATGGTCCAAACTGATTTAGCACGTTTTTAAAAAGCTAAGCTACATTCTTTAGAATGAATCTTCCCATTATGCCAAAAAGTACAAATTCCAAAACATCTTTGTAATAATAATAATAATAATAATAATAATAATAATAATAATAATAATATTGCTGCAGACATGCCAGCACTCCCTCATCAAAGATTGTTTTCCATCTCCAGCCCTTACAGCACTTCAGAGTGGAGCTTGGCATTATCAGCATTAAATGGAATCCAACAGAGCAAGGAGTTTTTCAGCTTCTCAGGAGGGGCCAGCAGCAGTGCCAGGAGGGATTCCAGGTGGCAGAAGAGGAGCCTGAGATGCACGAAGGCAGAAGCCCAGCAGTCAGAGAGCTCAGGGATCACAAGGCTGAATTCCAGCTTTGCTCCCCACACAAGCCCTGGCTGAAGCACACAGCCACTGCCAGGCTGGGAAGGCAAATCCCCCAGCACAGAGTGAGCCTGGTTGTGTTGTGGACCCAGCACTTGCAGTGGGTCTCTGACAGAGCTGTGTTCCCAAATCCCCCAGCACAGAGTGAGCCTGGTTGTGTTGTGGACCCAGCACTTGCAGTGGGTCTCTGACAGAGCCGTGTTCCCAAATCCCCCAGCACAGAGTGAGCCTGGTTGTGTTGTGGACCCAGCACTTGCAGTGGGTCTCTGACAGAGCCGTGTTCCCAAATCCCCCAGCACAGAGTGAGCCTGGTTGTGTTGTGGACCCAGCACTTGCAGTGGGTCTCTGACAGAGCCGTGTTCCCAAATCCCCCAGCACAGAGTGAGCCTGGTTGTGTTGTGGACCCAGCACTTGCAGTGGGTCTCTGACAGAGCTGTGTTCCCAGTGGGGGAGCCATAAAGAGTCAGTGTGAGCTGGCTCCAGAGCCCCTGGCTGCCTGGATGTGCTGGGAAAGCCAACTGGAAATGTCTGAGTGCTGATGTCACTGCAGTTCCAGAGCTCTGCAGGCTGCTCAGCTTTCCTTGGGGCACCATTCCTTGCAGGAGCCTGGCTGAGCTCTGTTCCCTGGCTGAGCTTTGTGAGCAGAGAGAAGTGAAGGTGGCAGCTGAGAGCCTCACTTCACAACAAGGTAAATCATCCTTTTCAGGGAGAATTTGTCATTTCTAGCCCACTTTAAAAACCAGCAGTTGGGACTGAGTAAAGGAAATGGAATTTATTTTCAAAATAAATTTGAAATCACCAATGCTTTCAAGGGGAATTGAGCTGCATGTGACAGAATCAATAAGAACCTCCCCACCCACCTAAGTTAAGGCTGAAAAGTCAAGTGTTCAAGGGCTGGAAACACCAGAGTGAAGGCTGCCATGTGCACTCCTAATTCACATCTCCTGTGTGATACAATTAAAAGCTATTTTTCCCCATGGCCTCACCCCACTTAGTGGGCAGGATGAACAGAGCTATTCAGTATTTCTGGTTGGGTTTTTTTTTTTACCTTTTCGAGTCAATGTGTGGCCTTGGCTTTATTTATAGCATGCCATTTAAACTCTTCACTGAAAACACGATTATTCACATCCTTGTGGCTTTTAATATAACACTTATCACAGAAATATTTGCTTCAAAAACATAACAAATGTCTCGTGACAAAACCCCTGCCAGTGAGGTGGGATGGTAGCACAGTCCCTGGAGCCCCAATGCTTAATCAGAATCAGAGGTCCCACAAGCTTGTTTTGCTTAGGATGAGATCATGTGAATGTAATACAGTGTATAATATATTTTGGGTTTTAGCAAACCAATGGTAACAAAACCCATTTCTCTGGGACAGAGCTCCAAGCCTTGCAGTGCCCTCAGTTGTGGCTTTGGGAAAGCATCTGTTTCCTTTCAGCAGTGGCCACAGCATCTGCAAACCTTGTTCTCTGTGGTTTAAAGCACATCCTTCTAAGACCATGGGGCAAACAAGCAAGGCCTGATCTGCAGCAAAGTAACATAGCAAAGTGAGGCTGGAGTGAAATTATTCCTGGCTTATTTGATTCTGGAGGAAACACATTGAAATTTGCAATTTAAAAGGCAAAATAATTACTCTTACCTCTGTTTGCAGGCTTCTGTACATGCATGTGGTTATGTAATACACATAAACCCAAAATGTTGTCATATTTGATTACAAAAAAACTGAAACTTCTTTGAATGTGCAGCACACAACAGTGCAAATGTCCTTTTTCAGCAGTTAATCAACCATCAGCAAAGGTTTAACAGACTTTAGCTCAGGCACTACACAACTCTTCCCCTCACAGACAATTCACATTTACCCTTTTAATTTGGATCTGGGTTACAAATCAAGTAACTTTTCTTTGGAGACATTGTAGAAAAAAATGTTGTTTCAGGTTCTTCCACAAGTATGAAAGCATTTGATAAATAGAATTTTCAAGTTTATACAAGCCTGCAGTCCCACCTGCACATCCTGTCAGGGAAATCAATCCATGATTGCCTGTCAGGCTGCTTGTTTTACAGCACAGGCTCAGAGAAAAGTGCTTGTTAGAAACATTTTTAAACATTTACTCACTGTTCTGACAGCCCTTAGGATCTCTTTTCCTTCTTGTGGTCTGTGTTGCTTATCTCCCACTGCTCCTCTCTGATGCTGTCTTCAGAGGCCAGCTGAAAGGAAAATGCACAATGCCAACAGTTTATATCCACCAGACTGGAAACCTGGCATGTCTGCAGCACTGTTATTATTGTTATTATTATTATTATTATTACAAATATGTTTTGGAATTTGTACTTTTTGGCATAATGGGAAGTTACATTCTAAAGAATGTAGCTTAGCTTTTTAAAATGTGCTAAATCAGTTTGGATCATATCAAATTGGAGCATTTCAGAGATGACTGGGACTAAGATTCTTGATTTGAGGTAGCTAAAAGAAAGTTCACAAATGCAATCTCAAGTACCACTTAGCAGCACCTTAAGCACTTAAATTCTTCTATTAATAATATTGCTATTATAATTGTGTTTAGGCAGTATTTAACCCTTCCCATGGCAAAGTGACAGAGGCTCTCAGAACTCACTAAGCCAGGCTGTAATTTGCCACACTTTTAACTGATTTACCTTTTAAACAATAAGGAGGCTGTGATGGAGCAAAGTGCAATATCTGCACAGGGGCAGATATTTCCCTTTAAGAACATATGAAATCTCCAGGGGCATCACTTGGTCCTGAACTTGAGCTGAAGTGGCTAAGGAGCAGTAGTGAGGTCTTGTCTCTGAATTTATCCCTGAAAAAGCAAAAGTAAAAGTTTTTTTTCATTTTTCTTCTTGCTGGTTTTGCTTGTTTGATTTGATAAATAAGCTACGAGGTCAGGCCATGGCACCCAACAACTGTCACTGTGAGGGAATTTAGATTGTCCCAGTTCATATTCAGTTTCTCCATGAAATTTAAAAATTTATTCAGGAAATAAGGAGCCTGAAAGTTTAGACAGGAGTTTTCTCGGGCTGTGCTTATGTGAGCAAAGCCCTCCTGTCCCTGGCAGCCCTGACAGCTCCTGAGGCTGCAGAGATCCCTCTGCTCCTTTGCTGCCCTTCCCCACCTGCCCTGGCCAGGCAGGCAGAGATCCCTGAGGGTTCAGGCAGAAATCAGAGTTTGCAGCTCCCTGGTGCCCTGTGCAGAACCTTTCCTGCTGTTTTTCAAAGCTGCTCCCAGCTGAAGGGCTGAGGAGGCCAGGGCAGGCCAGGCTGGCAGTGCCCAGGCTGTCCCCAGGCTCCAAAGTCTCCTCTCCAGCTTCAGCCTCCAGCCCTGGGCAGAAGCAAAATTAGTCTGGGTGTCTTTAGTTATTAAAGTGTTTTATCTGTCCACTCTCTGACAATTTGTGCCTGTCTGGTCCATGAGAAAGGGCCCTTCTGGGGCAAAACCACAAAAAAAAATGTGTTTTAAAACTGAATTTAAAGCCCTGAATGTGGATATTTCATAATCTAAGCTGAATATCCATAGAAAGAACAACTGTATGTTTTTAGTAATGACCTAATTCAACTAATTCAATAATGAACTAATTCAACCCCTTCCAAAACAATTCATGAACTCTTACTCATTATCAACTGACAGTGCTTGGGGACCTTCACTAATTACCACTATTCTTTGCTGCTGGATGTATTTATGTCACGGGTGCAGGGTAAAGATGGAAATGGAAAGAAAATATAACTGTGTCTTTTTGTTCCTACTCACAAACAGTGACGGGAAAACCTCCAAAAGCTTTCTTGCTGTTTTGTGGTTGTCAGGACACTTCATTTTCTCTCATTCCCAAGCTTCAGAAGCTTCCTCTTTGTGATTGCAAACAGATGATGGCAGAGGCAGCAATTAGACTAATCCAAGTAAATTCCAATCACTGGTAGCCTGCAGCAGCTTGCAGGGCTCACATCAAATGGGGGCCCACCCTTAGCACCAAGCTGTCAGCAGGAAAAGAGAAATTCAAATTGATTTTTAGAAGCAAATTTCTGTGACCTTCCTCATTGCACCCAGGAGTATCTGTGACATCTGTCATTTATTATATATCGTGGCTGGGGTTTTTAACCAGCCATGAGCTTGGCCATTCCAAATCCAGTGTGCACCTTTGACTGTATCAGTGCCAAGGCTCAGGAGTTTTGACCATCTGGGAGTTCCACAAAAGGAGGAAGTCTCTGCACCTCTCTGCACACACCAAGAAACATTAAAAATACACAGTTTAGGAGCTGGTTTGAAAATGACACCTTTAAAATTGGAGTTTTAGTACAACCAGAATAGACTCTGCAGATTTATCCTGTCCTTGCCAATCTTTACAATCTTCCTTTGCAAAACAGAGGTGGCAGGCTCTCAAAGAGTTTAATTTTTAAAAAAATAATGACCCAAATAAAGCCAGTGGCTGTGATAGCAGCTCCTCAGTGAGCTCAAGGGGCAGAAAATATGAGAGCAGTGTCTTTCATAACAGTGCAGGGGCTGCTAAGGAAATTAGTGTAAGTTTCAGAGTCACTCCTCTGCATCTTCTCTCAGGATCCCAGTTCAAACACAAGCTCTCCCAGACTCTGGAGGTTTTCCTGCAATGGACACTGTCTCCAGAAGCTGCCCACAGATTTCCCAGGATACCACACTGGTGTTCCCCACAGTAAAGAAAATAATTTCTCATTTCTCTTCCATCCTCATTTCTCTTCCTTCCAATATTCTTCCATAATTCCAATGTTTTTCTCTGAAAAACAAAACCAGGTCATAAACCCAGTTGAGCTTTGGACAAAAAGTTTCCAAAAGCAGCAAATATAATGCAAGGAAAGTCATTTTGTAACAGAGAAAAATACAAGCACAGTTACACAAGTGTTCTTGTTCCAAGAACAATTGTAAGTGGGTTTTGTTTTGATTTGGAAAAAACTCCAATATCTCAGTGTAGTTGCAGCAGACCACACACTGGAAAAATTACATGGTTTTCTGGTGGCTGTATAATAAGAAAGGATTTTTCTGTCTGAGACAGAAAAGGCCTATTCAAGGTTGGAAAGGGAGTGTAGCTCAGAAGAATGAAGAATCAGGAAGCTGAGGAGATAGGTCAGAATTGTGTGAGGCTGATGTGGTCTCATTGTCTGAACAGCTGCCAGGGAATTAGGAAAGGCAGTTTCTCCTTTTTCATCAAAACACAGGGGCTAAAAGCAAAAATCCAATAAATAGCAGGTTTAGGTGTTTGCTGCTAGGGGTGGCTCCATCCCTGGTGTCCAGCTGGAGATAAGAGGTTTTGCAGCACAAAGTGACACAGATAGAAAATAAAGTGGGAGGAGAAGCACAATGGCTCTGTGCCAAAGGTTTTGTGATGTGCTCACTCAGAATCCTGCAGCAAGAGAAGCCATAAATATCTGCAGCATTTGTGGATGAAGATCCACTCCAGGCTGGAGACAAGTGAAGCACTCAGAGTCAGTCCCTGAATTCACACTCATGGAGTGAGCCCATGGCAGAAGCTGCTTTCCAGGTTATTTTACTGCATTTTACTTCACTGGCCAATTTTGGATGGACTCCAATGAGTAGATTTTTTAAAAAACATTCTTTTTACCAATAAAACACAATAAAAGATTTTATAGCCTTGATGTGTTTCTGGCATGGTTTAAAAACTGCTGCTAATAAAACTTTTCCAAGAGGAAAAAATGACCAAGCTGTCACAATGTAAATATGATTTTTTTTTTTTTAATTTGAGGTTTTATGCAGGAAACTGGGGAACAACATCACGGGAAAAGATTATGTTAAGAGAAGAAAACCTCTGCAAACACAGCTTAGAGTGAATCAGTGTCATGTTCCTGGCAGTCCACGTTAAATGCAGTTGGACAGAATTGTGTTTTCATGCACACCAAGGGCTGGCTCCCCCTGCCCACTGAGTCAGTGACAATTCACCAAGTGACTTCAGTGATGCCCTAAAGCAGCAGCCTGGCCTGTGAATGTGGCACCAGGCAGCCAGAGCAGAGCTCTGAGCTCAGCCCTGGCCTGACCCAAGCTCCCTGTGGGAGATCCATGCAGCTTCTCACATGGAGAGAGAGGTGAGCTGTCAGGCTGCTCCTCTGCCAGCTCTCTGAACAGTCCCAGCCTCTCCTGGCGTGCCAAAGCCTTTGTTCTTGAGGTGTTCTTAGGTGCAATTATGATTTAATGAGGAATGAGTAATGCCCACCCTTCATCACCACACCTCTGGCATCGTTCAGCGCTGTGGTGACTCTGGTTCACTGCCCTACCTGGTTCTGCAGGAGATAAAATGTGCCAAGTGCCAAAAGAAGTGATAAAAACGTGCCTTGAGCACCCACGTCCCCTGCAGCAGGAGCTGTGTAAACAGCACTGCCCTTGGTGTGCAGAAGCTGCTGGATTTTCAGGGATCATCACCTCTGTCCCTGAAAATGATCCCTCCTGAGGAGCAGGAGGGCAGGCAGTGGACAGAGAGACTGCAGGGCTGAGCAAGGAGCTCCTGGTGATATTCCTGCTCTCATTTCAGTGCACATTTTACTGTAGGATCTCTGAGATCTCTCTTCTGAGAGGCTCTGTGAGTACTGCAGTGTTGATATTTATTTTACCCTACCAGGCAACCCTCTCAGCTATGAAATTGGCCACGCGAGGGCACCAGCACTGCTCCGGAAAAACAAACAAAAAAAAAGGCTAAAAAAGACAAAACTGGGTAAGCAAAGGAATAAACAGGAGTTTGTTTACAAATTGTACAGCTGCAAAAGCCCAGGAGAGCAGGTTCCAGGCAGGAGCCACCCAGCCAGAGCATCCAGCAGCTCCGGGGTGCAGAGCAGGGAGGAGGAGATCCCCACCCTCCAAAGGAGCTGAGCTGCTCCTGCTGCCCCTGCCAGGCTCCCCTTGCCCAGAGATCCCTTTCCTCAGGTGGGTGAGGAAAAGCTCCCACACATTTGTTGTGCTCAGTGTCCAGAGCCTCCCTGTGCCCTGGCTCAGGCACAGGGCAGCAGTGACCCCCAGGCTCTGCCCCCTCTCCCTCAGCACAGAGAGGATTCCTCACCTCAGAGCCAGGTGAGCAGAGAGGTCTGAAATCACATTTTCAGCCCAGCAGTGGTTACCTGGTTTTGTGCCTATTCAATGGACATCGTGTGTGAGAGGGACTGCATGTAACTCCAGAAGTAAAAGAAATTAATTTTAGCTTGAGCTGAACATCCAGACTGAAGAGTTGTTTTATCCACAAAGACATCACCATAAGGAATTCCTCTAGAAATAAAAGAAAAAGTATGGGATTTTTCAAACCTGCATCTTAATTATCTGATTTTAAACAATACCATGTATAAACAAAGCCCTTGGCCTCCCCAAATCTGTCACTGAGTGCTCCCTGTCAAACACCATCCAGGACAGACATT
Organism: Passer domesticus; assembly: GCF_036417665.1. Taxonomy (NCBI): domain Eukaryota; kingdom Metazoa; phylum Chordata; class Aves; order Passeriformes; family Passeridae; genus Passer; species Passer domesticus. The sequence continues at coordinate 18,697,941 of NC_087487.1, read as the reverse complement.
TGCACCAAGAGAAAATCATTGAGTTCAGAATCCCAGAATGCTCTGAGCTGGAAGGGACATTAAAGATCACCTGATTCCACCTTCCACTGTCCCAGGCTGCTCCAAGCCCCAGCCAGCCTGGCCTGGAACACTGCCAGGGATCCAGGGGCAGCCCCAGCTTCTGCACCAGGGCCTCCCCACCCTCCCAGAGAAGAATTTCTTCCATATATCTCACCTAAATCTCCCCTTTCAATTTGAACCCCTCCTTGGACCATCACTGCAATTCCTGATGGAAAATATCTACAAACCCCCTGTTCAAGAGGCAGTCCTGTATGAATGTATAGATGAGTGCAAAGCTACTTTTGCTTACAAAGGAAAATCCTCATTGCTAACAGATTCCTGTGGTTAAGCTAAAGCTTGTCCTGCAGCATTGGCTGTGGATACAAAAGGATTGTTCTTTTTTGTTGTGACTGTAAGTGAACAAAATGCTGTTTGCAACTAGATGTTTCTCCCGAGGTTTTGTGATAGCCTGGATTAATTCCATGCAATTATTCTGGAAAAGTAAATTTATTCTGAGTGCGCTGGTAGGTTTGTGGCAGTTCAGAGGAATCTCCCAGATAGGACACGTCTGTTGTGAGAGCACCAGGTAAGGCAGGGATGGGGGAAATGGAAATAACTGCAGCTGCAAGCAGGGCAGAAGGGAGCCCAGCTGCCAGACAGCAAGGGGGTGAAAAGGATTTTACAGGACCATCCTTACAGTCTGAACTTATTAAACCTTTCTGCACTGTTTCTTCTACTGTCTTTGTAGAGATACATGCCAGAAAAACAGAGCAATGGAGAGTTCCAAAATGCACATATGAATTTGAAAAGTGTTTGATTGAATGTTCCAAACTGTGCGTAGATTGTTTTATTCAATACAGAGGGCTGTAAAATCCTGAAGTGTTTTATTGTGCTTGAGGTACTGAAATTATTTCTGATTCTACTACTACGATCAAGCCAAAAGTGAAAAATATATTGATTTTTTTTTTGCTATCCCTAACTCCAAATGAGCTCCTAGCAGCACGCAGTAAAACCACCCAGCCCTGCTGCCCTGGGGCAGTGCCCCAGCTGCAGAAACATGCACAGAGCCCTGGAACATTTCCTGCTCTCCTGGCTCCTTTTCCTGGGACTGTTGGTCAGTGCTAATGAGAAGATGAAGGGCAATGCTAAATTTAAATTTACTGACTAAACCAGAGAGCTATTGGCAATGTCTAAGTTGAAATCACATGTATTGCAACCTTTTATATTCAAAATAAAAGCAATTCTAGAGTATCTAGACTTGATTTGAAATGTTTATAGTCTGCTACAAGCTTTTTTTAACCCTGTAATCTAAATGTCCCATTTGGAATACTGAGGTGGAGACATTTTTAATTCAGGACTAAAGCCTTCAGTGCTGAAGTAGTTCCATTTTCCCAAGCCAGCTGTGCAGTTGCTGTGTTAATTAGCAGACATGGGATGATCATTAATAAACAGGAACAGGATGTCTCTGAGGTTGTACATTTATTAAATGTTCTGAAAAGGGGGTCAGTCCTTTGCCTTTTTTTGGCACATTCAGGGGTTCATTTTGGTCAGGAGCCAAGCTGCAAAGCAGCTCAGGTTCTCCAATACAAAACCTGATTATTTTAAGTATTTGTTCTGCTTTTCCTCACGGCCCAGCCCCATCTGTAGATTCACCAGCAGATGCTCAGGAATGTAAAACATCCTTTGGGGACTGTATCAATTTGGGGAAAACAGTGCTTTTCTAAAAAGCCCTTCTGAAACTTTATTTAACTCAGCTAAAATGTGTCTCTCTAATAATTTAACTCAATGTCACATCTTAAAATTGATGCTGGGATTGGATAAAAAGGACAATATCAAGATAAAAGCTGCAATTAATTAAAACTGCAGTGATTGCAAGTATTAGCTTTCCTTTTCAGCTTCCACAGGCATTGTTGCCATGACAGGTGGGAAGATGCTAGCAGCATAATTGTTTCTTTTTGTCATGGTTAGGGGGTTTTACTTACTGATATTTGTGGGACAGTTTGAAATTCAGAACAAAATAGGTACCAACAAAGAGACCTTTGGAATAAAGTAACGTTAAAGAAATAAATAAATAAATAAATAAAAATAACAATAATAATAATAATAATAATCTAATAATTATAATTTTGATTGAGGGAATCAATCTTCCCTCATTTTCCCCACCCTGCCAGAAGTTTAACTGCTCCTTCCACTCAGCCCAAACTTCCAGCCTGCAATTATAGCTCCCATCCAGCAGAACAAATCAGCTTTTCCCTTTTGACGTCCCAGCTGTGGAGCAGCAGCCCCTGACAGAGCTGTGGTGTTTTCCCGCAGGGAGCAGCTGGTGAGGATGAGGAGGGACACCCCGAGGTGCTGGACTGTGCTGGTGGCAGCGGTGGCGCTGAGCGTGGCCGAGGACTTCCCCTGGACCAAGAACAACCCGGGCTCCTTCTACTACGGCACCTTCCCAGCGGGTACTGCCCAGCCTGGCAGGTTCTAGATCTGCTCCTGGGCTTGCACGAGGAAGCGAGCCAGAGGTTCTCTGGGTCCTTCCAGGGACGTGGCAGGAACAGGACTGGAGGTGGCTGCAGGATGCAGAACACTGGGATCTGCTCCTGGGAATACAGGGATCCACATGGCCCTGCATTCCAGAGATCCACTTCGACAGCAAACCCAGAGGAAAGGCTCACAGATAACAAATCACATCCAAGTGTAACCAGGCATACCTGAGAACTCTTCTCCTTTTCCAGAAATTACCTACAATTAATGAAATAAACTAAAATACCCTTTGTGATGCAGCTAATTTAAGAAATTAGTGAAATAACTGTGCTGGGTTTGTTTCAAGCTGTTCAGTATTATCCAATCCACTCTTCAGTATGGATTTATTAATCTTATCTTTTCTTCAACACATATTTAAACATATTTCATCAAGCAAAAGCAAAACTAGAAATATACAGGCACTGACTGGTTTTCATGCTCAAGTTTTTAAGTAATTTATGATATGGTATTTTGTGTAACAATAGGGAAAAAATCCAGAATATTTCTGTATATTTTATATAACATCTAAACTTGTAGTTGCTAAAACTACCATTAAAACCAGCAGGGAGAAATGATGTAGAAACCTAATTTTTTACAGTAAGACATTTCTGCCATACTATCAATGCCCTACCTCATCACTGTAAAATACAGATTTTACAGGTTTAATATATTAAAGGATTCTATTTCTTTTTCAGTGCATCAGAACAGGACACCTTAATTTATTCCCCACTTTCAGAGCTATTTAGGCACACAATTTGAAATGTAGAAAACCTCAGCCTCTCCAGCAGTGCTCACTTTCACTCCCAGTTCCTTTCTCCTGTGAACATTCAGCACCAAGAGCAATCAGCAAGAAATGTTCCAGTAACTCCCCTGTTTGTGCCTTCAGGTTTCTTGTGGGGCGTGGGAAGTTCTGCCTACCAGACCGAGGGGGCCTGGGACAAGGATGGGAAGGGGCCGAGCATCTGGGATGCCTTCACTCACAGGAAAGGGAAGGTGCTCAGGAACGAGACGGGAGATTCCGCCTGTGACGGCTACTACAAGGTCAAGGTATTGCTCAAGGGGAATTCACTGCCCCTCTGCTAACGTCCTGGGCCACTCCTTGATCCTGGTGTCTCATTTTGAAGGAATACTTTAGCTGCTCTAAAGTTTTACTCAGCTTAGGAATCCAAGGGTTGATATTTTTAATCAGTTCAGTAAAATCTTCGTCCTTTATAATCTCATAAACCAAGAATCCCACAGTGTTTTCCAAATATATCTCAGCTTTTCAGGATTTTTGTGTCCAAAAAATATTCTAGATGTTGCAGGGAGTCCAAATGCTTAGTTAGAAATACAATAAACATATTTGAGCTCTAAATAAGATTAACTTTTTGTATGTGTGTGCATGTATGAGGTTTTCCAGGTATTTTTCAGAGGCTTTAAAACTCAGTCTGGATGTTGCCCACTTTTTGAAAGGATAACAAATAATCAATGCAGGTCTGTTCACAACATGTTTCCAAGGCTAATACCATCAAAACCAATTTTGAAATTACTGTGCTGGAGGAAAGACAGATACACAGCAAGAGGAATCCAAATGACTGTGAGGAGCCAGGGTTATGTAATTGGAATTGCAACTAATTTAATAGAAGTTATATTCCACTGAGGTTTCTCCACATAGATGAAGTCCAAGGGAGAACCAGAGGTCTCAGCAAGAACTAAGAGAAAAGAACTAATTATGCCTTACTCTCCTAAAAGGGGAAAATGCAGGAGAGGTTTCATTTGAGCTCTCAAACCAGCAGAAGTTTGAAAGAACAGTTTAAAAAGTATCTCAGTTTAAAAAGTATCTCAGAGAAGCTGGGGCTCTGAGCCTCACCGGGGTCTGGCACCAGAAGAGATTGACGCAGTGATCATTTGGATTTGGATTTAGAAATACTTTCTAAAACTTGCTTATGTTTGTCCACTTACCTGGTCCTCTTTATGTCAGAGCACTTTTTGCTTTGCATTGGCACAAATACCACCAATTTCTAATTTCACTGAACACTGAAGATGTACAATTTCTTAGCAAAAGAACATATATTCATATGGGATTAAGGAGGTTTTCTCATTCCAGTATAAGACAGTAAAGGAAAATCGAAGTCATTATGTTTTTGAGCCTGAGCTGAAATGTTTGAAGTCAAGATTTACAGGCCTCTATTATTTTCTAATACGAATTCTGACATAAATATAATAGTATTGCAAAACCTCAACTCATTTTTCTGTAGTGCAAACATTCAGTCTCCACAGTTGCACAAAACATTACAGGACTTCTCTGGCCTGTCAAAAAAGAGTGGTTAAATAGGAAGGCTTCAAGCAAAGTGAGCCATCACCTCAAAGATCAGAAAAAACCAGATTGGATCCTCTTTTGTGCAAATCTTCCATAGATTTTCTGCATTCAGAATTAGTTAAAACAGATGAGGAATTGAAGCTATTCTGCTTGGCCCCAGGATGTGTTAATTAGACTTTCTTCTCTCAGGATGACATCCAGTTACTGAAGGAGCTGAAGGTGAATCACTACCTCTTGTCCATCTCATGGCCAAGGATTATGCCCACAGGCATCAAAGGTTAGCACAATTTCACCACATTTCCCCAATATTACCTGTAAGGAATTTTACTCCTGAGTAACCCACAGTTGTTCAACATTCCTGTTACACAGATTCCCGTTTGCATTTTACCATTACAGAATTCCCAACACTGTAATGTAAAATTCCTTGGTTAATACTTTTAGATTTCTGTTCTTCCAGTTATTTGGGAACCAATGCAGGTAATTCCTTATCTGCTTTTCATCAGCTGAGCAACTGAATGAGAAGGGAATACAATTCTACAACGACACAATTAACAGTCTTCTGGAAAACAACATCACCCCTATTGTGAGCCTCTACCACTGGGATCTGCCACAGGTCAGACAATATTTCAATTAGTGAATTTAAATTAGTGAAACAACTCAAATAAAGCCTTCTGACAGAAATAATTTCCCAAGTTTAAGAACTAAGAGTACTTAAAAAATTAGAGAAGGCTGCATGATTTTAAGAACTTGTAAATATTTCCTATTCATTTGGATTTTATGTGCATTGAAGTTTTGAAAAATCTCTTTCTGAGCTAGAAACAGAATTAAATAGAAATAAAAGTGTTTTCAAGCAGCAGCTGACCTTCAAGTACAATTAATGAATCTTTAAATTCTTATTTTCAAAGGTTCTCCAAGAAAAGTATGGTGGCTGGCAGAACATTAGCATGATTAATTATTTTAATGATTATGCAAATCTGTGTTTTGAGAAGTTTGGCGACCGTGTGAAGCACTGGATTACATTCAGCAATCCCTGGGTAAGTCATCAATGCTTTCCTTCCAAACGTTCCCATTGCACTGTTCCCAAAATTCTGTGGGAGTGACACTAGAGGAGAAAGGTGAAAAGAATGAAGAGGGAAGGGGAAATATTTAAACATTTAATCTTTGTGGCCAGAAATCTCAGTGGGCAGATTTTGCACAAGGGCAGAGTTGTAAGAAATTAAATTCCTGGAAAATTTTGAAAACTCCTCAGCTGGAGAGACTGAAATTAGAAATCAGGAACTGAAAGGGCAGTTGTTATTTACCCTTCCCCATTCCTGAGCTCACCCCTCTAACCCTGCTCCCAGCACGCCACAGCGCGGTGCCAAGCAGGCAGGAGATGGGAGCCAAGGAAGGGCAGAGGGGTTGGAGGGCCAGCCCAGGCAGGGAGCACAGGGTGCAGAGGAGGGAGCACGTCCCCTGGCTCTGGAGCCCCGGGCAGGGGTGACTCTGACCTGTGTGTTTGCAGGCAGTGGCTGAGAAGGGCTATGAGACAGGAGAGCACGCGCCAGGACTGAAGCTCGGCGGCTGCGGCGCCTACAGGGCTGCTCACCACATCATCAAAGTAAAAAACCTCCTGCAATTGTGCCTCAATTTATGTATCCATTCAGGACTTTTATCAGATTTCACTCTTTAAACTGAAATGTAGTTTCACAGTCATGTAATTTCCAAGTAGGACACTGAAATTATCATCTGGGTTTAAACATCCAGTGCAGAATCCAAGGCAGTAGCAATGTTTGGTGCTTGATTTAACACTTGCAACAGTTTTAATTTCCTTATATTATAAAGGTCTCTTCTAGTTTGTTTCAAGCTGGTTGAAAAAGAAAACATCCAGGTTAGTCCAGAAACAAACATCCTGGCCTGTTGAAATGAACCTGAATGTTGCAAGTGACTTCAGGGAGTCTCTGGTAAAATTAACTTTCATCTGCCTGAATAAATTAGGGAAAGACATCCAAAGAGCAGAGCCATGGGACAGAACCCTGTCCTGAGGTCTGTCTGTCAGCTTCATGTGGATGTCCTGGAATGTAGGGAAGGAATCTTGCATGAAGGATTTTGTGATGTCTTACATGAAATCAAAATTTCTGTAATAAACACAAAAGAAATTCTGCGGTATTTTCAGGCAGACATCAGTGCTCACTAGCTTTCCATGCCATAAGAGATGAAAATGTGCACGATTTATTTAATTTTTCCATTATTTTTACAGACTCATGCCAAGGTCTGGCACTCCTACAACAGCACCTGGCGCAGGGAGCAGAGAGGTAATGAGGATTCATTCTGTGATTGTGCTGCTGCTTCTGTTAAGGGCTTCAAGAACTGCAGAACTGTCCCTTTGTTTTAAGGGATGGTTGGAATTTCCCTGACGAGCGGCTGGGGGGAACCTGTTGATCCACACAGCCAGACAGACAGAGATGCTGCTGAGAGGTACATCCAGTTCCACCTGGGATGGTTTGCAAACCCCATTTACAGAGGGGACTACCCAGAAGTCATGAAGAATTACGTAGGTAAGTCCCAGCAGCTGTGACATGAATATATCCACACTTCCAGCATGTTGCAGGGGAATAACTCCTGGCAATGTGTGCTCCAGTGAAGTGAGGGCACAGGGGAGACACAGCAAAGCAAAGGCCCCGGGCTGGACACAGCTCCTAAAGCACTTTGGGGACACACCAGGACACTTGAAATCACTGTTTCTCCATGCAGTGTACCCAACTTAATTCTCCAAACCAAAAGGGTGAAAGATGATCTCATCTTAAAAAACCAATTAAGCTCAGGTGTCCTTGACATTAACACTAAATTCAGGAAAACCATATTTGGCCCCAGCACAGGGTGCCCAGAGCAGCTGTGGCTGCCCCTGGTCCCTGAAGTGTCCCAGGCCAGGCTGGACAGGGCTTGGAGCACCCGGGATAAAGGAAGGTGTCCCTGCCATGGCAGGGGGTGAGGTGATGATTTTAAAAGTCCCTTCCAACCCAAACCATCCAGGATTTTATGATTCTATGATTTACTGCTGGTGAGATAAAGAAAACCAATTTCCATGCTCCTCAGAAGTTGTCTCCTATAATTATTTTGCTAGGTAGGAAGAGTGCCCAGCAGGGCCTGGGGACATCAAGATTACCAACATTTTCAGTGCAAGAGAAAACCTACATCAAAGGCACCTCGGATTTCCTGGGAATTGGTCATTTTACCACTCGTTATGTTCTGCAGAAGAGCTTTCCCTTCCTCCAAGTGTCCAGTTACCACACTGACCCTGACCTGGCTGAACTGGTGGACCCCGACTGGCCAGCCCCAGGCCCTAAGTGGCTCTACTCTGTGCCCTGGGGGTTCAGAAGGCTGCTCAACTTCATTAAGGTGAGTAGAGCAGATCTTTAATTACAAATAAGCAAACAAAATGCCTGGTTTAGATTGAGATTTTCAACAGTTCCAGCTGTTGTTGTCCTAGTATGAATTTTCTTTGTAAAAAAACCCTTAATTTCAGCTCAGAAAACCACAGAATTCAGTCATTTTAAAATAAATCCCATAGTTAACTTAAAATCCTACTACACATTTTTCTTCTTTAGGTAAGTAAATGTAGAAAATTGCTTTTAATGCACTTTGCTACTTCACATATTCTGTTAAAATGAAATGATTTTATGTGAAGCAATTTAAACATTTCTGTTTGCAGACCCAGTATGGGAACCCCTTGATTTATGTGACAGAGAATGGAGTGTCTGAAACCATGCAGTGCCCTCAGCTGTGTGATGAGTGGAGGATCCAGTACCTGAAGGGATACATCAATGAGATACTCAAAGGTCACTTAAAAACAGCTTTACAGGATTTGACTTTGGGAGTATTTTCACCTTCTGCTTATTTTTTACTTTGCCCTTTCCATCACAGAGAAATAACTATTCACAAGTCAAAATGGACAGTGAACCAGACTCAAATTTTCACCAAAATGTCAACCTAAGCAAACATATTAATACTAATAACTACAATAACCTACCTGAGATTTAATACTGCAGTAAATCATCAGTTTCCACTCTCGAAAGGAGAAACTACCATGCCCATAGAGATCTAGTTCCTCTAAGCTAAAGACAATGATTTCAAATAACCTCAATTAATTTGTATTTCCTTTTTCTGTCCTCCTCCCCATCTCTTCCTGCTATAAACCAAAACATTTACAGAACTGTATTTTAAGGACAAACCTCACCTTCATCAGTGATTTGTGTTCTGTTTCCAGCTCTAAATGATGGTGTGAATGTCAAAGGTTACACTGCCTGGTCACTGCTGGATAAATTTGAATGGAACAAAGGCTTCTCTGAAAGATTTGGGCTTTACCACATTGACTTCAAGAACAAGAACAAACCACGGTACCCAAAGGCATCTGTTGACTACTACAAAAAGATTATCAGTGCAAATGGATTCCCAAATCCAAGAGAGGTGATGTCAGCTGCTAAGTTTGATTTTTTTCCCCTTTTTCTTTGATTTATGTGCAAATATCACATTGAATTTCAGGAAACAGCTTGTATGAATATGGTACAGAAGTGACACTTTGATTCTGTAAAATGGGGATCTGTAATACAGAGATATTCAGATACTGAAAGTGGAAACAGCTTTAATTACTGTTTCTAAAGCACTCTAACTGGACTTACTGATGAAGTAAAAAAATCTCCATCAGAAGTTATTTAGCAGTGCTGTCAGATTTCTATGCAGAAAATTCCACATCTGTACTACCCTACTGGAAAATAACCTGGAATGTATTATATACTGTGAAAAAAATTAATAAACAGTTAACTTGGAGAAGTACTCTGAAATAAAAACCACAAAGAAGCTTTCAGAAACCCACGTGCTGGTAGAATTAAGTGGTTTCAGGTTAATTGTAGGGACAAGGAGGGAGCTGTGGGAGTGAGGAGGATGCTCAGTCTCACAGCAGTGTCACCCTTCCCAGGTGGAAAACTGGCACAGGAAGGCCATGGACACCTGCTCTGCCACACACCAGCACCTTGCTGCAGGTAAGGATGGCTCAGCTTTGTTCTGTAAAGTTCAGATATGAAATTGCTCTCTGAATGCTGCTAAAAGGTATTTTCTCCCCAAAAGCACTACAATGTTTTTATTTATTGTCTCCAACTAAAACCACTGTAGCTAAATGGATCAGCTGTGGATGTTACTGAAATACAGGAACTGGAAGAGGTACTACTTAAAATTGAGGTTGGAGATGACAGCATTCTCCTTAAAATAAAACTCCTGAATCCTTTTTCAAACACAAACCAAACCCAAACAAATCAAGACAACCACACAGACAGGAAAACTCTAAATGTTTGACTTTTACATAAAGTGGAACAAAAAAAAATAAATTAAAGGGCTATGGACAGCTCTAAGATTAAATTTGGGCTCTGATGCTCTTGGCAACAAAGAAACCCCAACAAACTGATCCAGAACACCTAAAAAACCTCCTGGTGTACTCAGGGCCTTTCAGAATTCCTGAAGTAGGAATTTCATTAAGGTCAAATAACTACTATAGATTTTTACAAGAGGATGAGCTAAACTCCACATGGTAGGAAACATCCCAGCAGTCAGCCTAAACTAATCCTGCTCAGCCTCCAAGTCATGTTCAGTGTGAATGAACTGGGTTTACTGAACTCTTCCAGGCTTCTTTGTGGAATAAATTTCTACATTTAATTTTTCAAAGAGATACAGAACAAACACAAAAAGGCCAAAAGCTTCCCAAGGATTTCTCTTTGACAATTTTCTTTCACTTTCAGGCGAGGGAAATAAATATCAGAGGACCAGTAAAATATTGCTAATGCACTGAAGCTAATTCACAGCAAGGACAATTTTGCAGCCCTTTGAGTACTGACATGTCTTCAGGAATTTAACTTAGAAAGAAAAAGAGAGGGAAAACTATCACAGCTTTGCTCCAGCTTTGGCAGACTTAGGAAATTCTGTTTGCTTTGTTTGCTGTTTATGCTAATGCCAACATTTTTATGTTCAAAAAGATCTTTATGTTAACTCTACGTTAGGTATTACTGCACTCCAGGGCATTAAATCTCTCACATATTCCTCATTTCTCAAATTTTAGATTCCCTGATTACTCACATGGAAATGGTGACAGAGATTGTTCTTCCTACAGTTTTCACACTCTGCATTCTCATCAGTATTGTCCTCCTCATACTGTACCTTCGAAACCACAGCTAAATTTGATGTTTGCACACATCTTCATTTGCCAAAAGGACTAAGCTGCAACTGGTTTATTTGAGTAGTTAAAATTTACCACAGATGCTTCTTTTTTACCCCTGTAATGAAATATTATTTACCAATCCACCTAGGGCTTTTTGTTTTTCTATTCAATTCCCAAAACATCTTCTGGTTTTTACCAAAATACATTCTCTTTCCACTGATTCCAAGTAGCACATTTTACAATCCTTATTATTTTGGAAACTATTATACATTTTGTTAATCAGAAAAATAGTTAAGAGTAAAGTGACTCAAATCTTGCCAGTACAAATTTCAAGTGATTAAAAGCTGCTTGCAAATTCTGATTTTAGTCTGTTCATCAACAGCATTTTGATTACCATGTAACTGCTATTTGAAGACACATGATTTTAAAATATAAAAGGACTTAAATATTCCAAGAGCACTGCTTAAATATGAATTTATTAATGTCTAAAAGCTAGGATAATATATACCTTGCTGTTTAGGTGTGGAGAAGAGTTGTTTGAAGTGAGTAATCCAAGGTGACAACTTCTGAATCAGATTTAAACCACATCCCTGCAGTTTAAACTTACCTTGTACAACTTCATAATATGTTATACATGAAAATGTGGATTTTCAGTAATCCAAGTACTTCCAAAATTAATATTCCACCTTAAATTCCCTTCTACTGCAGGTAGAAACAAGTACTATGAAAACTTGGTTCCACAATTCAGCTGGCTGTACTTGAAATACAACTTTGCTTGAAACCAGAAGTTATAGAAATTTACAATAATAATCTATAATTTATATTCTCAAAAAACATGAATAGTGGGAGATTTCCTTATTCTTACTTACCCATAGTTAAGTTTTTAATACAAAATGTTTCTGTCTCAGATTATTTAGTCAGTATGTACAAAATTATGGAATTGTTTAAATTAGCCCACCAAATGTTACCTCACTGATTAATCAACATAACACATGCAACTGCCAACATATTTAAATTATGATGTCCAGCCAATTATACTGATTTTGTTTTTCAAAAAAAATTATGCAAAACATACAAGACAACACTGTTAAAATAACTCACTTCACATTGAAGGAATAAAATAATTTGAAGAGGAGAGAGAAGTATTTTCAAGAATAATCCAAAATACAAATACAGGGACAAAGAAACCCAAACTGGCTGAAGATTCCAAGGGCCTGGATGAAGAGCTTGCCAAACCCTTCAGGATGATGAAGCATCACTTGATCCCAGGAGAACATAACAACATTGCTTGGTTTGTTGGTTAAGATAATTTACACTTTAAACAATGTCTGATTGAATTTTTAATGATCAAAAAATAAAATATGAAACCCCAAAGTGCACAACTTTGTTGAATGCCTGTAAATATATGAAAAATATCCACCATATTTACAAAATATTTATACTGTACAGTCATAATTACACTGCATTGTTAACAAATGAGTTGCCTACAGGTGAATTGTGGCTGTGAAGGTCCCACTTAAGTGTAATAAAGCAAATAAATCAGTGAAGATGAACTGTGTTCTGTTGGGACAGAAAACACTGAATTTTCCCCCTGTGTGTACCTTTCCAGTCCTGTTTGCTCAGTAACATCAACTTAAGTGAACTGCACCTGACTGCACTGAGTCATGGTGACAAAATACAGCCTTCCTTCAGTGCTTCCATTGACTGTGGAGTCAGACATGAAACCTGCAAGGACAAAGGGAGAAGTTGGGATCAGCCACTCTTGTTTGAAGGTAGAGATCAGTTCATGGAGCAGCCTCCAGAACTGTTTTCAAAGTGCAGCTTTACTGAAGCACTTCAAGACAAAAATCAGTAATGACAGAAATGATTTACCAAACCCTCACATCAAACCTCATCCCAAAAAGGCAAATCATTTCTGTACCAGTCTCTCTGCTTAATTCTTCCCCATCTGATGCTTTCCCACTTGTTCTGCATTTGCTTGCAGCAAGGCAGATCTTCTCCCCTTTGCACCTTCCCTGTCTTGAGACCAGCATTAACAACAGGGAAATTTCTCTTCAAAACTCTTCTCAGATTCATTGGCAAACATTTTAGAAATAAGGTGCAAGATGTTCTGGGTATCAATCATCTCCTATTTAGAAATATTCTGTCACTTTAAAAACGTAACTCAGACAAGGTGAGGAGGCAAAAAGTCACCACTTTCTGAGCATCCTTCATTTTGTAAGTACCACCTCACTCTTTTAGTAGAAGGCAAAATAGCATTTTAGCTTTTGCTAAAAAGTTAATATAAAGCTCAAACTCACAGAACTCAGGATAAAAATTGCATTTGTTTGAAGTTTGTGCTTTGATTATTTCATTTCTCCACCACCATTCCCCACCTGAATTGTTTGATGTCCCATGTTCAACAGGAGCATTGGTGCTGACTTGCCACGTTGTTTTAACCTCCTTCTGTCCACGCCCACTGCTTATCTCCACCTTCCAGACTTCAGGGTTATCACTGAGAGAACAATCAAAAACATCCAAATTGAGTCAGGTACCCAGTCACATCTGAATTTTATGCTGCAAATGCTGAAGTTTCTCTTACTCTTGATAGAATTTCTTCACAAGAGCTGGTCTGATGGGCAGCTGAAACACATGCTTCTCATTCAGAGGGTTTTCCTTGTAATATTTCATGCAAATCCTACAAGAGATATCAAGTTACTTTCTTTAAAGAAATGTTTGTACAACAGAGCAAAAAACTTGTGCAAAATTAACTATACTCTCATATTTTATTATTTCCTTTAGTTTTCAGTTTTAGTTTTTCAGTTTTAACCCCAAAACAAAATTTGGCAGGAAGATCCAGCTGCTCCTTCTGCAGTCTCACTATGACCAACATTAAAGTGTTTCTTTAAAACTGCCAAACAACCTCTATTTGTGATTGAAGAGCAAAAGTAGAAATTAAATAATTACTGTGTCAAAGGGAAGAGGTTCTCATGTTTGAACTGCAGTAAGCCTGTACAGCTGACCATTATTTCCAGCATATGGTGAAGCTTTTGAACACGGTGGACTTGTTCCTGGAGCTCCACTGATGTGGAAATGAAGTAATCCTGGAAGAGCAAAGACTCCTGCTCTTACCTGAGCACTCCATTGCTACAGACACACAACACACCCTCAGCAAATAAAATCATCCTGCTTCTTTGGAGAAGCCAAGATTTTGGAAGTGGTCCAGCAGACTCAGAACCAAGTCCCATCAAAGTGTGACAAAGGTTCACTGCCTTGACAGTGACCCAGATCATTTATAAGGGAATTATCTGGGAATGAGGAAATAAAACAATGACATTTCTGCATTTCTGACATTTCCAGCCTCATGATCTGCAGTTCAGTTTCTCAGCTTATATGATTTGCATCCCACCATCAGCTAAGCTTTATAAAATAAAAATAAAGCATCTCACCAAGTAGGTTACTGTTGCAAGCTCCTGGCCTGTAAAAGGAACAGCAAGAAAAAAAAAATAAATTTAATACATGGTATCAGATGAAATATAAGCAACATCAGGTGATCAAACAGGAAATTCTACTAAAGGACAAAGTCAGCAGGAGTGTGATGTTATTTATTGACATGATCATTCATTCCAAACAAGAAAACCCCTCTGAAGTGGTATGGTCAAGGCATCATTTTATTTATCACCAGGGCTGCACAAAGAAGAAACCCACCATGTACTGGGACACGACCACCCTCCTCAGGACACACAAGTTTACAAAAGTAGTGAAAATAAAAAAGCAAATAAACAAAGAATGGGAATATGATGACAGATGCAAAAAGAAAAAAAATCAAGGGCTAACAACAATGGTAAAACACAAAGCTCTTTTGAAACAAATAAGTTTTTAAAATTTTGAAATTTAAAAGCTGAAAAGTCCCATTATTAAGGAAGCTGGAAACTGGACTTCAGTAGATGGGAAGCAAGAGATAGAGGTTACCCAAAAAGTTCATTATTTTCTGCATGGAACACCTTTCCTCTTGAATTCCTAATGCTGTTAGCCAGTGTGAGGCTCACCTATGAAAAAATGGACATAATCCTTCTTCATCTTCTCCAAGCCAACCTCCAGGAGCATCTGAATGGGAGTGATGTCACTGAGGGAAACCTCCTCCATCTTTCCATGGTAGGACTGTTGGATCAACTGACTCAGGAAACTGCTACTCCCCTGATGAATCTAAAAATAAACAAGTTTTTTGTGATGTGCATGAAACACCATCACCATCAACAGTGTTCAGAAGTTCAACACCAGGGAAACACACAATTTAAAAACAACACAAATGAGGGGCAGTGAAGGGACAAGAACTGTATTTTACTCTAAACTATCCCAAATTTTAACATTTTGTGAAACACAAATACATACCCAAGGCTGTATCTCACCACGTTCCAGGGATTTTATGACCAGTGTGAAACAGTCTATTAGCTCCTGATAAGAACTGACACCTGGAAAGAAAACCACAATACTTTAATTATCAATCCAAGCTCTTTCTCTGGCTGCTAAGTCAAAAACAACAGGTCAACACACCCTTGCATGAACAAAACCCCTCAGTTAAAGAATGAGAGCTGAAATTACAGACTGCACACTTTTTGGCACTTTTGTCACAAGGTGACTAAAAAAGATTATTCTAAAAACACTATGATCAACAGAGACCTGTGAATTCTACATACACTGAAAATTGTCCTTCAGAGCTAGAGAAAAAGGAATTTTGAAGTTTTCAATTTCAGAGCAGATGGGTTTTAGCTTTAGAGCAACTATCAATGGTTTAGTGCCTTTTGGAGTCAAACAAAATGAAATTATCTCCTGCTAGGTGCTGTTCTGCCACTGGAAGGTTGTAAGAAAATACATCACCCTACATCCCTAAAATGGGATCTTTCAAAAAATGGTATTGCTCTTTTCTGAAGAGCTGATGAGTCCTTAAAACTCAGAAATGTACAGGAATTTCCCTGAAAAAGCAACACTGTCTAGCAGATAGAGAAATAAATGAAAGGAAAGCAGATAGGTCACAATACACTTACTTTTCATTTTGCACCATAATTGCTCAGTAAAATCCAGGTCTCCTCGCTCCCCAAAGATTGATTTTATGCAACTGTCCACAGCAGCTGTGTCACATTTGATTTTCTGGAAGAATTTATGGGTCTTCAATGAAAATTGGTGCCTTAGAGTCAAAAACTTTCCACATCTGAATTTCTCCAGAGATCAAAACTGGCTGCATCACTGATTTCCCCCCTTTTCCAGGGAAACTACCACACAGGAATTTGGCAGTATATTTTATTTAACAGTGAGTCTGATTCTTTACAGAATAATCACACTGGATAACTGCTAGCCTTGGACCAGGAAACAAAGCCACTGTCAGAGAGACTTCAGATCTCAGCCAGGTACTGTCTGTGTACCCAGCAGTGCCTGGGAGGCCAAAATCCAGACACAAGTTCTCAGAGCAGAGAACTACTTCCCTGTAATCCTGCTCCAGAACAGTTTTGCTGACACAGAAATCAATATATTCTTAGATTATCAACAAATTGCTGCTCCTCTGTTAATAAAAATAGACCTAAATCTTTCCTTGTAGGCTGAGAGGGAAAAAAAAATCTTAATATAACCAAACACATTTTTTTGTAATTTGAATTTGCCCTTTGCTTCACAATACCATAAACCTCTAGATAAGTAAGACACATATTCAACTGACACTATTAAATTGACATCAAATAACTACATTAAGCAAGAAAAGCAAATCAATGATAGAATGTAATGGCAGAAAGGTCAGAATTCCTGGAAAAAATTCAGACCTTTTCCCATTATTTTTACACAGCAGAGACAGAAAGCAAGACATCCATATTCCTTTACATCACTATTTACACATATAAACAATAGACAAGATTTAGTCAAAATCTGAAGTAACTGCAGTTAAAATGGAAGCAAAATGACAAAGCAGCTGTTAGGAAATTGCACACACCTCTGTTTCATTCTTGTCTTCAATTGTATAATCTCCATCCAGCTTCTTCTTTAAATCTAGTAGAGTTAAAAAAATAAGTTCCACCACTATGAAAAGTGTCTTCAAATCAATCATTAATCCCCAGGTACATTATAACTAACAAATACACCGAATAATATAATTGAGTTATTTAAAAATGGTTTTATGGGGTAAGGATATAGTCTGAAAAGACTTTAAAAAAATGTTTATTATTCTTATTATTACTTTGATCTATGATATTACGGCAAAGAAAAATGACAAATATGTATTAACCTATTCAATTACTCTGTGCAGTGGTTACACACAGAAATGGGCATTTCCAGTTCTAACTCTTTAAAAGCTGTATGTGGAATTCCCTTTTAACCCTGTGAAGTGCCACACCCCTCCCTCCCCATGGAACAAGCAGCAATTACCAGTCAGAAACTCCTGGACCAGTTTAAGAGCTGATTCAGACTCTGATGGCTCAGGCCACTCAGTCACACCCGTCTTCAGACACTCAGCCAAAGCCTAAAAGCAGCAAAATCCCAACAGAAATCAGCTCTTCCTGGGAGTCCTGCATGGGTCATCTTTCACAGACAACTTCACCAAGAATCACAAATCTCTGCACAGCTAACCAGGAGTTCCAAATTTTCAGAATTTCCTGGATGACTTGTCCTCTTTGTATTCAAGATTTCTAAAATTGAACTCAAAGTTTCAGCTGAAATAAATGCTTTAAGTTCTCTTTGAAACTTCTGATGAAGTTTTCAATAAAGCAAATGATTAGCACATAAAATCCCCATCCCATGCAGATGTGAGATTGGAATTTGTCCCCTGCACTCACCAAGAGGAACTGCAGCTCTCGGTACAGCGGGAACACAGGACTTCTGGGGTTCCCCAACTCCAGGGCAATATTCTGAAAGTTCCACAAGTTCATCTCAGTTTCACACTTTAGAAATCAAGTGTCTTAAAATTTTCATCAGTGAGAAGCATATCAGCACAACTTACAATTCAGCAGACACTGCTTTTATCTTCTATCCTTTACACTACTCATGATGTGAATTGTGCCAAGAGTTTGGGTTCCTTTGTTTTTTCCTTTGTTTTTTCCATCCTGACTTACCAGGGTGGCAGCAGAGATCACAGGGGGAGTCTCCAGAATCTTTTCCACTCCATTCCATGTGATATCCACACAGATGTTGCTTCCAGATTCTGCAATGGTGTCCTCCATTGCAGCAGCTGCAATCAGCTCATACCGAGCAAATCCTTTCGTTGTCACCTAAAATGAACAGAGTTCAAAAATAAAAACAACAAAACTACCACAGGCAAAGTAATTTTAAAAGTATTTCACATACATGCAGGAAAGGGTTAATACCAGACAAATGCATTTTAAACATGACTGAAATCAGTCAATTCCTGAAATGGAATTATACTAAAGTGGTTTTCACAGAGGATCTAAAAAAGCTCCCCCAAACCAGCATGATAAATCCCAAAACAGAGTTTTTAAACTTCAGTTGAAGCCATGACAGAGCATAAAAACCTACACTAGATGAATGATGTCTTATTTTATGCTCCATTTTCAGCTCTTCCAGGTTTGGAAAACAGGTTTTATCAGCTGTAGGACCTAGGAAAGGAAAAAAGTGAGAAACAAAAAAACCTATTTAACACCATTCAAATCTGGCACTTCAAATTCATTCCCAAATTCTCCATTTGGTGAAGCATGGCTCGTGCTGTCCTTTAGAAAGCTGGAATTCTGCTTGCATTTCTCTACTGGTGATAAGAGCTGATATGAACATGTACCAGTGTTTAGAATAGTCAGAGGTTGTGTAAGATGCTGAATGGCAGCAGTTTAAAAGTTTAAAAATGAGTTGAGGCAGGCCAGCACAGCTATAGGTGCATCAAGTAGATTAAAAAGCCATTTTCCCCCCACAGCACTGGTTAAAAAGATGTTTTCTCTTATTTTAATCCCTCCTTGCTCATTAAAACCAGGAATACAGAGCATCTCCAAGCCAGTATCACACAAAGAACAAAGACAGCTTTCTGACATCACCACATTTTTTAGCCTTCCCCATTTTATTTCCTGTGCACCATGACCTTACCATCACACGAAACCATGTAAATGTTGAGCCCTGTGACTCTGTGATCAGCCCCGAGAGGCTCAGCTCCAACCCAGCAGGTGTGCTGGGGGTCACAACCATCACACCTGGCCCAGAGGGGAGGAAGCACAGCCAGCTCACACAGCCCCAGGGAGGGCACGCTGGGGTTTTGCACCATCGTGTACAAGGAAATCAGCTGCCTGAAAACAGGAACAGGGAGAAGGTAAGGTGCCAGCAAATAACACAATATATTAATATAAAGACTCTAAAATTATAACTGAATATTACACTTTAAGCTACTTAAAAGAATACATTAGTTAGGTAAACCACATTTTGGTACCATGCATTGGTATTTTAATGACACCAAAGATGTAAATCAGCTTTTTTTTAACAGGAGTTTTACAAAAAAAAAAAAGCACTGAAGTCTTAGTGAGCTTTTTTTGCTCACCTACACCCAGTGAATCCCATTAACCCAACAGCCCAGCTCACAAAAGCTTTTTCCAATACCGGCAGGATGGAAAACAGTCACAACTCCTCATAAACTAATGAGTAATTTTATTTTAGGAGATTGAAAATGCTGATTCTGAATATTAGAAAAAGACACAAAATTACAAAAGAAAACTCCCTCAAGAAGGGAGGGAAAGCTTTCAAACTTACTTTGCTCTTCCAACAGAAAGAGCCAGGGCTCCAGGACTCTCCTTTGGCAAAACCTCAGAGGCATAAACAGCATCATCTGTCCTTGATTCCTCCATGGACTCGCTTTCTTCGTTGTGTATCTTGAAGAGAAATGTGCATGTAAGGCGTGTGAAAAAAATCTGATGGGAATTCAAAGCTCTGGATTGCATTTAACATCTACATGCACACTTACAGCTTTCTGCAGAATATACATTGCACTGCTTCCATGCCAGAATTTTTCAACAGGACTTTTGCAACCGCCATCGACCAATGAGATCTCTACATCAGTCTGAAAAAAAAAAAAAAATCAAAACTCTTTGATACACTGTATTTCAGCATTTTTTTATACCAAAAATTGCAAAATTAAATAATCCCAGAGTTTTTCTTGCAGCCTTCCTGCAGCACCTGGAGGGAGCCTACAGGAAAGATGGAGAGAGGATCCATTTAAGAGGATGCAGGGACAGGACAAGGTGGAACAGCTTCACACTGACAGAGTAGGTGTAGATTAGAAATTTGGAATAAATCCTTCCTGGGAGGGTGGCAGGCCCTGGCACAGGTGCCCAGAGCAGCTGGGGCTGCCCCTGGATCCCTGGAATGTCCAAGGCCAGGCTGGACAGGGTTTGGAGCAGCTGGGATAGGGGAAAGTGTCCCTGCCATGGCCGAAGGTGAAATGGGACGATTTTCAAGTTCTCTTCCAACCCAAACTACTCTATGATTTTACCTCATAGACATAGGGATGTTCGGGGATATTGTCCTTTCCTTCTTCAAGTATCCTGAAAGAAAAGAGAATGTTGAGATACACGACCTTTCCCCTCAGCATTACTCGTTAAACAGCAGCATTACCCACGTACATTAAACACTCCAAGGCTACAACCTGAGCCTCAGCAGCCTCCCCACAAGCGGGGCCAGACCTCCCTCAGCAGAGCAGCGGAGATCCCCAGGCAGTGACCCCGAATCCGCACCGCTGCAAGAGCCCGGACGGCCCCGGGAACGGCCCCGGGAACGGCCCCGGGAACGGCCCCGGGAACGGCCCCGGGAACGGCCCCGGGAACGGCCCCGGGAACGGCCCCGACTCTCACCGCAGCAGGAGCCCGAACAGCCCCGGGAACAGTCTCGATCCCCACCGGAGCAGAAGCCCGGACAGCCCCGGGAACGGCCCCGGGAACGGCCCCGACTCTCACCGCAGCAGGAGCCCGAACAGCCCCGGGAACAGTCTCGATCCCCACCGGAGCAGAAGCCCGGACAGCCCCGGGAACGGCCCCGGGAACGGCCCCGACTCTCACCGCAGCAGGAGCCCGAACAGCCCCGGGAACAGTCTCGATCCCCACCGGAGCAGAAGCCCGAACAGCCCCGGGAACGGCCCCGGGAACGGCCCCGGGAACGGCCCCGGGAACGGCCCCGGGAACGGCCCCGGGAACGGCCCCGACCCTCACCGCAGCAGGAGCCCGCCCAGGCCGCCGCCCGCCCGGCGCCGCCGCTCCGCCGCCATCGCCGCAATCGAAGCTCCCGCCCGCCGGCGCTACGCGACGTCTGTGAGGGGAGAGTGACGCGGAACGCTGGATCCCTCCGCCGGAACAGAATCCCCTGCTTTGGCGGGGAACTGAGCGGGACAAAGGTGCCCGGAGAGTTCGGGATATACGCATTAGAGCCGAAGAGACTTGGATAGGGACTGGGACCCGGGCTGGAGCTCGGTCCGGAACTTGGACCGGGTGTCGGGGGTTGACCGGCCGGCGCGGCAGAAGCGGCTGTCAGAAGGCGGAGGGACATAGACGTAGTGACGGCAGCGTGACGAGTCCTTCCTTTTCCGGTCGGGGCGCGGCGCAGGCGGGCGGCCGCACGAGCAGCTCCGCCGCCATGGTGAGGGGAGCGCCGGGCCCGGCCCGGGGGAGCAGGGCCGGGGGGGAGCGGGCTGGGCAGCGGGGCCGGCCCGGGGGAGCCGGGCCCAGCGGGCAGGGCCGAGCCACGGGCAGCTCGGGGCCCGCGCTGGCGGCGTGGGGCGCGCCGCCGCCATTTTGGGCCCGTCAGTGCTCGGCGGCCGCGTGGAGCCCGGGAGCGACCGAGCGGGGCTGGGCCGGGCAGGCCGCGGGCGGCAGCTCGGCGTGGCCGGCCCAAAGTTCTCCTTTCCATGGGCACGGAAAGCGATGGGATGCGTCCCCATCGCCATCTAGCAGCGCTTTGTAGTTTCCTGATTTGTCTAAACGCTCCACGGGAGCGTTTGCGCCCATCGGGAGTGGGAAGAACGGCTTGTATATATCTGTCTTTTTAACCTATTTTTCTTGCAAAACAGGTTTTAAGAGGCCTCGGTCTAGAATCAGGTTACAAATGAACAACTTTTTTTGCCAGTACAGCTCAGCTTGTGCTCTGATGCCTTCACCCTGGTCAAGTTTGTTGTTGGGGTCTCTGGGTTAACATCAGGGGCCAGAGCCTTGCTGATGACCAGTGTCACATGCAGAGATGGCCCTTCCATTGCTATTATGTGGTTAGTTTGGAGCTCTGGAGTATTTTAATGCCTCTAAAATAAACTGCACATGGGAAGGGGAAGCAAAATGCTTTGCCTGTACTGTTCCTACCAGATTAATTAACAACCGATACAATATAACACTAAACCATTGCTTTTAAAGGGTGCTGTTCATCCTCTGGCTATTTTTGGGCATCCTGTCACCCCTTTGACAGGCAGCTGCTGCTGAGAGCAGCTTGATTTTCCACTGCACAAATTTTAAAGCACCAGAGGTTGTTCAGAGGGGCCAGGCTTCCTCTGACACTGGTGAGCTGGTTACGTTTTGTAATTCAAGTTATAAATGTTTGGTTAACACAGGTGGGTTTTTTTAGTAGTAGATGGAAATTAAAGGGGTTCATTGCAGAGCCCAGAGGCTGAGCTGTGTAAATGCCGTGGAAGTTCAGGTGCAGCTCTGAGGTGAGCAGTGCAGCACACCTGCAGTACAGTATTGCTGTGATGACGTAATTTGCGTCTTATCCAGTGCCCAGCGACAGTTGCCTGCTGTCACCGTGCTGGCACTGCCGAGCTGACGACCCCTCGACTCTGAGCAATATCTGAGGAGTTCAAACACTGGAATACTCAGAATTCCACGTGGCTTGCACTGACGGGGTTTGTGCCTCGCAGGCTTGCGCTCGGCCGCTGATCTCCGTGTACTCCGAGAAGGGCGAGGCGTCGGGCAAGAACGTGACGCTGCCCGCCGTGTTCAAGGCGCCCATCCGGCCCGACGTGGTGAACTTCGTGCACACCAACCTGCGCAAGAACAACCGGCAGCCCTACGCCGTCAGCGAGCTCGCAGGTACTGGCTGCTGCCCGGGGAGAGGGGCTCGTGGTGGTGTGTGCACTGTGAGGGGAGAGGGGCTCGTGGTGGTGTGTGAGGGGAGAGGGGCTCGTGGTGGTGTGTGAGGGGAGAGGGGCTCGTGGTGGTGTGTGCCCTGTGAGGGGAGAGGGGCTCGTGGTGGTGTCTGCCCTCTGAGGGGAGAGGGCTTTGTGGTGGTGTGCCCCCTGTGAGGGGAGAGGGGCTCGTGGTGGTGTGTGCCCTGTGAGGGGAGAGGGGCTCGTGGTGGTGTCTGCCCTCTGAGGGGAGAGGGCTTTGTGGTGGTGTGCCCCCTGTGAGGGGAGAGGGGCTCGTGGTGGTGTGTGCCCTGTGAGGGGAGAGGGGCTCGTGGTGGTGTGAGCCCTGCTGGGGTCTGAGCCCTTCCTGTGAGGGGATGAGCTCGCTTCGCAGAGCAGGGAGACAAAATTCCATCTCTAGCTGGAGAACAAAGACAGATAATCCAAATCTCAGGCCAAGAACATAAACAACATGGGATGAAGAGAGGAAAACAAGAAGGATGGGACTTCATAACCTAAAGCTGTAATTGGGCAATTAACTCCAAATGCAGATGAACCAACACTTAGGAAAGTGAGAGACCCCGTGACCAGGCATCCATTTTTGTGACCATTTTCCGTTCATCTTGGGTGCAGCCCTGGCTGGGTTCTTGAGCTGCCCAAGGTGGATCCATTGATGGGATCCTTTTAATAAATCCTTTTAATAAATCCCTACTTTAACTTTGTCTAGGTCAGCCTTCACAAGGCATCAGGGCTGTACTGCAGGGGGGTTCAAATGGAAATAAAGTTGGAGTTGGGATAAGAGAACTGCTTCTCTGCGGGGTTTTGTGTAGAAGACAAGGCCAGTTGTTAACAGCATGGTTTTAACTGGTTTGAAATGCAGCAGTTTTATTATTCCGAGGGGCATCAGGGTGTTGTTTTGGGGTACTCTGTGGTCTTGCTTGAAGTGGGTGTTGCTGGAAGTACCACAGTCCTCAGTAGAATCATTCTTTGCAGGAAAAACATAAAACAGCTGAAAGTGTTCCAGGTGAAATCCCTGCTCCACATTGACCTCGTGAGACTCGCTTGAGGCATTTGCCAAGAAAAACTTCAAAGGGACATTTGTTAGATTTGCTTCTGTTGTTTGTGCAGATAACTTCTGCTTCCCAAGAAGTCTGTGCGAGGACATGCCTTTTTAACCTTATTTCGAAGTTTCACATAAACCTGCCTTTTTAACATTATTTCTAAGTTTCACACAAGCATCCTAACTTGCTAGGTATAGCAGTGCCAAGTCAGACCTCCAGATTGAGGATCAAGCTTAAACTAAGTGTTGTAAAGATCTTAGATCAGAATCAGGTACACTAATAGACTAGGATTAAGTTTTCTTGATTAAGATTTGTTATGCTGAAATGATGAGATTCCACTTCATTGGTCCGTGTTTCTGAAACACATGATTGTGTGGAAGTTCTGATCAGTGCCCTGGGTTCACCATCCGTCTGGATGCAGGGCATGGCAGTGATGTCACCTGGATGACCCTCACGATGTCTCTCTCTGTTGCAGGTCACCAGACCAGTGCTGAATCATGGGGTACTGGCAGAGCTGTTGCTCGAATCCCGCGCGTCCGGGGTGGTGGCACTCACCGCTCTGGCCAGGGTGCCTTTGGCAACGTATCCTTCCATGGCTGTGCTGCTTTGGGGGCACTGAACTCAGCCAGCAGAAACGTTTTTAATTATCTAAATATGAGATGGAATCTTTTTCTTGAGGTAATGGCTGCAGCTCAGACTTGCTTTGATGAGATTCCCACTCTGGAACCACATCACCCGTTCTGTCTTGCCATGATGTCGTAATTTGCGCCTTACCCTGTGCCCAGGGACAGTTGCCTGCTGTCAGAATCCTGGCACAGGTGGTTGACGACCCATTAAAGCTGAGCAAGCAATAAAAAGTCATTTTGGGATAAGAAAACTCCAAAAAGTTGTTCTTAACTGCAGCTCCCAGATGTGTCGCGGCGGCCGCATGTTCGCCCCGACCAAGACCTGGCGGCGCTGGCACCGCAGGGTGAACATCATGCAGAAGCGTTATGCCATCTGCTCTGCCCTGGCTGCCTCTGCCCTGCCAGCTCTGGTCATGTCTAAAGGTGAGAATTCTGCCTCTGGAATTGCTTGTCTGAGCCAGAATTGGGTACTTTGTGGTGGCTTCAATGGAGTCTTGCAGAGCAGTTTGATGTGTGAGACCTCTAAGACACCCCTGGAACTTCACTGTTCTGCTTACTGTGCCTGACTTCATTTCATTAATTTCTGTAATGAATTTATTTCTATCATGTATCATTTATGAATATACAAAGCAATAACCTTGAGGAATGGTCCAGCCAGGGTCAGTGAGCAACACTGACTGTCTTTTGAAATCCTGTCTAGGCCACCGCATTGAGGAGATTCCAGAACTTCCTCTGGTTGTTGAGGACAAGGTTGAGGGCTACAAGAAAACCAAGGAAGCTGTTCTCCTCCTGAAGAAGCTTAAAGCTTGGAATGACATCAAAAAGGTGAGCTGGGAAGGTGTGATCTCCAGGGCAGAACACAAGTGCAGTTATTAGAGTAGGAATTGCAAATAGTTCTGTATTTTGACTGGAGAATGATGAACATCTCACCGGTCCGTGTTGCAGATGTGCAGTGATGATGGTGAAGTTCTGACTGGAGCAGTGCATTGGGCTCTTGGGATATTCAGTTTCTGGGCTTTTGGGATATTAATTTTCTGCTTTTCCCAGGTTTATGCCTCCCAGCGCATGCGGGCCGGGAAGGGCAAGATGAGGAACCGGCGCCGCATCCAGCGCAGGGGACCCTGCATCATCTACAACGAGGACAACGGCATCATCAGAGCTTTCCGGAACATCCCAGGTGATGAACCTGCCACGCTCTGTTGGGACACTGCCTGGAATGATGAGATTCCACTTCATTGGTCCGTGTTTCTGAAACACATGATTGAGTGGAAGTTCTGACTCGCTGCAGTGGTTGATATGCTCTTTGTAAGAGCCTGTCAGGGTGGTGTTTAGGGTGTTTGTGACAAATGTTGCAGCTGTTCCCAATCCTGAACTGTGTTAAAAATGAGGCTGGTTAGTTTGCCACTGGAAAAAGGCTGATTAATTTAAAATTCATTAGATGTTCATACAGAGGTGTGTGTAGCTATGTGATATCAAAGCCCAGTCTCTTTCTGCATCTTGTCTACTGCTGAGCCTCACATTCCTCGATTTTAGTTACAAACTGAAGGGGTTGCTCTGCCTGCTCTCCTGCAGGAATCACTCTGCTGAACGTGAACAAGCTGAACCTGCTGCGCCTCGCTCCCGGGGGCCACGTGGGGCGATTCTGCATCTGGACCGAGAGCGCCTTCCGCAAGCTGGACGATCTGTACGGCACCTGGCGCAAGGCTGCCACGCTCAAGAGCGACTACAAGTGAGTGCAGCCTTCCCTCTTCATCGGGAAAAGGGATTCTGGGACTTGCTGCTGAGTGCCTGCTTGTGGTGAATTAGCCGTGGTTTTATCACCCGCTCACGCTCTGAACCTTGGTTTCGCAGCCTGCCAATGCACAAGATGACCAATACGGATATTGGAAGAATCATGAGAAGCCAGGAAATCCAGAAGGCCCTGCGTGCTCCAAAGTGAGTGTTTTAATGAACAAAGGCTGTGCAGGGAGGTTTGAAGTTGCTTTCAGGCTGGGATTTCTTAATTTCTGGGTATAAACACAAGGAATTGCAGTTGTCCAGGTTTCAGGGAGAATTCAGAAGTGGCATTGTGAAATACACTGATGATACAACATGGCTGTGCTTTTCAGGAAGAAGATTCAGCGCAGGGTCCTGAAGAAGAACCCGCTGAAGAACCTGAGAATCATGATCAAGTTGAACCCGTACGCCAAAACCATGCGGCGCAACACCATCCTGCGGCACGCGCAGAACGTGAGTGTGGCTCTGGGGCTGGGGCTGGGGCTCGGCTGCTGCCCTCACTGACATCTCTCTCTCTGTTCCAGCACAAACTCAAGGAGGAGAAGAAAGCCAAGGCCCAGGAGAAGCTGGCAGCCAAGGCCCCGGCTGCACCCAAGGCGGAGCCCGCTGCCAAGAAGGCCAAGACAGCCAAGACCGCCAAGCCCGCGGCGAAGGCCAAGGCCGAGGCGTAGCCGCGGCCGTGCTGCCCCGCGGGGGCTGTGCCCGCGGTCTGTCCCTAATAAAGGCTGTTGGAACAGAGAACGCGTGTGGGGTGTGCGTGTCCGAGCAGCCGCTCCAGCTGCGGCTTCCGGGGCGGGCGGGAATGGCGGAGCCCGCGGGGCTGCGCTGCCCGGCGGGGCCGCGCGGCGGCGCTGGCGCTGCGGCGGCGTGACGTCACGGGGCGGGGCGGGGCGGCGCGGCCGGGACGATGCTGAGCCGGCTGCAGGAGCTGCGGCGGGAGGAGGAGACGCTGCTGCGGGTCAAGGCCGCGCTGCACGACCAGCTCCGCCGGCTGCGGGTGCGGGGCACGCCCGGGGACGGGGGGCGGCCGCGGGGGCGGCAGAGGGAGCGGCGGGGCCGGGCCTGCCCCTCAGCGCTGCGCGGCCGCGGGCCGGGCCCTGCGCCGATCGGTGCTGGAGAGGGAGCAGGGTGGTCTGGGAAAGGGGGAAATGTAACTGTGCAGGGTACATCGCAAAGAGGTAAATGTAACCGTGTGCAGGGTACATCTCAAAGCGGTAAATGTAATTCTGAGTGTGTAGGGCACAGCTGTAATAACTACCTGTAGTCGTGAGTGTATACGTACATTAAGAGGTAAATATAAGTGCGAGTGTATGTAGGATATGTCTCTAATTGGTGAATGTGAGTGTAGTGCATGTGGGATGCATTAGGTGGTAAATGTGAGTGTACAAAGGATGCCTCTCTAAGAGGTAAATGTGAGTGTGTGTAGGATACATTAATAGATAAATGTGAGTATGTAGGCTATATCTCTAAGAGGTAAATGTGAATGTATGCAGGGTACATTAAGAGATAAATGTGTGAGCAGGATACATTTCTAAGAGGTAAATGTGAGTGTATGTGTGATACATTAATAGATAAATGTGAGTATGTAGGCTATATCTCTTAAGAGGTAAATGTGAATGTATGCAGGGTACATTAAGAGATAAATGTGAGTGTGAGCAGGATACATCTCTATGAGGTAAATGTGAGTGTATGTGTGATACATTAATAGATAAATGTGAGTATGTAGGCTCTAAGAGGTAAATGTGAATGTATGCAGGGTACATTAAGAGCTAAATGTCAGTGAGCAGGATACATTTCTAAGAGGTAAATGTGAATGTATGTAGGGTACATTAATAGATAAATGTGAGTGTGAGCAGGATACATCCCTAAGAGGTAAATGTGAATGTATGCAGGGTACATTAAGAGCTAAATGTCAGTGAGCAGGATACATTTCTAAGAGATAAATGTGAATGTATGCAGGGTACATTAATAGATAAATGTGAGTATGAGCAGGATACATCCCTAAGAGGTAAACGTGAGTGCCTGGTTTGCCTTAGCCGGTGGGTGGAGAAGGGATAGTTGGAGGTAGGGGAACTGAAGACTGCTTGGGTTAGAGACTCATGCACACCATAAAAAAGGAGCTTAGAGCAGACTGGCAGGAGGTTTACCGAAGCTTTGAGGTACAAAGCCGCGAGCAGCGCGGGAGGCGGTGCCGGTGCTCAGTGCCGTCCCTGCAGGTGGAGGAGCTGGCGCTGCAGTCCATGATCAGGGACGGCGAGGAGAACGTGCCCGTGGCCCTGCCAGCCCTGGCCGAGGACACCCAGCAGGTAAGGGGGTCCCTGGGCTCGGAGGGGCCCCGCGGCTGGCTGGCAGCAGGGGCTGGGCTGGTTGTGCAGCTCCTCGTGTCACCTCATTGATGCTTCTCATCACTGCCGAGCTCAGCTGTGAAATGTCAGCTTTGCTGCTGGTTTCTTCCCAGGGTTTCACCTTTTCCCATCCCCAAAAGCAGCACGGTGTTTCCAGGGGGATTAGGAAACACTTGTGTGCTGTAGCTTCAGTTCACCATGTGTTAAATATTTCGTTTAATGCTCGTGACCCTGGGGTGGCACCAGTGCTGCACAGGTGCTGCAGATTTCACTCAGTGCCTGCCAGCCTGTTCCACAGAGATCAGGGCCTTGTTGCTGTGATGGGCTCTCAGTTGTAGTTCTGAGAGCTTTAATTAAGTGACTGCACAGCTCTAGCAGTGATTTGAGAAGTGTTTGGTGTCTGTGCTGGGTTTGGTAATCAGCCCTTTTCTCTGACAGACTCTTGGGCAGATGGACAATGAGGCTGCCATCAATCAAACTGAGTTACACCTCAGTCTTCAGGATGATAAAGAGGAGGATGAGGAAGAGGAGGAGGAATCTGATTCTTGAGAGAAAAAAATCAGAGATGGTTCTCAATACAGACTCAGGAATTTCTTCTTCGTTCATCTGAAACTCACCAAGTGGTTTCCATTTTGTGCTGTGTGGGTATGAGCTGTGTGACACATCAGAGTGGAGGGCAGTGACACTGAACACGTGAACTTCCCAGGCTGGGCACATCTTGACTCAGATGTTGAATGAAAGAATGAAAATCTGCTGCACAAATATGTAGCACAATCCATTCCACATTTCAAACCTAATGTAGCTCTTACAACATCTTTGTATGTGGAAGGGAGAAGCAGTTGATCATCCAGACCAATTAACACTTGCACTGAAAGCAATAACTTGTCTTTTCTCACTTCCTGATGTGAGGAACAAACCCAGGTCCTGGAGGCTGGTGCTGCCCCAGTGATTTCATTCTAACCTCATTTGCCTAAACTGGCAATTTCGGATACAGGTGAGAAAAGATGTGTCCAAGGCTGTCTCCAGCCTTCAGCTGCTGTGTTCTCAGTTCCATGGAAAGCTGGAGTTACTCCCAGAGTCCTCCCAGTGTCAGCCCAGTTCTGAGCACAGCAGGGAGGTCTCTCTGTCCCCCTGGTGCTCTTCAGTTCTGTCCGTCTGTCTCACAGAAGGACTTTCTACTTCTGAAGCCAAGGAGCCTTTTATTTGTCCACAAATTTTAGACTAAGAAATGATCCGTGGTGCTTGTACTAAGCTGATACTCTTAAATTGGTGTTATTTTATTTTTCTCTCATTGTAACCTCATAAATCAAGGTCAGGTTATCTGATTTCCTGTGATTCTCAAGGAGCAGCATGAGGAGTGTAAGAACTTAGTTATAAATGGAAAGTGATGTGAAATCTCCACCATTTTTGCATTTGGAAAAGTGTCTGGTGTCCTGGGGGTGGTCAGAACTGACATTCAGCCTCCAGTGAATTCCTGCCCTGTTTAATGAGTGTTAATTTGGCTCTTGTTTGGTTTGTACCAATGGAAACTGTTGGGATGTAAATGTGGCTTCATCCTGTACTAAAGACTATTTGGGTTTTGAGGATCCTGGATGCCTTAATGAAGGAATTCAGAACAGGACTGAAGATTGTTTAACAAAGCTTTCCCAAGCCTGACAGGTAAAAAACCCACAAAAGTCTGAGCCAAAACTGCTATGGACAAATAAGCCCTTGCAGAGATGTGTGTGAAGAGCTGGTTTGGGAGGAGCTCAGGAGCCATCCTGGCCTTTCTTGGCACATTGCAACTCCAAAGGGCAATTCTGACTGTTGAAAAATGTTATTTGTGCCCAGCATGGTCCAGAGTAGTTTTCATGGATAGAATTCCTGCTGCTTTTGTGAATGAGTGCTTTTGGATTTGAACAGCCAGTTCTAGTGCATGTTGCAATAAAGTTCTTTTCCTGCTGTCCTTACAAGAGTGCCCAAATTATTGCTGTCTGGGGGACAACCCAGAGTGGGAGTTAAACCTCCCAAACCTTGCTGTGCACTTCTTTTAGCAAACAGCCAAAGGCTCTGTTTGCTGGGTGTAGGTAAAGCTCAGGAAAGAGTTTCCTTTACACCCTCCCAGCTGTCACTCCAGGTCTCATTCCAGCCCGGCCAGGCTGCAGGAAGGCTGGGATTGCCAGTGAGTCATTTCCTGCCTCTGCTGGCCCGGGCTGTGCCAGCCCTTTGATACCTGATCCTTTGGCCATGTGGAAATTCATCTCCCACTGATGGGGATCCCTTCTGGGGAACAATTTCAGGCATTTCCTCATCCAAAGTCCTTTCAAAGAGCTGGAATTTATAGTGACCAGGTTAAAGCCTCGGTCAAGTTTTAAAAAAAGCTTCAAGAAGTTACTTGATAATATATTTATTAAGAGAACCCATTGCTAAACATCTGAGAGAATAAAACAATAAAGGATTTTCATACACTTTTAGACACTAAACACAGTTGTCATGACTCTTTAGGTTAAAAGAAAGCAAAGTGCTTGGATCATTGTCTTGATTCCATAGGACACTTCCAAGAACTAACTTTTAAAAATCAATTAGAAAGACATACATCACTAAATCCAAGGATGATGATATGTTCGAAAAATAAATATAGAAATATGAACAAGTCTACAATTAGAATATTGCCCTGTGCATTCTGAGAAATGCAGAGCTCTTGCCTTCTTCACCTGCAAAGAGAGAGATCTCTAGACAACAGCAAAATTGGAGCCTAACTTTTGGGAACAGCTGGGCAGCAGCAAAGCATGCTCACAGGCTCGGAGCATCCCGATCCCGAGCCCGGGGAGCTCAGGGAAAGCATGATTGAAGTACCAACGATTTACAAAGAGTCTTGATAAAGTTCAAACAAGCCAGGGCACAACCCCCCTGCCCCAGTGATATTTTCATTAAGAAAGAATATCCATAATCACCTAAAATCAGCAAGCACTGGAACTTACACAGCTTACATTTGGTCAGTGAACGACGGAACCCGGTACGATACCAATTAGTTTAGGACGAGATTTAAAACCGTTTTGGCACATGCTATCAAAGACATTCTTCCTTAAGAGGTGAAATACATGTTTGAACAGGTACAAGCTGAGGAGAGAGGACCAGGAGAGCGTGGTTGTCACCAGAGGTACAGTCCAGGAGCTGCCCCGGGCTCAGACGCCGGCGGCGTGCGTGGGGGTGCTGGGCTGGTTAAGGCCGATGGTGGAGCAGAGCCACCCTGCAAAATCCACCTCCTCCGCCTCGGATCTCTTGATGAAAGCATGGATCTGGGCACAGGAGAACAGGGTCAGCGTGGCAGCCCTCAGGCTGCTCAGGAGCAGCCCTCAGGAGCACCCCTAAATCCACTTGGAGCCATCGAGCTGTGAAGCTTTACAGGGAAATCCCCACAGAAATGCAGAACAGCCAGCACCAGGCAAAGCATCCCAGAGGAATCCTGCCAGTGATACTCTGGAAAATGTCTGCCTGGGCACTGAAAGGCTTTTTGTAATAAAGAGTCTCGCATTTTGCACCATTATTGTGCAGCAGGGTCAGGGCAGGGAAAACCTGATTTCCTGCAGTACAGCTGAAGTCCTGGCATTACACTTAAAACCATAAAAAGATGCACTGAAGCTGATATGGTTATTTCACACAGACAAAAATGCAGGATGTGTGTTGAGTTCTACAGATTCTGCCAGACAAAGCTGGTAAAAAAGTGACAAATCTTGTGTTTCACAAGATTAAATACATATAAAAATGTATTTAATTAGTCCATATGGTATATGAAGTTTTGTTCTTTTGTCCTCCTAAAAGTATTAATCAATGCTTTATTATTAACTAATAAACTCAAGAGCGAATTATTTTGTTAATTAGTTTAAGCCACCCATTGTGATTATCAAATCCAGACTTTTGGTCTCCTTGACAGTCCCTGTTGCAGGAGGTGTGAAACCTGCAGCCCCTTGATCTCTAGCTCAGAAAAGCTGTTCCTCCCTAAGCTGAGCTCCTCATGGGCCACCAGCCACCCTTGAGGACACTGCTGTGACCTGCTCTGGGCCAGCTGAGGAATCCCACCTGCCTGGGAAGGGGCTTTTAGATCAAATTAAAAACCTTCACTCACCATCAGCTGCTTCAAGTCGGCTCTCTCAGCAGGATTCTTAATTAAACTGGGAAAACACAAAGTGGTGCACAAGTTACACTCCACTAGCATTTAAAATAAGGCTCCAGTGTCCTGTTGGCTGCACTGCTCTGCTCTTGACACCACTCAATAAAAGCACCAGGTGCCTCTCAGACAGAGATGGGAGCCTGCAGCTCCCTTCTGTGGCTTCCACAGCTCCAGGTAAGAAATCCTGAGTTGTCTGAGACTGATGAGTGTCTAAACCAAGCTGGGGAGATAAATCCCATTTCAACTAAAACAACATGAGCCCCTTTATCCCTCAGGTTTCTTTGCCCCAAGTCTCTTCAAGCTCAGGATCAAGTAGAGCTATTGACTGCCCTTCCTTTTGGAAGCTGTAAATAGAGATATTTGACAAATAAACAAACTTTTGAACTGCAATGAGCTGCCCCCCTTGGTTCAGTGCTGGCACCACTGAGGTGCAGCTGGGGAAGTGAGAAGATGGAATAGCTGCTGGGATAAAGGTGTTGGCTCAAGGAAGAACATCTGGAGCCTGCAGGAGTGTGCACCCCATGGCACTGCCACTGCAGGAGGAGGTGCCTGAGCCTTGCTGGCTGTGCTGGGGGTCACTCCTAAGGACTGCTCTGAGCTGCACACAGCAGCAGAAATTCAGGGCTGAAGAGGGGAATCCCTGAGCCTTGGGGCTCCTCTGGATGCACCTGTTGCCTGTGAGATGAACTGGAGGCAATTAACACCCAAAGAGGATTGATTATGCTGATTGCAATCTGCCCTGGCCTGGAGCAGGGACTCTGATTGCCAAGGGCCTGATAGGCAAATCTGAGCCCAGCGTGTCCCTCTGCCACTCAGCCACAGAGAAAACAGAGAAAATACTCACCATTTGTTAACAAAATCTTGAAATTCAGAACCAAAGACACCATTGGGCAGTTTTGGAGGTGGCTGTAAATAAATAAATACAATTTTTAATCAGCAATCCTTCAGCATAATGTTACAGTGTGGACAGTCTCATGTCCCACATCTGAGAAAAGCTTTTTCAGGTGTTTCTGTACTAAACCAGACTTTCCCTGCTATGGGGTGGGTTTTGTTGGGTTTTGGTTGGTTGGTTGTTCTATTTTCTCCACACACACACCTGGATGGGGTGAGCACAGCCTCAGCTCTCATTAAAGAAGGCTCAGAGCACTAATTAGCACCCTGTCATTCTCCACACTGCTGAGGGAAGGTGCCTTGCACATCATTAGTTCCATAATCCTTTTGATGTCACTTTTCTGTCCCTGGGAATGAGTTTGTTCAGGCTCTGAATTCAGACACAATTCTGACAAATAAAGAAGGGGGACTGGATAAACCTGCACGTTGTTGCCTCATCCTCCAGGGCTTGGCCACAGGATCAGGGTTAAGCTCCCATCCTCACACTGAGTTACTTTTATGCACAGGGCAGGGCAAGACCTGCACCCCTCCCTCATGGAGCACAGCCTGTGCTGGAGGGAGCAGCTCCTGCTGGAGAAGTTTGTGCTAAATCAGAGGTGGCACAAGAAAATCTTGCCAAACTCTGAGCTGCTGCAGCTTTTCAGCCCAATCTGCCCCCTCAGGGATGCTGCAATACAGGAGCACAGCAGCTGAAGTGATTCAATGCTCACTCCATGCCCAGAGTTAGTGCTGCCAGATTAGGCTGTTATATAATATGCAAAACAGATTTGTAATCTGAGAGAATTGTGCAAGCAGATGAGTTCCAGAAGCAATTTATCAATTTATCAGTGGCACAGGCAATGCAGGGACCCAGACACCAACTGTGCCTTTCAAATGGGTGAGCTGGACAGTTCTCAGTAATTCATCCAGCTGGAGCAATTGTTATCCAGCTGCTACAAATGACAGCTAACATGACATGCTTTTTTCTTTTTTTCTTTTTCTGAAGAATATAAGCAGAGTGAAGTCACACAAGTTTCAGTGGTACTTGTGAAAATACTGGAAACAACCCATTCTAAAATATCAATCTAACTAGCCTTGAAGCTTAGCTGTTTGAAAGAGAAGAGAATTGTGACTCAGTCATAAGACTAAACCAGACTAAACAGCACTAACCCCAAGTTCCAGGATGCTTTCAAAGTTTACAGCTGTGAAGTGCAGATTTTTAAGTTTATAAATTACCTCATTGACAATGTAATCCAGAAGTTCAAAGATTGCCATTGGGGGTCTGCTGTCTGATCCATAGGCTGGGAAGAAATGGGAGAGAAATTGGAGAAATTGGGATCAGTGTCACTCTCCCTCCATGGCTTTAGGGGTGCTTTGGGAAGCCCAGGTCTGACACTTCTGGCACCCAGGAGATTTACAGGAAAAGGAGCAACAGCAGCAGGGAAATGCTTTCATGCAAGGAGACATTTCCAGGTCTGACCCAAAGCATTCACTTCACTGGGATCATCCTGCTGCACCAGGACCAGCATCCTGGGGAAAACCAGAGCACCAGACTGGGATCTCAGAGTGGTTTTTGGTTTTTTATCAGTTTTTTATCAGATTATGAAATCTGAAGGTTGTGAGTTCAATCCTCACACGGGGCACCACTTTGTGGAATTTCTGGGTTTCTTTGTTAAGGTCAGGATTAAATGTGTGAGATGGTATTTCTTGTTTAGGCTCAGATGTTTATTAGTTCTTATTTAAATTATAGTCTCACAAATTGTGAGTTTTACAGCACTTTAAAAAACTAAAAATGGAGTTGTATCTTTCTCTCTACAAGGCTTTTTGAGGACAAACTGTCTAATTAAGAAATGACACTTAAATTATTTTTACTTTTAACCTAGTAACTAACTACTTGTGGCTTGCAATGGGGACTTTTGTATCCAATTACACAAAACCACCCAAACCCATGGAGAAGAAAGTGAAGAATAAGGACTAGCTTCTGCCCTAAAACTTCTATCTTGTTTTATGTATATTACTATATTCTAAAACCTTAAACTCTAAGTTTTTTACTATGTGATATTACACATTTCTATTCAAACTACACACCGTTCTATTATTCAATTTTGGAAGCCTTCTCCACAGTTCCATTATTCAATTTTGGAAGCCTTCTCCACAGCCTCAGACCAAATGCAGTGTTCTTTTGGGGGTCAGTGCCTGTCAGCACAGAGTGTGAAATTCCCAGCACCCAGGGCTCCAACCCCTCAGTTCTGGGGCTGCTCACAAGAACCACCAACAAAAGGGTCTCTGGTGCTCTGCTCCCTCAGGGCTCCTCTCAGTGAGGCTGAGCCAGGTGCCCAACACAACCCTGATTTTTAAAAGCTGAAATCCCCCCTGTGCAGAGCAGGACCAGCTCCAAAGGGCCTGGAAGCTGGCAGGAGAATCAGTGAGGTGGTGACTCACAGCTCATGGGCCGGCCGGGCGCTCTTTGCCGGGGCGAGGTCTCTGTGACTGGAGAATCCCCCTCCACGGGGCAGCCAAACATCAGCTCCAGCTCCTTGGAGTCAGGGGGGGGAATGGGGTACCTGCCGATGGCCATCTCCACCAGGGACAGCCCCATGCTCCAGATGTCTGACTGCACCGAGTAGTGGGTGCCCTGCAGCCTCTCGGGCTGCAAAACACAGGGGAGGGGAGGAGAGGCAGCTTTGTGACAAGGAATTACCAAAAAATGACATTCTGCAATAACCTGGATCAATTAAAGCACGAAACCCCAACTTGTTAGCACAGCATGCTCAAATGAGTGACTTCTTGGTATTTTCCTGCAAATCTGTCCTCTGGATTTCCTGAAGTTCCCCAAACATTCCAGCACTGCAAACAAGTGTGAGACAATTCAGAAATTATTCTCTCGTGTGCTGTTTTATTTCTTTAGCACACATCTCATGGATCTCCTACACAAGGCTCTGCAGGCAAGATCAGACTCAGCCAAAAATCTGTTCTGTATTGTCTTTAGGAGATTCACACACTGTAAAGGTTATTAGGTGTGGGATTTTTTTTGGCCAGCTGAATCACGATCAGAAGTGTATCTGACTATTCCAGTCCCACTGCTTCACAGATCCTCAGTTTTGAGCAGTGTATCCACCTCCTGCTTCTGCCAAAACCAGCAGGTGAGTGCTGCACCAACTCCTTTTGCTTCATTTTTGCACCTGCTTTGTCAGTCTATGTTCAGTGCTGAATACAGTTCCTGAAATTATTAATACATGAATCTACTTCACCCTTAAATCCATTTTTACTCAGAGTTCTCGAAGAAAACATTCACTTTTCTGTACTCTTTTTAAAATCAAGATTATATTTTACCAAAATGGTGCAGATTCTTCTCTGATTGCATGCACATATTGGAAAAATACATATGCAATTTGAAAGTCCCTCTCAGAGAATGTGAGAATGCAGTAAAGCCTCTTCCTTCTGCCATAAGGGGGTGATAGTTTTGTTTAATTTGTTTTGTAGCATTTACTGAGATGGTATTTGAGTTTTCTCCAGTGTCCCACCTCAGTCAGTTCCAAAGCCATCGGGACAAACTACACAACTGCTGGACAGCAAAAGAAATGTCCAAATCCCAAGATTTTCATAAAATGTTAAGTGTAAAGGAAGGTGGGTGGATGAGAAAGAGGAGGAAACAGAGAGAGCACTTGTTATATAAATATAAATATAATTAAAATCTAGAAATCTGTTCAAGTTAAACAGTGTTGTTTTTCCACACCTCCATGTGGCAAAAAGGGATTTTTGCATGTAATAATTCTGTATGGTTTTGTGTGCATAGAAGTGTGCAAAGGCAGCTACTGCAAGAGAAGATCCTTCAGACACCACCAGGACAAAAACCCCCTCGTGGCTTGGTCTGTGATGCCAGGGAGCAAAGTAAAACTCCCCAGGTAAAACCCTCAGCCTGTAAAAACAACAAATTGAGGAAAACTGAAGGCAGACAGCACTTGGCTCTCATCCCTGCTCCTGGAGGAGCCAGGGCAAGGCAGGAGCATGGCTGAGCTGAGCTGTGGATTTGGTTTTGCTCATTAGCAACAGCCCTCAGAGGTGAGAACTTCAACCCCTGACTGGGTTCTGCACTGTAGACACAGCCCCAGCTCTTCTTTAGAAATATTCCAAGTTTTTGGCTTTTCCTGCAACAGCTCTTCCTCCAC
Organism: Passer domesticus; assembly: GCF_036417665.1. NCBI lineage: Eukaryota > Metazoa > Chordata > Aves > Passeriformes > Passeridae > Passer > Passer domesticus. The sequence goes on along the minus strand of NC_087487.1, from coordinate 18,659,859 downwards.
ACACACAATCTGATGTGACACCAGAATATTCCTGGAATGCAGGAAGAGCTGAACCAGGAGCAGCAACAGGTGGTTCTTGTTTGGTCACCAGAACTGGGACAACTGAACCCTAACAAACTCAGAGCTGTGTCATCTGGATTTAAATTTAAATTTAATCTGTACTTACAGACATGTAGGAGCGTGTGCCAACAAAGGAGTTTGCCATGGAATCTATCAGCTGCCCACTGACACCAAAGTCACAAAGCTTGATTTCACCTCTAGAGTTTACCAAAATGTTGGACGGTTTAACATCTGGAAAAGAAAAAAAATAAAAGAATGGATGATTTAGGAGATAAAACAGGAAATCTGACAATGCAAGGTGAGAATTCTCATGTGCCTCCCCTTTGTGACACAATTCTGGCCCTCCTCTGGCAATAATCAGAGATTTGGGTCCCCCCCAGGTCTACCTCACAGACTCTCTATTTAACTACAGATAAATAAAAAGAAATAGTCAAAATTACACATGCAAAAAAGATTGTCCACTTTTTGATTTCACCCTATTTCCTGGTTTTTAAGCATTAGGTTTGGGTATCCACATCCTCCCTGCATATAAATGGTCTCCTTTGAGATAAACAAGTGTAGAACAGTGTAACTCCTCCTGAATGATGATACTTTGCCTAGAAATGATCAATAAAAGGCCCTACATATTTATTTTACAAAGGTCAATGAATTGCAGCAGCCACACTATCATTCCTTCATATCTACATAGGCATAAATCATCCCATGGCCAAACACTCCCTGGAGTGGGATCTTGCTTCCTGGGTTTGGGTTTCTTGGGGTTTTTTGGGGTGGTGATCTTGGGTTTGCTTGTTGGTTTAGATTTGAGGTTTTTTGTTGTTTATTTCTTTTTTTAAAGCTGTGAAAAATAATTTTCCTATTATTGAAAATGTGTATTTAAAATAATTGGAGGTTGTTTTTTTTCCTGTGACAGAGCCCCCTCATGATTTTGAATTCATCATTTTTCCTAAATGGAAATTTAATAAGGGTCACTGGTAGCTTAGCAACTAATAACAGCTCTTGGTGAATGCAAAGGTACAGGGAACAAGTGTTTAGTGTTTCTTTTATAGCTGCAAGGAGGTTTTTCACTGTATCTCACTGCTTAGCTGGCCATTACCAACCCATTATCAAAACAAGCAACCAACAGCCCACACTGGCAGAGTAATGCTGCAGAAAAAAGAGAACTGGAAAATTGTTTTGAAGAAAGAGAATCATGATTTCACTCCAGAGCAGACTCAGAAGTCTACAGGCTGCCACATTTTCATTTGCTTTTCGCTTTGAAGCACAGATCTCTTCCAGGAGCTGCCCTTTGGTTGGGATGTCCCTGGGAGGAGGACACTGAGGTGACAAAGATCTCCATGCAGGAGGTTTATGCCTCACAGAGCAAGATCCATGGGGAAGGGAAAATAAAACAATTCCAGCTGTCCCCCCAGCTCCTTTTGAGGAGTAACACCAAGTTTGTATAATTATCTACTTGGGGAAACTGTGGTTCCATGTTTTTGTCCCTGCCATCCCTTTCCAGGCAAATGAAACTGTACCAGGCACAGTTTCCTGCCCTGATTTGTGGATGGAAAATGCAGGCAGGTATTTTGTGTGTGCTGCTTTCAATTCCCCACCCCTGGGGGAGGATCTGGCTTGCTGGGCTCACAGCTGCACCTTCTGCAAGCTCTGCCTGCTGAGACCTCACCAAGGGACCCCTCACTGTGCAAAGGGTGGATCCAGGCTGGGAGCTCAACCTACCAGTCTGAAACTCCAGCAGGAGCTAAAAACAACCCAACCCAGAGCCAGAGCTGGAGCAGGGGAGCAGCAAGCAGAGATTAGAGATTCCCAGCTGCACAGGAATCTGCACCCAAAGCTCTGTGCAAAAGCAAGGTGGAAAAACTGTTTGCAAAACACACTGGGAGCACAGCAGAGCCTGCACAAACCACAGACAGCCAGGTTTGTGCTGCTCACCAATGCACAGCTACAAACTCAAAACAGAGATGTAAATCCTCACTTTCATCTCTAGAGTTCATTGATTCTTCATAATTAAATGGCAAAGAAGAAAAATCATTGCCCTTCCACTGTCAGTGCCAAACAGAATTCTCTTTATGAGGACCCTGAAGTCTCAGAATCCCCCTGGTCTCCTGTTCCCCTTTTCCCTCAGTGTTTTTGCAGGTGGCAATGCCACACTGCAGCTCTCAGACCAGCACAGCCCCATCTCCTCTCTGCATTTCTGCACACAGCTTCTCCTCCCTGGAGTATTTTCATTTTCCACACAAGGCACCCCATGTGATCAGTGTGATGTTTGGAAGGCTGCTGCATTTCCACCCCTCTAAATGCAGCACCTATTCTATTTTCACTCCAGAGCCTCTGAGCACTTGAGCAGTTTCTCTGGAAACCAGAGATTTGTATTGCCAGAGGAACAGGAATGCCAAGGCATTCTGCAAAATGTATGCTGGAACTTGCAAGGAACAGACAAAAGGAACACAAAATGTGTTATGTAAGCACTTCAGCTTTAAAGAAAGTGGAAGATATTTTATATACCACCCCAGACAAGCCAGGAAGAGAATTCCAGAGAAGTCCTTTGCCAGGGGGATGGATTTATGGCACTGCAAAGGGAGCTGGTAACACAGAGAAGTTTCCAGAATGTCTGATAATCTCTGAGAGGTTCCTTCCTCTGCTCTGCCCCACAGGCTCATTCTGAAAGGTGGCCCTGGATGTTGTCATAACACCTTCAGCCAGAATTCACTCTGTACCAGCTACAGAGCAGACATGTGAGCAGGCACAGAGCAGAGGTGTGTCTTGCAGCACATTTTTGGGATCTTCCAATCAGTTCCCATTTGCCAAGGCAGGATTTCATGAGAATCCTCTGGAACTGCAGGCCTGGAACAGCCCAGTGACACTTCCCTGCTGCCTCCAGCTGGGGTTCAAAACCTTACAAAGCAGCTTCTCTGCCAGGAGAGCCCTTCCAGAGAGGATTAAAGTCCAGACAGCACCACAGAGATCTTTATTTAACAGAACTGAAGATATTATTAAAATATCCAGCACAGTCATGCTCCTCAACCCTTCCTTTGCTGTGCCTGCCTTGGATCCCACCAGCTGGACTTCCAGAGGTTTTGTGATTTCATTCCTGTCTGCTCAGAGAGGACCAGAACACAAAGCACAGTGCTCCACATGAGCAAACCCTCTAGAAAAGGACTGTATTTTCCTCTACAAAAGGACTGTATTTTCCATTCCTGCTCTAAGCCCCAAAACCTTCTTCCTGGAGCTGTCTGGAATGACAAGTGAGCACTTCTCCTCAGCTAGTCCAGGACTCAGCTGTGCATGGAAGGAGTTTGGGTTAAATATTCCAAACTTGATTGCCACAGAAGTAACAAAACATAGCAGAGGAATAAATTCCTTCCTGTAAATGAGTTCTCACAAGCCTGGCTGTCTTTGGATTTAAGAACAGATTTTTTGGCCCTTTGTTGCTATGTTCTCATGTCTCTTCATTTTTAAGTCACCCACTCTCCCCACAGCACAACTCCAATAAATCCTGCTGAAAACAAGCCCACCAAGTGCACACATTTTCCCCAGGGATGGATGAGTGAGAACAAACAGCCCATGTGAGATGCTGTTCTCACCTTGTCAGTGCAGGAGAGAAAGCAAAGCACAGAAATCTCCAATTATTATAGCTGTGTATAAAATAATGCTGACACAGTTCAGGAAAATGCTTTTACCAGCACTGTTTATTTCAGCTGGGATTCAAGGAAGAGACAGTTTGGAAAAACTGCCAGAAGCAGCTTCACCTGCACTCCAGCCTTCACAAGGGGAGTGCAAAGAATGCACAAGGACTGTGGCACAGACAGACCCATGGACAGCACGGGGACAGAAGCTGCAAGTTTGGCTCTGGCTGTCCAGAGATGGAGAACCACTCACTGCTCTGACTGATTCTCCTTTTAGCTGCCAGCACTGGCCATGATCAACTCCCAAAATGTCCTTTTGGCTCCCTCTTTATCAGACACCACAGAGGTGATGTGATCACAGAGCAGCTTCTGCAAGGAGTGCACAAGGTCACCATATCCTGCTGCTGTCAGAGCACACAGGAGGGAAACTGGGCTGAAAAACAAAAACCACCACGTGGACATGGAGCTGTACACTCCAGGGCACACTCAACCCAGTACTGGCAGCAATGCAGAAGAGGAATTTCTGATCTGTGTTGGTCCCTGAACCTGCAGTGTAACCTCTGACGTAGCAAACACCGCGAGGTTAAGCTGCACTTAAACAAGATCAGGAGGGCTTCACTTTGGATTTATCAGATTTACAGATGGTAGAACTGAAAATAAATAAATAAAAACTGCTGTCTCAGCTGAGCAAGATCAACCTAAAAAAAAACCCCAAGCAACCAACATAGTAACAACCCACTGCTGTGGCTGACTTGAGGACAAGAGGCAGCAGTAACTCTACCAGGATGCCCTAAAATAAGGTGATCTCTTTCCCTGGAGTCCTTATGCTCTGAACAGAGACAAATGACTTTGAAACTGTCACCAGAAATGTTTAGAGTCTCCCTCCAACCTCCCTGCTCCACAAGAGAGCTATATTTGTTTAAAAAAACCCCACAAACCAGGAATGTGTGATAAACACAACTTCATGTGTAAGGTGATCCTACAACAGCTTGTGCAAGCTGGGATTGCTGATTCCTCTTTTTGGTCTGAGCAACAAATGTAAATTCAGACATGTATTAATGTCTGCTGCAAATATTTTATAATCTGAATATTCTGCTGTGGCCCAAAGCTGCCCAGCAGCTGCTGTGGGCTGCACCCAGGGCTGCACTGCTCCAGCTCCACCTTCACAGCACACCCACAGCAGCAAAAATGGATTTATTACTGTACCAAGGGTCATTCTTCTTTAATGGAACATGCAACAGATAATGGAGGAGCTGGATTTTAAAAAGGGCAACTAAAAGCAGAAAATAATTTAATGCATTTATTCTAAAGTAACTAAAGACCCAGGAGAAGCAACACTCCCATTTTACACAGCTTCACCATGGTTTGTTAATTGTTTTAAAGTATGAAAGGGATGCAGTTCTGCATGACAGCTCTCAATAAGCAGCATGTAAGACACATGGGAAAAAAGTTACTTTCTTTTAAAAGTCTTCATGGCAATGACTATTGAACAGTCAAAGGAAATTTAGCTCAGAGGTTTTAATTGCAATCAGTCTCAAACACAGACAAGTTCTGTGTGCACGTAAAATGCAAGAACAGCAGTTCAAGCATGGATTACAAACCAAGATAAGCTGCAGGAAGACAGAAGCTGAAGACACCTGATAGTCATGGTAAGATATTTGGATTTAAAACAGAGAGTTTGCTTCACACTGCCCAAGAAAAATCCTTTGAACCAAAGTCATATGGAACCAAAAGAACCAAGCATAGAAAAAAGAGGTATTTTAATGTGAATAAAAATTATACACAAGGAAAGTTACAACACAAACTTTTATCTCACCTCTGTGCATTATTTTATGCTTTTCTCTCAGATATGTGAGTCCTTTTATTACCTAGAGACAAATGAAAACTAAATTAATTTAGGAAGCAGAAGAGAGAGTTGAATGCATTGTCTGTACAAGAATTCCAAATGCATGCAGCTGAACAGAAATCCCAAAATGCAATCACTGCCAATCAACACTGAGTTTTCATTTGTCCCTCCAGCTCGGACTAGAAAAATGAACAATAAGCCCAACCCCTTCCTGGAAGTTCTGTCTACAGAGAGCTCTGTACACATTCTTTCTGCAGGATGGAGAGGAAAAGGCAATACTGAAAAATAAGGAAGTGTTGATTCAGCTCTCATCCAGAAGCATCTACTGATCCAAAAGCAGCAACTCCAAGCCCAGAATGTGTTACTCATCCCAGTGCCCACAGCTACCACGTACAAAAAGAAACTGAAAAATGAAAAAACACACTGAAAAACCTGGGAATATTCCCTTCTCCCCCATCCCCCTGGATGTGGCAGTGCCCAGAGGTGCCAGCCCCATGCCCCACTCACCGCAATGCTAACTTTGCCCAGGATCTGCTCTGGAATCCTCCCAGCCTTCTTCAGCACTTGATCCAAGGAGCCACCATCCTAACAGGAAATATTTGAACAGTCAAATTTTAATCAAATTGCTCTAAAATATTTTAAGCAGGGCTGTAAATTGAAGCCTTAATTTGTTTAAAAAAACCCCAAGTTGCTCTTCATGTTTGCTTTAACATTGTTGTGGTGCAAATCTGAAATAAATAAATCACTCCTCAGGAGGAATCAGTCGGGTTTGTGTTTATTTTAAATAAACATTTGGCCACTAACAACATCCACTCAAATAAACACTGCACACAATGCTCTTCCAGAGCAGCACTTCCATGGTTTGGATCTCCTTAAGGAAGCACTGTCCACAAACAGTGACAAGCAAGTAGGAAGGATTTCACAGGTAATATTCTGTCTAATGCATTTTTTTCCTTGTCACAGCCATCCATGACAATCCTCCTTCTCCAAAGACAAAGAAAAGATTTTATTGATCCTGATTATGGGGCTGAAAGCTCATCATACTGAGAGAGACAGAGGATTCTGCTTGAAAATGGAGAATGATGGGGCTGGAAGGGACCTCCACACCTGAGGCAGGGACACCTCCCACTGTCCCAGGTGCTCCAGGCCCAGCCAGCCTGGCCCTGGGCACTGCCAGGGATGCAGGGGCAGCCCCAGCTGGCAGTGGCACCCCAGGATGATGAGAGATCCAGATCCCTGTCCCAGAGCAGGTCCTGCCCAGGAGGAGCTGCCTCTGTCAGTTCTGCAGGCCCAGGGTGACTCTTCCAAGGATGGTTTGGCACAGAAAGAACCAAAATAGGGAGAAAATGTTTTGAAGGTTCCCTGGTAAGCCATGGCCTTGTTTATTAGATTAAATAAACTGCCTGCATGCACACACACCCCCAGCAAAGGCAAATATATCCCACTGTTGCTAAGAGCTTTTCAAAAGGAAAACTGGGAAAAATGCTGTTTATTTTTAGCAACTGATTCAACAATAGACTAGTGCATAAGGTCTGGATTCTCTGGAGCAGAGAATATACAACCAAAGAAGAAATTAAAAAGTTATTTTTCCAATTTAAAACCATATCCTGTTGTCTGGATCAGCACTGGATAACTCCCAATACTTGCCATAAAGATCCAACTGGAGTAATTCATTGCCTTCTGCCTCAACCTCCCCTTTGGAAGTTTCCATCAACATTTACACTTGGTGAAAGCAAAGAAACTGAACACAAAGGTTTATTATTTGAGGACTAAAATCTACAACTCTTATGAGAAGTATATAAATACTTATCTAATCATGTATTTTTGTAAAAAACACACCCACATACTCCACACTTGATTAAAAATATACCAGCAGAAAAAAAATATCTCTAGAAATCTCTTGTTAAACCAGTCTGAAGTTCTGGACAGCTGTCTCTGCTGAGACCCTGGCATATTAACCATAATTTTGTTACAGAAAAAACCCTTTTTTCCCCTTCCCTGAGGAGCAGCTCTGATCCTAGACAAGGCTGAACACAATTCAGCTGCCTTGTCTTGGCTGCAGCCTTCAGTGTCGTGCAGGAGCTGCCTCCAACCCTTTTGCCTGTTAAATACCTGCTGCTAAGCAAAGTTAGGCATTGATCTTGAACTTCGGTACCTAAAAATATCAAACACTCAAGTTCCACCTCCAACTTTTTGTTCATAATCCGACTTAGGTTTTGTAACCCACCGCTAAAAATAAGATTTCTGAGTGGCAACAACTGAAAAAAAAGACCACAGTGGAGATTTTCATCCAATCTTTTATCCAAAAGGAGACCAAAAACTTCTACCAGCGATCTGCATTAAGCTTAATGCTAAATTAAGACTATAATAATAAATTAAGACTATAATAATAGTATAAGAGTGACAATATATTAGCATAATAATAATATAAATTAAGACTATGACAATCCACCTCTCTTTTGATTTCATAATTTATTGATCAGCTGCTCTGTGTGTAAAATGTTGTATCCAGTCTGGCTTGGAAACAGATTCAGCACTGAGCCACCAGATTTCACCCTGCCTTCCCTTAAATTGAAAATGTTTGCTGTCAGACATAATATTCCCTGTCAGATATATTATTCCCTGCTTAGGAACCTACAAACCCTGACTGCTGCTGGTGATTTTCTCATTGACAAATAAATTGAGACTCTTTAGGCCTTTTATTTCTGCTCTGGAATGTGCTAACACACAGGCTCCTTCAGCAGCTGCAGCTGTGCACATCTGTGACATTTAACATACTCTCCAGCAATGGTTTTTTAACACACTTTCCTATTTTTCACTCTTCTTTTCAATGTTGAGAGCTGAACTTTCCCATTGCCAGCAGGATTTTGTATTTTGGGGTGCACACCTTCCCCTGGGCTCCCACATCCTGGAGCCTGCATGGTGAGCACTGGTTCCTAAGCAACCATCGATTCCTTCTCAAAATTCTGAGGGACCACAGAGGCATTACAACAATCACATGCACTTTCCAGAAAAAATACAGCTTCTCTCCAAAGAAACAGCTCTTTTCAGGGGAACAAATAAAGAGGTCTTTGGCTGTATTGTGTTCTGTGTTGTTCAAAACCTCCACCAAGTGAGGCAACAAATTCGACTGTCCCTTAATTACAGAAAATTTACTTTTCATGTTTTGAGTCCATATGGCTGGAGAAAGGCAAACAGATGTCGAGAAGAATGTGTACTTTGTATTCAAATGAAACACGGTTAAAAATATTTTTTGGCGTTAAAAAAGTTGTGTAAGATCCCTCTGGGCTTCTCACTATTGTTCATGTTTGCATTTTCTGTAAAATTTAAAAAGGGACAAAATATGGATTCATATAAATAAGAAAAAAATAGAATCTGCACAGCTGCAGTATCAGTGATGTGGTCCATTCTGCAGAAAAAACAAAGCTGAACCCCAGTCAGAACAAGTGTTTAAGTAGCAGGACTGGGTAAATATTTTTAAATACAACAAAAGGATAAAAAAAGAAGCAATTGGGAAGCTACATTTGTGCAGGGCAGACACTGGAGAAGGGGATAAAACATCTCCTATCAATCCCAACCTCAGATTTGCAGAGTAAATCCAAACCACACCTTCAGAGGAGCAGAGAACTTGGGCAACTGCAGTGCTGCTGGCACTGAGGGTCTGCAGGAAGGCTCAGGGAATAACCCCAGGGGAAAACTCTCAGGAAATAAATCTTCTGAGCACCCACCATGTGCTCTGTGCAGATGGAGATGATACCTCAGGTTTATCTTTTATATATTTCAGATTCAGTGCTGCTTTAGTGGGTGGGTCTGAGCTTCACATTAGGGGATGGTGAGCTCTGCACAGAGCAGGGAGACAAAACAATTCCTGCTCCAGCTGGGCACCAAGGACAGATGATGCAAATCTCAGCCCAGGAGCACAAAGCCCGTGGGATGAAGAGAGGAAAACAAGGATGGGACTGCAGGGGCTGCAGTGGGATTGGGCACTGAGCTGCAATGTGCACATGGAGCAGAGCTGAGCCCAGGGACAGAGCCGTGACCCTCGTGCATTTTGGGGCCATTTGGGTTCATCCTGGGTGCAGCCCTGGCTGGGCTCTGCTGCTGCCCAAGGTGCATCCATGGAGGAGATCCTTGGAATCAATCCCTGCTTTATTCTGTAGCTCTTCCCAGCCCCTGCTCCAGCTCAGCCTTCCCAAGGCATCAGAGATCTCCCATCAGTGATAACCAATTCCTGGGCACTCACCATGTGCTCCATGCAGATCTCCCATCAGTGATAACCAATTCCTGGGCACTCACCATGTGCTCCATGCAGCTCTCCCATCAGTGATCCCCATGCTGGCACTCACCATGTGCTCCATGCAGATCTCCCATCAGTGATAACCAATTCCTGGGCACTCACCATGTGCTCCATGCAGATGGAGATCTCCCCATCACTGTAGAAGGCTCCATAGAAGCCCACGATGTAGGGGGAGTTGCACTCGTGCAGCACCTGCAGCTCCCGGATGATCTGGTTGCGGATGGCTGGCTTGATCTCCAGGTGGATTAACTGCAAGAGAAGCCCACTCAGTAAAATCAAATCCACTCTTCAGGAGTGATCTGTGTCATTCAGAGAGGTTTTCTATACAGGAAGGCCCTGAGCAGGCTCTGATCTCAGAGCTGACTCTGCTTTGAGCATCTCATCACCTCCACAGGCCCTTTCCAACCCAAATTATTTCATAATTTAACTGTAAAATAATCCACCCTTGCTTTCCTAGTGTATAGGAAATGGATTTGTAGAGAATTCTTAAAGCTTGACAGAAGGTTCACACAGTATGTATTTGTATGTAAACTGATGTATGTCATTTGTATGTAAAAGCTGATAGGTTAAGAAACACTTATAATGGATTATAATTAAGAAATAATTATAATAATGTATTGTAATTAAGAAATAGCTTATAATGTAATTAGGAAATAGTTGGCTTCTGATTGTGATGGTGTGAATTATAACATCTGTATTGTCTCACCCTTCAAATGTGACTGAAAATGGAATAAAACTTTTTAAAATGCCTCTCAGTTGCCCCATCTCTGGGTCAAAAAAGGGCAAAATCCAACACTAGTGGCCAAGGGAAAACACTACAACAGAGCACCCAGGAAAAGGCAGGAATTCCATCCTCTTTTCACCAAGTACTTCTGCAGCACATTTTTGTTGCAGCACATTTCCTGAGGGAAATGTGTCAAAGATGCTCTGATCCAGAGGCAGCTGCTGAGAAATACCTGTCCGGGTGTTTGTAAAGCATTAGAGGAAGGAATGAGCTGAAGCTCCCATTAAAACTCCCCAGCACCTTTTCCCCACCAGACTGTTTATCCCATACAATGGGATAAGTGTTCCCTATGTGAAAGGAAAGATAAGTATGGAAATGAAATTTTGGTTAATAAATTGAAGAAAAATCACAATTCAGCAAACATCTCAGTTGCATCAAATATTAATGAGTTGGGGCAAAATTTCCTGTTAAACCCACAGCAGGTGAAAAAACAAAAATCAATTAAATTGATTTAGTTCAAGAAAACTTCAGTGACTTGTGCATTTTGTAATTCTCACATCTCAGAATTGGGCATTTTCCTTTGCCTCTCCCCACACTGTCAGTGTCCTCAGCACAGTTTATTCTTAGCACATGCACATTTTCCTTTAGTTTTGCTGAAGATGACACTGTCCCCTTCTTAAAAAGAAATACCTTAAAAAGAAAATGATTTGTATAATATCTTTTAAAGAAGTCTCCAACTTCTCAATCAAAAAAGGGAAGTTCCCAGTGTAGTAAAACAATGGGACCTGGGATGAGTGCTCTGTTCCCAGGGATATTGACAGGAAGTGAAAGCTTCTCATGTAAACTAAATGAGAATTAAAACATCAAGCTATTTCAGTCACAAAAAAAAAAAAAATAATCTCAGTTCTCTTGCAAACTAGGTCACAACTGCTCCAGGTTGTAAAGCATGAAAAATACTCTCAGAGAAGGAAAAATCCCTTCCTGCCCAGTAACTGCATCCCAGGATGGAACTGGAGAACAGGAGATGTCACTGAACTCAATGCATTCCCTCATTCCCATGTTTTTGAGTTCTCTTCTTCTCCAGTCTCACCTAGAGCTCTTTTCTGCTGTGTGCCTGTGAAGGAAGCTCTTAAGACAGGTGATACCTTTTCCATTCCTCTAAATTTACTGCCCAGAATACAGAAAATATTGTCACTTTTGTCTAATTGATAATTTCCAGTAATTTTTTAGGCCTCCTACTCTTGAATGAGAGGGGAAAAGGAGGAACAAATGGCAATCCTTCCATTACTAACACGTGTGACACTGCTTCTGAAAAACTGGGATGCTCATGTAGGAAGAGGAAGTGCAACCTTTCCCACTCATGGATTAAACACTGATTTTTGTGTGTCGCCACCAATTATTTCTCTAAATAAATTCACTGTATTTCAGAGACAATGTCCTCTATTTTTTTTGTTTACCACCCCCAGGCTGTTCTTTCTGACCCCCTCACCTTTCTTGCCATGATGAGGCCGGAGGGTTTGTGAGACACTTTGAAGACCACACCACCATTCCCTGCTCCCAGCTCACTGATCTTCTCGAAGTCATCATCCTTGAGCTCCCCAACCTTCTGTTTCTGGGTGAGGAACGCCTCCAGGCGCTTCCGCTGCTGCTCATCCAGCTCCAGCTCCTCCAGCTTCTTCTGAAGCGCCTCCAAGTTTGTCCTGCACGAGAAGGAAGGGCAGGAGTGAGCAGAGCTGGGAGGCTCAGAGTGAAATCACTCCATTTCTGCACCTGCACACATTTAGAAGGACCAGGCTGCACAGTCCCCCCCTTGAGATGTGTTGTTGCACCTCTGATTTAAGTGAGCTGTGTTTTATCCCAGATAAAACAATGACAAACACAGGACAGCCACCTTCCCCAGCCCTGAGGTCCTGCCCCCATCCAGGCATGCTGAGTTTCACCACCCCAGGAGTGGCTTCATGACTCTGCACTTCTGGTCAGAGACAGCTCCTGAATCACAGCACAGCACTCCCTGCTATTTTTAGATGTGTGTTTTCAAGGTTGTGTTGTAATTTCCTCCTGAGTTTGCCTAAATGTTTTATTGACTGATTTCCACAGGACTGTAGAACCAACAATTCATTCAGAAGTTTCTCATTTAGTTATCAGTAAAAAGTCATCAAGCCCAGCCAAACACAATCAAAACCCAGTCCCTGGAAAAGTGAAAGCCTTTGGCCCAAAGGTTTTAAGCTTATTTTAATTTTGTTTAAGGGCACATCTGCTGGAAACCTCGTTTTAATATGAAGATTTATGTTTTTAAGCAACACAAAATAGAAAACCAAAACTTTATGCAGGAGTTAAGTTTGGAACCACAGACACAAGTTCAGTGTTCCACGAACATTTAACAACTTCAGTTCCTATGGAAATGCTTCATTCCAATATGACAACTTAAAGGCTCCTTTAAAATTTCCTGCTTTCAACTGCAACAATAAGTTGCTGCAAGAGTAAATATTTAACAGCAAGAACCTGTTTTGCTTCACCAAATTTAATGCAATGTTCCCAGGGAATACAGTGCTGCTAGGATGAAGAATTTGAGGAAGAGAATCTATTTCTTCAGAAGTATGAAGAACAGAACTACTTTCATTTAAAAAAATAATTAAATTTCACTAATAATCAAAATTATTTCCATTCATCATTTCATAAAATGTTCATTCTGAAAATCTCTTGTACAAAGGGATATTCTCACAGCCAGTGAGGAGCTGGTCAGCTGAGAGGATGCATGACTACTACCACAACTGTCTCTGTCTTATCTTAAAAACCAAGTAACTGCACAAAAAAAAAAAAATTATACTATTTTTTTAAAGAGAAACCTCATTTCTGTCCTCATACCATGTTTTATACCTGTATAATCACACACCAATAATCCTGGAGTATGCCCACTGAAAAATCCCCACACAGATAAATGTGGCTTACAAGAACTTCCAAGTTAATCTGTTTTACTGGCTCTGTTTTAAAGAGGAATCATCAAGAAACACGTTTTTGAAATTCAGAAATGCATAACTGAATGATTAATCCCTGGATTTTTTTTTCCCCATCAAATGTGCCCAGTGAAGCAAACAAATTCCAGGCTGAAGACAAAGTGAGGTGTATCTTTCCTGGAATACACCTGAACCAGCTCTTCTTACACCATGGGCACAAACAAGAGAAAAGATGAGGCAAAGTCAAGCATCCCTCACTTTCCTGCAATAAACTCCAGAGCAACAAATGCTGGACACAAACTCCATGTTTTACCCTGGGAAATTACTGCTGGGAGAAGACAGAAATCAAGTCTTCATTATAATTTACAAGCTTGGAGAAGAAACTTGCTGTCATTTTAAGGATTACTGAATAAGGCAGGGTTGTCCATTTGGAATTTAAAAAAAAAAACAACTAGAGACACAGAGACAGGATGCAACAAGGCTTTCCTTGCTGTGCTTTGAAGAAAACAACTATTCAGTTTTTCTCAGGCAGAAGGGGGTTTTTGGCTTTGGAGACAACACAGAGATGCTTGAGCACATGACTTGGAGCAGACAGACTGCTGGTGTGATGGAACAAACAACTGTCCTGCTGATGCTTTAGGAACAAAAATATTTGCTAGGATAGCACTTATCACATCTATTTAGTCTAATGTTTGTCTGGATAAAGCTATTTTTTAGTAAGTTGCCTGCTTCAATCTAAATAAACTTGGTATTCACTTAAAACAGGCATTTCCTTGCTTGAAAGTATGAATTATTGCGGGGGTCCCTGCTTGAATACAAGTCAAGAGGTTCCAAAGGCTCTCCAGATGGGAAGGTATTGATCTCATGAATTTCAGCACCTCAGGCTTCCCCACCAGCTGTGGCCACCAGTAAAATCAGAATGTTCTAAGCTCTAATTTCATTATTTGTAGTGACGAGCAATGAAGTTCTCAGATTTTCAGGACCAATTCTCTAACTGTGAAGTGAATTAATGTGAAAGATATGAACCCAAGAAATGCATTGTCAGAATCACTATTCAGAGTGTAACTACCAGCATCTCCAGTTAGTTTTATGACAAGAACAGAACTATAATAACTGAATGTCAGGCATCAGGCAAGAATTTTTTTTCATTCTGGTTCTTTGCTCGAAGAACTGGACATTAATCAATTTAAAATGCAGCTAGGTAAATAGAAAGTGTAATTTTGTAATCTAAATTGGTGTAACCTACTCAGAGTGTTTCCAGGAAGCAGGACTTTGGAAGTTTCAGTTTTTAACTCCAACTACAGTAGGAACACTCCCCTGACAGGTACCTGGGAGTGTCCCCTGGCCCCTCCCCAGGTAAAAGCAAGTTCCAAAGCACAGAGGAACAGGTGGAAAAGTAAATCATTACACAGGAAGTTTTACAAGGTGAATGAAACCTGCACATCCAGAATACAGAAGAGGCAATACTTTAGACAGTTCATCACCAGGCACCACAAAAATGTTCAGGAACTTTGGCAGCTGAAACAGCAACCTGCTACTGTGCAACTGTCTGCCCCCAGAAAGAGCACTGGGAGTCAAAGTTTTATACACTTAATCTTGTATAAAAGTTTTACTCAGAGACAAAGATTCCCATTAAAATTCATCCCCATTACCTGCTGCAGTCTTGGGGCTGTGTTTTTCACTGTCAAGGCACCATGGCTTTGCCAGGGATCCATCAAAGCAGGAAATCATCAAATCAGCTCGGGGCTCCACGGTGCCAAGCACTTCTCTGAGGCAATAGGTTATCATTTCATTTATTGCCAGCAGTGTGGGAGCCAAGCACACACTAAACTGCACCAGGGATGGGATCCAGCTCTCCCAGGGTGATCCTTGGGATGAAGCCACGGGGAGGTCAGAGCTGCTTCCTCCATTTGGTAAGGAAACATTGGAATCCCACAGAACACCACCAGTAAACACCTCCCTGCTCTGCTGGCAGAAGGATGAACGCCCTGCACAGCCAGCAGCCAGCACCTCTGCACTCAGTGCTGTGTCTTCACAATTACTGGGAGATCTCTCTCTTCCTGACTAAACACAAAGTTCAAAAAAATACACACTCAGGGCAAGGAAAGCTGGTTGTTTCTTTCTCTCTCCCAAGGGCAGCATGAGGTACCAGGTGCCCTAGAGGAGGAATTCTCTCCACCCACATTTGATCAGGGAGGATCTTTCCTATTAACTCCCATTGTTTCTTCTTTTCTGTGCTCAAGGGAGTGTTCTGACAGTGCAGCATCCCCCCGTGGCACTTCTGTGACCTCCCAAGATGGAAAAGAATGCAGAAAGAACCAATCTTCCCCAGACAGTGACCCCTGATGGGTGTGGAGAACCTAACCTCTATCCCTGTCCCTCTGAGACCCTGGTGCTGCCACCTTGTGCAGTGAGAAAGGTTTGTGGGAATGTGGGAGCTTTGCACACCCAGGGACATCTCACCCCAGGCAGGCTCATCTGGGACCTTTAAATTCTCACCTGACCCCGTCCCTCACCTTCTGCCAATGGCCAAAAGTGGATGCTGGGGCAAAAGAACCCTGGGTGGGCACAAAAAGCCCAAATAAATGCCCAGCAGCACTGGAGTCCCTGCTGCTCTGCCATCCTGTGCTCTGTTCCCCACAGAGCCCTGGACAGACCAGGTGTGTCACCAACACCATCCCATCACCTTCTGAGCCCATCACACTGCTCCTTTAAGGGCTGGCTGCAGATTTGTTTTCAGATTTTCTTTTTAAACACCCAGCCACCGATTTCTAACCATGAAACGTGTGCACATCACACACAGCTGGGCCCTGCAGGGACAGAGCAGTGGGTCTGGGGACAAGGAGCAAACCTGTGGTTCCTGCTGCAGCTGGGGCAGGGAGCACTCAGCACCCACAGATGCACAGAAGGCAAGAGCAGACGCTCAGCTCCTGGCTTTGGGGACAGCCACCTCAGCACTGAGGAAAGCACTCCTGGAGGAGATGCATGAACATTTCAGAACACACTTGTTCTGCTGGAGCAGTAAGAGGAAGAGAAATGCTGCTTGTAGGCTGCTAGCACATAATGGCATAACAAAAACCAGAAAATAAGTCCTTAATTAATACTAGGACTCCAAATCCCTGGGAGCTTTATTTTTTTAAATTCATGTTAGTGCTAAGTTAATCATACACTCAACCCTAAAGGCTACAGTAAAGCTGTTACTCAACTCTAAAGCCTACTTCAGATGTGGCAGGGGAAAAAGGAAAAAAAGCTGAGAGCCTTTACCAGTAATTTGTCAAATATCTGTTCAAAGGCATTACTATCAGTGCTGCAAGCTGAACAATTAGCATGAGTGAAAGCATCAAGAAGTACTTTCACTTTCAGATCTCCTGTCGCATGAGGATACAAAGCTTGGGGGTTGTTTTCCAGAACAGTGACATTAATGCTTTCCCCAAGCCCACACAACTGTCAATTTGGAGAAGAAAGTAGGCAGTTCACTACATAATTTCCATGAACAACCTCAATCAGGGAGCTGAAATTAAGTGTTAGGAACATGAAGACATTCTGTGGTTTTGAGAAGACAGACTACTATGTTGTGTGACTCTGCCAAACCCGGGCAACAAGACAAACTCTTATTAAACTTTTCCTTTAGCAAAGAGCAGTTCACAGAATAACATGAAAGATAAACTTAATTCCAGAAGTCTCCCAGCTTAGAGCACAGGTGTCTGGGTTAACTCCAGTGCAGCCTCATAAAACCTGCAGTCAGAGCACCAACTCAAAAAAATCCAAATTCCCTATAAATGCAATGAGTCTGTTTTGGAAAAATACACTGGTTTGCAACCCTCATTGATTTTCAATCCTTGCAATGTGTTAGAGGATCTTAAAAATTTTCCCTTGTACTTAGATGGGATTTGTAGGTGAATTTATCATCTGAATATCACAGACTGGCTCCTTAAAGCTCATCTTGTCCCACCCCTGCCATAGCTGGGACACTTCCACTGTCCCAGGCTGCTCCAAGCAATGGCCTTGGACATTCCAGGGATCCAGGGGCAGCCACAGCTGCTCTGGGCACCCTGTGCCAGGGCCTGCCCACCCTCACAGGAAGGAATTTTTCCCTAATATCTAACATACCATCCACTTCCACATCACAGTGACACTGCATGGCACAGAGTGAGGTTTAATACTGCCAGAAAAAGAAATGAGACCAACATTTGATTAAAATCCATTTCTCAGTAAAAGGCATGCAAAACAAAACCATTAGAAAAGCACTGCTCTGTCCACAAGAGTATCCTGCTAGCCCTAATTTAATGTAAACTCTCATTTTTCTAGAGAGTTTACATTAAACTCTCCCCCCACCAGGGTTTCTGCAGCATCTCCTGGGGTTCCAGCCCCTCATCCTGAGTGGCAGCAGGAGCTGCCAGCAAGGCTCAGGCATCCCTTGGGCATTTGAGCTCTCCAGCCAATGCCACAGAGAGGGAGTCTGGGGTTTTTCTGAGTTAAGAGGCTTCCCCAGGACTAACTGTACCACTGCATTCAGAATTTGCCCTAAATCAACTCTGTAATCTCAAATAAGAAATTCTCCAGCCAAACCTCCAGAAATCCAAGCTCTCCATCTCCCTTTCACGTCTGTGCACCACGGATTTTTCCCAGCCAACATTACCAGGACAAAGGAACCACAGGGCAATTAAAACTTCCTTATGGACAGAAAAATGAACTTATTGACTGGATATTTAAAGCACAACACAGAGGATACACAGAATTATAAACTCTGAATATCAGCTGACACATATATTTACCCCAGGCCTGCACTGCCATTGTTTTATGTCTCTGAAGCAGGAGTTAAATATAATGACAAAACCAAAGGATGAGCACATGCAATAGTTACAGTAACAGTATCCTCCCAGCTCTCCCATGCGGCAGCTCCACAGCCTGTGAGGGCCACCACAACAATAAAAAGATGAAGTTACAGCATCAGTTTACAGGGCCCCTGAATGAGGCCAGGGTTAGAACTGAGACTCCTCTGTGCAAGGGCTGAGCCCGGAGCACAGCAGGACAAACTCCATCCAGAGCCACAGCAACAACAGGAACCAGCAAAAGAAACTGCCAGAAAGTGTCTGAAAACAGACCAAAAACCCCACAACTGGGATCCTGAGACAGCCAGGGATGGAAGGCCTGCCTGTACTTCAAATGGATGGATTGCACAACACTGAACATTTGTCAACATGGCCATTTAGCAAAGAAATTAATAACTTTTACCTAATATATGAATGGAGTGTACCAATACATACAGAAATATTCACATATCTATATCCAAAAAGAACATTTTTTTTCCCCAAAAGAACATGTTCTGCAATCTGCTGATTCATCTTCCCACCACACTGAAAAAAAAGTTCTGGAAAAGCAGAGAACAATGCTGAGTTGTACAAAACCCTGCAAGAAAGGGGGAAGAGCTGCCAGGAACTTTCAAGGGTTTGTTATAAAAACCCATAAGGAGGTTTTAAAGAAGATTGTTGTTCATCCAGAGAATCCCACACTGTTGGAATATCTCCATCCCGGTGCTCAGGATGCACAGGAAAACAAATCTGCTTTTTTTGTATCCCCTGTTGTGGACTCCACTTGATGGATGAGGCTGGATCCAGGTGGAAATCCCATCCTGAGGTGTCAGCAGGGAGGAGTTCTGCTGGAATCCACCTCCCTCCTGCCCAGACAGGACTCGGGATGACAAAGGCTCCTCCACAGACGTTTGCCAAGAGATGCTGAGCACTGAATGAGCCTTTCCCAGTTGTGTCCCTGCACTTCTGTTCCAAAGTGTAGCCGGGATTTTGTCTGAGTAATACTGAGCACGTAACAAAGCAGGAATCATCTGATTACTAATTTCTAGGGAAAAAAGTGATTAGAAAAAGAAATCCACTGCTTCCTCAAAAAAAAAAATTAAGAAGTCTTTGGAAGAGAGAACACAATTCCCCAAAAATTCACTTTTGCCAGCTAACATTTCTTCCTCCAAGAGACATTCTTGTGTTTTGGCAGTGGAATTTGCACACTTTCCACAGCCCAGACAACCCCCAGGGCAATGGTGGGAGAACAAATGCAGCTGGAAAAAAGGTAACACAGGCAAAAAGGGGGAGGAGCTTTTTTACTGGAAAATGTAGAACTCAGTAACTGAAAGGGAAAAAATACCTAAAGGTGAGATGGAAAGCTTTATCAGACCTCATAGAAAATTCCTTCTCAGGTAATTTCAGAATGTTTCTCCTGTTTACAGTGAAATATGTTAAAAAATCCACTCTAAAAACTGGCTGGTGGATTTCCTGCCTCATGTAAATTCCTCACAATTTTCATGTTTGGGTTTTTTAAAGTAAGTGCTAACTCAAAACCCCTTTTGCCAGGTTAACAACAGCACTGTTGTTATACCAATAAATAATTCAGCTACACGTAGGGTTTACCCAGACCCCCTCAATCCCTTTTTCTTGCTGTGAGATAACACTGGAAGGTCTGGCAGGAGATTTGCTCCTCTTGAGACAGGGACCTGAGATTACTCCATTAAAACCTGTGCCACTCAGGAATTGCTGTAATTTCTGAATTCCAGCATCTCCCTGTGTCCTGTCACTCATCCTGCCAAGGCAGGAGGTGATGCTCTCGTTCTGCCCCAAGGCTCTCATTCCCACGTAACCCATTTCCAAATTAAATCCCATTCCCAGTGGGATCATTTCCCAGTGCTGGTGGGCAGAGCTCTGAGAACTCCTCAGGGCTCCTCTGGTGGGGTCTGAGCTGTGAGCCAGGAGAGGAGAGCCTCAGCAGAAGGAGCAGGATCTTGCACAAGCTGTGTTGTGAAATCACACCTCTGTGCCCGTCTGCAGCCTCCCTGGAAGGACAAGAAAAGCAGCTGGATCCAGAGCACAGCTGCACTTCCCTCACCACTTATCCTCCTCACATTTCCTCAGCAACGTTTATTTTTACACCCAGTTTTTAGCTCCCCTAAACCAATTGAAGCTTTTTAAGCTCATATAAACTAAAGTATTCCTCCATTACCATCATTATGCTTAAATCTGACTGTCAGAACATAACAAGACAGTATCAAATGTCTTTAAATCCTTCCTACATCCATAATTGTCAACAAAAAGCTGCCTTCAGCCAGCAAGAGCTGCACAGGTCAGTGTGCCCCTTAATTCATTAATTTCTGTGCTGCTGGTGTACACTTAGTCAGAATTTTTTTCAGCACAAGTCCGTGAGGTGCTGCAGGCTCTGACTTTCCATTATTTCATTATAACAGATCACATGTTCTATTAGAGTACTTAAGTAACATTAAAATGGTATTTCTAATTTGGTGAAGGACTATGCCAGGCTCAAGCACATTAAAAGGGAAAGCTGTGCATGAGTATATTTTAATTTAAAATGCACTCTCTCATATCACATGTATTTGGAAGTTTGGTTAATCCTTCATTAGTAGGGGATTAAAAAAATGTTTCTCTTTTTTTCTTTTTTAATATTTAAAAGCTTGCAGTAATTCTACATGTATATTGAATGCAACTGAAATCCAACCAGATCCGTCATAAAATTCCAGGGTCTAATCTTCCAGAACACTGCACACAGGCAAAAAAGCTCCCCTGAAGTCCAAGGAATTCCAAAGGGGAAAAAAAAAATTCCCCCAGGAAGCAAGGCAGAAATGACCCTGCCAGCATTAAAGTGAACAACTCTGTGAAAATCTTCCTTTCCTTTTATTTCATCTCATCCAAGAAAACGGATAAAAAACCTATTCCATGGAGGACAAATCCTCTTGGAACAGGACCCACTGGGAAAGAGCCCACAATGGGAACTTAAAGCCCACAAACCCAAACCCAAAGCCTCATTTCTCTGATGGTTCACACCTGCCCCTCTACTCCTCAAAACCCAAACTGAAGCTCCCTTGAGAAAGACCCTGAAAAACACAAAAATTGCAGGAAGCACAATAAGTAAGCCATGGTTTACTTTGCAAATTGTAATATATATTGAAGTGCAAACCATTTCTGCACAATCCCCAAACCTTTCTTTGCCAAGCAATCACAGGGAGTTGCAGCAGCCATTCAGGGACCTCCTTAAATGCAATTTAACCAGAATAAACAGCAGCAATAAGAAAAGGCTGATTAATTAATACTCAAACTATGACTGGAATTTGCAGTCAGCCATTTCTACAAAATTACTCTCTGGCTTGAACAGTTCTAAGGCACAGGTTTGCTATAATTAAGGCTTTAATAAGAGAAAACCCTGGAAAACCACATTGTGCCTGATGACTTGGTTCTACTCACAGTTTGCTTTGGATTTTCTTTCTTTTTTAAAAAGAAATACAGCTCCTAAGGTGGTAAAGACCTACAGACAGCCCCTCAAATCCCTCTCAAGGGCCCATTTCTTTTCAGCACATCAGAGAAGATGCAAATTCTGCTGTCCACTTTTTTTTTTTTTCCTCTCATTTTTATCTAATTAAACACAAACCTCTTATTGAAGCTGATACTTCACATCTGAGATTTTCAGAGGTCACAGCCCAGGCTTGATTTGGGAAACAGCAGTTGTTGGTAAAACACTGAGTTATATTTTCAAAAGAACTGTATTTTGAATGAAAAATATACTTCAATCCCATCGTGTCAAAGTTCATAAAATACATAAAAGTCAGTGGCACTCGAATTTTAAAAATAATTGTTTGCATTTTTGCATTTAATCAAATCCCAGGCACTTTTGGAAGGTTTATATTTTAACACCAGAACTGGGAAAGCTGTTCGGATTTATTGAGACAAGGTAAAAGGTAAGGCTTCAGAGCAGTTAGTTTGACTCTTCCCTCCGACTTTTTTTTTTATTTCAAAGATGCAACTAAAGAGCTTCATGAAGCACCTTTCTTTTCATGTCAACACAAAACTTATTCTAATACAGAAAGTGGCATAATCTCAAAACCTGCTTTTTTTCCTACTGCACATTCTGAGGCTGGGTTGGCTTTAGAGAAACAAAAATTGGTTGAAAACTGTCAGATAGTGAAAGCAACAGAGAGTTAGAAGTTTGAAAGGAACATAAATCCATAAACTGGTGATGTGTTTTTGTTTCTTTTGGCTATTAAGACACTAAACATCCAGCCAGAAGAGTTTTCCTTCAATTAATTTTCATTCAGGTTCGCTCGGTTGGCTTTTTTTCCTTTCCCTGCAGAAGCTTTGCACAATTATATCTGTGCAGCTCCAAGGAATGAAATTAAATCTGCAGCTGGCCAGTGTCATCTTGGTTTCAGCCTGAGGAGCTGAGGCAGCTCAGAGCAGCAGAAAGGTTCAGCCCTCGCCGTGCAACCGCGGCTCCGCGGGAAGTGTCAAAAGCAGAAGTGAGGCTCAGGGCACAGGAAAACCTCTTGTGAAGTTGTCTCTGCCGTCCAGCTGGGCAGAGCCAGGGATTGGGAAGGCCCTCGAGAAAAATTATTGGTACAGGATGTTGTGGTTAAGTAATAGCTACAAGTAACAAAATCTGCTGTCGGAGAGAAACATTGTGAAATTTTCATTTAAATATTTGGGATACGTGTATTTAAATTGTAAGTGCACTAACTCCCCTTTATACTACCTTGCCAGGAAAAAGAGGGATAAAAACAAGAAAAAGAAAGGAAAAAAGAGGAAAGAGGCAGGCAAAGAGACCCAGGCCTCCTGCATACTCCTAAAGCCCCGCAGCACGTGCTATAATAAGCTTTCCCTTGCTCCACTCAAAGAGCTCCCATCACCAAATAAGGATGAAGACAGAGCACAGGACACAAATGCAAAGCAGGACATCCTGAATCATCCAGCCCCTTCTTTCATTTCCTCCCTTTCCCCTTCCTTTCTGCCAGGAAGTCCCGGTGTCAGAAGCGCTCATTCCTCAGAGCATTAATGAGTTACAGATCCTTGCTCCATGACAGCGGGAAAGTCTGGGAATTCCAGCACAGCTCCCCAGGCCCTGCACATCCCTTTGGGCTGCTGCCAAAGCCGCCTGTGGGCCTGAAGAACTTCCTTCCCTCGGGATCCTCGGGTCCCTGGTGCACTCACAGGCAGGAATTTCATCGCCTCGCTCGGAATCTTCCTTTGTGCCCTGCCAAGTCCTGGAGCTCCTTCGGCTTTTCCGTGTCTGGAGCAGGGACACGTCTGTGTATGTAAGGAGTAACCAGAGCTTCACATAGCCAAAATTCCTGGAGTGCAGGCCCGGGGCTTTAGGAAGTGTTAATATGGCAGTGCAGGGATGCTCGGCATGCACAACGGCCTCACAAACACCTGACTGAGGAATTCAGGCAGTGACCAAAGGGGGAAAAAACCCGGAGCAGGCTCGGGGAGGAAAATAAACAACCTTACAGATTAAGGAAATGGAAAACAAAACTGTTTCCAACTCAATTCCAAAAACATTTTTAAATTCTGATGCAACTGTTCTTTGCTATTTGAAATCTTTCACAACGAGGGCTTAAAATTAGCAGGATGAGGGGATATTTCCACGATTAATTAATCCTGGCTGTATATAGGACAACTGGTTGCTGAATTTACTTTCACTAAGCTACTTCTTTAAAAAATACTGGACACCTCTAAGCCTGGCAAAAGCTGGGTATAAGGTCCTGTGTGTGACACAGGTCACAAGTCTGGGGACACACAGACAAACCCCAGCCAAATCAACACAAGGAGCAGAAAATGAAGCAAGGCAGTTCACCAGTGCAGAAAAGAGCCAGCACTCCCAGGAGTCTCCAAAGGCTTCCAACAAGTAAATGAGTACCTTACACGTAAAAGCAATTTAAAATTAATGACACTACTTGCGGGAAGAGATACGATATTGAGTATATTGGGAGCGAGGTGATTTACATCAGGTACTACAAGCAGCACGTGATTGGTGTATCAGATTTATTCTGTAGAACAAGACTAAAATGCACAGAGATCCCTGAAGACTAAATCAACATATTCCCAACTGCCTTGAGAAAATTGACTGGAAAGTGCTACTCAAGCAAATACAAAAACACAGTATTTTTCCCCCTGTCAACCCAGAACAAAAGCTCTGTAATATTTAGATCATAATGCTTAGATACAATCAGTAACTCCTGCCAAAGAACATTTTTTAAACAGCTCATCGCTCAGTTAATCATCAAAAGAGTTTGCTAGAAATGTCACAGCTGGAGCTGCTAGATGCTGAATTTTTTATTTTTCAGGAGGTATTTGCTTGGTTTCAGGGTTACGTTTTTTTGCGGTCGATTTGGTTTTGGTTGTTTGATTTTTTTTTAGATGTTTGGGTGGTTAAAGCAGATCTGAGCCTGTGTGAAAACGCGGCACCGATGAACACAGAGCACTTTAAAGCCCAAGACTCGCACATGTCTCTGCCAGGCTGCCTCACATCCTCTGTGTCACAGCAGCACATCGCAGCTCGGTTTACATCTCCCGGGGAGGACCGAGCTGACCATACAGGGGCAGGAATCTGCTCCTCCACGACACACCTTGGTTCCAAGGCTCACTGAAGGGCTAGCCCGACAGCACCGTCTAAAAATCAAGGCGTGAACATCGACCCGTGAACCTCAAATGAAGACCTGCTGTAACATTTCATCACCCTGCTGTGTGTGCCCGACCGAGGCCACCCTGCCCACCCACATCCGTGAGAAACGTGCAGCACAGGCTGCAGCAGCACCACCGTGCAGCCACCCAACACTCAGTGTTTTCCCCCAGAAGTGTCCCCGTGATCAGCTCAGCCCTTCCCACATGTACAGAGTCGTGTTGGTGTTGCCCACGGAGGAGCTCCGAAGCTGTTTCCCCACACGCTCCGTGCCGTAGCCAGCACAACATGTCAATTAGCGACACACAGATCTGTCTGGGCTAAAGCCAAGGACGAGGCAAAACAAAACAAAACACCTTTTTCTACAAACCTGCGGCTTCCAGTATAAATTCTCCCACACACACCGCTCATGAAATATGCCATCGCAAACGTGTAATTTGCCATTACTAGCTAATTATATAAGCTAAGAACCCAGCAGACACCATTACGGACGAGCAGAAAGGAGTTACACAAGTTTCCCCCGGTTTTTTCACCGGGGTTTTTCCCCTCGCCTGTGTGACAGAAGTTTGTTTAGGGCCGAAGGCAGCCTCGCCGTGCTCGGCGGAGGCTGTGCGAGCATTCCCGGCCCCGGGAGTGCCGCCCGCGGTGCCCGCGGCAGCCGGGCCGGCCGTGAGGGGCAGGGCGGGCTCGGGAGCACCGCGCCCCGCGGACAGCGCCGGCCCGCTCCCCGCCCCGCCAGCACTCACTCCGCAGAGCTGGTCCCGTTCACGGCGGATCCATCCGGAGCGGGGTTCAGCTGGATCGGCCCGGGCTTCTTCTTCGGCATCTTCGCCCGCACACGGCGCGCAAGCGGAGCGGACGGAGCGGCCGCGGCCCCACTTCGGACAGGTCCGAGGCACTTCCTGCGGCGCGGCAAGGCGGGCGGGGAGCTGCCCTGGGCGGCGGTGCCCCCGCGGGGCTGCGGGCGGGTGGCGGCCGTGCGGCTGCCGGACCGGGCTGCGAGCGCTCCGAGCTCCGGCGGGCACTGCCCGGGATCGGGATGTGCCCGGCCGGGACCGCGCCGGCGCGCGCCGCCCGCGCCCGCCGCGCGCATGCGCGGGGGGGGAGCGCGCGCACGCGCGCGGCGGGCAGCGAGGCCGCGGGGGCCGCTGCCCTCAGGGCGCTCCTGCCCTCACAGCGCTCCTGCCCTCACAGCGCTCCTGCCCTCAGAGCGCTCCTGCCCTCACAGCGCTCCTGCCCTCACAGCGCTCCTGCCCTCAGCCCGCCCCGAGCCCGCCCTGCCCCGGCACCGGCCGCGACAAGCGGCGATAATCCTGCCCGGGCAGGGCGGGCAGGCCTGGCACAGGCTGCTCAGGGCAGCCGGGGCCGCCCCATCCCTTGGAAGTGTCCAAGGCCAGGCTGGACGGGGCTTAGTCTTAGCTCTGGGATAGTGGAAGCTCTGGGACAGTGGAAGGTGTCCCTGCCCATGGCAGGCGGTGGCACTGGATGGGCTTCAAGGTGCCTTCTAACCCTATTCTATGATGACTTAAACGGAACCTTGCTTTAACATCAACTTGCTTCCACAAATCGATAAAGGACTGATTTTTTTTTTTAAGAGTCTGCCACTTAACACTGAAGGACGTGCGAAGTGCAGTATTCCGAGCAGCGGGAGCAGATCCCGGAGGAGAAGCAGCAGAGAGGCAGGAGGACAGAGGTGTCCTGTGCCACCGGCTGGAGCTGGGACGTGTGGGGCTGTCAGTATTCCAAGCAGCGGGAGCAGATCCCGGAGGAAGCGAGGCAGAGGGACAGGAGGACAGAGGTGTCCTGTGCCACCGGCTGGAGCTGGACAGCACGGGTCACCAGGCCCAGGACGCGTGGGGCTGTCACCCCGGGCAGGACAGCTGGCTGTCCCTGCTCCAGTGGGCCCTGCTGGGGTGCAAAAGGTGCTGTGAGAGCGATATAAATGTCCTCGCTGTGGTCAGTGGAACGTGCTCGTCCATAGCAGCTCTCTCTCCACCTGGGAGAACTGGAATGTAAAGGTTCTGCTGGTGCGCTGTGGGTCTCACAGGGGCAGGACGTGGAATATTAAAGCACCCAAAGCCCTGTTTGGGTAGCAGAGCCAGCCTGGACACGCGTGTGCAGTTGACTGTGACACAGACACTAATCATATGATAAGATTCACGAGATAAAAGGAGTTCCATGCTTTTGACTTCCGTGAACAGAGTGACGCTACAATCCTGCCTCTGCTGCTGAGACCTGTAAAGAACTTTGCTAAAGTTTGGGTTGCTTTATAAGATTAATTTCTCATTGTCTGAATCCAGCAGAAGTCAGCTGAAAACTCTTTTAAGGCCTGTGGGAGTCACACAGTGAGATGGACTTACTGATTTCTTCTGATTTCTGACACAGCTGAGAAATTCTTTCTGTTGCTGCTGTACATTTCTCTACCACACAGCGCTCCATCTGTCAACAAACACGACACATGGAGCAGAAAAGACTCTGCAGTTACTCATAATTTTGCTTAAGTGATAAATGAAACCTCTCACAGACACACGTGAGCCAAGAAGTGAAGCAGCACCGAGGAACTCAGCACTGAGGTGGAGTAGTGCCTTGGAACTGGTAAAAGACTGAAAAACAGTTTATTTGGCAGTTCCATTTTTTCTGAGATTCCCTAATTGTCCTTTTCATAGACAAGACATGTGAATACACCACCTGAATGAATAACATCTTTCCAGCAGTGGACAGGTTTTATACTCCAGTGAGTTGATTCAGACACCAGAAGAAGTGCAGAGTTAATTCCATAACAAAATTTCTGCTGTGAATATTTTGGATAAAGAACCAGCCTGAATTCTGTATTATTCAAATTTTTGTGGTTTGCAAAAGTACAATCATATTTTCATCAAAGTAATCATTAATGTTTTTACAGAAACTGAAATGATGAACAAAGTTGCCCATATATAATGCAAAATATGCTGAAGAGTTCCTATCATCTTATCCATTTCTAAAGTAAAAATAAAAACATTATTTTTTTTTTTTCACAGCTTTGCCATTAAAGACATATTCCCTCCATCTAATTCCAGCTATTAAGGGACAGCTCCCTCCTCTGGAGTGTTTTATCCTTGCACTCAGAACCCTGGACTGTGAAAGTACTGATTTCATCAATCTCTTTTCAAATCCCTTTGACCAAAGCACAAAACCCAAAACTATCTTGGATTCACTGTATCTAGAAATAAATTCATGGGAATATGGATTGATGCCACTGCAGAAATAAATCCTGCACTGCTGTCTGTAAAACAAAGAGGTTTAACTTAAGGGTATTAGTTACTGAAAATTAAATACATTTCCCCAGCCAAAACAGCACACACGTTTGGGAAATTGGAATATTCTCCGTGGAAGGACCTGTGTTTTGCTGTACAAACAGGTGGTTCTGGAGGTGAATCACAGAGGAAAGGATGAAGAAAAAAAGAGAAGGCACTGTCATTTCAGAGAGAGGCTTCTGAGCAGGGAGGCTTTCTGATTTATTGATTTTACCACTGCTTGGAAAAATAGAAATAATTTGTCTCTGAAAATAGAAGTGGAACAAAGAAGCTTGTCTTCATTACCACTTTTTTCCCCTTATAGAAACAAAATTTTGCCTAATTTCTTGCATGAAAAGAAAACCACAATTACTATATAGATCAATTGCCTCTAAATTAAGCCAACTTTTCAAACTCGATTGCCACACAGAGCTGCATATTTTACTGCCAAAACATGTGCACACAAACTTCTATTTGCAAGATTTAATACTTCTTCATCTATTTAGTGGTTAGCAAAGCAAGTTAGGGAAATAATTAGTCCCATAAAGCAATGGAATTTAAGAAGTCTGGATAAAAAATTTGAATAAAATTGGCCAAGAGGATCAAAAATTATTTGGAGGGAGCTGACAGAGAGCCAGACAGAGATCACAACCTGCCTTGCACCTTATTTTCCTCAAGAAACACAGATTTAAAAGAGCCCTGTGGATCACAGCACAACTTGAGTGCTTTGTGATATACTAAAAGCTTAGAAATTAACGTTTAAGGTGCCTGCATAATATCAAATTTAGATTAGATCAGCAAGGCGTAGATGTAAATAAGTACAAATTACAAATAACTGAAATTTGCTTAATCCTTAGGATGTGACTTCCCATTAATACAAGGGGAGGAGTTGTGCTGAGGGTTTATGGCATGAGCAGCTTTGCCAACACAATATTTGAAGGTTTTTTTGCCGAGCAAATTCTGCTCCCTTAGGAATAAACCCCTTCAAGCGTGGAAGAAGGCAATTATCCATTTGACAGATTTGCTTTGCTGTATATTACGTGTAACAAAGCAGGAAATGAGACTGAAATATAAAATAAGGTGCTAATTTGCTGCAGTTTTTCTAATGAAATTACAGGAATCAAACAGAAACAAGCAGTAATATTTCCTTTTCACCTAGACTGGAAACCAGAAGTGTTTTCTAGAATGGAGGCAACCTGTGGGGGGTGTTTTGTTTGTTTTTTCCTGACTTATTATTTTAGCAGCATGTGGCTGGTTATTCATTTCCTGAGGAAAAACCAATAATCAATGCCTGCCAGCATTTGCTTTTTATTTAATTAGGAACATAGGACTGGAAAGAACCACCTAGGTCATCAAGTCCAGTTTCTAATTAAACACTCTTCAAAAATATTGATTAATCAAAGTCGCATAAATATGGAGGGTTTTATAACCCTGTGTCCTCTGCAGAGATTGTAAGTGATCTTCTGCTTTTCTTTTTGGTTGTTGTTTGTAAGGATTTTTCAGTACAAAGAGCCACTGTTATTTTCAATGCAAAGAGCTCATCATGTAGATATTTGATTTTCAGTAATTTTCTATGACAATTACAATATTTTGTGCTGGAAATTAGCAGCACTAGATCTATGATTATTATTAAATCTCTGTGTTAATTTTCATACTTCAGCTGCCTCAATCGATTGAAGAAATTGGCCATATCTAAAAAGATAAGATTAATTGATTCAGTGCTAAAAAATCCATTAGTGTGTCCTCCCTATATTTAATATATTCTTGATTATAAAAGATGTTGCAGCAATTGTGAATTCACATTTTAAACATTAACTGTTAAAAGAATTTTAACCAGAAAGTAACTGCAATTGATTTTGTTGTACTAGAAGGAACACATTAAATTATCAGGAACATTGTATGTCAAATTTGAATTTATATTTGAATTTATAGAGAAATAAGGGAAAACCAATTCCTTTAATGGATTCATATTTTACATTAATTTATATAGTTTGTTTAAACAAAGAGACCATAATTTAAGTCAGATACACTTCTGTGGATTGAGCTGTAAAAACATGAGAACAATTCACAGCTCCAACTGCTTTGGAGACAGGAGCCTGGAGCCTCTCCTGTTGTCCCTGCAGCCCAAATCCTTACATGGCATTTTATGGGCACAGCTGCCAAACCTCTGAGGCCTCAGCATATTCATTGCAGCCTGGACAACTGCAAACTGTTCAGTTGTCAATTCCCAGCAGGCTTTGTCTGGAGAACATCTCAGGATGGCTGGCTGGGCTGAGCCAGGGTGGGAATCCCTGGCCTGGGAGCAGGGCAGTGTTGTTTTGCATTACTGCATTTTTATTTTTATTTTCCCTAAGAAAGAACTGTTATTCCTACTCCCATATCTTTGCCCCTTAATTTCCAAATTATAATAATTCGAAGGGAGGGGGTTTGCATTTTCCATTTCAAGAGAGGCTCCTGCCTTCCTTAGCAGACAGCTGTGTGTTCAAACCAAGACACCAGGGCAGGGAACGGAGCTGGGAAGGGGCTGGAGCCCCACGAGAGGCTGGGGGAGCTGGGAAGGGCTCAGCCTGGAGCAAAGGAGCTCAGGGTGACCCTGTGGTTCTGCACAGCTCCTGACAGCAGGGGGGTCGGGCTGGGAACGGGGACAGGAGGAGGACATCGTCCCGAGCTGCACCAGGCTGCACAGGAGGAGGAATTTCCCCATGGAAAGGGCTCAGGCCTTGGAAAGGGCTGCCCAGGGAGGTCTGGAGTGCCCATCCCTGGAGTGTCCCAGGAATTCCTGGAGGTGGCACTCAGGGCTCTGGGCTGGGGACAAGGCGGGGATCGGTCACAGGTTGGACTCGATGGTGCCATGATCTAGTTGAGGTGCTAGAACGTGGGTTGGACTCTATGATCTTAAAGGTCTCTTCCAACCTAGAAATTCTGTGATTCTGTGATTCTGTGGAGGGTTTTTCCAACCTCAGGGATTCTGTTATTCTGTGAAGTGACAGGAGCTCAGCAATTTTCAATCCCATTCCTGGAGGTGACTCATCGTGGGGCTTTGCAACACTGGATATTTCAAATTAAACACTAATCCCCTGCACGTTTTCCCTGACAAGGTGACTCTACAGGCGGCTGGAGGTGCTGGTGGGTGGGACATCTCAGGAAGGGCAGAGTCCAGAGGAGGCACCAGGATGATGGAGGGGATGGAGCACATCTCTGTGGGGAAAGGCTGGGAGAGCTGGGGTTGTTCAGCCTGGAGGAGCTTTGGGTGCCCTGTGCCCTTCCAGCTCAGGAGGGGACCTTAGGAAGGATGGAGAGGGACAATTTACAAGGATCTGGAGAGACAGGACAGGGCAATGGCTTCAAACTGACGGAGTAGGTTTAGATGGGATATTGGGATTAAATTCTGGGATATTGGGTTGAAATTCTGGGATATTGGGATGAAATTCTGGGATATTGGGATGAAATTCTGGGATATTGGGATGAAATTCTGGGATATTGGGATGAAATTCCTCCTTGTGATGCTGGAGCAGCCAGGTTGCCCAGAACAGCTCTTCCATCCCTGAGTGTCCAAAGCCAGGTTGGACAGGCTTGCAGAAAGCCGGGATAGTGGAAGGTGCCTGCCGAGAGCAAGGGGGGTGTGAAAAATGTGGTTTTTATGATTGGCTTTTCGCAAGTACTAAAATGAATATTGTATTATGCTAGAAAGTTATGCTATATTAATTTTCTCAAGTAGTGTACTAAATATAGTTTTAGGTTATAACATAATGTTAAAATAGAAACTATGCTATGCAAGATATTTGTTTCAGAAAGGACTCGCACCAGATAGGAGCCACAGGACACCTAAATCTTTCAGAGAAAGGGAATTTATTGCTCCCTTATCAGCAGAAAACTAACTTCTTCCCACCTCGCTCAGACAGGAAGACGGCATGAGGATTGAGAGGAAGAAGTTGACATTGACCAGACGGAATCCTGTGTTTGAATGGAATTTATGCATCATGTATGAGATGTATGAATATGCAACAGGCAATTGTTTTTAAGGGTTAATCCTCTGTTAACGGGGGTCCTTTTTCGGGCTTGTGTTGCCCAGAAAAAGGTACCCGGACGTCCTTATCTCTTTGTTTTTATTGTCTCATATTATCCTAACCTCAAATGTTCAAATTTTATTATTCTAATTATATTACTATTTTTATAACCATTTTATTACTATTAACCTTTTAAAATTTCAAAAACAAGTGGCTGGGCGTTTTTCACAGGGGTTACAGTGAGAATGAGACGATCTGTACCGTCCTTTCCCACCCCGAGCGTTCCCGGGATCGGGACCGGGATCGGGATCGGGATCGGGATCGGGATCGGGATCGGGACCGGGATCGGGACCGGGCTCGGGACCGGGATCGGGCTCGGGATCGGGATCGGGACCGGGATCGGGATCGCCTCAGCCGCCTCGCCCCGCCCTCCGCCTTTTGGCGCCAAAACCCCCGAGCCGCCGCCGGCGGGAGCTCGCGAGACTGGCGGCTCTCGCGGGACCCGGCGCGCGTGAGGGCGGCCGCGGCCCCTCAGCGCGGCCCCGCTGCGGAGAGCGCTCCTGACACGGAGAAACAGAGAGAGAAACAGAGAAATAGAGAGAGAAACAGAGCAACAGAGAGAGAAACAGAGCCACAGAGCCGTTCCTGGCGCCGCCTCAGCCCGGCGCCTCGAGAGAGAGCGCTCCCGAAGCACAGAACCGGAGCCGTTCCCGCCGCCTCAGCCCGGCCCGCTCCGCCCGGGCTCGGCTCGGCTCGGCCGGGGGAGCCGGAGAAGGGGATTCCTCCTGCAGACCGCGTTCCCAGGGTGAGCTGTGCATGTGGGAATGGCCACTCCACCCCCAAGGCTTCGCTCGGGGATGCGAGTGCCCCGCGGCTCCACGGATCAGCGCTGTGGGCAGGAATCGGCTAATTTTGGTTAATTCCTGCCACTCCCAAGTAACTTCGGCGAGTTGGAACATCACAAATCCTTGTTTTATTCGGCTCAGCGAGGCTTCGTTGTGTTATCCTGTGTGTGGTATCTGCTGTTTAATTTGTGTGATGATCTTATAGGCAAATCTTTTCTTGAAAAAGCTGTAAATATTGTATATAATTGACGTTTATCCGCTTCTGTGGCAGCCTCGCTGCTTCTCTTTAAATGCTTTTGTTGTTTTCTGCAGGAGGGGAAAAGAGGCTTCTTTGTGGCAATGCTAGATCCTTTAGAGAACAACTTGTTCGATCTTCCTGATTATGAGAACACAGAAGATGAAACATTCCCACCTCTGCCACCTCCTGCCTCTCCAGGAAGGGACGATCCGGAATGGGCTCAGGCTAATGGAGGTGAGCACCCGGCACCCCTAAAAATCCCCTTTTAGTGCTGTGCCGTCGAAATCAGTGGTGGTGGACTTCAGTGCATAAAAACAGGCAGAAAACAAACTGTAAATTTAAGTTGTTAATCACACGATGCTTTCCTGCTTGTGGGAGAAGTTTTTTTTTGTAGATTCCATGAAAATAATGTGCACAAAGGAATCCTTATAAAACTGAAGCTCTTCTGACAAAATGTTGCTACAAATAATTATGCAGCAATGATCTCTAGGTACTCTTTATGACTTTTGGAAGTTACTCTTTATGACTTGGCTTTTAGAAGAGATAAGTGTTGGAAACCCTCTCAATGCACTTATCAGAAATACAAATAAAAACTTAAAATGTACAGCAGTTGCTTTGAATACTTAATGATGCTGTTTTCTTCCCCAGATCCAGATGGAAACCAGCAGTCCCAAACCAAGGATTCTGCTGTGACCACACAGAAGGCAGTAAAAAGACCAAGGCCTAGATTAGATGCCCAGAGGTAACTTTATACAGAATATTTCTTTGTGTGCTGACTTTGGTGTAGGGCTGTGGGAGAAGATGATTAAGGTACCTCTAAAACTGGTGTGAGTTCTTTATAATCAACAGAAAGAATCCAAGCTTTAGGCTGTGTCAAGCAGTGTGAGAGTTTTTTCTTTGGTTTTTTTAACTTTAATTGAAAGAAGGAAGTGAGTTTCAAGTAACTCTCCCCTTTCCTGTTCCCAGGTTAATTTCAGAAAGAGGGCTCCCAGCTCTGAGACACATGTTTGACAACGTCAAGTTCAAGGGCAGAGGGCACGAGGTGAGAGCTGGTGAGCTTTGGTTTTGTGTCCTGGGAGGTGAATGTAGTTTTGCTGGAGTGCTGCCCATCTGATGTGGGGAGCATGGCCAGAACTCTAGTTAGTAAGCCTTCCCAGCAGTGCCTGACAGGCCCTGATGGCCTCTGGAGCTGCAAACTTTAAAACAAACATGAAATGCTTTAATAAAATCCATATTTTGGTCATAACATTCTTTTTCCTCAACTCTAAAAGCAGAATATCCCATCTGTGACTCTTGTATCATCCACACAAGCAGGGTTTTGAATTCCAAGGTTTTTTTTTTTTTTAAGTGTGACATAGCTTTTAGAGAAACTCCTGCTTTCTCTTTGCTCAAATGCTTTCTGATTGTTTTGGGTGCACTTCAACATGCAGAGCCTCTTTTCCTTTATATATTGCAGAGTTGGTTGGAGACAGGGGAGGGTCAGTCTCTTCTCCCAGGTAACAACCAAGAGGAAACAGCCTCAGGTTGTGCCAGGGGAGGTTTGGGTTGGTGATTTGGGGAAATTTCTTCACCAGGAGTGTTGTCCAGCCCTGGGCAGCCTGTGCTGTGGAGCCATTGTTCCCAGAGGGATTTGAGACATTCAGATGTGACACTTGGGGACATGTTTTAGGGGTGGCCTTGGCAGTGCTGGGGGAGTGGCTGAACTCGGTGCTCTTCAAGGACTTTTCCAACCCAAACAAGTCCATTATTCCCCTGGCACAGTGGCAAGGACACCCATGCACCTCTGGTTTGTGTTCTCATTGCCCCTGGAGCACAAAGGAGCTGGGCAGCAGTGCTGAAAGGTGCAAAAACCTTTCCTAGATCAGCTTAATTTGATGTATCTTCATTCTCAACATCAGGATCAATGCCAGCTGTGCCCCTGTGGATTTATTTCAGCCTGAGTTCAGGCCTGGTTGTTTAGGACAACGCTTCAGGGCCTGCAGATGTTCCCCTGAGCTTGTGTCAGTGCTGTTCTCACAGCTGAGCTTCCACTGACACTGGATGGTGGGAGGGGGAAGGAAGGTTACCCTCACATTGGTGCTGCTGACATTTTGCAGGGACTGGCAGGCTGCAGATGCTGCCTGTGTTCAGGAATTGCTGTCCCATTTCCCTGTCAGCTTTAGCAGCTGGGTGTTGTCTTTCCTGCTGCAGGCAGAGGACCTGAAGACACTGATACACCACATGGAGCACTGGGCTCACAGGCTCTTCCCACAGCTGCAGTTTGAGGATTTTGTTGATGTAGTGGAGTCTTTGGGAAACAAAAAGGAAGTTCAGGTATGTATTTCTGTCAGCTCCTCTTCATGGTGTTTGGAATAGTGCAAGAAGTAGGTTTAGGGGATCAATTATGCAGCAAAAGACTTAGGTTGTGCATACTGCTGAGAAGCATAATGTTATTTAAATAAATTTACCTCAATTTTGAGCTTTGTCTGCTATTTATGTTTATATTTAGATACAACATTTCTTTATATGAAATAATCCTCCAGAGAATTGGCTTCAGCATTTTCAGGACATATTTAACCACAGCAAGTTGCTTAACCAGCTGGAACTGGCTGGGGGTTTGGGTTTGGTTTGGTTGATTTTTAATGTTTGAACCTGCAAAAGAAGACTGATAAAGAATTCAGCTTCACCTGGCTGGGTGGTAGATGGAGGACTGGAAGATGATCACAGCACTGAAGGTCTGTGTGTCAAATGGCCATGAAGTGGGAGTATTTTTTCAGAGTAATAAAGTGTAAAATTGCTGTGGTTTTCCCCTGCTCCCAAAGTTGAACATAAAACCTTGCTGCAGATGAAACATCAGTCTTTCACTGTCCCACCTGCAGACCTGCCTCAAGAGGATTAGACTGGATCTTCCTATTTTACATGAAGACTTCAAAAGTAATGAAGGTAGGCTCTGTCTGCTATTTGTTCAGTTCTTCAGTGCTTAAGATTATTTATTTCCCTTCCTACTGACCAGAAGTGAATGATAGGCTTTTCTAGTGTAGAAGAAATTGAGAGATCTCTGCTTTCAAACCAGGCTTCTGTGAGTCTTATGATGACACAACTGAACTGATACTTGCAGATACTGTGTAAAAATAAATAAAATTGCAAGGTCTGCTGAAAGGAAATGGAAAAATCGATATTAACCAGCATAGTTAGAAATATTCTTCAAAACAAACTCCTAAAACTGCAATTATTGAGCACACAGGTTTGTGTTGCACTCTCACATGAGTGCAGTCTGGAGAGCTCCTGGATCCTCTTACAGCAGGAATCACAAAGTCATGCTGGTTATTCTGTGGGGGGTTGCAGTGCAGTCAGGGGCTGGTGTCCCTCACAGGCAGGGTGCCTGCTCATGCTGGGGACACTTGTGTCTGTCAGAGCTGCACACAGCTCTGGGAGAATTCCCTCTGCCAGCATCAAAACCCAGCACTTACTGAGGATGTAAGTCAAGAGTCTCTTCCAGTCAGACAGAAATTAGACATAAGCAGTTTCTCAATTAAAGAGGAAGTAGAGTTCACGTGGTAGTTTGTAAGAAACTTTAGCAGCAGAAAGGAGGGAATTCCATTGTCATTCCTAAGGACCTGTGCAGGGTTTTGCATGTCTGCTGTCAGTCTCTTGAGTGCATTACCTGCCCATTGTCCCATTTGTCTCCACGGAACCTCAGCCTCCAGCCCAGGCAGTGCTTGGGAATGGTGTTGTGGACGAGTTGATGAGTAGAAAGAGCTGGCCTGGGCTTTGGGGTGCCCTGGGGCAGCTGTGCCACGTGGCTGCCTTCACTGCTGCTGCAGTGCCAGAGCTGCACTGC
Source organism: Passer domesticus (assembly GCF_036417665.1). Taxonomy (NCBI): domain Eukaryota; kingdom Metazoa; phylum Chordata; class Aves; order Passeriformes; family Passeridae; genus Passer; species Passer domesticus. The sequence goes on along the minus strand of NC_087487.1, from coordinate 18,622,707 downwards.
GGCCAGAGGAGCCCCGGACAGCAACACGAGTGGTTCCTGCCGACAGCGTCCGCAGAGCCAGGGGATCGTTCTGTGCGATGGTTCCACACACTGCCCCGCCTGCTGGGAGCTGGGCTGCTCCTCAGCGCTGGGCCTGAGGGCCCTGCTGCAGCCCTCGGGGAGCAGGCATCTCACAGGTGTGAAATAAAACCTCAGGCTGGGGTGTTGTCTTAACAACCCAGCCTTTTTGTCAGCTCGTGTTCCTATTCCTAGGCTTGAAGCGGTGCAGAGGCCTTGGGTGCTCTGCTGCTCTCTGGGTGGGTGAAGTTGTCTAGCTGAACTGCCTCCACTTTGCATGTTTCAGTGCTGGCAGATGAGTGAATGTCTCTGTAATAGAGCACACTGAATTCAGAACTGAGTACTCAATGTATGTGTTCAAACTTCTGGTTCACAGAATCCTGGATTTGTTTGGGTGGGAAGGGACCTTAAAACCCATCCTGTTCCACCCCCTTTGACAGTAATTAAGGGACACCTTCAATTACTGCCCCACAGCCTGCCTTGAAAGGTTGGAATTCCTGTAGGACTCCTGCCACTTTCTAAAGGACAGTGTTTTATTATCAGTGTTGGGAGGAAAATGACCTGGCCCTAAGGATTGCCTGGATTTCCTGTCCCTTTTGAGCCTTCAAGCACAGCTGCTGTTGCTAACTCAGTACACAGAGCTGTGCTTCTGCACTCAGGCATTGATTGTTGTGTGTGTGAGCTCTGAGCGCTTGTTGTGTGCGCCCTTTGAATACTGGGGATGTGGGCCTAGGCAGAAAATTTCCCATTAAAATTAAATTATGGGGTGAGTTTCAGCTGTCAATACAAAATGTAGAACACAGAAATGCTTTCAGAATATTCTCTTGACTGATGTGTTGTGGATCTCTGTGGGTTTAAAGTGTTGATTCTGCCCCCCTCCTTTTTAACCAGGAGAAGGGCAGAGCAATGGGCTGGATGCAGAAGATGCAGAAGCTGCACATTCCCAGTGTGGCAGTGCAGGAGAGCAGAGTGCCCTGGCTGGGCCGAGCCTGACGCAGGAGCAGCAGGAGCGGATGGCGAAGAACCGGCAGCTGGCCCTGGAGCGGCGGCAGGCGCGGCTGCAGGGCCTCAGCCAGTCCCAGCACCAGGGTAAGCACCTGATTTCTCTGGGAACGGGGGGCCAGGGGCCTGAGCTGCTGGCTCACGGCCCCGATGGTTTTCCTTGTAAGTGCTGCAGTGTGCAGCTCCCACGTTTTAAGTTTTCCTGTAGCTGAACTCCCCGGTGGTTGTACCGAGCTGTGACAGCTTTGTCTGGTGAAATGCAACTCAGCCTCTTATCTCTGAGCTGCCTTTGCCACAGCCTGGGATTCTGGTGATGGAAGCAGCAGTTAAACACAGCAATGCTGTCTGCTCATGCTTTTGCTTTTTTTTTCTCAACAGAGCTCCCCAACAGTTACTCAGCAGAGGAGTTTGACAGCCCAGCTGCTCAGGATCCCCCTGAGCTTACTGAAGACACTCAGGTTCCTGCAGCCAAGGATGCTCCCACAGAAGGTGGAGATGATGAATTGGGATGTGCCTGGGAAGAGCAGTAGCTCCCCAACACCATGAATGCCTTTCTTGACCAAAGGACCCCCCTGCTTTAAGTGCTGTCATTGTACTGAAATGTTGCTGGCTCTGGGCACTCCAGAGGCTTCAGGGAAGTCTCTCCCACGGCATCACTGAAGGACAGAACTCTTCCCTGGAAGCTGCAGGGGAGCAGCTCCGTACACCAGGAAACAGAACAAAGTTCTTCAGCTGCACTTGAGCCATCTTTTCCACCTCCCAAAATGTTTTCTAGGAAAGGTTTATGACTTTTTGGACCTACTTTGAATATAGTTTATAATTTATGTTAAACCAAATGAACTGGGATGTTGATGTATTAAGTTGCTATTAAAGGTGTGTTTGGGGTTTTTTAACAGGTCTTTAACAGGGGTACTGGATTTTTTTTTAACTGCTTATCCATTACTTATATATTTTTCATATTAAATGGAAGCTATTAAATTTCAGAAATCAAACCTGAAATTCTGGTATGAGGCCACTACAAGGCCAGGGCTCCCACACTTCCCCATCCCTTGGGTCAGACATCTCTCCCCAGACAAGCACCTCCCCTCAGGGAATGAGACCTTCCTTCTCATCCTGCTCTGCTTGAGCCTCTGCTTCATCCTCCTCTTAGACAGAGTCCTGCTTTTCCTTACACAACAGTCCTGTTTTTCCTTACACAACAGTTTTCTGTTTCTGAAGAGGAATCACCCCTTCTAATAAAGGGGTAAAAAGTACTGAATTTCTGCACACTGAATTGAGCCACTACTCTCAGGGCAACAGTTGTTACTTTATGAAGGAATTTGCTTTTTATATCCTCGTAGGGAGAAGGAAGTAAAAATTAGGTTTTAATAATTTATAGACAATATGAGCAAAGTAATTTTTTGAATGATTTTTAAAAGAATTCACAGCACACTGTATTTAGTCTGAAACATGAGCTTTATCAGGTATAAAATATTTTCATAACTCATCCATACTCATAATCAGATAAAAATAATTCTCATTTAAAATAGACATTTAGCTTCTTATTGCAAGGACTCTTGAATATTTAAATAAGCTGCTTTTTTAAGGATCCCCCAAGCACTCGTGCACAGTGAACTGCTGGCGGCAGGTCCCGGCTCACGTCCCGCTGTCCCCTGTCACATCCAGCAGTGCCAGCTCCCGGATCTCCTCCAGCAGCTGGTACAGGCTGGGCCCCTTGGTCTGGCAGAACTCGCGGGACTCCTCGTCCATCGCTTCCAGCCTGGCTCTCTCCTGGGCACGCTGGGCCTCCTCTGCAGACTGGCTGACCTCTTTGACCAGGTCGGCCTTCACGGCCTGGAAGCTGCTCTGGGCAGCCGCGGTGTCCGCGCTGTGGTGCGGCGCGTTCCTGAGGATCTCCAGCCTGATGGTTTCGGCGTGGCAGCGGGAGCTCTGCACAAGGATTCCCACCTGCAGAGCAACACTGTGCTCAGATTTCTAATGCTGCTATCTCCTTTTCCTCCCCTCGCATGAGATACTCACTGTGATGTGATCAAAAAGGCTCAAGGTCATCGAGTCTCCAGTTGTTGTAGTGGAGGTGATTTTATGCTGAGAGCGATGGAGGGATCCAGGCTTCCACTGGCAGCTCCCAGCCCCTTGACAGGAGATGACTAAGCCCTCTTTGTTTTTCATGTAGGCTGCACCTTTGATTCCATACCTACAAAAGAGCAGACAGAAGCTGTTCTAGCCATTTTCAAGTCTCTCAGTTTCAAAACCTGCAGGCTGGCTGGGATTGTAGAAAAGCAACAAGAAGGGGCAGACAGGGCAGCCTGATAATCTTGCCTCAGGAACAGGATAGGTGTTGTTAAGGAAACCCAGATGTGAAAACAGCATGGAGACAGTGACTGAAGTGTTTTGAGAGCAGCGAAGCAAAAGTGAAATAGTCAGTGATCCATTATCTTAGTGCAGGGTGGGGCCTGGAATGGATCAGTGATGGGAGAAGAGCAGCTTTACAGGTTTTTCCAGACAGACAGTGAGAAGACAGTTCTCCATTTTAAAAAAAACCTCCTTGAAGAGCAGCAGCGTGTTTGCCCTGGGTTCTGTGTAAGGCAGCAGCCTCTTCTGGCTGGGCAGGCTCTTGAGCCAACCCCGTGGAATGCTGGAGATGGCAGATGAAGTGAGCTGTGCCAGGCTGTGCCCTGCCAGCATTCCAGCAGCAGCAGGTGTCCCCCCAGCCCCGGCTCACCGTGGCACGAAGACGAGCACGCCGTTGGTGCGGATGGAGTAGATGACCCCGTCGGCCACGCAGCGCTCGTCGCTCTCGGCGCTCCTGTCGCGGAAGTACATGCACTGGAAGAGCTCTGTGGACTGCTTCTGAGCACGCTGGGCTGCCTGCAAGCACCCCCACACACACAGACAAAAACCTGTGTAAGTATTCCAACAAGCATCTCTGGCTTTGATTTCCACAGCTGCTTTTTCCCATTATTTGCTCTCTTACCTGTCCCAAAGAAAAAATGACATCTAAAACAAAATCCTACGTGCAGTACAAGTGAAGTATGAACACTTTTACTACCACCCTCAGAAGAAAACTGATATTTAAAAAAACCCCAAAGCACTACAAATAAAAGTGAAGTGATATTCTTAATTGCCAAAAGCCACAGTCAGGACTGGTATCCCATTCCCTAGGGCACCATGGAGACTCCCAGGAGGACGCCCTTACCCGGTTCCTGTTATTGATGTGTCTGCACAGTTCCTCCAGATCCTTGTTGCTGATGATGTTATCCTTCACGTCCCCCGTGGTTTCCCTCAGGGTCGCTGCCATCAGGAGCCTGTGCACAACGATGTCAGCGTATCTCCTGATGGGAGAAGTGAAGTGAGTGTACTTCTCCAGGGCCAGCCCTGCAAGAGACAGAAACAGAATGAGCAGTCAAAGCCTCCCCCAGCAGTTCAGCAATCACAGGAAAGGCAGGGAAGTGACCAGGTACCATAATGGTGAAACTGCTCCTCGGGACAAGAGCCAGTTGAGAAGTACAGGGCGTTGGACATGGCGTGGGTGGCCATGGAGCGCAGCAGCTTGTTCACAATGGGGTCCGAGGGGTCGTTTGCTCTGTCCAGAGACTCGGCCAGAGCCTTGTTAGACCTGGCAAAAAGGTGTTAATTCCAAAGAAAATTACACCATCCCTGGTTATAATGGCTCACAGTTAACAAGAGCATAAAACCCACTTAGTAGTTATTCATACAAAAGTGGTAAGCAAAGTGATATTGACACTTTCAGTGCAGTTTAATAACTGGTCTGCTCTAAGAAAATGTTTAGAAAAATCCCAGTTTTCACCTAGTTGTCTGCTGCAACCTGGAGAACCAGGGACTGGAGCAAACTCCATTCTGTGCAGTACAAGAGTGAGCTGGTCCAAACCTTTGTGTCCAGCACAAATGGGACAAGGTGACACCCAGGTCACAGAGGCTCTACTGATGCCCTTCACCATGGCCTTCTCATGTTATTGTGCCCAAGTAATTCTGAATAATTTAAAGTCATTTAAAATTACTTCATTGCACGGAATTCACCTCATTTAAACCAGTACTCTCTTACCCAGGAAATACAGGGCAAACCAGGCCACTGCAGAGCTTGACCACTGCACAGTGACTGAACAAATGTTTTGTCTGGGTATGTCTAAAATTATTCAGCCACTGCCATTTGCAGTACAGCCAGAAGAATGCAGGCAGCTTCTCCTGGTCAGAACATCATCAGAAAGGCTCTGATAAAACTCTATGTAGTGTCTCTTAACATTGATACTGAGAGCTGGAATTGTTTAACCATGGCCAAACAGTTAATTGTTTAACTTTAATTAGAAAACTTTAGTAATAAAAGCTACCGTGTGTCTATTGAGAAGCCTTTGGCACTGGCACACTCCCGAAGCTCAGCGAAGAATTCCTGGCGTGGTGGAGGGTGCTGCCGCAGCAGAGCTTGGTGGGGAAAATCCTCGGAAATCCTCTTCGCCACCCAGTGGTTGGCCAGGATCATGCATTCCGCCACGGTCTCGTGCACTTCCAGCGGCTGCTTGGGGATGAGGTCGTGGATATTCCGTTTGTCATCCAGCTGCACTCGGATCTCGATCCCCTCCAGCTCCAGCGCGCCGCAGCGGTCCCGCTTAGCCCGGACGTGCCGCGCTATGTCGGTGAGCTTGGATATGGCCCAAACCAGCTCAGCCAGCTTCTTCTGCCTTGTTCCTTCATCCAGGCCTTGCAGTTCCAGGATATCCCCCTCGACACTCGTGTCCCCATCCAGCAGTCCCTGGGCTGTCTCGTACTCCAGCTTGTAGGCAGAGCGGATCAGGGTTTTGGTGTACTGAACCCTCAGCGTCTCGTAGGATTCCTTCTCCAGCTCCCACAAGACGCTCACGGCGTATCTTAAAGACAACACCACAATGTTCTGGAAGAGTTCTGTAGACCTAAACTCCCACTGCAAGCACGTTCAACTCTTAGAAATTTATAGATTTAATTCTGGTTGTGGAAGCATCTTTTTCTTCGTTAAACCAGTGCTCAGCAACACCACTAAATAATGCGCTTGCCTTTCAGTCTCCTGCATCACAACTGAAATGAGCTACACAGCAGAATCTTCAATTCATCTGCTGAAGCAGAGTACCCCTAAGGTATAAGATCTCCTTTATGTTAAAGCACAGCTACACTGTGGTAGTTATTTTTACCCATTTTAAAAATTAGTCAGATGCATCCACATGAACATCTCTGTACCCTAAATATCCTCACGCCAGCAACCAGCTGAGCCCGTAAATCGATATAAACTGGCCTATAAAATTTCACCCTGTGGTAGAACTGAAAGGTAATTTTTAACATACACAGTTCTTCCATTAATAATGCAAAATGGCTTGTAGAAGTGTCCCTGCTGAGAACAATTCCCAAGCCTTACCTGTCCACCCCGCTGAGGAGGGAGCAGAGGTCGGCGCTGAGGACGGGGGGCAGCATGTCGTAGCGCCGGTCCGCCAGGTAATACGTGGTAGCCCTGGAACAAAACACAGCTACTGCCCTTCCCACCACGACTCCTGGGACTGTAAACATTGCTCCACAGCCTGATTTCAAAAGGTTGTTCCCACAGAACAAAGTCAAATTATTTAAATAGCTATTTGTACAGTGCAACCCTGATTTTGCCCTCCCTGCTATTTCAGCTGCTGTTAAGGGCAGAACCAGGACTGGGCAAAATTTGCTCACTGAAGAAGAGGTGACTTAATCAAACATCTCTGCTGCCTACACGTTACACTTCTTTGAATCTATGAAGAATACAGTTCATTAAGTGATTCAGCAGTTTAAGTTCAAGACACCAGCAATAAAAGAAAAAAGAGAATGAAATATTTGCACATTAAAAGACAAGATTGAATATTAAAACATAAGCCTGACAAATACCTCTGGAATTAAATTCATGTAAGACTTAATTCCATTTTGTGGGTGTTCATCTCCCTTGGAATGCAAACAAGTGGTTTTTAAAAGTACTTTAAGTCACAGATGTTACATTAGACTATAAAGCAAAGAAGAATGATGAGGGGAAAATAACCTTGTATAGTTTTCTGGAAAATGTGTCCAAATCAAAGCAGAATGTCATTAGTTACCTAATAATAATTTAAGAAATCTTTAGTAAGACATGAAAGATGAAAGCATGTTTCTTTCCTTCCAAAATTTCCTTAAGGTAGCATCACAAACTTCTGAGCTCCATAAATTTTCTCATTTCCAGAAAATAACTCACCTTGCCCTGGCCTCAACATCAGTGTAGGAATTTGCTGCCACGAAGTGAGTCACATCTGCAATGTGCACCCCCAGCTCGAGGTTCCCGTTGGGCAGAGCCCTGACAGAGAGAGCATCATCCACATCCTCGCAGCCCTTGGGGTCAATGCTGAATATCAGGTGGGTATCTCTCAAGTCAAGGCGTTTTTTCGCCTCCTCTGGACTCACTTTCCATGGATTCTTTGGAGAACTCACTGGCATTTCACTCATCTATACAGAAATATTGTTGATGAACATAGATTTATGTATTTTCTACAAAAAGATGCCAACAATTAGATTTAATTAGTTTTTCAAATTCTTCTTTTGTTTCAGTTTACAAGTCCATTACATATACTTTACATAAAAGGATGGAAAAAATTGAAAAGAATTCTATGTATATCAGTAACCGATGTTATTACTGTGGTAATACTGCAGCTCTGGCAAATATAACCACTACATATTGGTTTTTTAGTCTTCTTCTTTCAATTAATTGTAGGTATAATCAAAATAGTTATCCATGAAAGCTGGTTCCTCTCCCAGTTGAATACAATGATTTCAGAAGGATGAGGCCTTTAGGATCAGCAGCATATCCACATACTAAAGACTGTAAAATCTTAAAAGTCTACCTCAAATTTTAATTAAGAGTTTGTAATCTTCTCCTCACAGCAAAAGGATTATCTTAAAATCACTACTGACTTGAAAATCGTAGTGTCAATAGAACCACTGATCCAAGAGATTCCAGAAAAATAAAGTAAAATAATTATAAATTTTCAGCTTCCAAAGTGGGCTTTCAAAAACCCACTGGCAACAAAGATGTTGAGCTGTAAGAGAGTCCCTCTCTTGGAGAAACAAGACCCTGGAAATGAACAGAAAAGACTGGATCTGATGAGAGACAAACCTGGATTTCTGAGAAAGGGGCAGCACAAATGCTGTTCTCCACCAGAATAGCTGCAATTTCCCCCTCGAGGTCTCCAATCCTCCCCAGCACTCTCACAAAGTGCCCGTTCGGGTACAGGGAGGTCGACTCCCAGGAATCGATGCGCACGACAACTCTGTACTCCTGCAGGGAGACAGCTCTGTTAGAACAGCTCTGTGCCCCTGAAAAGTACAATTTATACCCCTAACATGACCTTAAATTTAGCAGAAAAACCCAAAGCAAGTGGTATGTAAGTGCTCAGGGCAGCTGGACTGTGGCCCAAATTCAGACCTCAAGCTTTGTTACCTGAAGCTAAAATGTTTCTGACAGGAATTGAACAAAATCCTTCAAGGCAGAAATTGAATCCTCACAGACTTTGTTTTAACATGTTTTTGTCAAGGAAAACATCATTAGAGCTTGTAACGCCCACACAGCTTTGTAGGAACACAGGACAGAGAAACACTTCAGTTAAATTACCTGTAATGCTTCAGCCTGCTGAGTGCTGATCCGGATTTTGGGAATTCGGTAATCCCAAGGTGTTACAAGGACTTTCTGAGCATTTCTGCCCTGAGACTGGCTCTCTTCTTTAGAGGGGAAAGTGACCACATAATCCCTCCAGTTCTTCTGGATGATTCCAACTACTTTACCTTTAAATTAGGAACATTGTGCATTAAAGAATTAAACAGAACCAAGAATGCAAAATATGTGGGAGGTGCAGGAGATTCACTGCTTTGTAAAATCAACTGATGTGTCCCCAAATCTGTTACAACTGCCAACAACATATGGTGTGCAGACAATACAAGTGTGTCATCTACTGTTGGCACAGGCAGATTTTAATGAGCTTTTATTTATGTGGAGACTAACTCATTCTATAGATTTCAACTGATACACAACATAAATTATTCAGAGATTCCCACTGCTGCTGAAATGTGGCCAATTCCAGTAAAACAGAGAATTTTTAATAGTAAAGAGCAAAACAAAACATGATTTCGCTACAAAAAGAGAATTAACCTCTTGAAACTTTTAGCTCTGACCTCAACAAGCTTCTAAGATGCAGCTCAGCTGCAGAGTAATCATTTCAAACCAGACTCTAAGCTCCCATGGTACCCAAGCATGTCACACAGGGATACTTTTTCACTTTTTTCCCCATTATTTATCAGCAGGGAATTAAAAGGATGCTTCTCCTTACCTGTGGGCATAGGGTCACCCGTGGTGTCTGCAGGTGCTTTGTCCTCAGTCTCATTTTCACAGAGGGCAACAGTCCTTCCCTTCCATTCATGCACAGGGAGCAGCTCAACCACAACCACATCCCCGTGGATTGCACGATTCCGAGCCTTGGTCCCATAAATAAGGATGTCACTTTGAAGTTCTGCATTTAAAATAAAAGGAAACAGAACTATAATCTGCTAAAAAAATTCAAATCCCTCAATTCTTGGCGGCATTCTGCTGAAATAATAGAAAATGACTTTTCCAATATGTTTCTTTCAAAAAGGACTACTGGCAAGAAATTAATATTTCAAGGAAATTAAAACCTTTTCCTCTTTTTTTTTAACAATCTTTTAAGGAATTCTGTAAGTGAACTTTTGGATAAAAAGCACCATAGGCTGGGATAAGTTCATTGTTGTTAGGCAGCAGCTATAAAAACAGACAGCACAGTTAAATTGTGAAAGCCACTGCCACAGGATTCTAGGGAGCATTCAGAATAAAACAAGCTTTGCAAAAATAATGAGTATATTGAGCACTGGTTTGACTGCAGGGTCTGTAACAGGAACATTTGAAAGTTGTTATTAGTGAGAGCAATGTGTCTGTGCAAGGGCAATGGACTGTTCCTTCAAAGGTGCTGATTAGTAACTCATGCCAGAGAGACAATCCTGGATTTCTTTGGATCAGCTTGATCCAAAAGGCAATTTTCCAATTATGTTCACAAAGCTTCCAAATCCTGCCAACATCTATGCAAACTCTTACTGCAGTCAAAGGAGTGGACACCTGAAGTTAGAGCAAAGCACAGGGACAATTTGCACCAGCATTTCGCTTCAGAGAGGGGTAGGCAAACAGGACAAGAGGCCAGAATTTGGCCAAAGGAGTAAGAAAGAGGAAGGAGTTCCCCTCACAAGTTCCACCTCTGGTTAATCTTCAGTCCTTTCTGGCCCATGAAAACCACACAGGCACTGCAGTGCCTCATCTCCTGTGACAACTGAACACTTCTCACCTGTGTCTTTGCTGCCAAGCCCCTGAAGCCGAACAAAAGCTTCCAGCTGTGCTCGGTGCTTATTGACATTCAGGGCACCCTGGAAGAGACCAACAAACCAATCAAAGGATGAAACAGTCACCCTAAAAATAGACAGCTTTAAAGGATAACGTTTTGGGGGTTACAATTATTTTTACATGAATTAGTTTATATTGATCCATAGGTTATTTTGAACACAGCTGTTCTCTCTACAGTGGGGGAATGAAGGTGCAGGGCTTTAAGTATTCACTTCTGGAAAAGTAAATTCTTTTAAATGTTGAATTTATTTGCAAGATGGTCAATGACATTTTACTCCAACCACAGACAGTGTAAGATTACCTTTGCTGCCTGTCTTAGCAGAGAATCTGGTATTACTTCAACAAGAAAGAAAAACCTTTGTCTTTCTGTTCATATTTTATTCCTGCTGCTGCTGAAATTGCCAAGAAAGGAAAAAATCACTGCCTCTAATTCCTTAAATTATTTTTAAAAGAAAGACACTTGTCTACTAACAATCCATATTAAGGCCCTGAACAGCCATAAATCTGTAAATTAATTTTATTGACTGGGAAATCTCTGCGCAAATGAAGTTAGAACTGCTCCCTTTGTGCAGCACTGTTTATATTTAAGAATGAGGTCTCACTGCTTCTAATCACACCTGGTCTCTCATCACATCACATATCAACCTGAAGAAAAATGCAGAGCAAATTTCAAATCCTCAATAGGCAATTCTTACTTTAACTTCTCCAAGACAAAAAAAAAATTAAAAAAAATATCCACATGTCACAACACAGTGTAGGGGAAATATTTTGAGAATTCTAAGAATCCTAATCCCTTCCATCCTCTTGTTTTTTGTTTTCTTTCCCTCTTCCCAGCACAGCCATACTTTTTTCTCTAATCACTCTTAATTCAGGCAATTCAAGGGATCAAGCACAAGACTGCATTGTTCTGTGTATGTTCTCTATGCAACAAATACCTGCAGGTATCTTCCAGACTTGATCCCAGCCTCCAGTACTTCCACAGGTAGGTGCTCAGGATACTCTTTTCCGTGGTTCTCTTGGCTTTCGCTCTCCCGTTCACGCCGAGCTTGGACTATGGAGTCAAAGAGCTCATGGGCAGCCTTCAGGTCAGGCCAGAAGTTATCCAAGTAATTCTGCAGGCACAAAGAGAAATAAACAGAAAAGTACTCTGAGATCTCTGTCCCTTTAATAATGCATTTGGAAAGCCAAAATGGACAGGATCTGTCCCACACTGTACCCAAATACACAATGGTAATGATGAGTCTGCTCTAAACCCCACAGATCTGTCCCAGCTTCAGCCTAACCCACTGCTAAATACAACAAAAGTCAATCAGTTTGGGGCAGTTTTTACTCAACATCCTTTCACAGCTGAACAGGAACATCCCATCCCCAGATCCCACTGTGTACCAGTGGTATCAGAGATGATGAAAAAGAAGAATGAATTATCTTCTCAGACATCACTGCATCCTCAGCAGTCCAGGCAAGAACATTGTTAATGGAGATTTAGGCTACAGCTGCTTATGGACTGCTTGCTCTCCAGATTTAGGCAGCTGCCTGAGAGAACTGGTCACTGCTCATCAATGGCAAATTCCTTAAAAAAAAAAAAAGGAAAAGGTCTCCTAAGAAAGATGACTTTTATCCTCAGAGCTGCTGTTTATCTTTCCAGGTCTCTGCTTTTTTTCTGAGATTCCCGTAAGTGACATATTTGCTTGCTTTGATAAATGGAGACAGGAGTAACCATCACAGTTTTCTTGAATGTAAACTCTGACATGATTTGCAATACCTTTAATGTACTTGAGTCATGATTTTGATGCACCATAAAGGAAACCTTTTATTTTTCTGGCATGTTACCTTGAAGGAAATCACAAACACTCCTTCTGTTTCATTTCCGTACTGCCTGATAGCATCTTCATCTTCTGTTACCATAACAACTGGCATCTGACCCAGGCAGTGATTGTGATACCAGGCTGCTGCATTGTAAATATTCCTAGAAAAGCAAAGTTTGAAATAAGACTTCTGGCACAGCTCATTTGCTACTTGCAAGATATTGCTGGCTTTGTATAAACGAGATTTTGATTTAACACTCAGACTTTTGAGAGATATACACCAAGCTACAGAAATGTTTTTCTGCAAAAATGTTCCTGGGCCATTCTTAAGCCCCACAAGAAGAGAGGAGAATAGAATGTTTCCTCTGAATACATCCACTTGTGCCCTGGCTGCAACATAACATGAAGTTCCTCTGAGTGATTGTAAAAATCAGAGTGGAGGTGCTAAGACTCTGATGCTATGGTGTGACTTTAAACTGATCCAGCTTTTTCTTTAGCATTATTGCATTTCATTTAATTAAATTTTGTCTATTTCCCTAAGAAAACAACGCTGATACTTTTTTAACAATAATTTATCTGCACAATGCAGACTTGCAGTGCCTGTGAACTGTTGCAGAGCTAAGCAGAGCAGGAGCATGGACTCAGCAGCTGGTGCATGCTCACATTCCTAAAATCAGGATGCTGCACAGTGTGACACTGCAGAGGTTCAGACAAACCTGGTCTGCCACTTCTCCATGGATTCCCCCTTCTCCCTGGGCAGGTAGCAGTGCTGGTGGAATTCATTAGCAAACACAGTACAGTCGTGACGGGGATCCTTCAGTAGATTCCGTAACTTGTTGTACTGCCTGCAATGAAAAAAATATAAATATATTCTTGTGCTTTCTTTTGATAATGCTATTTTAGCTCCACTCTGTATGTGAAAATACAGCTGAAAAACTCCAGGAAAATTGCTGTCATGCACAGAAAAATGCACTGCTTAAATTACACCACTGATGATAAATCCTAAACCATCACCTGCAAGCAAACTTTATTAAGTTCCATCATGAACGCTTCTGATTTTAAACATACTTGTTTTCCACTGAGCCCCACAAAACATCCTAAGTGTTCAGGAACTTGTTTTGCTGTCACTTTTGGGGCAAGTTCTATTACTTTAAAAGCCTTTGTGCTTTAGAAATATGGGAAGGCCCTGAGAGCAAATTTTACTCTGAAATGCTGTGGCAAGACCCAGGTTAATGTCTGGTGAGATAAGTACCACACAATAATATTAATTGCTCCCCAAAGACAAATTCTCAGGCATCAATACAGCAAACCAAAACCTGTCCATAATCTAGCTGTGGGCACATAATAGATCATTACTGCAAAGTCTAATGAATTCCTGTCACCAGCCACTTGATTAGTTAATAATGCTGCAGGTTTCATATTGCTCCTATCAAGTGAAAACTGTGCCAGGCATTCATATCCATGGATCACAAAGGATCCCAGTCCTTTCCCCTTCTGTAAAACTACATCAAGATACTTGAAAGGCCTAAAAATGAATTATACATTTTACAAATCAGTAATTTTACTTCAATCTAAACATAAAATAAGTTCTTATGGGATAAATACCTGCGTCCCTTCTGATGTTGCACAGCCTGACAAGCTGTTTGCATGAAAATAATTCCTTTCAGCTCTGGAAACTCCAGAATCTCCAGGTACTCCTGAACAACCTTGCAGTCGGGGACAACGTAGTGTGTGACATCATCTGATAACAATTTGCCATCTAGAAAATAATTCAGAGTTTCAAGGTTCAAACTTTCAGTTGCAGTATTGGTTTCTTGAAAATATTTCCCAATGTATGAAAATTAGAGTTATGTCTACTGAAATGGGTATGTTTATTTTTCTGATGAACAAAATTATGGAATTTAATGGTTTACTTCTGTGGTACAGTCCATAAATTTGTGACAAAACCCTTCTGCATCCACTGATGCCAAACTTGTGTGTAAATTCTATCCAGAGGAGTGAAAAAGATCCATTTGCATTATGAAAAGGCTGTTAGAGTGAAGGTTACAGTTCTTTCTTCTCTGCTTCCATATGAAAAAGGGACCATACATCTGGCACAGAAAATCTTCTCATGGAATGTCTAAAGGCTGTAGAATTACGAGCAGTTCCTTTACCCTGCTCCCACAGCCCTCTCTGTTCAAACACATCATTTACAGCAGGCTCTTCACATAAAAGAGCACAGGTAAGGGTGCACGTATTGAAAACCACTGCTATTGCAAAGAAAACATGTTTTTAAATCTAAATTATTAACCATCAGTGTTAATTTTCTTTGTAGAAACCCCATCCCTTAGGAATATACCATCAAAATATCAGACACAATACGTCACAGATGACATCTTAAAAAGTACCTCAAAATTCAAGATTTAATTGTTTTTGGTATTTCAAAGATTACCCAAAAGCTTTCAGATGGGAGGGGATCTCCACTGTATTTTTTCTTAATACCTATTTACTATTTATTGTAAACACTGAACTCACCACAGTGCAGGCTAATTACACTGAATAAAGAATATAGATATTGACAAGTCAGGTTATTTTTATGTATTCCTTAGAAACTGACAGGGGACAATCTTTGAGCTGTGACCACAAGAAGTGTGAATCCAGCCAGCAAAACTGTGCACGCAGTAATTTGGTCTCATCTCACACTGAAGGCTTATAATGGATGATGGCAGCAGGTATACAAGAAAGCTAATATTTATTAATAATTCAGAAGAGCATTAGAAGTGAAATGTCACTGGAAGACTTAGGAGCTGTGCCCACAGGAAGCCATCCTTACCTAACCCACAGAATGACTCCCAGGCAGGCACAGCTCACCCTTACAGGCACCTGCTGATGTGATTTCTGCAGGCAGTCTCTCACAGGCCACGAAACAGATTTGCTCAGCACACTGTGTAGAGTCAGGAAGGAAAACAAATATTTCCCTCACATCTGGGTTACCCTGAATAATCACACAGGGACATATCCTGACAGTCACCTGTAGAACAATTTACATTGAAGTACAAAAGAGGGGAAGTTAGGCACAGCAGGAAAGGTTAGAGTTTTTTCTGATATGTGCCTTTAATTTATTCTTGAGGAATTCACAACTAAATGCATCATTTTAGGGAGCAGTAACTATCACTAGTCGTGATCTCCTATATAGCAGTAATCTATAATAATCTAAGTAATACACATTCTGTCCTCAACTGCAACCTAAACCAAAAGTGAAAACATCTATGCCAATCATAGTTCCAAAGGGAAAAAAAAAAAAAAAGTGTCACAATTCTCAACCTTTTCTTTCAGGCGAGTCATTTGGTCGATTTCAACAGGTTGGATATTACGTTTGCCATTTACCAGTCAGTTTCCTGCATCAAATAAATTGTGCTATTGAACAACAACAACCCAACTGAAATATCAACCACAGCTCTGGTGATGATCTACGATGCACATAACAGCAGCACAGTACGTAAAAACAACAACAAATGCAGACATCAGAGCCTGGCAGCCTTCCCGTGTCTGAAATGCCCTGATATAACACAGGCAATTACATTTAATTACTGAACAGGAATAGCTGCTGATGCAGAATTACAATGGCTTCAAGATAATGGCTTGGCCCCATTGTAATACTTAACAGGTATGTACAGAATTTAACTCATGCTATAAACCACCACCCTGCAGAAACTAATTCATTTTAAAGGATCTTTTAAAACAAGAGAAATGTAAAAATTGAACAATCCTTTAGCCTTTTATCACTGCCACTAAACTGTTCACAGTTAAACCCTCTAACAATCAGCTCCTGGATTCCTTCCGCTCTTACGCCTCGTTGATTTCTCAGGAATCTTGCTTCAAAGGAAAACTATTGCTACAGCCGTGATTTGTTCAGCACCATCCGGACACCCCAGGACAGGGATCACCCCTTCCCCATCAGGGATAACCCTGGCCCGAGGATCATTCTCTGTCCTCAGGGGTTCCTCCAGCTCAGGGGTCAGCTTTGCCCAGGGATCCCCCAAGCTCAAAGATCACCCTCTGACTGCAGGGATCTCCCAGTTCAGGGATCACCCTGTGTCCTCAGGGATCCCCCCAGTTCAGGGATCACCCTGTGTCCTCAGGGATCACCCCAGTTTAGGGATCACTCTAGCTCAGGGGTCAGCTTTGCCCAGGGATTCCCCCCAGCTAAAGCATCACCCTCTGACCTCAGGGATCCCCCAGCTCAAGGATCACCCTGTGTCCTTAGGGATCACCCCAGCCCAGGGATCACTTTGCCCCCATCTCTGTCCCCCGCCACCCGCGGCCCCGGGGGACGCCCCCACCGCCCCAGCCCGGCCCGCGGGCGGTCCCGGCTCTGTGGGCGCGCACCCCCGGCTCCCCCGGACCCCTCACGGCGGAGCCTCACCGCGGGCGCAGGCGGCGCGGCACTGGGCGCTGCGGCACAGGGCGCTGCGGCACGGCACGTCGGGGCGCAGGTAGTGCTCCCGCACCACCCGCACGGCGCGGCCCTGCTGGCCCCGCAGCTGCAGCACCTTCTCCGTGCGGAGCATCGGGGCGGCGGGGACCGGCCGGCAATGGCGGGGACCGGCGGCACCGGGGCCGCCACTGCCGGGGCGCCTGCGCGGGGCGGAGCGCGGGGTCACAGCGCGGGGATCGGCCTCAGCCGAGGGGCGGGAAGAGAGCGGGTGGGGCGGGCTGGCGGAACCGGGCAGCTGAAGGGACCGGGGCGGGCTGAGGGAACCGGGCAAGATTGATCTGAAGGGACCGGGGCGGGCTGAGGGAACCGGGCAGGCTCGGGCTGAACGGACTGGGGCGGACTGAGGGAACCAGGCGGGATCGAGCTGAAGGGACCGGGACGGGCTGAGGGAGCCGAGCAGGATCGAGCTGAAGGGACCGGGACGGGCTGAGGGAGCGGAGCAGGATCGAGCTGAAGGGAGCTCGGCGGGCTGAGGGAACCAGGCGGGATCGAGCTGAGGGGACGCGAGCTCAGGGACAGGTAGGAGCGAACTGTGGGAGCTAGAATGGAGCTGAGGGGACTGGAACCGGAGCTGAGGGACAGACGGGAACAAGCTGAGGGACAGGCCAGCTGAGGGAACCGGAGCGGGCTGAGGGGGAGCCCGACCAGTGCAAGCCCTGAGGGAGCCCAGGCTTGTGTGGCTGGGCGAGCACAGAGGGCGGATTCCCTTCAAGTGAGGGATGCGGTTGTGTGAACGTCCATGGTCTTTCACGGCATCTTCCAGGAGAAATTCCAGGTCCATTCCTCATCCCGGTTTTGTGTGATCACATGCCAGAGCACTCCCAGAGGTGGGGATCAGGGCAAGGGTGTGTGAGGAGAGCAGGCGAGCTCTAATGACAACTTATTTTACAGTCATCACCAATACTGTCCTTCACATTTACAGTGGGGAAGATAAAGGCACTGACAGATGAAGTCTAGTCCAAGATGAAACAGAAAAGCAGTGGAAGGTCAGGAGTCCCAAGCAGTGTCTCTGTGTCTGTAGTGCTGCCAGTGTGGCATTTTGGGGATGGTTGTTTTTACTCTTAGAAAAGCATTCATATTTTTTCAAATGCTAATTGCCTACACCATAACTTCACTTGAACATAAATACATGGTGAGAACTGTGTAGTGTTTGTCCTTAGGAGGGGAAAAAAAAACACTAGGAAAGAGCCAAGGCAGTATGTCACTGTATGTTCCTGTTTATTCTACTTCTTATTTTTCACATGTTTTATAAAATGTGTATCTCCAATGACTAATACTTCTAAGTAACCAATTTGTGCCAGTAAATGGAAGCACCATCTGTAAGAAGCTGATTTGCAGAAGCCAAGTTCTCAAACATCTGAGGAGGAGGAGGTGTTATAACTTAGTGAGAGACGACCAAAGTGTAGACTTGGGTTTGGGAGTCAGGATGATTTCAGATGTATTATGTAAGCAGGATGTGAGAGGAAAAGGGAAATGGAGAGCAAAATGATGGAGCTCTTGTTCAGCAGGAGCAAAGATGAAGTAACCCATGCTGATAGAAAGGGTAAGAAAAACAGAACATTTGGGAAAAAAACCCCATTTAGTTGAGTTTGAAATGTAGCAGATGCTGATTGCTGACACAATGAGGAACACAGACCAGTGTGCTTACTCAGTGACATTCAATGACTATAATAAACCAAAGGTTAATTAAATAGAAGTAGCTGAGATCACTGCTCCCATTTGTGCACTGTTTCACAGAGGAAAATGGAAGACCTTTGGGCCAAGTTCACACTCTTGGGTAGCTGCATATGTATTTATAACATCTTAGTCTGCACAGTTTTATCATTCTTGAGTTTCCCCACTTCCTTCCTCTCTTGAGGAAGAAATCTCAGATGATTGCAAAAGACCAAGCTGGAGTCACTAGAGGCAAAAAGAACTCTTGACACTTTATCTGACAGCTGAATTTGTCCCTGTGAGATCAGAAATGAACTTTCACGCTCTGGTATTCCATGCTGCTCTGGT
Source organism: Passer domesticus (assembly GCF_036417665.1). Taxonomy (NCBI): domain Eukaryota; kingdom Metazoa; phylum Chordata; class Aves; order Passeriformes; family Passeridae; genus Passer; species Passer domesticus. Next base: position 18,603,941 of record NC_087487.1, on the reverse strand, counting down.
AATTGTCTTTACACAGGGCAAGAAGTTTGTGCAGGGACAGCCAAAACTAGTAAGATAACATGTTCATGTTTAATTGTTTTAAAATAAAAACTGCAAAAATGTTGGTGTGTCAACATTAGAAGATCTTACCAAATGTTGAAGAATAAAGACGGAGTGCAGTCTGCTTGCAGAACCACGGGACATACATTACAGCTGAACTTCACAAAGTGCTTTGTAAAGAAAAGAATCACGGCAGAATGTGTTCCTCACTTTGTGCAATGCCCCTGTGGATAACACCAGCGAGTGCTAGAGGAGCTTTCATTTCCACATAGGCAATAGAAGTGTTTAAGTTGTGCCTGCTTGGGATGGGAAGTGGGAGCCTCTCGGGAGCTCTCCCTGCCTGGAGAAGCCTGTCAGGAGATGCAGGACAGATTTCAGAGCGTTACCTTTCAACAGAAGTGTTTGGGGGGAGAAATTTGAGGCCACTGGAGAATACCAGCAATTGGCTCAAGTTTCCCTTTCCCAAGCCTGACTCATCTGACAAATGCCACAGACAAGAGGCAGAAGATAAATCCGGGATCCACACAGTCATGGAATCAATAGAAATTGTATCTTTCCATTTGAAAAAGGCCTTTTTATATATATTTTTTTTCCTCCAAGTGCTCTGTGACCGAGGTAGAGGATGCAAGATTTGATTCTCTTATAGCATATTTTTGGAGTTGGTTTTCCCATTCTTAAAGCAATTGTGGAGCAATTGGCAATTCAGCATCTCCTTCTAACTCATCCTAAATTGGATAAATGCTCCCTTCTCTTGGAGATTCCTTCTCCTGGATCGCTGGCTCAGTAAAAGCCAAGTATTATAAAAATTGCACCCACATCTAGAAAGGTCTCAGCATTAATATGCCATTCCTTGCACTCATTAAAAAGGAAGATATCAGATGATCTTAACAATGTCTGTTTTATGTAATCCCGTGTCCACTGGCATTAATTATGTCACCCTCCTTTAATTATTTTTGTCAGATCTCATGTTAATTAGACTCTGTTATTTTGCTTAGGATCGCACTTTGACTGATGATTATCTCATTTATCCTTTAAAATCATTTATACAGTGTTACAAAGTGAATGCTAATGTTCTTCTCATTTTAGCGAAAAGAAAACGATTTTTTTATTCATTGCATTTTTTGGGCTTCCCAATATTCTCCCTGGATTTCCGTTCGTCCGAAGCCCCCGTAGCCCCTTGCGTTCGCAGTGCCGGACAGCCCCGCTGGGGGACGCTCTGTAATCGATTTTGGGCTGAAATCGGAACTTTCTCTTCCCTGGCCGTGTCTAATGGGCTAAAATTCCACCTTTCAGCTTCCGTGAACAAACTGCTTGGAGTTGTTTATAGCATAAAGAGACAATTTTCTCCACAAAATAAACTAGAAAGAGATGCTGCTCTGTAATAAAATAAATAAATAAAAAAAGGCCTGCAGATCTCTTCAAGCATGTCAGGAATATGAAACTACACGATGTTTACAATTATTGGAAGCATAAAAGCAATTTATCACAATACCTGATATTTACTATAGCATGCATTTGATCTTCTTTCCCCCACCCTTTTCTTCCATGGATGCAGTTCAAAAGTTTACAGCACAGGAATGCAAAGCTGTGTACTCTTGTAGTTTCACTTATTTTCTGTACCTTGGCTTAGTTTATCCAAGGCTTTCTCTCTGTATTTACTGATGAGAGATCCTAAGTGTTATTTAAAGGGAAAAAAGCCTTTATGCTGAGATAATTAGAGTGTTTGTTTCAGAGAGCTTTAGGTTGTTTGCAGCTGATAATAACTTAGTGTAGTCCAGAGTTTCTGCTTTCATGAAATATGCTTACATCTGCTATGCTAGAAATTATGAAAACAATTTGGATCAAAGGAGAAGGCCACCATATCAATCATTGCTCATCAAAATGCATTTGATTCGGTGGGATCCTTGCACTGAGATGATGTCAGGGTTGTGTCAGCCCCAGAGCAGCTCCTGCAGGGTTCAGAGGATAATGGCGGTCAGAGATGGAAAGACCCAACAGGTCAGACTTTGCACCACTTCCAAATTGGGAGTGCTCCCTCTGCTACATCTCGCTCAAGTCTGGGGTCAGTGCTGCACAATATCATGCTCTGAGGTTTATTTATTTATATACCCCAGTAAATAGAAAACACAATAGCAGGGGTGACTTTTTACCCCCCTGCTTTGAAAATAACAAGAAGTTTCTAGGTGAAGCTGATTAATTCCCTCTTAGGCTCCTATCAGCAGAAATTAAATGGGGTTGACTCATGGGGAACTCTGCAGTTGTGATTTGCTCTACAAATGAGATATAAGAGGTTTTCCTTGAGAGCTCAATGATGTATAAAAGGAAACTAAAGGAAAATGTATTACACTGCATTTCTGGGCTGCAGCTGTGCATCTTAGGTGCCTTAAATTCTTCTTACTAAAAGCCCTTGAGCGAAGATTTTATGCCCATAACTGCTCTATCCTCTGGCAAATCATATTGCCTGGCAGGGCTGTGTAAATAACAGGTTACTCTTAAAAAAAAAATACAGAGGAAAGAATACAAGATTTCAAGATTTTTTTGTTTTCATCATTATTGTCAAGAACTAAGTCTCAGTCAGCAAATAATTCAGGAATACCTAGTTGTACATAATAATCTTTTAACCTGTGCTGCCCTGTTCTGTATGTAGTGATATTATTTGGGTTTCCTTGATGTCCCTGTGTGATAACTGACCAACAGTGAATATTTTTAATTGAATGTAAAAGTCATAAAATGACATATGTACTACTAACCACTTATTGTGCAATTGGAGGTTTTCATTTGGCAAATGTTCAAGCTTAAAATGTGTTTTTCATGATTATCCCCCTTATTAAAGCTCATTTGCTATTCATGGAAAGTGAGCACAAAAGAGATGTGAACAGTCAAAGAAACTCATTTAAAAATTCAAATGAATATCCAAGGGAAATGGATTTCAGTGTTTGCCCAACTCTACTGGGACACTCAGCTGCTGAACGTCTTCTTAATGGGTGCCTTTGTCATTGTCCTCAAGGCTTCCATCACAAATGCTGGATGGTTCCTTACCACTTCATATTGCAGTCATTATGCAAAATTCATTCTTGATATGGTTAAAGTGGTTCATTAGAGAGAGGCAAGGTGAGAGTGTGTTCACCACCTGCCTGCTGCTTTCATAAATGAGGCAAAAAATAATTTGTTGTGATATTGACTACCGAGTTTAGTGTGCAGTCAAAGGAACTCTGGTCTTTGGCCCTTGCTAAGAGCTGAGACATCCAATGGCCTTGCTCATCCTGGCCTCAGGGACTCCAGTTATCCCTCTGTGTCTCAGTGATGGGAAGGATCTGATCATCAGCTGTGGGAACAAAAACCAGTAACTGATGTTTATTTTCTACTTAGGCTGAGCTCCTGCAAGCTAAATTACACCTTTATTCTTCACTTGCTTTCCTGGCAGCAGGATCTGCATGCAAGGCTCCTTCCTCTCTACTGCTTTCACCCACAAGTCTAATTGAAGTGAGTCAGGTGGTCAAGAACTGTCCTCTAGGTCTCAAAACACTTGGCAGAACCACCAAAGTGCTGCTTGTTACCACCTCACTTAATGGTGTAGCTCCTTATTATGCTGAAAATACGAAGTGATGTGGGCAACCCCATAGCTTCTAGGGATAGATAACTGAAAAAGCACTTTGCATCATTCAGCCTGAGACTTTGGAGGTGCATTTACTCATGCAAGCTGAGGACAAAGGCTGATGCTTTTCAGAAAGGTCTTGCTTCTTAGCCAAATTTTTAACTGCTTCAATGAAAGGAGATCAGATGCTTTGCATGGGGTCATATGGTAACTCAGTGGCTCAGCCAGGGTTTGAGCCAAAGATCCATCCTCTTGGTTCATCACCTTTGAATATAAAGAGGAAAATTTAATTCTGCTTTATGAAGATATTAGGCAGATTTTATACATTTTATATTTCTGGATTGTATACACTATATATTCCTGAAAGAGACTGAGCTGCCATTATAATGAGGAAATAGTCTAATGGGTAATAAAATTTAAGAAAAACAAGATACAAAAATGTTTTCAGAGGAAGAAGTTGGACCTTGAACTAGTAGTTTGTGGCAGCTGATAAGATGTGGAACTTTCTGAGGATGTGAAGGACATTAGAATTCCAATCAAATACCAAAATGCTCATTTAACTTAATGAGAGACTGCTTGATTTTTTTACACTGATGCTTATTTTAGGTATTTTTCTGCTCTTTCCCCAGCTGCACATTGCAGAATGCAGGGTGTGGAGGGAGTGCACAGCACCAGTGTGAGCAGGTGTCCCCCACGCTGGATGAGCTGGTGCAGCTGCAGGTAAGGGAAAGGTTTTCTGCTGGTGCAGCAGGAAAGCCAAAGAGCAGCCCCAGCTGTGGGACAGAACTGGTCTGGACTTACAGTCAGGTGCCAGCAATGCTCTTACAATATAGCAGCCCATACCTTCAGAAGCATGGAAGAAGAGGAGGAGCAGTGTTAGATCATTTCTGTCTAATATTTTTGCTTAAAATTGAGTTCACCATCTTATTTTCCAGCTTATCTCACCACCTTTTTTCCCCCCCTTCTAGAATGGCCCATCCCTTCAAGTTTCATTTTTGGAATTTAATATCTCCTGTTGATGATTTCTGTTCCTTATCTTCTCTTGATCCATTTCTGCTTCTCTTTTAGATTCTGTCTCCTTCAGTCCCCAACTAATGTCTCCCCATATGTCAGATTAAAAAAAAATAATTTACAAGATGCTGGGCTGTGAAAGGAACTAGGGAATGTTTATGTGGTTGCAGCAGGCTGACCATTAAAGTGACTTTATTTCTACAGCATTTCAGATGCTGGGCTTGACAGTTTCATTTCCAAAACTATTTATACTCACAAAAATCCATAACAGCATTTCTATTATTTCCTTATATGATTTTTTGCCTATATTTTATCAAGTCATCTTCTTCTATTCAGGCCTGATTTCAGACAATAGGAATACAAAGTGGAAAAATCCTTTCTAAAAGAGACTGTAGCTTTTTATCTATTAAAGCATCTTTCTGTGTCCCAACACATTTTTATCTCAGCCTACTTTTCAGCTTCTCCTGTTGATTTGATCCAATGGAATGACATGCAGGGGAGACTTAGATGAAAGTTACACCTGAAAAGGGTGTGTGCTCAGAGCTGAGGAGCCTTACTGAAGCTGCCCTCCTCATTATCCAGCAAAGTCCTCTTGCAGCTCTGGATCCTGATTGCAGACCGTGCTACATTAAAGCAAAGGCCAGCTACAGCTGTTGCCTCCCACTGAAAACACAGAAGGAGTAGGTATTTTACTATGCTATCACCAGTGGACATCACAACAGGCTAGGATGGATAAAAATGATAGATCTTACATTCTTGCTTTTCTAAATATCATGCTGTCCAAGCCTTTATATATGTGATGTTCTATTTTTTCATCATTACAAGGAAAAAAACCAACCAAACCATAACTTGCAATTTTGAAAAGGAAACTACAGCTAGCATTAAACATTCTTGAACAACATCAGTGTATTAAATTCTGGCACCGTTTGCATAAAGAGACTGTGGCAATTTGTAATGAACACGTGAAATAAACATGTTAAGAGTAGTCAGATGAAGCTTGTTCCTTGCCACAGTAGTAAAATCAGTGATTCCCAGGTTTTCTCATCTGGCAAACCCTTGCCAGCCCTCAGGGCTCCTGCACAGACCCCCAGACCCCCTCAATGTCAGTGGCTGTTGCAACAGAATAAAGACAACACTCATTATGATTTCACAAATAAAGTTTGGAAACCACCAGACATAATGATAGCTTTGGCTCCCTGCAGCTCTACACTCCTGTGGCTCTGGACTGTTGCTGTCACTCCAGGGAATGGTCGGGTAAGCTTGTGATGGAATATGATGATAACAACACTGAGCTACTGAGCCCCTTTTGCTTGCCTTGGAGAGACACTGGCCCAGGAAGGTCAGCAGGTTGTTTGCTTCCTGCTGAGCTAATTGGCAGGGTGACAGCCACTGCCTGCCAAACACATGCATTTGTTTTATCTCCGCTGGTTGGGGATAAAAACCACCAACAGACAAAAGGGGCCTTCTTTAAAATAGCTGATTTAGAGCTGCTGAAGATGGGTTCTCCCCTTAAACCCCCAAGTGTATGGATGTGCACAAATAACACTCACCCAAGCTCATTTTGGATCCCTTTTTCCCCTGGCAGTGCAGTAGGAGGAGAGGGGAAATATTGATTTTGGTACAATATGAAAAGTTACCAGGATCAGGTAGATTTGGCATCTGTAGTTCTGTATTTAAAAGCTGATGCCTTTCATAAATGCAAGATTGAACGGATTGTAGGAGAGACGAGGAGCTTCCTGAGCTGATTTAAGATGCACGAAGCTGCTGTATAAGGGACATGTGCAAGGCCCAAGGGAGTCAGTGCAAAGAATCTTGTTAATGTTTATGGGCTTTTGATCAAGTCCTAAAGACAGACTAAAGAGCTGAGATGTTTTGACTTTGAAACAAAGGCCCTGGTGCAATTATATAATTTCTATTATTCTCTTTAAACTGGTGTGTGTTATTCGTCATTCTGATCAGAACACGCTTTGTATCTCTGTCCTATTTCTGGTTTGATGACTGTGATAAACTTGGTAACCTTTTGCAGGCTGTGAAGTTGTACACTTCCCTCAGATCCTCTGTTTGGCTTGTGAAAGTGCTTTTTAAATTTTAAACATAAATTTTAAAAATTTATGTTTGTTTTTGCCAATTAGGGATTACCAGGGGCTAATCATATTCTAAAACGATAGAAATGATTGTGATAAACTTAGTGACCCTTTTCAGCCTGAGAGCTGTACACTCCTTCATTTAGATTGTCAAAGTGCTTTTTAAGATTTAAAGGGCAAAATTTATGAGGGTTTTTTTATTTCACCAGTTTGAGATTATTAGGGTCTAGTGGTATTCTAAAAATACAACTTCTAGTACATCTTCATCTTTGCCTCTTGCAGAGATTTGCATCCTCTCCATTTGTATGGAATGTACCTGTTGCTGCCATCTCCCTGTAACAGAGGGCTATCTCTTTGGTATCCTCAGGATTTGCAGGTTTTAATTAGAATGGATTTATGTTGATTAGAGTTGATGGGATTGAAATGCCATGTAGTTATTAATTTCCTAGTTTTAATTTTGCTACTTAGTCATACGTTACCAAAAATATCTTGGAAATGTGTTTTTTTCCCTTGTAAAGTGGCAAACTAGAGAAATAAATGCATCTCGGCAGGCTGTCATTTTGAGTACAACTCCTGCTAGATCCTGACTTAGAATTCTGTGAATGACTATGGAGCTGGATGAAAATGAAAAGAAATACCTGCAGCCAAGTTTTCTTAGATTTTCTTTGAAAACAGGAATCAACTTTCAGGAATGTCTGCTAGGATTTTCTTGGTTTCTTTTTTACATATAAACATCAATGAAAATCATTCCTTGAAATTCCAAAATTTCAAAATGCCCATTTTAATTTTCATCTCTGTGGCATATGCAAGATAAACAGTTTCTGGGCAGAAGTCAATATTAGCCAGCACATGGAATGCTGTTTCCACATTTGCAGGGAGGAAAGTGGGGCATGAAATAATGGGTGGTCCAGTCCAAGGGTCATTACAATCAGTCTAAGGGGCATCCTCAGATCTCACTGCAACAGGATAAGGTGTTGTGCTGGTGGACTGGCTTTGCAGGCTGCTCATCTCTGCAGTGACGAATAAAAGCAGTAACGAAATTTCCAGAGCAGATAAAAATTCAAATGATCCTCTTTCCTAAAGTCTCATGCTGAGCCCATTGCAGATGAAGAGAGGAGACCACAGCACTGAGATACACAAGTGGCAGCATTTTGGGCTGGGAATGAGGACTGTGGCTTTTGCAGAGAAGGGTTTCAGTGCAGAGAATGTTTATATTCAGTGCTGGCATTCAACTAGTTCCTAAAACTTCAGGGTAAAAATTTCTGCAGAAATCGATCCTGAAGATAAATTCACAGCTTCTTTCAGCTTCTCTCTTCTTTCTGTAATCAAACCCATTCCTCACTGAGTGTAAGAGCAGTGAACTCAAAATTTCTTTTGATAAAAGCAGAGCTGAGCAGCATCGTTCCACAATGTGTCCAAATAATGCCAATTGCTGTAACACTACATTTCCTGCAGATTTAAGTTCTCTCCTTAATATTCTATCTATCTGGAGACAGCTGTTTAAAGAAAACAGCTAAGCTTGATCATAAATTTGCCCCAGCATATTTAGAAGTATTTGTAAATAAGATCTGAATGAATCTATCTTATGGACTTCTTTCAGAATACCAAGCACAAACTTTGGTCTGCCTCAGTCCATATTTTAACTCTATTTCTGGTTTGCTATCACTTGGAAGTTTGGTCAGCTTGCTCCAAATGGGAATTTTCTGAGGGAGAGCAGCTTTTGGGTTCTGTTGTGAAGGAGCAGAACTTTGGGAAAGTTCATTGCATTGGTGTAGGCAGATGGAGAGAATCAGGATTCTTCTTTAGCTCCTGGGTCTATGCCCCTTTTTCGGTCTTGCTCAGGGCTGTTCCAGCCTTTGGGTTTAGGTGCAGGTGAACAAGAAATTCAAAGAGATACAAACTCAGGAAATGGAGAATATTCAAATAATTGACTCAATCACAAATGCAGCTGATAATGTTCAACCTGTAAATGCCTGTTTGGTGTTGGAAAGTTGGGAATAGCCTTGATTGCACCCCAGGCAGTACCAGGAGGGATGTCCTGCAGACACACAGGAACATGGCAGGTAAATTGTCCTTTCAGAACCAGAGGTGAAGATGTGCTTGGAAGCTATTGGTTTCTTGTTTTGGTTGCAGTGTGAATTTGCTGGATAAAAGAAAAAAAATCTCACCTTGCAGTTATCCACATAGGAATTTGCACTAAAAAGCCAACACTTGCAGTGTGACCTATATGACATTGCTGTTAATTATGTATTATATATGCTGCTTTTCCTGTTTTTTCACTGGGAGGGGCCTCTTGGCTTCTCAGTTCATATGCATTACTCTCATTAACATTAATAAGAATTTAGGTGTTGCAGAGTGATTGTCAATCTATTTTGATATATTCCCCAATACTTACCAGGGTCATGTGCTCCAAATAAAGGCAGAATATCATTCTGGATACCAGGGTGTCCTTGGGATCATTTTTCCTACAGAATTAGCCCCTGAAGCTCCTGGAGCCAACCAGGATTCCGTGGAGCCCTCTTACATGCTCAGGCCATTCTGACCCACCCAAAGAGCTGATGTGCTCATGCAACAAAGCTGGCACAGCCATCCTGCAGCACAGAGTTCCACTCATCCCTCTTGTGGGAGGCTGGTCACTTATCCAGTTTCCTTTATGATAAAAGGAGTAATAGCTGTGTGCAACTGAATTTCTCTGTTGTTTTTGTTAGTGGATCAAATTCCTCCCTGAAATAACCAGCTACAGTTCAGCTGAATAAAGGCTATGGCTTCATTTGCATCATTGCATAATTATTTACTTCAGCCTTATCAAATCCTTTGTTTATTTTTAAATTTACATCATACTAAGCAAAAAATAATGTCATGCCCTGGAGCAGTGCAGAAACCATGATTAAGAGAAATAGCAGCCACTAAGACTGATGGTCATACACACAGAATTAAGAGTGGAATTTGACTTCCTGTAGGTCAAGATTTATACAAACCACTTGGTCACTGGCCAGTTCTTAACTCATTTTGAGTGTCCTTTTTATTAGGATTGGAGAGCAGACATAAAAGCTGTGTTAATGAAAAAAACAATTGACATGATTGAACCGGGCCCTAAATGCTTGGTGTCTGTTGGAATTAGATGAACAATTCCTCTGTATTTTGCTACTGTAATGCAGCATTGTTTTCTGATCATGTTTTCATTACTTGTTTTTTGAGAACACTGAAACAATTTGAGTGAATCTTTGTATTTGTAATGGGTCCATCATGTGGGAAAAGATAAATGAATGTGATTCTTGCTGTCCTTATTTGGAGAGATCAAGGATGGATTGGGAAAGTCAAACAAAACCTGTGCAGAACTGGCTCTAGTTCAGACTGTATTTTCTACACTGCCTACAACTAATATGTTTGTATTTGATTTGGACACTTTGTATTGGTAGAAGGAAGTCAGGCATAAATGAGGCCAACACTATTATTCAGTGTTATTAATGATGTTGTCTACTCTTAGTTCCTCAAAAACTAGAAAACTAATAAATTTTACATATTGGAAAAAAAATCACAGATAAATCAAACAAATACATAAATTCTTTAAAGTATTTAATATGTGTTAAGAGGACAGGATGATGAATTCAATATTGAAAACCAATATCAAGTTTACAATTATGTACCATTTATCATCACTGATTGCACAGACAGAGTATTATTGTGGGGAACAGAATGATGCATAAACTAAAACCCTGATTGGTTTTCTAAAAAAAAAAAAAAAAAAACAAGTTAAAATTCATGTTATGTCTGAAAAGCTTTGTTTTTCTTTTTCAGGCATTATTTTCAATAGTAATTGTTCATTCAGACACAAATGATGCATATTTAATTTCTTGGACTTTGATATTAACAGTATAATAATTTTCCAGTGTTGATAACTTGTGCTTTTACAAACACTAGCAGGATTCACTGGCTGTTGTTTTCTGAAGCCTAATTTCCCCTTTAAGCAAAAAGAATATATGGAAAATGAAAATGAAAAAGTGGAGAAGAACTGGTTTTGAATTGGGACTAGTTTTGAATTGCTTGTACAAGCAAGCAAATGAAAGCAGCAAAATGCTCTTGAAAGGTGAATAGACTTTGAAGAGAAAACGTGTACAAGTGGCTGGTTTTACTCAGCAGATCTTTCCAAAGGGTAAAATTCTGCCTCCCCAAAAGTCAACAGCAGAGCTCACAGTGACTTCAGTGTTTTCAAACTCCTGTTGTCTGTGAAGGACATACCTGCTCACCTTTATGAAAGAGCTGCTCTTCTTTAAACTCCTGTCACCCCAGCTGAGCTCTGGGAGAGGGAAAATGAATTCTTCTCTGGCTCACACTTTATCAGCAGAATTATTAAGCAGTTTTCTGTGCAGAGTCACTCTAGTAATACTCTCCTGCTTTTTTTACTCCCCCTTTTTTTTTCAAATTCTTTTCTCATTTTCATGTTGGTGCTCAGGTTTCTTGGGGATAACCAGATATCATTTCACCAAACTGAAGCTGTGCACTCATAACTGAGAGTTATTTTGTCCTTCAGAATCTCAACAACTCAATCTGATTTATGAGAGAATCTGGCTAAGCCTGAAGATTCAGTTGGAGTTTACAGAGTTATAATTCTAGTCTGGACTCATTGAGTCAACAATAATAAGAAAGAAGCCAAACTTGTGTTTTTATATATCTTTTTTGTAAACTATACATTTTAAAAACAGAAGCACTGAACTAGAACCAGTGTGCTGCAATCTAGTGCTGTTTGTAGTGAATGTCTTTTAGAAGGGGGTTGCATTTAAATAGACACCCAAAAGAGATGAGTATTCCAGTAGTCACCCTCAAATGGAGAAGCATCCATAGCCACATCCATTGGCATTTACTGACATCTACACCCCTGCAAGCAGACAGCCATAGTGCAGAGAATGCCAGAACTTTCCATGGGAAATTACTGAGCTGGATGGGATTTTATATGAGCAAGAAATGTGGGGCTGAATGCTTTGCCTCAAATATCTGTCAAAAGTCACACAGCAGAATGTAATATCTTGGGTTTCATTGGTGTCCAGAGAACTCATACTTTGACAGGCCACTTCTTTGGAAAGTTTTACAGAGAACACTGAAAGACAAAGGAAAAAAAAATTGTCGCAGCAGGCTTGCCTAATTCATTTTAAGTAGTCTGGTTTAGTCTCTGTGCATTTCTTACCATTTAAAAAGGAAAATCAGGGATGCTAAATAGTTCTCCAAATGGAAACTGGTGACAAAACGGAGTTCTAAACAATGCCATCAGTATAGAGCAACTAGTGGTTTTTAATATTCTTAGACAAACAACAAAACCTAATTATCTTTATTTATTCAATAAATCAAGTCAAATTTGATCTATTGAATTGTATTAAATATTGAAAATAATTTAATAAATGAACACGATTGCTAATTTATTATTGATATTCATCATCAGGATTTTGGTAAAAAATAATTTAAAACAGGTGGAGAAAGATAGTGAGGAATTCACCTCAGGTACAGTACTGCTGCAGAACCTGCTTGGGTTGCCTTAGCCATGGGTAATGAAGAAAAATAGCTTGTGGAGCCAGGAAGGGAGCAGAACTGGGCCTGGAAAAATGTAGGGAAGGAGGAATCTCTCCAGCACCCAGGGATTCTCCACTGCTCCATGCTGCTGGCTCAGGGGGCTGCTGCAAGGTCTCAGGAAAGCTGCAAACCAGCACAGCCAGGCAAGGCAAGCCTGGGAACCTGGGGGCACGAAGTGAAGGAGTTTTTTGGGAGGCTGGGAGGTTGCAGGGAGTCCCTTACGGAGCCAAGGTACCAATCCTGGCCCAAACAATGTCCTTTTTGAATCACTGCCATCACCTGCAGTCATGCACTGGCACGTGACCAAGAAACACACAGTGCAGGACAAAGGATTTTGGCAGCCTCATATGGACATAAAATACTGTACAATGTGGGGATTCATCGTGTGGCTACGGGGACAAAAAAGTTCTATTAATCATTCTGGTCTTTTATCAAAAAGAGACTTGGTCTTGTGTTTCTTGCATACTGAGATGTTAGAAAAGCAGGATCACAGCCAACATTGTTATTCTAATTAGAATATAATCAGTAATAGTACCTAACACAAGTAGAGCATTTCATCTTGAAAAGCCTGTGCAAGCATAAGATTGCTGGCTAAGAGCTAAGTTAGTGCAGCTGTTCAAATCACCTGTCATAAGCCTTTTGGTCTAATGATTTTAATCATTATGCATTTGTAACTTCTGGTACATCTTTCAGGAAGAAAATGACAACCGTGGGGTGCGACTCATTCCCTGGCTGATGCCTCTCTGAGCTCGCAGTGGCACCGAGCCACCCGGGAGCAGCAGCGATGCAGTCGGTGTGACAGCGCAAGGGCAGATGCTCTGGACGGTAGAGGATGCTAGAGAAGAGGTAAATTTTCCACGGCGCTTTTCCCCATTAGCATCCCCTGAGCCTCGCGTGGTGTCAGCTCGAGGCAGCGTCTCCCCGCGCAGGGGCTGCCAGCTGCGTGTGCCTGCCCGTGTGTGCCCGCTCCTCCAGCTGCGTGCGTGCCTCTACTTGCAAACCCGGCACCTTGAAATGGGTCCAAGAAGTTTGCGTGATCTCCCTCTAAGCACATCCGCGGGGTCTGAGAGGTCTCAGCTCGGGAGATCGCGGTGTTGCAGCCGCAGGAGGCAGGGAGCCGCGCTTTGCCCCCGTCTCCTGCCTCTGCCGAGCCACCGAGCGTTTCTGCCTCGGCTACAGTTTGCTTCCTCATTCCCACATGTTCGGGCGGTAACCTTGGGATGCCGGGGTGGCAGTCTGATTCTTTGTCCTTCTAGGCTACTGAATGTATTTTAATTGAATCAGAATCATGGGCAGAGAAAAAAATCCCAAAACATATACACAAAGCCCAAGGCATCAGGACTAGATCCCCCTTCCCCGAAACAACAAACGGTTAAATAAATAACGAGATGCCAAACCAACCATCACCAAACGAATAAGCCAAAAATCAGCGTCAGCGCCGCAGGAAACGGGAAAGTTTCTGCGCTCTGAAGCTGGTACCGCACGTCAAAGCGAGAATCCAGGGGGAGGGGAGCGGAGCGCAGCCTCAGCCCGGCGCCTGCGAGAGCCGGGGATGCGCTGGTGCGCCCAGCCCTGCATCCCGGAGCGACTGCCCGAGAGATGCTGCTGTGACTTGGTTCTGCGCCGGGAAAAGAACGGCTCCGAGCCCCCACCCCCGTCTCCTCCCGCCCTCTCTTCCTTCCCCCTCCCCCGGGTCCTGAGGGGAGGCGGGTTTAAGGTGGGTCGTGTGGCCGCGGTAACTTTCCTAACAGAGCCAAAGAGGCGCCCGGAGTCCCCCGCAGCAGCATCGCCCGCCCGTCCTGGGCAGCGGCACCGGCGCCGTGCCCCCGTGCGAGCGGCCCCGGCTCGGCCGAGGCTGCTCGGGCTCCGCTGGCCGCCTCCCGCCGCCGTCCCTCGCCGCAGCCCCGCGGAGCCGGAGCCGGGTCCCGCCGAGGTAGGTGCGAGTCGGGACAAGCGCCGGGCGCTGCCGGGGACGCGGCACCGGAGCCCCGTGCCCGCAGCTGCGGCCCCCACGCCCGGGTTGCTCCTGGCGCTGCTGCGGGGCAAGGAGCATCCTCTGCACGCCCGGCTGCGAGGGACGAAGCCCCTGCCCTGCTCCTCCTGGAACTGCCCGAGCAGCCAGCACGAGCCGGGGGGAGGCAGTCTCTCCCCAGTCCCTTGCCTCAATCTTTGCATTCTCGTTGGTGCTTTTGGAAGTGCTGAGCTGGGAGATGTGTGCGTGGGTGAGATCTTACGGCTTTATTGGGACTCTCCCCTATCAGCGCTTCTCTCGGAAGTCGCTTCCTGCCCCCCGCATGGTTTACTGGGGTGTTGTATCGGCACGAACTTTCTTCTGGTTGTACGACACGGATTTGGTCCCCTCGTGTCCCCGCGTGTCCCCATCCTGGGGCTGCTGCGCTGCGCGGACTCGGGCTGGCGCTCGCTGCTCGGATTGTAGCGGCTTCCCTTGTCCCTACCTGCCGGGGCTCCTGGTGGGAGAAGGTGTTTGGGGCAGGGAGAAGTTGTAGGATGCAGTGTGTAAGCGACACCTGCGTTTCTAGAGCCTGGGAAGGGGGTGGAATCTCACTCTCTCTGGCGCTACTCGCTGCTGCCAAACATTGCCTTCTTTTGCCTAGGCAGGACTCTGGCCACGCTGCCAGATGGTTCCTAACAAAGAGAGAAGTTTGGGAGTGTCAGGACATCGGCTCCCATCGCAGCGCACAGCTCTGGAGGCTGTGTCTGTCTGTGCCGGTTACTCAGAGAAAGCACGGGGCACCTGATTGATCCAGGGCATCAATAGCTGGGAAACCAAGGCAGCCATCGCTCCTCGTTAAGTAAATCTGTGATCACTGCACGCTGGGCTTAGCCCGTCCTCCCCCCGGCGCAGGAAGAAAGTCCGGAGTTAACTAAAAGGAAGGTTCAATTAATGTCTTTATTGCCCCCGACTTAGAGCAGAAGTATGTAACACATAAATTAGCCAGAATGGAGCAGCCTGTCTGCCTTCCACGACCTGTCAGATGGGGGAGATCCCACCCCCTGTCATGATCAGTCCTCTATTTTGGTAATAGAAATCTCAGGGTTAGGTGACTGGAGGTTATGTCTCAATTTCACATCATCGGGCTGAGGAAATCTGAGAAGATTTATGCTGGGATATCCAAGTCTGAGTCAGAATCCTTTCCCTGCTTAGATGTCTCCTAGAGTACATCCAGAGCTTTGCTGTCCCTCTTGCTGTTTGGACCTTCCTGCCATGCCTACTTTGTTATTAAATCCCACAAATTTTCCTTCTCAGAGTAGTTAGTGCCTGCTGGATGGATTCTTTCAGGACTATTGCCTTGGTTATAGTGCTGCTAAATAAAGGTGACCAAACTGACTGAACAGCCTCACCACAGGGTTGGATTTTAGCCAATCTTTTACAGAGTGTTTATGAACAAGTTGATGTTCATGGGTCCTGCTCTGAGGTCTCTTAAAGTTGGTGTGGGACACCTGAAATTGTCTTTGATGAGGTTAATAAATGCTAATAAGCATGTGTGAAATGTTTGCAAAATCAGTTTCAAGGCTTATTTGCCACTAGCAACCTCTGGAGGCTTCTTCAGTGTTCAAACTCTTGAGTTCAGTTTTATTGCTGCTTCTTGCTGATACCTGAGTAAATTTGTTACAGAATTGCAAGAGTTTTATGGTGAAAGTGTTTCAACATATGAAACGGGTCATGTGGCCATGATCTGTTTTTCAAAACGGTCTCAGTATTGTCTTTATTTCCAGTCACTCCCAGTCACCTACTTTAAAAATTCTGTCATTTTAGTTCAAAAACCCAAATTGGCTGATGTTAAATACTCGCTAGTAGGCTGCATTGTGTTGCTCCAGCTTTTTACTTATGAAAAAGGCCTAATTTGATCTCTTGGTTTTTTAAAAAGTTAAATATAAATTAATTGTCCAAAGAATCAAACAGAAGCCAACAGTCCCTTTTAAGAAGTCCCATATTTACTGTGAATGAGGCACTCAGCTATTTTCACTTTGAACAATCCATCGTGCTTTAAACACCAGGCAGCAGAATTAATATTTAAGCAAATGCATACGGCAAAACTATAAATCACAGAAAACAGTTAATTATATTGGAGCTGTGAAAATACCTTTGAGTACAGTCTGAAATAGCATAAACTATTTCTCTCTAGCATGATCACAATTCTTGCAAACCTTTTATCCTTGTATGTGAAATCAGTTCTAATTCTGTGTTCCCGCAAAGCATGTTCTTGGTTATTGTTTTCAAAACCATGTGGTTTGGGTTACTATTTGAATATAATATTTATGATACTACTTTGGTTGTTCAGCTTAAAAAGGGAAGTGCTGCATACCATTGCATATTAAAAAGCTTCCGTGTAGTTACTACTTTTTGCAGTACTGCTGTGCAAATCTCTGGGTCGGGAATTTAAATGGCGATTTTACAGAGTTCACAGTTACTTTGTATAAAAGCCATAAGTCTCCTTCTAGAAACATGGGGGCTGCAGGCACTGGGGAGTGTGCACTGTGGTGCCTGCACTGGTTTTTACCTTTTTCTTATTGCAGCATCTATGCTTGCCATTGGCCTTTGTTACCCCCAGGTGCATAGAGTGTGGTGGGCTCCCCCAAACCATCATCTGTTGGTCCCCTTTGGGTCTGAATTACCTATTTCCACATTTACTGTCATACTGTCATCCTATCCAAATATGTCTGATCTGGTTGCACCTTGCAGAGGAGTGCATGACATGGGAGCACTTCACTGCCCCTCTCTGCCTTGCCTATCCATGCAAAGGAACCTGTGAGGCTGCAAGAGGCAGAGTCTGTTGCCAACTCAAAGCCAAAGTCCCTGGGAGGTTCTTCAGGGATGGTGATAGACCTATGACCATGCTGTAGATGTCTGTAGGATTCAGGTCTCACAATCCCCTTAGGTTCCCCAGGGTATCCTGCCTGGTCTCCAGTTGCTGCTCCACCAGAGTTCTTTTGTCCTGGGGGACACACATTGGATCTGGTGCCCAATGCAGATATCTTGGTTTTCCTCATGTGTCTCAAATAGCACTTGGGATCCTTGTAAAGCCACAGCATCCTGCCCTGACTATCTCACATATTACAAAAAATGGCTAATATGTAAAACCCTGTTTCAAAGAAATGGTTACAATTACCATTGTGAATAAATTAGTTCCCCCCCAGAAAGGCTTGTTCAGATATTAATGGAAAAGATAGAAAAAAATTCCCCCTCATTGTTCTATGCCCTGCAGACTGACCATGCTGGCAGATCCACCCGTATGTTCCTTTGCACAAAACTGATTGAAACCTCTGTGGAGAAGTTCTGTATGTTAAAGAATGAGACATGAAAAAGCTTGTAGAAAATGAAAAGAGCCAGTCTCAGAGGAGACAAATCCCAGACAGAATCAGTTTGAGATTGCCAGAAGAATTCATCTATATGACACTTCTCTGTGAATCCTGTGAGTAATGTACAATCAATGTGTGCATGTAGAGAGGAGGAATTTTAAGAGTTTGTAGAATGTGACCATTACCTTATGAATCACAGATAAAGTACCAAATTCATGAAGAGAAAATGTCCCACACTGCTGTGAAGATCAGACTCAGTAGCTGTGAGAGTGGGCTGCAGCCCAGAGAATCTGAGGCATTCAGTCAAGGTGACCAAACACGAGTGCGGAATTCTCCAGGATGAGTGTGTTTACAAACACTTGGATCTGACCAGTGGAGCTCAGCCCTCCAGGCAGGTTCTCTAGTCTGGCTGCTGCTCTAAAGGGAAGCTATTGAAATTTGTATGAAAGCTTCTTTCTGAGCGAGGCAGAGAGGTACAAGATGAAGGTCACCACTTAGCCCGCTCACAGAAATGCAGCAGGGATGAAGAGCTCCCCCAACTCACACCAGATCTCAAACAAGAGCAGAACTTTAGGGCTCACTTTTCCCTTTGCAGTAAGAGCCAGCACTGAGAATTTCTGCTGGTACCAGCCTGAGAACAAAGGCTAATGAATGAATGAATAGGCACGAGGCTGAAATGAGATTCACTGCTGAACATGTGCTCTGCCTGGAGGAGGAGGAAGAGAGAGTAGCTGAGTGAAAATGGTTCTGTGTACTAACTTCACACAGTTCATTTTCTAGGGTTTTTTTCACCAAAAACATTTCATAAGGGCTAATAGTCACTCTGAAAAATATTTTAAAGGGTCAAAAAGGCACTATAAAACTTGCCAGAATATGACAGCTGACAGGTTGCCCAAGTGAGGAATTTGTAAACAAGTTTTTGTGTTGGTTTTTTTTTGCTTGGTTTGTTTTGGTTTTTATTCTTTTGATATTTAACTGGTAGATATGAGTGGAAATATGTTCAGGTTCTCCTAAGCTCAGATATTCAGAAGTTTTACTTAGCCTTTTATCTTGGATTCCTTGTTAAGATCTAGACTTTTGCTAACCTCCTGCTTTATCACAAGTCTTACAGAACATAATTTTTAGCAAGGTTTATGGAGTGTTGTGAACACATGAAAATCTGATTTCTCTGGAACACAGATAGGAGGAAAAAGCTGTAGAGAAATGATCAGGTGGGGTATTGGAATTCACAGTGGCCTCCTAAAGGGGCCAAACCAGGAAGGGAAATTAACAGCTTTAAAGCTTTTTAAAGAGCTTTAAAGTTAAAGGATATAACCTATTTCTGTAGATTGTAGGGATGGATAAGGTGCTTTGGGAGTATATCCTACTTTTTTATATGTTTGAGTCTTTAACACACATCTGGTTTCGAGACAATTACTTGAATAGAAAAAACTATTGTTTGGACATTGCTGTTTTAAGAGCCTTTAAAGCTTTGTAGAGGTTTTGATACAAATATTTTTTTACCAGCATAAAACATGGAGGTGCACTGACATAAATCCAGTGTAAGCATGAGGAGAATCAAGTTCTTTATCATGCTTTTAAAATCCACCAAGTGAGGGAAGCATGGATGATTTGTAAGTAGTCAACTGGCATATGGTACCATTATGATAACATCATGTTCACAGCACTTTCCAGATTGATATACAACCTTTCTAAAATAAGCTCTGCAGAAAAATAAAGAAGAATGTAAAGTCATTTAGCAGCCAGCACGCTGTTGGCACAGCACAGGACACTGGGAGGTGACTTCTCTGCCACTCTGTGTGTCATGTGAGTTGTGCATCACAGTCTAGTCCCTACTGACAGATACTCACTCCAGAAAGGTGCCCCTGCCCCCGTGTGCTGGGGCTGATTCCTGCTCTCTGAATGCCCCAGGAAATGCTGCTTTCATTCCCAGCCCACAGCCCTGGCCAAGTCATGGGCTTAGCACAACCTGTGGAATTTGCTTCTCAGGAGGAAGTCCAGAGTTAAGCCCTTTGTTAGCAGTGGAAAGAAAGAGGCTGGGGTTACCTGGGGATGCAGACTGAATTATCCTCTAGGTCTGGATGGAAATATCCAGACTGAGATGGAAACTGTCTCGTTGACCTGCTGTGTCATTTATGGTTCTCGAGGAACAGGAAAACCATAAATATTCTTAGAAGCAGGAGCCTTGACAAGACAAACTGCAGCAATGTTTCACTTTTCAAAGGGCTTTTATCTACTTGCCACAGCTAGCTTAATTCTGTTAAAGAATTAAGACAATAATACTTTATTGTAGCATAAATTTTACTTTTGTTTGCCTTCATTTAAATGCACAAGCTGTAAATATAATTTTAAAGAAGTGCTGGCTGATTAATTTGAACTTATATTAATTTCTGTGCATTAAAATGGATATGGCAAATCAAAACCAGTCAAGTCATAACACCTTCCATTCCTCAAAGTGAGGAAAAATATCTGATGTGGCAATGTTCGTCACCCCTTCTCCACTTCTAATTTCTTTTTCCTTGCATATTCCACACAGGCATTTTATCAACCAGACAAAACTAGTCAGTTATTTTATAGACACAATTCAAGCATCAGAAAATGTAATTCTTGGTGTTCTTATGCAATGTTTTCTCCAAACACCATGTGACCAGTCATTCTCTGAAACTCCAAGGAGAGAGGAGTTCTATGCCTGCATTTACTTGCAAAGGATTGGGTTTTTGGAGGCTTGTTTTGGCAGGAGATGTCACCTTTAGGATGAGTTGCCTTCTGGACATGTCACCTGTCCCCTTGCTCCATGGAGGTCTAGGTAGTCTTGGCAAGCTGCTGGTCCTGACCAGACCAGGCCAGGCATGCATCCAGCTTTTGCACTGCAATTTGGAGAGATGGACCCCACCCTTCCATAATAATGCCTGGTTTTCATTTTACTTGTGAAGAAAGACTAAAGACCTTACGGCAAATGAATGAACGAACAAATTTGAAAATTATCATTTGTAGCTCTGAGCTTCAGTTTAGACATGATGAGTTTTGATAGCTGTTGTGTTCCAGAATGACAGAGCTGAGCACATAGCAAGTAGGAGCAATGGTTTTGCTGTTTTTTCTGTAAGCTTTCCCTGACAATTTTTGGATGTAACCCTAACTAATGGAGGTAATCTTTCAGCTGGAAATGTCATTGCACTGAGTTATGTTGAACTTGTTTTGAGGAGCAAAGTACAGTAACTGCAGTCACTGACCAGAACTACTGGTAATAACTTTGCCAGAACACTGCAAAATACTTGAAAATTAAATACTCCAACAAATCAGTTTTCTTTGGTGGTGGTGAGTGTAAATTACCTCAGGAAGTCCTTTTGGGTTAGATTCTTTAGTGCCTTTATAGTGTCTTAAATTATGTGTTATATGTTGGACAGGGAAGACATCAGCAGCCTATAGGATGTGTTAATAGTAATTGAGGATTAATTAGATGGAGTCTGTGCAGTGAGGGCTACTGGGAATGTCACCAAAATGACAAGAGTTGTGAATGATGTTTACAAAATATTCATTTATAATAAATACTGGTGGTCAAATATGCAGGAAGATTTGTGATCTATGCATGGAAGGAGACTCATTTGCAGTGCCTGGTGCAGGAGAGGATCCATCCACTTGTTACCCAGCACTGGGTTATGAATGCTGCAGGGCAGAAATTGTGATTTATGGGAGCTGAGGTCTGTGCAATGACAAAATACCATCTGCTGCTTGTGGTCAGAAGGTAGCAAATGAGTGAATGTAGGTGTTCTTAACAGCTGAGGCAGATGCTACATCCATTCCAATCCACAGGAACCTGGGAAAGTTTTATTTTTCTTACTCTATTTTGATTTATATTGTACCACTCTGGCTCATGAAGATGTAAGTGAAATTTATTTCTCAAAATATGTTCCGTGGGATTGTTTGTGGATGATCTGAGCCCAGCCTGGAAACTGAGCTTGTTCCTCTTGCTCTGATCTGTAAAATGCAAAAAACGTGGGAACTCTGAATAAGGGGCAAACGATGTTAAACAGAAAGGCAATGGGAAATAGCTTGAAGGCAGAGGTGTGTGGGTAGGAAGGACAGAGAAAGTCACTTATATATAGAAAAAAGTGAGAAAAAGAAGCACAATTAAGAAAATAAACATGAAGGGACAAAGGGACAACTAAATAAAATTCAGTAACAGATTAAAGGCTCACTCAGAATCACTGACTTGAGAACGTGAAGTGAGGAATCAGCTCTGTTTATGGTGTGCAAAAGCCTTTTGCCTGACAGAAAGAGAGATAAATAGTTAGCAGGATGCTGCTGCACTGAGTAGTGTCCAGCATCTAACACTGATATTTTCTAGATAATAAAAGCATCCGCCCAATTTTTTGAAAATAGGTTTTTCCTTTCTGTCCTATTGTCTTGCAGGACAATATTGTTTTGCTTTATCCTCCCCAGCCTTCCTTCAGGCTTTCTATTCCCCTTGTAGTACAGAGCTAAGGTTGAGATTTTCTTTTTCATGCAGGCACTGAAAGGCAGGAGAACTACTTAAAATAATGTGCACTGGAAGCTGAATATAAACTCGTAGTTCTGTTGACTTTTGGAAGAGAAACATGTTTGCACAGGTACTCTGAATGGAACAGGCTCTGGTGTTCACACACAGCCAGCGATGAGCAGGCTGCTGCAGGGAATATCCTCAGCTTGCAGAGGTGCTGCTGGGATGTGAGTGCCTGGTGTGTTTAGCCAAGGGGATATGGAAATGTTGGGCTCAGATTGTTCTGTGCTGCTGAGCTGTGCTCAAAGCAGCGCCCAGAGAGGGAAGGACTGCTGTGTCTGTGCTGCTTTTCCTCCTGCTGGTGGAACATGGGCTCAGTTTGGCCATTGCTTGGTTTTGCCATTGCCAACAGGCAGCACAATGCCTGGATTCGTGCTGGATTTACTTCAGTGAACCCATTTGGGAACCATGGAATCATAGAATGTCCTGAATTAGAAGGGACCCACAAGGATAACTGAAATCTGACTCCTGGCCCTGCACAGGGCACCCCAAGAATCCCCCCATGTTCCTGAGACCTTTGACTCTCTTTACAGAAAAGTTACTTCTTTTCAGTTTAAAAGCATCTTCTTCCCATATTTCATGGTGCTTGCATATCACTTATTTATATGTTCCACTTGATGGCAAAAATAAAAAGTGCTGTGAAGTCTTCAGTCCTGCATTAGAGCTCTGGAGAAGAAATGGTGCAAATCAGTGTGCATAAAAATAGCCCTGTTAGGAGGGAGGGGTGAGCTTGACTCCTTGTGTGTGAGGGTGAGCACATCTGCTCCCCTGAATCATCCTGGGGAGCAGTGTGAGGAACACAGCCTTTAAAATTGTGTCACTTCAGGTAAATGCTCCAGCCACAGGCAGAAAGATGTTTGAGCAGATGTGGTCCCTGTTCAGGCCATCTGACCCAGGCAGGAGAGAGCAGTGCTGCAGTGTTTGCATTTCACACTGAACCCCAGCTGCCAGCTGGACTCTTCCCAGCTAAAATCTTGGACATCTGTGTAGGAATTCAAGGAAGTCTTGTGTTGCATGTTGCCTGTCATACAAGAAAAAAAATGCTTTGATACAAGTATTTTCTTATATTAGCATAGTAGCTTGTCATTCATTATGTAGGAATTAATAGGAACAAAAAATTCTACTTGTCTAGCTGAAGCTTATTATTCCAAGGGGTGGGAAACAGGAGTTTGGAAATAGGATAAGGTGGTCTTGTGCCATTCCCCTTCCTACTGTAATATTTTTAATTGCACATGAGATTTCAATCTATACATTGTAAGCCAATAACATAACCTGTGTTGCTCACTGGTGTGTTTAACACACTTTATAAGTTTGCTGTGTGAAGGACAACACTTTTGGTTGTTTAAAGCCTCTCTCAAACTGAGTTTCAAACCAAGTCCATGGTGGTGGGAAGTGCTGGCAGCTGAGATATTCAACTGCACTGAAGCCTTGTGTTCTTTGAAGATGAGATTTTCAGAGATATGTAGGACAGTGAGTATTTAAGGACACACAGTTTCTTTGGGTCTCTTTATATAAAATATAGAGTCCTTTATTCTGCTTGAGACCCTTGAGCACTTTAGTAAATTTGATATTAAGTAATAATATCAAATTTATTTGATAAACCTACTGCCAGAAAAAGTGATGAGTTATAGGATCAGGAAAGGAGGAGCCTGTCCTTGGCTGTGTCAAAGGCTGCCTCTAATGCTACTGCCTTCTATTTTTTGGGCATACTAATGCTCCTGATATTTTTTTAAATCTTAACATATTTGTAGAGTGCTCCAAGATCCTGTGCAAAGTTCTTGAAAGCACTGTAGGCATCCCTAGGCAAATTAGTCCTGCATTAGCTATAGATCAGTCTGCTCTGCTCATTTCTCTTAATTTTATGGAGGTGACTGCTGCCAGTTGCTGCCAAGTCCAAAGCCAAGTAGTTCTGTTCCAGTTTGTTGCTGTGTTTTGTGCAATTGGATGATCATTGTTTCATTGCAGATCTGATTGTTTTCTCAGCTATCTGAAGTCTGCTTGAAAATAGAAATTGATATGTAAACAAACTTTTCTTCTCTGATAAAATCATATTGGATTTCCCTTTTAATTTCTAATCAGGCAGAAGCTTTTATAAAAAAATATTGTGAGCAGGAGAAACACTTCCAAGAAACTATTTAATGTTAGGTCATCTGTGGCTGCATTGATTCCACTCAAAATGCCACAGGAGAGGAACACAAACACAAAATAATTCTAATTATTTAAAATATTGCTTGCTGTGATAGAACCGTGAGATACACACATCTCTTTTCTTCAGCTGGGACAGGATCTGGTTTTGAACCAGTGTTTGATGTCAGGTGTCTGTTGCTTCAGCTTTTCTAACACTTGCAAGTCATTAACAGCTTCACTGAAAACCAGCTGAAGTTAATGAGTGTATTTCAAAGGACTCAGAATTTGGACCTAAATAAAGAGGCACTATGCTGGTAAATGCTACTCAGTGTCATTAGAATATATTTAAATTAAATAAGATTCTGTTGCCTAATTTAGAAGCCAAAACAAGACCCAAAATGTCCCCGCAAAATGAAACAACTTGTTTTAAAAAGCAGCATATAATGGAACTCCTAAATGCATTTCTAAATATATAAATTCTGTTAAAGTCATATTTATGTTCCCTTAGTCAAGCCACTTCCTCATGATATATACTGTGCTAATCAATATCCAAATAGAAAGAAATTGAACTTGCAAATGATGAGGCACTCCTTGGGTTTCTCCCCTTGCTCCCTAAAGCTTCACGTCAAACACAGTAGACAAATCTTCACATCTAAATAATTCATCTGCAAATGGTGGGAACAAGAGGAGAGGAATAAAAAGACAACGTTGTTCCATGCTAAAATACAATAATGCATTAAAATTAATCAATTTCCTCCTGCTGGGGAACAATCATTTAGAAAACATTTT
Organism: Passer domesticus; assembly: GCF_036417665.1. NCBI lineage: Eukaryota > Metazoa > Chordata > Aves > Passeriformes > Passeridae > Passer > Passer domesticus. The sequence goes on along the minus strand of NC_087487.1, from coordinate 18,578,875 downwards.
AATTACCAAAACTGAATAATGGGATCAGTGTTTTTGAGAAGGTTGGATTCACCCTACTGAGCACTGGAGAATCCTCTTCACAGGAGCCCATAAAAATATTGCTGTTTTCAAGTTGCTGCTTTCAATCATGATACTTCTGGGGAGAAATTGGATTTTTTCACAGCAGCTTTTAAGGGAAACGTGAAGTGGACAGCAAGCCTGTTAACTCTTCTGTGCCCAGAGCTTGCCTTGCATGTGCTCCTGCATTTCTCTTTCTTTTGGATGAGAATTGATTGTGCATTGCTTAACACATATCTAAAGTCAAATGTTCAAGCCAGAGAGTTTGGCTGCAACAAGAGCCAGTGTTGTAAAGTTGTAAAAATAACATTCTTGTATCTATATTCAGCCTCACAAGGAAGGAAACGTGCAGGAATCCACCAGTGCAGGCCCTTGTCTTGGCTGACAGTGGTGTTCCAGGAGAGTGGGCATGGTTATTCCATTGGGGATAATGAGTTTGGACTTCAGAATTTGCCATGGAAGAGCCTGCTTTTTCCTCTGGTGCAGGAGGGTCTTGGTCTCCAGCTCTGATTTCCTGGGCATTTTTCAGAGGTCTGAAAATGTTAGTCAATGTTAATCAGAGAGATGAGTCACTGATTTTAGAACATCTGGTGACCCCCAAGGAATAGCCACTACCTGGCCATCTGGGCAAGCTGGAGGAGACTGTAACAAAAGATGTGTTTGTAGCAGTGGTTTCTGCCCATAGATGGAGTATTTTTGTCTAAATCAGTTTATGTAATTTATATTTTTTTCCCTATCAAACTGTGAAAGTTTGGCTTTGCCATACACATGGCATGGCAGGCACAGAGTCCCATTTACCAACAGGTGTCCAGAGAAGCTGTGGCTGTCCCTGGGTCCCTGGAAGTGCCCCAGGCCAGGACAGGGTACTTGGAGCAGCCTGAGACAGTGGAAGGTGCCCCTGCCCATGGGACAGGATGGGCTTTAGGCTCCCTTCCCCCCCAAACCATTCCAGGATTCTCTGATGTGATTCTGTGAAGTCCCACAGGGGAGGGGATGGCAAGGGTCTCAAGGAATCCATTTCACAGGAAGATGACAGAAAATTTTGCGTGGGGTATTTGTACTGGGAGTGGGTGAGAACTGGGGTTTGAGTCAGTGCCAGTCATGGGAGGGGCACAGGGCTTGGCAGGGATGTCCTGGAGCTTTTATTCCACAGCTGAGGACACTGGTCAGCAAAACGATGAAATGAAGGCTACCTGGGTACCTGCTGAAGACTGAATCACCTCAAAGATGAGTTTGCTGAAGCTGCCCTGCACGAATTCCAGGAACATTTACACTGACTGGGGTCTTCAGTGTGTGCTCAGGGTAAGCTTCCATCTCAACACTTTGCTGAATCAGGATATTAAGTTTGCAAAGAAAATTAAAATAGATTCACTGAGAATGATGTAAATCTTTATGTTCACAGTAGGGCACAGCAGCAAAGTGAATATCCTGGTAATAAAAGTACCTTGTAACTCGTGGAATGAACAAAGTTCCCAGAATGGTTATTACATGCTGTATTTTCTGTTTTGGATTATTGAAATAGAATTACTGAGAATTAAATTGTATAAAAGGCATTTTCTTTTTTATTTTCATAATTATTCTTTCATCCACATAAAACTTTTTTCTATCTTGAAATAGTCTTGCTTGGTACTGAAAATTGCTGTAGCATAAGTAAAACCAGTCTAATTGAGATTCATAAATCCACTTTTTAACAAGTACAATTAGAAATAGTTATTAGAGACCAGCTGGAAAACATTAGGGATAAAAATTTACCATAGGAGGCTTTTTATGTGTTTGAGACATTGTTTGATACCAAAACCTAAATTAGATCACCAGAGAAATGAACCTGCTATTTGAAATCTAATTTGTACACAGAAAGTTAATTCTGAATATTCCTATTGATAAAAATTTTTATTATTAGGTCTTGTTAAACTGCCTATTTTTAATGGAAGTCTGACTTTCACAATGCTCTTCCTATAATTAAAATATGAGAAGTAGCAACTTGATTATATTGAGTGCATTTGTGTCCAGTGGCTGTGTAATAAACTTTGGTGCAAGTCAATTCTATTATCTATTATGATTTTTGGAAGTAGAGAAGTTTATTGGGCCTAATTCCAACCCAGCTCAATTCAAAGGAATTGTTCAGTTGGTGTGGCTGGGATGAACATTTTAGGAACCCAAGCACAGGGTTTTAAACAAATTCACATACAGCCACTTCAGTATCTATGACTCACATTTTAAAATTCTGTTAAGTAAAAGAGCTCTTGAGAAAATACATTTATTTCTTAAGAATTTAACAAATAATTCATGTTCATGTATAATGCTCAATCACAATCAATAGAGGAAATTATGGAAAATCCATTCTCAACTTTTGGTTGAGTTTTCACTTTCCTTCCGTTGCAATTCAGGTTTTATTTGGAAAGTGCTGTTGCCACAAAGAAAGAATGCTTTTAGCCTAATTGAACTGAGTGTCTTTAAACAACTTCTCATCAGTCAACTTTGAGGTGTTTTTTCTTATTTGTGGTTAATTGTATTTCCCTCCTGGAAAATTGGACAAATCAATGTAAAAGCAAGAAGATAATTATTAATTTTTTAGGATAAATAGGTAAGTCATGTTAGCTATAATAAGGAGTCTGTGAACAATCCAAATCAAGGACGTAAATTCACTGCAGTCAAATGTTTTACACCATTGATAAATTTGACACGTTTATTACTCATCTAATTAAATTGTGCATGCAGAGCAGGCAGGAACCAACAATGTATGCAGATGTCACATGGATATTTAGTACACTGCTGATTAAGATCAGCTCGTTTACATCACACTGGGCTGATTTGTTATGATCAAACAAAACATGTTCAAGAGAAAAGACAATGATTGAGCCAAATTCCCTTCTCTGGAAGTTGGACACTCAGCTTTACCAGGCTCGTGTGGGTGACATTAGCAGGAAAAGAGGGCAGGAGCAGGCAGATGTTCTTTTGCAGCACTTGTTTGCTGGGAATGCTCTGGGAGCACACAGCAGGTGTGGCTGGACCTGTGGCACACCCTGCACTGGGTTGGGGACAGTTCCTGGACAGATGTAGGGATGTGTGGTGTTCCTGTGGCCACAGTGCCCCAGGATTTGGGACATGAGAGCTCAGGGAAGCTGCTGAGGAAAGCCAAACTGTCCATGGACTGACACTTCATGTTTTAATATCTTTGTAACAAACCTATTGAGACAACATCTCAGCTCCTGTGGTGTTTGCACAGGTCCCAGTCCCCACTCAGGGCTCGTTGTTCATCTGCCCCTTTAATGCTACAGCAACAATCAGCTCAGTCCCTTGGCAGCAGGAGCTGGGCTTTCCCTTCTTGTCAGCCCTCTCCTGTCACCCATTCCACTGTGAGGCACAGGTGAAGGGAAGCAGCATCCCTGCCTCCTCCTTGAAAAGGCTTCCAAGGTTTGCTGGCACCCAAGGGAGACCAAGGTGGGTGTTCTTGAGCTGGGTTTTGTCTCTCTGCCTGTATAACTCAGCTCAAGCCATGGCCTGAGTGACATCCAGCTCTCAGGGAACAAGGGTGCACCCAGCAAGGACTTAGTAATCAATATTTTTCTGCCCAACTTTATGAACTGGATTATCACCTCAGAAGGTGATTTTATTTGTTAGGTAATCAAACTGGCTTGTATTCAGAGCCATTTATATCGGGCAATTAATTACCACTTTTTATGCCTTCCAAATTTACTTTTGAAAGAATTGCATTGCCAGGGGCTTTCTATTTCTGGCAAGTCTAGAGTGGTGCCAGGACTGGGGTACACACATCCATATGTGTCAAATCCCTGCAGTAGCCTACTTGTTTTATCATGGAATCCTGTGAAGGCAGTTAGCTCAAGGATAAATACCAGGGAAAACCTGTGCTTGCCAATAATGGAAAGCAGAGATGTGAAGACTTTGCTCATCATCTGGCTGGAACTCCAGAAAGCAGAATTCTAAATGTGGAGATTTTCTGATTCCCAGCCCTTGAGTCTGTAGTTTTTGGCACTGACTGAATCAGAGAGAATTTGAGACCTGGACTGGGTCTGTTGAGGATTTGTAACATGAAAAGTGGCATTTGGGAATTCCATGTGAAAATGGGCAGATCCACGGTGCTTTCCAGGGATCTCTTAGCTCAGCACCACCCAAGCTATAGGCCAGGAAATAGGAAGGAAATGATCTAGATGACAGATCTATGTTTAAGAAGAATAATCACAGGTTTCAGAACATTTGGAGGTAAAAGCAATCATTTCTAGGGTCTTTTTTGTTTCCTCCTCAGAACTATCAAGGAATCTGGTAGGATTTCAGGCCTTTTGTTACTTTGAGCTTTGACTTCTTGACAGTGTAGGGGTTGCTTGGTTCACTGGACTGTGTCTAAAACAAGAATCTTCCTTTCTGGCCCTGCAGCCAGGAGGAGACAAGGAGATTGCTGATAAGAAGTTGATAATGCTTTAGTTTATACTAGTATGTTCTTTTAGAGCTAAAAAGCTGATGTAATTCAGCAGAGACACCATTAACTTCAGCAAATTTAAAGCACTTCTGTAAGAGAGCATGAAACTCATCCCATGATTTGATTTTGCTGCTGTATTTTCAATCTGGTTAGGGAATAACTCAATAACATTTTCCAGTCAGCTCCAAATTAAATGCAAAATCTTTGTTCTTCAACTGAATAACTTCTAACTTAGAAATAGCCAGAAATATCCTTCCCTGAACATCCTGTACCTGGAGGAAATGTTGTGCCTCACACAAGGAATGAGGTTTTGGCCACTGGTAAAAGCAAGTCTTATGGCTTTGTCTTAGAAAATACACTCATTTTAATCTGAAACTCTGCCATTACCCCTCTTAATTCACTTCATTACAGAACTTTCAAGGCATTTTAGATTATTCTAGTTTTTAGCTTGTATTTTAAACTCTTTTTAGTACAAATTCCTAGCCTATTATTGTATGTTTATCAAAAGAAGTTGTACATATTCCTATACTGTTTGTGCTTCTAGGCGCTCCTCCTTCCTTGTGTCCCACACACTCTGAGCCTTCCCAGGCATTACAAGGCTCTTTAAAATTTAGATTTTGTCCTGGTCTACTCTGGTGATTTTATTGCCTCACTGAATTCTTCAGTGGTGCAGAGGAAATGGGCATTTAGGATAAAAATAAGGAAGGCACCTTAAAGGGGCCATTCCAGTTGCTTTAGGTGTAAGATTTCAGGTGGAAACAACATTACTGAAGGTCTTCCTCTTCTCTGGAGTTACATTTTTTTCCCCTTGACACTGCTTTCATTTTATTACCACTTTTTCTTGATAATCAAATCAAGCCCAGTACAAGACATGAGGTCTCTCCTTGCTGTGGCCAAGTTCACATGCATAATTCCTTTTAATACAGCAGCACATCAAGAGCAAAAGACACCACTTGGTGCTCTCAAAACCTCAGCTTCAATATTAAAAACCACATTCCTGGAGCAGTTGTACATGGATCTTCTGGTGTCAGAACATGGAAAAGCACATTTTTCAGTCATTTAAAATACATCAGTCAAAATGTGGCTGAGTGTACCTGCTGGCTTCATTGACCCTCGTGTTTTTAAGAAACAACTGGTTATTTGGATGTAAATGTGGAACTGACTGACAAGATGAGCCCTTCTGATTTACATCATTTACAGTTTCTTTTGAAAATGAGGACATACTTTGTAGGGATAACTTACAGTGAATTATCTTTGAACCATCTGCTGGAACATTGGAATACTTTCAGTGATGCTTTTCTGGTCATCATTAGGAAATATTTCAAATTGAAATCTTCCATTATGGGAGAGAAATCTTCAGGAAAATTACACTTTCTTGTAAGTTCTTAATGTAATTAGAAGGACTGTTTTCAGGTCTGTGAGCGGGGGAATTTAGGGAGAAAATAGGAGATAGAAGCACACCTACATTTATATATAAAAGAAATTCTGTGTATGTGTGTATATATATAAAAATAGATTATTCAATAGATTTTATTTTCTGGAGTTTTGATTCCATGTTACTCCCTTTATTTGGTTAAAGAAAGGCCATTTTCCCCATATTGCTGACAAAACTGTTAATAGTAGATATATATTTAGGTATAGATGGTACAATGCACCTGACAACAATAGGAATATCAGCAGTTTTCTCTAGATTTTGGAGTCAGTGTTCAGTTGTAGGATTAATGTAAATTCATGTATTTTTTCTAAGCATATAACAGAATAGAAAAACCCAAATTACACCAGTACTTAGAAGTTATAATTACCACAGGAGACCTTACCATAAGCAGTAGGAATTTTCTGGGTTTTGAAGGCTCCTAAACTTCTGTGTGAGGAGCTGATGACCTTTGCAGTGTGCTTTTCTCAAGTAGCAGAGAAAGGTAAATTTGCCCATGACAACTTCCAGTCATTTCAGATCATAGGGAGAGTATTTCTCAAATTTATATGACAAAGCTGTGCTGAGATCTTCAAAACGTTTCTCTGGTTACCAAAAGCTCTTTGTTTGAAACTGCTAATGGTGCTGTGCTACAGCCTCAAGCTTTCTCTCAGTGTCCCCTGCACACCCAGGAGGTTTTGTAGAGCCCTCAAACAGTTCCCTGAAGAACGTGGCAGCCAGGGCTGCACAGACACAGCTCAGGAGAGCTCTCTGGAACTCTTCACATTCAGCTGATGGGCTTATTCTGAGCCAGAGGAAGCTGCCTCCTCCTCCTCTTTCCTGTCCTCTGATAATCACCACAAGATGTTTGGTGCTTCCAAAGAAGGCTGAGTGGCGCTGCCTGGCTCAGTCAGTTCTTTGCCTCTCCTGCTCTTGATGGAATGTCATTCAATATCAGATCTTGATTCAGTTCATTGCACAGCAAAGATTGCACTGGGTTGTTTGGAAGCATCTTTTTTTCCCGGGGCAAATGCACCACATTGTGCAGGACTGGCAAGAGCTCCTGTTTTGTGTCTCTCTCTAGCTCGCAGGCGTGGCTCATCCCACCCTCTGCTGCTTCCCAGTCTGTCAGAGGCACCATTGTCCCATTTTTTACTGTGGAAGCCACCTCAAAATGCCTTTGATGAGAACAAAGGAATAGGCAAAGCCATGTGGCTGTGCTCGAGCAGGCTGGATGCAATATGAACCTCTGAGATTGGGATGAGACTTCAGGCAGGATGTCCCACAAGGTTTTTTTGTCATGGAGCAAGGATAGAAGAAATTCAGTGGATCTTCACTGGGGCAAAACTTGCACTGAGGCAGCAGCTCAGGGGAAGGAATGTAACTGAGAAAAAACAGAGGAAAATGTGTTGGTGTCTTTTTTTGTTTTATCTTCAGCAGATGTTCTCAGTATTATTCCCCATTTCAAAATGGGGAATATCTTATATTATTTATAACTGTTATATTATTCTTCATTCCAGAATGGGGAATACTCAGTCGCTCCCAGATTAGTCCACACAGGTTCTGAGGAGAGTCCAGTCTGAGTGAATAAAACAGGAGTGTGAACCTGACAAAGGGGTGCATTCTTGGCAATGCTTTGTAATTTGCAGGTCTACAGGAAAGCACTTCAATATGTGTTTGTTTTTAATAGATTCATATGTCAGTCAATGTCAAAGGGAAAAGTGTTGTGAACTCCTGAACTGAACTCTGCTCCATACAGAATCTGCCTCGAGAGAGATCTTTGCAAACTGAGCCATCCAAAATCATAAAGAAATCCCGAAGCCACAAAAAAGATTTGTAAAAGATGGAACTTTAAAACCACAATGTCTTAATCTTAACTGAATCATGGCAACTGTGTCACCAAGCTGCTTGAAGTTTGTTTATTCTTTGTTTCACATGCCTTATCCAAAAAACCTGTGCTCAGGATCTGATCTACCCTTGGCTTCCCTGAGCACTCTATGATAAAAAGCAGCTTCCTGCAAAATCTCTCCATCTGTGTATGTTGAAAGGACATTAATTTATGAGTTCACATTCCTCTTGCTGTGACACAATCCCTGCTTTGTGGAGAGCTCCTCTCCATCCTTCATCACCCCAGCCTGGAGGCAGCAACTCCCCAGGCCTGTCCGCAGGGAATTCTGGAGCCTGTGCTGGGACAGGGGCAGGCTGGGACTCAGACAGTTCTTGGACACTAAAGAAATTAATCCTGAACTTATGCACCAAGTGATCCTAGACCAAAGCCTTTCTGTTCCATGCCTTATAATGGTTTGAATGATCAGAATATAATGGAAACTCTGTGATATATTTATTAATATCTCTCCCAGAATTAATTCCCTTTAAAATATTACTGCCTCCCTTTTTTCAGGCCTGCTGTTTGTGGATGACCTTGCCTTTCTTCTTTTCAGCTGTGCCCATCCACATCACTTGTAGCTTCCCACTGTAGAGCTATAAATCCTCAGCAGCGCTCGCAGACAAGAACAGATGATTCAGCCCTATCTGCTGCATTAATGTACAATCAAGCAGAACTTAAGCCACAAAGGAAGCCTTGTTGGCTGTGTCATCCCAAGGCATGAGGCAGGAAGTGAAGAGACAATACTGGGCATTTACTTCACAGATGAACAACTTTTGATCTTGCAAATCTTCATGCGTTTGCTTTTATGTAATTCTTACAGAAAATCTTGCATGGCTGCTGCACCATCACTGAGTTGCTCTGTATGCAGCACATCCCATGATCCCTGTTTAGAAAGCTAAGCACAGCCTTCATGGGAGATTTGGAAGAGCTTCAGTGACTCCTGTGCACCATGAATTTGCTACTTTTTCAGCTTATATTTTAAGCTGAAATTCAGGAGAAAGTATCTTCTTCTTTTATGTGCTTTGTGGTGTCACCTTCAAACCATCTGTAACTGGCCTGTGGAAAAGGACTAGAAGTTTGCCAGACACAAAACTTTTCCTCACCCAATTTCTTTTTGTATTTATTGATGATTTATTATGCTGTAAAATGTCCTCATTTACACCCTGAAGTACTCTCCTCCTTTCTCATAAAAAGAAAAATCTTCAAGAGCAGTTTTTAAAATTTATAAGTGGAGGAAAGCCTGAGACTTACGGGGAACAGGATTTGCTCAAGTTCCTACAGTAAATCAGTGTCAAGTGAGAAGCAGGACCACTCTAATCCACTAGAATCAGTCCAGATCATTAGTTTATTACAAACACTCTTTAAAGAAATAAGCAGGATATTTTTCCTTCAGTTCTTTGCTCTGTGATAGGTTATATTTCATTGAGATCATCCAGCTCAATGAAACCATGTGCTTTTAGTGGATGTTCCTGGCATAGAAATATGTTGTCAATGCTCTATTGATCTACCTGCACAAGGCAGTCCAACAATGCAGTGTAACTTTAATTCCTTTTGATAGTTTGCTCTTTCTTGACTGGCTCTGCATCTTCAGAGACTGTCTCTGTGCCTGATTAGTATTGTAATTCTTATATTATCTTCTTATATGGTGGAAAGTTCTGTCTAACAGGTGGAACCTGTTAGAGAAACTGTGTAAAATCTTTATCTCCCCCCTCTTCCCCTCCATTCCTACAGATTTGACTAATGCAGAACCTTAACACCTTTTAAATACTTCCTTTAAAACATCATTTACCTTCTCCATGGTCCTTCCAATACAGGAGCTGTGGGGATTTCAGGCTGTATTGAAGTGATGGAGTTTGTGCAAGAGCAGTGTATCTGCAAAGCAACTTTGCAGTCCATTCATTAAACTTTGTCTTTTTTTTCCCTCACGTCCATGTAACAAATAGTTGCCATTTCCTTCTCAAGAGAGCAGATGGTTAAAATAAAAGCCATTGAAGATCAATGCATAATTTTTGGTGTAACTTAACATCCTGGCCTAAATGGTGGTTTTGTCTCCTGACACAGCACTTCTTTTATTTCATTTCCTCTGAATATTATATCATAACAAATGTGGTGCTTCTTGCAGCATGCTTTAATGTGGAAATCCCAGTGTTAAAAATCAATGAAGTTAATTAGTAGTGATGAATGAGTGAACATTAATTGCCAGACTGGCCATTAGGATTGCGGGCGGTCAGAGCTGTCAGAGGGCTGTAACTGCTCAGCCTCAGCTCAGATTGTTTGCTGCACTGCAGGCAGTTTGGTTAGTTTATCATAATGCTAATTAAATGCCTTGAATAGAAAGTATTAATGAAGGATATAAGTTACCTATCACCAGATCTGCAGAAATATATCAGTGTATCTTTTCTCTTTGTTGCATTAAACCACAATTGCCCCACTCTGTGTGGTGATGGGTCAGTCTGGAGCAGCACACTTGACTTCATTAGAATTATTTTAATTTACCACAGTGTGACTGAAATAAAAAACCTGTCAGTTATGATTTATTTGCTGACTTGCTGTGCCTCAGATTCTTCTTACTATTCACTGAGTAACTCTACAGAGTAAACAACCAGGGTATGAAAGTGACTTTTCCCTGCTCCAGTACCACAAGCAATGAGGCAGAGCTGTGCAGTTATTTGAACACGGGGATGGAACAGATCCTGGCACTGCAAGCAATTAATACTGATTTTTTCATTATCATTTCCTGTCTATCCTTAGCACTGGTGATGTGCAAGCTTCCACACAGCGTGACTGTAGCAAAGTTTGATAATGTCACAAAGCTTCAAGAGGCCCCCCTTCCCTTTCATTATGTCATGAAAGAAGAAGAATGCCCAATCCCAAAGAAAACTCTTTTCTTCTTGCATGACATAACCTCTTTCGTATTTGAAAGTGTAGTGCCAGAAGTTGAATTGCTTGCTATTTAATCTTTACTAGAAGCAGCACAATTTAGCCTTTGGAGGGGAGGAATTGGAGAACAGAAACAAACAGAAATACACGACTGTCTTTCTGGTACAGATAGCTATTAATGGACTCTGAGGCAGGCCAAGCTCTTGCTCAGAGCACAGCAGTTTTTTATAAACCAACAGAGGGCTTTTGGTCTTTGTGGCATTACGCTTTCCTGCTTCTAAACAAAAAAGAAATAAAGCTTGTGTTCACTTGATGAAATGTAAACTGACTTTCTCTAAAAGGAAAACTCTTGCCCTCACAGTGGGTTGTGCAGTTAGTTTGAGTCAGGGTTACCAATATAAGAGTCAGGCACATTATCAAATATTCTGAGAATTCTGATTTATCCTTTTTCCCCTTGTAACTCCACTTGCCTGATATTTTCCAGCCAATATATTCAAGTAGAAGGGCATATTTATACTCTGTGGATGAGCCCTTCCCGTGTCAGCAGTTGGGCTGGGTGGGCTGTGACTCAGAGCCAGAATTAAGTGTTTGTTCTGAGAAGCTCTGCTCAATGTGGTCAGATCACAGCTGGAGCATGTAAATTCTAAATGCAAAAATTATAACTTATTCTTGTGGTCTAGATTAGTTGGCAAAGTATCTGGAAATTAAGAAATCAACATGCTTCAATTACTCACTGGGTTTGAAAATCTTTCTCTAGCTACTGCCTGTGTCCAAACTCCCACCTCACAGAAAAGCTGTCCTTCCTCAGCCTGGATAAACAGGGAAATCCCTAGCCAGGTTTTCCCAGCAGACTTTAAAAAAAGGGAGGTTATGAGCTGAGATTTCAGAGATCTTTCATATTTCTCTTTCCTTGTTTAAAAAAGATAAAAAAAGGAGAAAGTTAAATATAAAAAATGTTCACATAATACTATGAGCAAAGAAAATTAGGATTGGGAAATAAAAAAGTGAAACTTATTCGTTGGGTTGGAAGTACATGATCTTTGAGGTCCTTTCCAACCCAAGGCTCTCTGTGATGATTTCTACGATTCTGATTTTAATTTCCATTCTCTACAGACGGGTGTGTATGGATCCTCCTGGGCACTGCAAGTGAATGACATTTAATCCTTGGTGCACTAGAGCTTGTCTGAAACTGTCCTATAAGTATTATAATAAATTAATTAGAGTAGACATTTTTAAACCAATCAATTTTGATGTAATTATCATGTTGGTGTTCATTACTCGGCAGACAGAACAATGAATTCTGAACAGCTTTTGTTTTATTTATATCAAATGCCAATATCTTAAAATAGATTCTCTGAGCAGCAGAAAGGTTCTTCCTGTGGTTTCCTTCCGCGTGGGGAATTTACACCTTGGGGTGAGCCTTGTTCAGTTCCTTTTGGGCTGAAAATCCACCAGAGCCAGCAGTGGCTGTGACAGCAAAGAGGGGACCAAGGAGACCCTGCCAGGTGTGAGAAGTGCCATGAACTTCTTCCTTCTCCTCCTCCTGAAGGCAAAATCCAACTTCTTTTATCCTTGGCACTCAGCCCTTCTGCTAGTGCTGCCACAAGCTCATTTTGAGTAGGATGACCTGGTAGCCTCACAGGTACAGCATTACATGACAAAGGAAAAATGTTCTGGAGATGATAAAAACACCTCAGTGTGTTCTGTGTAAGAAAAGGGCAGGAAAAGATACATTTCCAAGTTTAGGGCTTGGAGCAAATCTTTGTTTTGGATGTGTTTGGCTTTGGCTGTGAGCTGGCACACACATCTCAGGGAACAGAGACAGCAAATTCCTGCCCCAGCCGTGGTCTGTGGCTGCAGGAGGGATTACCTGGAGCACGTCTGAGCAGCGGCCAAAATGCAGATTTACTGCAGCCACTCTGCATCTTGTCCTGCAAAATCAATCAGTCAGTGGGGCCTCATTTCCTCCCCAGTTCTTTGATCTGTTCCTGTACTTGCAGGAAAGGTGAAATCTGCGGTTTAGCACAGACCACGAGGGAGAACAGCTTCCTGAGCTTTGTCTGGAGCACCTCGGGCACAAGGACACTCAGGTGTGCTCTGTGCCCAAAGAGGAGCAGCCCCACTGTCCCCAGTCCCCAGTTTTGCTTTCCCTTCCTTTTTTTAAGGCAAAAATGTTGGTCACCCCCCAGTGTGAACCAAAGGGCAAATATCATAGCTTTCAGTGGGGTTGGACAACACTCCTAATATTCAGTATTTTTCACCTCCAAGCTTTGGAAACATGGCATGGTTTTGTGGAGCTCTTTTTTTCTAATGGCAGCTGGCCAGACTTGCTCAGAAAAAGTTACAGATTCTAAGTTTCTCAGCAGTGAATTTTGCTGACATAAGTAGGCAGTGTAAAAACATGTGAAAGACAAGACTTTGCTTTTTTTTTTTTAACTCCTAAGACTGGAGAAAAAACTACAAAAGGATTTCCTACTGCCCTGAGCTAAACTGGGTACTGTGGGTCCTGTGCTGGTTGAGTTGCTGCCCAGAGTTCTCCATCTGTCCCACTGGAAGTCTACCTGAAAGGAATGAAAGGAGCTGTGAAGGACACAGGAAAGAAAAGCAACCCAGGGGCAACAAAAACAGAATAGGGAAATCTGACATTATGCTAAGAAATATTTTTTCAACTCCCACATGAAAATCTATTCAAAGATTTTTCATCTAATTAATCTAATTAAGCATCTAATTAATATATTCTTTATTTGGAGGTTTTGCATGTTGCTGTACAGCAAAATTTTGAATAATTTAGGTTTAAAATATTATTTTGCTGGTCAATAATGAATGGAAAGCAGGTAACAGGATTAGAAGAATGCATTTCCTGAGCAAAGGTTGATGTTTCCCATTCTCAGAATGGTTGAGCAGTGCACAATCAGAGACATAATTCCAATAATAAACTGCCAGTGGAGCTCCCACCATGTGGACATTCCAGTGTGCCTTGGTAAAACCCTCAGATGAGAAAACAGATTAAAATTTCAGATTGTGACATTTCAGTGGGAAACCTAATTTTGTTTTTTTCCCCCGAAAAAAGTGATGTTGATTTTGGTTTGTGTTTTCACCCCAGGTTTGCACTGAGCAGAGCAAGCAGTTAGGTGATTATGATGCCTTGAGAGGCTAGCTGGAACAGAGGCTAGGCAGTGTTACAGGAATAAAGTAGGGATTTATTGAAAGGCCTCAAAGGATACACCTGGGCAGTACAAGAGCCTGGCTTGGGGCTGCACAAGATGGACAGCAGGTCACACATGTTCACACTTGTATAAGGTTTGGTCCATTCCCATATTGGGGTTAATTATCCAATTCCAGCTCCAGGTTATGCAGTCCCATCCTCCCAGGTTGCTCTCCTCAATTTGCTGTTGTTTGCACTTTCTGGGCCTGGAGCTGCAGTGGTGTCCTTGGTTGTGGAGCTAGAAAAGGATTGTTGTGTCTGACTGAACTGTGAGGAGAGCTTGCTAACACTCTCTATGAGCTTCAGAGTCACACACTAATGCAGTACAGAATCTGGAAAATATAAAAGCTAAAAAATGTAAGGCATCAGCTAAGGATGGCCACAGCTTGGCTCTCCTTTGCTGGGTTGCAGCAGAGAGCAGGTGCTGGGTGACAGCCCTGGAGATTCAGCTGTTCTCCTGTGGTACCCCTGCTCCTCTTCCCCCACAGCTGTCCTCGAGTCTCACCCTCACAGTGCTCCTGTCCTGAAGAGCTCTGGAACATGGTGTTTGTTGGATAAATGGCTTTAGCACAAGGGTGCCAGTGCAGCCTCCCTCAGCTGCCTGGTGGCTTCCTCTGAGGTCAGGCCTGGAGACACTTTCTGGATGTGGTTAATGTTCCTGGGCACGTCACAGCTCTAAGACACTGCCTTCCTCCAGCAGGTCTGGGTGAATTGATACTTTTTAGTGTCAACTTGGTATTTACTCTACAGGAAGTTGGACAGCTTTGCTGGTGTTTTAGTTAGTTGTAGTTTTGCAGTCAAGCAGATAAAAACACTCACCTGCTCCATTTGCCTGATTCCATCAATTAGACAGTGATTGGCAGGTGGGGAAGTCACAAAAACCTTTTCTGCCTCCTCATTACTTCAGTGTGAAATTGTTCTTGCAGAATGTGTCATTCCTCCTGTGGGGACTCTGGGAAGGAGTCTTTCCACACCATGATGTATTGGGTGTTTGAATATTCTTACACACTTGGCTTAAAGTGATGGATAATAAAAATAATGGCTAAAAAATAATGGCTATTTTCCTTTAAAGCAGCTCCTAATCATTAAGATTTTGTTTTGCCAAGTGATTTAATATTCAAACAGCATTATTACAAAAACCACACCACTTGCTTGAAGTGAGTGTGTGTTCTTTGTCATGTCCAGAACCTCCTGGAAGTTTGTTTTGATCATTTTCTTAGTAAAAAGTACTTCTGCTGCTTCAGATCCTGCTTTTTCCAGTACAATACTTCAGTGAAATACTCTGTGAGGTAGAAAAGACATCTGTCCATGTAGATTTGAAAGAAGACAAGGTTGCACCTTAAACTTACAGAAGCTAAACACCATAATTAAATTACAGCATCTGTGCCGTAGAAATATAGATTTATGATAACACAGCAGTAAAGTCTTTTCTTCTGGAAAGTAATTCATTTAAAGAGCTCACTCATCTCATCTGGAACAATACTTATTGAAAGATTTGGACCTCAGTTCGTACATCATCCTAAATGTATTCTTATCTAAACTCTGCCACGTTCTGTGGGATAAGGACAGGCAGAATTTGAATATATCATATTCCTCCAAGGGTTTGGGTTTACCTGGGAGCCATCACCCACCTGAGTCCTGATCACAGAGGTGTTGTCTGAAGGGCATTATAATGGCAGCAGAAGAGCAGAACGGAGGAACACATGGGATGTGCCAAAGAAGAAAGAAAAATAGGAAAAATATTCTTAATATTCAGGAGTCTGAAGAATCAAAGAAATATTTGGAGCAGATTTCACAACAGACAAGCTCTTCTAAAAAGTATTAAAAATGTATGATTGAAAACTGGAATGTCAAATAGTGAGTCTGTTTACAGCAGGGCAGGAACAAAGCCTGACAAGGAAGGTTCCTGAGTCAGCACTTGCTGATCCTCCACGAGGAGCTTTGGGAACCAAGTTTCCAGGACTGTTGTCATCCCTGATGCAGCAGAGCAGCGCTGACACTCCGAGGGTGGGAAACAAAGGCACCAGAAAGGCTGACTCAGGCTCCAGCTCTGCACTTTGAAGGGCAAAATGGCTTTTTAAATTTTTTCAGGACTCTTTTAAAACCCAGGTTTTGCAGCCAGTGGGGAACAGGGTGATACAATCCCACCACCAGATAATCATTTATGGATCAGGGAATGATTTCCTCTTGTTCCTATTGACATTTTTCCACTTAAGGGAGGCCAGGCACTTCTGTCCAATACTGATACTCCCAGTGCTTTTACAACACCCTGCACGGATGTTCCTTGGCGCCTTTGCTGTCAGAAAAAATTACTTGAGCAGGAGTGTACATTCTGGAAATAACCAAGTTAATATCTGGATTTTACTCCTGTCAGGAATTACATGTTACAGATGAATAGTATTAAAGATCCAATTTTACATAATGATTTTTGCACTGAAAATTTTTCTATTTGTTTCTTTGGGGGAAGTTTTTCTTGGAAAGAGCTGTGTAACATTTGAAGCTGCATAAGAGATCTTGGAGGCTTTGCTTTTAAGGGAATTTTAATTTAATTAAAATTTAATTTTGTGATGTTATAGTTTTGGTAATAATTTACAATGAAATTTTAATCTTATAAACCACTAATAAAATGTACCTTTTTATCCTAGAAAGTTTTATTTCTATATGATACAGCCAAATTATATACTTATTTAGCTGTGAATGTCTATTTCCTTACTGTATCTTAGAATGGAAAAATAAATGTAATTAAATTTTAGTCAGCCTAACAAGCTTAACTAGAGCATCTTCCAGCAACACGCTCTAGAATTTCATTTTCCAAATAAACTCAGTGTGTCACTGATGCCCAGAGAGGATCAATAGAATGGAAATTGCAGTTTCCCTGCGAGTGCTGCCACGTTTTATTGCTCACCCATTTCCAAGCAGTCCCCTTTCCCCTGCCAGATGGGGCCCATGGCCATGCCAAGCACATGGAATACAAGGAAACAGAGAGGGAACATCTACAAACGAGGCACAGCTCACCTTCCTTTTCCTTTCTGCATTCCCCACCCCACTCTGGCAAGGTCCTGAGCTGCTTTGTCTCCCCAGGGAGAAGGAATTTCCCTAAGGAGAAATTCTCAGTGTTGGGAAGGTTTGGACTTGAACATTGAACTCTTCTTCAAGAGGATGTGGTATCATCCACAGCCCTGCACTCTGTGCCTGATGCTGCTGGCTGGGAGAGGGCAGGGATGGAATTCCAGCATGGGGGAAACGCCCTGGCACTGCTGCACCAGGGATGGGATCTGGTGACTTGTCTGCTGCATTCACTGCATTTCTTTAAGCTGCAAGTTGTGGCCCAGAAGCTCAAGAGCTAACCTTGAAGTGCATCTGAATATTTGTGTGTGTTTCTCAGCCAGCAATGATGCCAAGCTCACCCTCAGCCAGTTTTGGCACGAGGATGAGGAGTTAAATGTGGAGAAGCAGCTGGCAGGAGGCTGCTCTGTGGCAGCACAGGCTGCAGAGGAGGGGCTGCATGGCCCAGACAGCCACTTTGGGACTGCAGTCTCTTTTTGGTGTGATATTGCTTGATTTGACATTAATGGGAGCAACTTGTGTGCATCAAACACAGATTAGACTTTACAAATTTGTTTGCTGTCTCTCCAGCTTTCCCTCCCCCAGGTCATATTCCATATGCTGGGGGAATTTTGTTTGATTTGTCCCCACACAAACAGAGCGGAGCAAGCTCTGCAAGGCCGGGGCCAGCGGGGCTGTGCTCATTTGAGGTTTGGTTTCTGGGCTCCAGCAAGTGGATCATATTTCCTGTGCTGAGGCTCTCAGGGTGTCCACAGGGTGTTAATGATTCCACACGAGGTTCAATGCAGTCTGAGGGGACACAGGGCTTTAATTATTCCATCCCTGCCCAGATGCATACTGAGCACTGTACCAAACCCAGGGAAACCTTCCACTGCTGTTAGTTACTCTATTTAGTCTAAATTAATTTGAAATCGAAGTCATTGCCAAGATTTGAGTTCATTGGAGTTTTTCCCAAACAGAACGAAAATTAAGACAAACACACAGAAATTCTTTTTTCCCAAGGCCTGTATTTATCATGCATTTTTCCATGTTCCCCCTCGCTGTTGTTGAGATCCAAGTTCTTTCACCTGCCAGCTCCAGTGACTTAATGGAAGAGCAGATTCCTGAGCCTTTATCTGGTCCTTACTTTCAATCTGACATTTATTTATTTCTCGTTTGAAATTGATAGACTTTGGCTTCTCCTTCTAATGAATATTGGATAGGGGGTGGTATATATTTATACACCCTTCTGTTTGTTCCAAACTGGGGCCATCTCTCCTGTACTCTGGTAAAAAGAATCTTCCCCTTGCATTGTAAGGAATGAGAGTCCCACTGGGAACTCTCCCTAGCTTGGATCCTCCAACCCTTATTGTGATTCACTGTGGAATAGCAGCACAGAGGAAAACTGCAAATTCCTGTGGCATACTGTGGGTCAAATCTATTTGGAACATTCCAGAGACCAGGATACGTTTTTGTGTTCTGCATTTCTCCTGCTCATTGTGGAATTTCTTCCTCAGCTTTTGAAAATGACTTCAGGATTTTGGGAAGCTGGTGTGCTCTGTGTCCTGGCTCTGAGAGTTCCACACCAGCCCTCAGAGCTGAGCTGGGAGCCTGACAGGACATCCCTCCAGTGATGGGGAGTCCCACTTACCAAAAAGCTTTTCAAGGAATAGGTGGGAGCAGAGGGGGAGAGGCTGGCAGCCAGCACTGTCCTCATTCTTTATGCTGACCAGGGTTTGCATTTTTCATTCAGGAAGAAGGGAAATGTTTAATCAGGTACTGTGCACTTGCTTTCCCTCACTTTTTCTCTGTGTCTTTGAAAAAGTATGAAAAATGCATAAGCTGGACAGTGATGTTTGACAGATTATCTCTGGCATCCCTGGGGAATGAAGAGATTTTGCAGTTGGGCTTCCTGACGTGTTATTTAGCAGAGCAGACAGACCTTGAGTCATTTGGTTTCCCACTTCCCAGGCTCCTGGAGTATAACTGAAGTACATGCTGGAGCAACATCCTTCTCCTCTACATGGGAAAAAGCATTATCAGATAATTAGGCTGTGTCATGAAGATGTAATAAAAATCCTTAGGAAATTAATTAATGCACACGTACAATAGCTACTTTACACCACAACACTTGAGCCATTTAAAATGAGGATCTTTTTAAATAGCAAAAGCAATTAGTCTGCTCGGACTGATTGCTGGCCAATTTTCATAATGCAAGACTTCTTTGATTTATGGGAGTAAAAAAATTAAGAAGGGAAGGGTAAAATTCCATTGTGGCTGTTCTTAGCAAGGAAACTGTCGAGCTCTGTAGCTGTTATTTTCTGAGCTGCAGCTCTCTCTTGCTTCCTGCAGTCCTGAGTTTGAAACTTTTAATGCATTATCTTCACAAATATTAGCTCACTTTTGCAATAATGTTTAAGATATATGCTGTGTTCAGATACAGATTTGGATGGTATTTTTTATGGTAAATCTCTTCCTCCTTAAGGAAAACTTATTCAGGCTGAAACATCCATGTTCTTTTTGGTGGCATCTTGAGATAAAACCTCCTCTAAAGTGCCTGGTGCCATAACTTTTACTTTAATAACAATAATCCAGGATATCAGCAATGAAAGTAAAGCAGGAAATGCAGTGTGTCCCTGGAATGGCCACAGCCTCCTGGGCTGAAACAGAATTCCTGCTCTTGGGCTGGGTACAGCACAGATCTGCTGCATGCCTGCCTTCAAACAGCTCCATTGGTTCTGCTGAAGGGCTTGTACTTGGTCATGTATTTAAGCACCTGATTGAATCCCAGCTCATCTGGGAAGTCAGGAAGTATTTGCAATGTTATTTTGGGCTACAAATAAGTATGAAAATTTCCTGCATCAGCTGCTGTCTCTCCACAGGTTGGGGTTGTAGCAAGACCTCGAGGAGCTGAAGGGAGCTGTGGTCAGATATGAGGCAGAATTTTAGGCAAGTGAGGAGCAGTGAATGCATCGTAACTTTGATGGTGGTGCCAGGCAGCTTTAGCTGTGCCTCATTTCCCTGCAAATGCTCTCCCCCTCACAGCCCATCATCATCTCCCCTGTCCCTCTCTCCATGGTTTTTCTGCTTGCCTGGGTTCCTTCAGGAGAGGACACATTTGCTTGGCTTCCCACCTCCCTGCCTGCACAACCTGGAGCAAGATTAGGGCTTCACATGCCTTTCCTTTGGTAAAAAGGGAAAAAATATTGAGTAAGTGACACAGAAGAGGAATTGCTATGCATATTAAGCAGAGAGTGATTGCTGACAGCATGCATTATGTAAAAGGAGAACCTGCACAAAATGAAATACAAACCTTGCTGCAATTTAGGTGTTAATTTAATGTATATTATAGGATTTTCAGGTATTACATTGTCTAGAGACAACCCAGCTTAAATTTTCTTACAGTTCCCATAATGTACTTGTGGTCTTTCTATTTCAGCTGCATCTTAGAGTGACTTTTTAAGAGCATGTAGTGACAGGACAAGGGGGAATGGCTTCAAACTGGGTGAGAGTAGGCTCAGATGAGATACTAGGGATGTGAGGTAGTGAGCCCTGACACAGGGTGCCCAGAGCAGCTGTGCCTCCCCCTGGACCCCTGGAAGTGTCCAAGGCCAGGCTGGATGGAGCTCGGAGCAGCCTGGCACAGTGGAAGGTGTCCCTGCCATGGCAGGGGTGGCACTGGATGGGCTCTAAGGTCCTTTCCCACCCAAACCATTCTGGGATTCTGGGATTCTGTGCTGAACTTTTTGTTGTCATATTAGGTGTGAGAAACGACTGATCACTTTAAAATTTCAAAGGTTTATTAAACTTTGACAACAACACAACAAAAGGACTAAATAAGGAAAAATTACAGTGCTGGGAGCATGGAATTAACTACCATGTGCTTTTCTACAAAATGGATGCTCTGCCTTTTATACCTCTAGCCCCTCCTAAAGTCTTGTTAGTCCACTCCTTCCTTGCTGTCCAGGGGTGGAGATCACTTCCTTACCTCTTCATTGGAGGTCAGGTGTTACCACAGGAACCAGCCAGCCCTCCCCAAATGCCCCAGCTACCAAGGCCATCCCATGATAACCATGCATACTTCAGTACCATAACCACACATCTACAAAACTTCTCTCAACATACACAGAATATTCTCACTTTAATTGTGAGAGCCAACCATCTCATTACTGATCCATAACACTAGGCTTGTCCTATCCCTGGTATGGGTTGAGAGAGGACTGTCCCAGAAAAAATACTAACTTTTTTTTCAAGGAAAACACAAACTGTGAATTGTGAATTCTGTGGTTTTCTTTCAGTCTCATGGTTTTCTAGCTGCTTGTGAAGAGCTCCTGAGCTGCTCTGCCATAGCGTGACAGGCTGAACTGGTCAGTTCTCTGTAATTTATACCCTCTTGGAGAAATGTGATGAAGTTTAAGTTTATTAAGTTTATTAATGCTGTCTGTTCCCACACGGGGAAAACCTGAACCAGATTTCAGGCAGAGTCTGGAACGGAGCTGGCAAAAGGGAAAATCCAGACTGGATTTCTCCCAGAGTACAGAATAGACCAAAACCCAGACTTTTTTTTCCCCACAGTATGGAATGGGTATAACCTAATTTCACACACAGAGTGTTAATTCGTTCAGCTGAGGCTAATCCAGATGAAAATAAAGGGAGGGAGGGTGAAATTTTATATTTTCTATTGCTGAAAAATGCCTTTGTTTTGCTATTTCTGGGATATCTATAGTAAGCTTTACAAAACTCCTTTGTGAGGTATTGCACAAGAACTCTACATTCAGAGCATTCCTGCTATTTGAGGTTCTCCTGCTGTCCCAGCCTTCCTGTCCTGCCCTGCTATTTAATGTGTTGCTCTTATTTGTGAGTTTTGGAAGATCCCTCCTGCCTTCTGTCCCACACTCAGTTATCTGAGTGTGGCCTATTTGACACAATCTTTTTGCTTTTCTTCTCACCTGAACAGGAGATCAGTTCTTCCATCATTTTCTTTTCATGACTTCTAGAACACCAAATCATTAAAAAGAAAGTAAACCTTGTGCCCAGAAAGAGCAAATCAGGAGAACGGAAAATGCTTTAAGAGGTGTTTTCACAGAAGCCAGAACCTTCCCCCTGCTCTCTGCCACTCTTTTCCTCTTAATTTTTAATTTCTGCTTCTTTATGAAGTTTTATGTAAAACATATTTTTCCCATCCTGGGTGGGATTTATCTCCAGATATACAAGTTGATCCTTGCTTGGTGGCCTTTGGGTGGAACAGACCTATCAGCTGTCAAATAAACTTTGGCAGAACTTGCTCTCATTTCAAAGTCTGAAATCATAGAGAAGCAGCTTTCCTGGGCACAAACCCAGACAAACCCAGCTCCTACTGAAAGTAAAGTTGTGTATTTTTTCTCTAGCAAACAGTGGTGAAGTTATTGGGGAAAGGCATTTCCAAGGAACTGCTGAATCAAGACAGGTGTTTGCTGTTAGCTGTAAAATAGCAATAACATTGCAGCCATGGCCCATTTGTTGTGGGTGGAAGTGGCAGGGGCAGACTGACTGAAGCAACCCAACACCACAGGAGGAATGAGCCATGCTTGGAGCCAGTTGGGTTTGACAGAAACAACAGTTCAGCCTTTTTCACTTTGTCTGATGGGGTGGAAATACCTGTGGTCCTCTGGGGCTGCCCACAGGGCTGGACACGGGGAAATGCTGGTGAAAAGGTCCTGGGCTGCAGGGAGCCATCACACAACGTTCCACAGACCCAGCTCTGCTGCACCTGGATGCTCCCACCTTCCCCAGCAGGATCTTCTCAGGTCCCCCATGGTCCTGCTGTGCCCCTTGGAGCTGCTCATCCTCCTGCTGCTCCTGCAGGTGGGATGGGTGGGATGTGGGCTGGGGGTCTGGCTGCACGGGGGGCACAGCAGGAGGATGGAGCCAGAACCTTCTCGGGGTGCTGAGCAGGAGGATCAGGGGCAAGGGCAGGAGATGGCAACAGAACGTTCCACCTGAGCATAGGGAGCCTTTGCATGACAGAGCACTGAGAAAATCCTCTGTGCCAGGAAACAAAAAATGTGTGGTTTGTTGGGAGGTTAACGTTCAAAGGGTCTGTGAGGCAGGGAGCAGAACACTGAGCCAGGGCTGGGGAGCTGAAATGGGAAATAACAAGAAACAAGAAGAGAGATGGAGGCAGAAGCTGTTCCGTGAGGAGAGGGTGAGAAGGAACAGGTTCTCTGAGTGCTCTGATCTGTGTTGTATCAGAGAAACTTGAGATTTGCATCACTGCAGAGCATTATTACTGTGACCTGATAGATCTTGGTGTTCCCTATCTGTTATTGTGAAGTCTCCTGTGTGTCACTTTGGTAGCAGAGGGGCTTATTCAGCAGGAACACTTGACCCAAAATCGATGGCTTGGACTTGAGATTGTAAATTAAACAGCTTTTGACCAGAGCTGAAGATTTTGTACTGCAGAAGTGAAAATTCAGATAATGGCTCTTCTATGAATAATATAAAAGTCAGATTTCAACAGACAAGCTGGGATGGAGGAAAGGCAGGGATCATTTCACTATCACTCCATTCACAGGTACTTGGTTGTGCTGCCTGTCAGGTGAGATATTCCCTGAAAGCTTTTAATTGGACATTAACATTGGGTATTTGAATTGGTAACAGGGGTGGTACGACATGCTAAAAAAAAAAAAAAAGAAGAAGAAAAAGAAAAAAGTTTGTTTTTTCAGTCTGCGTGGTTGAGGTGAAGCTGAAGGAAGCTACTGACATATTTGCTGCTATGGATTTTGACAGAAAATTTGCAGGTTCACAGTCTTGGAAAGTGTTAAGTACTTGGATTGTCTCAGCTCTATGAATCTTCCCAGGAACTCAGTGTGCTGCAAGACAACTGTAAACAGCTTCAAGGAACCTTCAAGCCATCAGCTGGGGCATGTTTGAAACCACATGGTGTTTTTTAAAATATTATTTAGTGGTGCCAAAATTTAAAAGGCTTTAATTAGTAATTTAGCTGTAATATTTCACCTGGTGTAGTTCTGCTGCTACCCACTGGGAAATATCCCACAGAATGAAGGTATGGGGTGCTTATATGAGCTCTCAAAGGATGTCCTTTTGTATGCTGGGCTTTCCACAGTTATCTTTAGGGTTTGGTTTAAATCCATTAAACTCAAGGAGTGATCACCATGGGATGCTGGAGATGTGCACAACTCTTTGGGAGCAGCAGAAAGCAGCTGTCTGCTTCCTAACCTGTGTCCCACCTTGGAGCATGGCACAGCTCTCCACAGTGCCTGCCAATCCACGCCTCAAACCACTGGGATTAAACTGCAGAGCTCTGAGAGAAGCAGAGGGTGAACAGCTCCAGTGCTCTGTCTACCAGGGTATTCTTTCCTAAGTCTCTTCTTCCAAGAGAAATTCACATTCTATCAAAATGAGGGTGGATTGTCTGCTTGATGCCACTGTCCTACTGTTTCTACTGGGTAAAGGAAAACTCTTTCTTCCCACCCTAAATAAGAACCTGGATCTTTGGCCTGTAAAGCTGTCTTCCTTTAGAGCTCAAATGATGGATAATGATGTATCTTCAAAGTGTGTCAGCTTCATCTTTTCCCTTTTCCCTCTCAACAGTGTCTAGATATTATTTAAATCTTTGAAAATGTTTCCATAAAGAAAAAAGCCCCACCTAATTCTCCTTTCCTACACAGAGAACTAGGAGGCTTCATTTTGGTGAAAAAAGTCCCTTATTTTAGGAGTTATTTGCCAGATTCAGAGCTTTCAGGGCAAACTGCCAACCCCATGGTTTCTGCAGGCATCTGGGAGGTCACTGAACTGGTTTATAAGGAGTTATCATATAGTGATTACTTAGATGGCTTGTGGTAATGCTATAATGGCAGTTCAATTAATATGATAAGATCTTAATGGGTTGTGTAGAATATTGTCTTTTAATCTATGCAAAGAGCCAAGGGTACAGCAGAGGTTCATATAAATCTGACTAAAGCCAGACTACTCATGCCTCTCCCTTGCTAAACCCCAGCTTTTAGACCACTGCAGGCAGAGGAGTCATGTAGGACACTTGTTTTTCCCAGTGATGATAATATTGTTGGTGAAAATTCTACCCACAGAGGGGATACAGAAAGGTCTCCAAAAATAGAGGCCTCAGCTCCTACTGAGGGAAAGGAGATGCTTGATCAGCAAAGGAGTGTCTGACAGGCATATCAAAGGCCAAAAGAGTGACCTGTGGGCTGAAAAACATTTCAGGAGATTCAGCTAAAAAGTTGGGCTTTTTAGACAGAAGTTTTAACAAATCTGCTTTATTGAGCTCAGTTTGTGACTCCTGGACATGTTCAGATTTAGGGATGGCTCTCTCTATTGCAAACAAAAGTCAAATGCCAGAACCTTGTTTTTCTCACTTACCTTTCCCTGGCCCATTAGAAGTGTCTTCAGCCCCTGAGAATTCCCAGACCAGTTTCAAATCTGGGAATTGGGCACAGTCCTGTCATAGCAACTGGTAAGGGACCTTCCAGCTCTATTGCACACAAGTTTATCTGGGCTAACAAAAGTCATAAATCCTCATCTGTACCAAAGGGGTGTTATTGTAGGAACATGGCATTAAATAAGACTTGGTTGCTTAGTTTAGATATAATTATTTCCATTTAAGTTTGTATCACTGGAATGCAATGGGGCATGGGAATGTCTCAGCCAGCAGGGCTGTCAAATCTGAGTTTTTTCAGTTCATATTCACAGAATCATTTGGGTTGGAAAAGCCCTCTAAGACCATCAAGTCCAACCATTCCCCCAGCACTGCCAATGGACACTGACCCATGTCCCCAGGTGCCACATCCACAGGGCTTTTAAATCCCTCCAGGGATGGTGTCCCCAACACTGCCAGGGCTTGACAACCCTTTCGTTAAAGAAAATTTTCCCAATATGGAACCTAAACTTGGAATTTTTCTTTGATGCTACAGATTAATGTAAAGGAGCTGTGGTAGAAAAATTCCAGCAGGATCTGGGAGGGAGTGACTTTGGGCATCAGTTGTGACAGTTTTACACAGGGGAAGGGTAAGGAGGAAATACAAAGAGCTGCCCGTGGTTAAGGTGAACAACTGGGACACGGGTGATGAGGAGGAGATGGGAACCCACAGGGAGGAGAGGAGCAGTAGCTGCTTGATTCAGACCCTGAAGGCAAGAACAACCTTCCTGTGCTGAGAGGAGGGGATGGGTGTGAAGACTCAAAGGTTTGGACATGGTTTAATAATTCAGAGTTTCTTGACTCTGAAAGTCAAACATTTCTTCAGTGAGAGCCAGAACCATCCTGTCCTTAATGAAATGAGTTCCACAGTTCCAGTGGAGGGGACATGATCTCTCCAGCATGTCCAGGGCTATCACAGTAGGATTTCTTGCCCTTCTGAGTAATTTTGCTATGCCAAAAGGTGATGCTGAGCTTAGGCAGATGTTTTGCTGCTCTTCCTCTTCAGTGGTGAGGTTGTTCTTTCCACAGTTTGCACATGGGCTATGAATAAACAACAGCCTGGAGTTCTCAGAGAGCAAGGGAGCATTTACTCAATGGTTTTAAGCACGTTCCCTCAGCTAGAGAAACGTTCTGTCTTTATTCTGTTTTTCCACCTTGCCTTTTTATTAGGAAAGAGGACTGCATCTTTAATGCACTACTTTACAACCTTTTATGTAGAAAGATTAACAAAAAGGAACCACACTTAATTTAAGATGACAACTTAGGTTTGCCTCTGGATTCTTTTTTGGCAGGCGTTCTCTTAGTAAATTACATTTGACAACCTGAAATAAATTCAAACCAAAATTTATGCCTGCATTTGCTCACAGGGCTGTGGTTCATCAGACTGTGTGGTTAAAAAGCTATGAAAAGTAACAACTAATTTAAAAATTTATTTTTAGACAACCTACACGGACTACCGATGCTAAAACTTTGTTTAAGTAAAATCAGGTTTCGGAGCATGTGGAGGCAATTTTTCAGTTGATAATAGAGTTACTTATAGATGTTTGTGCAAGAAAAAAGAAAACAACATTACGAAACAAGAAGAAATGAGTCATAATGATGCACTTTCAGTTGAAGTTTAACACAAAAAAGGTTTTAGAAGCATAACCAAGGACATGGCATCATTGAAAATTTTCCCAAAGGAGAAGTCAATGTTAGCCGAGATTGCCAGAATTTACTTTAGCTATTACTATGGATGAATAATTATGCTCAATTCAGCCAGTGATATGGGTTCACAGCAGGTTAATTGGTAATAATGGGTTTCATTCCAAACAGTGAGGAATGATTTTTCAACAAAAAAAATGCTTTCACTGAGAGCTGAAGATGTCCTTGCTTTCTGTGCTCCACAGTCACAATAGCACGTGTAGGACACCCGGGCTCGGGGTTCAGGGAGCTGCCCCTGGTTGCTCCTGGCTATTGACAGGGGATGGAACAGGCTGAAGCATCATCTCAGCTGGGCAACCTTGGCCTGCTTTTAAAAATTATTTTCCTTCCTCCTGGCTAAAATTTATGTCTGGACCAAGGAGAACAGAAGGATCTTGTTAAAATTCCCCATGTAGACAGATCTTTATCTCTGTTGCAGAGGTGTAAACATAGAGGGAGGCATTTGAAGAAAAGAAACTTGCTATAAATTGGGCTAAGAAGAATTTTCTGTGCTTGTGCCTATGGAATAGCATGGGACTTCTCCATCCCTTCCTCACTGAACCATATAAATAATAATGAAGCAGAATAAGTCTATTGATTGTGAGCTGGCTGAGAAGAGGATCTGAGCTCTCAATTCAGAGCCTTCTCTCCCTTCAGCACCTTCCCCTGAGACAGGGCAATCATTTGTCATGAGCACACATCCCAGGAATGAGGAATATCAGTGTGTAGGACGGGAGAATATATGAACACAGTTCACCCTGGATAAGCCTCTTCACCTGGGTTACACCCCAAGTCATCTCCCTTGAAGTGTTTCATCAAATTCTTCCATCCTTCACCTCCTGTGGACAATTTCTCAGCATTCAAGTCCTTGTTTTCTCTTTGCTTCCTAAATTGTAGTTTCTGCATTTGAGGATCCCAGTGGCTTTATCAGAAACTCTCCAGACAGCAGGGAGTAAATCTCAATTTAAAAAAGAAAAAAGAAAACCCTCAATATTTAGTCCTTTCATTAGTTCAAAAAGAAGGAAAAAACCCCAAACCTCTGTATGCATGTTCAGAAGCTGCTGTGTCTAGTCCTGTTGGATTTGTATGCAAGTCATTCCATACAAAGAGAAGTTGGAAATACATTAATAGGACACTTCCAAGGTTGAAATATTTGGGCTGTTATTTTCTCCTCTGCCCTAACTGATGTTTCTTTGTAAAGTTCCCCAGAGAGAAAAATGCTGTTATAGTGTTTGGATTCTTCCCCACTTTGATGAGTCAGTGCCCCACACTCTGCCTTGGGATCTGTTAGGGCTGGAGCACATGGAGAGTCCATGGAGACAAGAACTGAATGAGTGATTCCCTCTCAGCCCCCTGAAATCTGGATTCACAGGGCTGTGGGACTGAGCAGTCCCAGCCAGGCTGGCCTGGCCATTCAGCTCTGCCAAAATATCCCAAAAATTCAGAGTATTACCTGTGAGCAGTGCCTGCAGCAAGGCATGGGAGCAGAGATACAAGGGCCCAAATTCAGGATGTTTAGACATAACAAGAGATTCAGCAGTGGGTCAGTTGGAAATGGAGCACACACCTGTGCTCTGCCTGGTGCTGGGAGGGCTCAGCTGGGAGCTCAGTGTCATTCTAAATATGAGTTTTAGACAGTGGGGAAGGAGGTTGTGACTTTGGTCCTCAAACTTTTTTCACTTAAAAGCTGGACTCAATGATCCTTCTGAGTCCCTCCACCTCAGACCATTCTGTGATTCTGTCATTATCCAGCTGGGCCTTTTATGCATAGTGTGGGCCTTTTCTCTGCTGAGCTTTTGACTGTTCTGTCTTTTGACTGTCCTGCTTACATTGTATTAACATTCCATAAATTTTGCAGATTTTCTTGTTGAAAATTTTCCACTGTTTTTATTT
The DNA here is from genome assembly GCF_036417665.1 of Passer domesticus. Classification (NCBI taxonomy): domain Eukaryota; kingdom Metazoa; phylum Chordata; class Aves; order Passeriformes; family Passeridae; genus Passer; species Passer domesticus. Next base: position 18,549,944 of record NC_087487.1, on the reverse strand, counting down.
TTATTGTATTTTCTTCTTGATTTAGTCCTGTGTGATCTTTTTCCTTCCTTGCTGTTTGAGACTTTCATGCAGAAGGAGGTGTTTGTTAGCTGTCCTGAGGAAGGCTGGAGCCTGTGCTAAAAGTCTTCCCCATTTTTGTGGACACAGGTAACTCTGAAATACTGACCAGCACTTGCCCTTTCCTCTCCCCAGAGGTACTGACTGCTTTGCCTACCATTAATTACACCACCTGCAATCTCACCTTGGACTTTTAAAACCTTACCTGGTGTTTTTACTCCAAGATTGTCTCAGATACAAATTGCAGGTAATTATCTACATCCATCATCCTTCCCTGTGTTTCATTAAACATGGAATGGTTCTGCACTGCTGTCTTGACTTCTCTGTTCCATTTCCCTCTCTGCCCATCAGTGTCATTAAGGAATTTTTGCTTCCAAGGTCTTCAAAGGGCAGCTAGGATGAAGTCTCAGGAATTGGAGCACCACATATTGGAACAACACCACTGTATCCACCCAAAAGAATAAAACATCCAGCATCTGTCTTGGGTAGAATAACCTTTTGCTTCAGGCTTTTTCACTCCTGGGAGCTGTATTTTACCCTGAAGAAATATTTTACTGCTTTTGTTCCCTGAGTCTGCCAGCAGAGTGATATATGTGTATGTATTTAATATGCTCTCCATGCAGAATGCGAGGTGACCTATCCATCCTGTGCTCAGATTCAGGAGCCTGCCCCTGGTTTCAGTAACCAGGAAAGAGCTCTCCTCCACTCAGGGAGCCAGTTCCAGTCTGAAGGTGGTGAAAGTAATGAATTAAACCATGAGATTGTTCTGTGACTACAGGAGTGGAGCTTTTCCAAGTGCTTTCCTTGCAGTGTAAATCACTTGGATTCAGATCCTGAGCTTAACTGAATCACTCATTCCACTGAAGCTTTGAAACAATCCAAGGAATCTGCTCACTTCCTCAGGCAAGTGAGAAGGATAGCATGTGATGCTCTGATTTAGGAGCAGATCTAACACTTTCAAAAGTCCAATTAGAATCACGAAATTCTTTGCATTTGAATGCATTTTGAACAACACAATTTATATAAGAAATAAATCTATTTTGCAAATAAAGTTTCAAAATGTTGCTGCTCTAGCAGCTGAATGAGTCTTACAGATGTGACAGGAATGCTTTGAAATGTAGCAAAATGCTTTTTAGCCTGTTGAAGAGCTAGAAATTGCTCACATTAGAATAGAAATGGGTAGTAAATTTATATAATAAATGATGAGCAGTCTGAAGTGCGTGGATCAGACACTCAAATTAGTTTCTCTTGTAACTCCAATGAAATTTAAGTTACACAAAGGAGAAAAGGGAAGATGTGAAGCAGCACTTGACCAAGGTGCAAGGTCCTGCACCTGGGTCAGGGAAGGGGAGCATCCAAGGCCAGGCTGGACAGGGCTGGGAGCAGCCTGGGCCAGGGGAAGGTGTCCCTGCCATGGCAGGGGGGCACTGGATGGGCTTTAGGGTCCCTTCCCACCCAAACCATTCTGGGATTCTGTGAATACCTCAGAGGTGAGATTCAGTGGGATGCTGTGAACACCTCACTTGGCAGAATTAGTTTGAAAAATCAGGTATTCATGCAAATGAGAAAAATTATCCAGTGTTTTCTAGTCCAGATTCACCTGCATGCCTCCAGTATGTGAACAGTAAGGAGTGCTGCTTTGACTAAATGTAGCATTTTTAAAATCTCTTTTTATTTCTATAATATTTTCAACTTTGCAGGTGCTCTGAACCAGCAGTGATAGTGACAGCATGGTGATTTTATCAGCTGAAGAAGTGCTCCAATTCTCCTGCATTTCTCTATCAGGATGTGAATTCCTTCAACCATAAACCAGAATCCTAATTATTTATATATTGATTATATATATATATAAATTATTTCTGACCCACACTCTAGGAAATTTATTGGTGTAAAATCCACTTGTTGATTTTTATTATGCTCTAGGTGGTGGGAAAGGTTTTGATTGATATCCCACGATGATATTAATAATATTGTTTGTATATTTTAATGATTGTAACTCACTTAAATGAGGATATAGATATGCAATGCCAACATATTAATTTTGTAGTAGTACAAACATCTATTTTTTGTTAATGCAACTTTTATGTTCCCTTTTAATTTCATCAGCTGATCCTTGTGTTCGTGTGCCGGAGCAGGTGGAAGAAGCTCTGGAGTCATCCATCACAATTTACAAAAACTTTTCAGCAGGGTGTGGGCTGTCTCATGCTTGCAGAGAGGGTATCATTCACTGGCTGTGAAAGGAAACAGAGCCTTTCTCTGAGAGCAGCAGGAGCTGGGCTTCATTTATGTGGTTTTTTACCTCCTGATGGTCACAGAGTCCACAGAGTGGTTTGGGTTGGAAGGGACCTTCAACAGCATCTTGTTCCAACAGCATCTTGTTCCCCAGTTTCCTCTAGACCAGGCTGCTCCAGGCTCCATCCAGCCTGGCCCCGATCCTCATATCCCTTCAGTTTGAGAGTACAGCACAGCCTTATCTCACAAGGGAAGTTTAAATTACTTTCCTTCACCATTAAACAGCTGCCCTGGAAACATTTCTGAACAAAACAGGCGAGAATAGAAAAGGTTTAATTAGTCAGGGCCTTTCCATTACAATTTTGTGCCGGTGAGATTCTTTGTCATCTTCCCAATAACTGGTCCAGTTGAACAATTCCACTGATGTCAAACAGAAGGAAGTGTTTTTTTCATGCTCATGTTTATGTTTCTACATTACATGTGTGTATAACATTCATGTAACACTGTACACACAAAGTTGGATGGCCCAGATCTAAAACCAAATTACAGTGTTTGTCACTGCTACCAGGTAGAAATCATTGAAGCAGAACTACAAGGAAAATAAAAAGCAAACTCAGACATGGGGGTATTTTACTGGTATAAGTGTTGTTGATGGACATTCAGGTGTATCCTGCACAGCTGTGGAAAAAATCAATACCCAAGTTCCTTCAGTGCTGCTTGAAAAATTGTACAGTGACTGACACAGTGACTGGTTCACAACCAGCTTTGGAGGGCTGTGAGTCCACGTGTGCTGCTGATTTAGAGCTGTGGGCTCATTTTTTAGAAGGTGGTGGACAGAAAGCAATCAGTGAATTAGATTGTGAAAAAGTAAAAGGTTTGCAGCTCGTTTGCTGCAGAACTCTCCTTGGTCCTGATTTACCAACCTTCCTAAACTCTTGTGAGGTCTCTGTATCAGCTGTTCCTATGGAGCAGACACTTGAGTCAGCAACAAGAGCAGACACTTTGTGATAGGATGCTGTTAATCAGAAAACAATTTTGGCTTTTTGTCCCCTGAGGTGTCAGTTGGGCAGCAGCTGCAGTGGGGTGTGCACTGCAAGGTGGAACCTTTGGGAAGTGCTGCTGGATCTCTCAATCCTCAGACATGGCTCCAAGGAATTCATTTTTAAGAGAGTGATGGTTTGGAAGGTTTTAAACACAGAGATTTTATACATACTGCAATATAATAAATTATAGCTTACTTTGAAAAAGCTGATCAAATAATTGGTCATTACCAAAAATTTGTCTTCTTGGTACTAGTTAAGTAAAGGTACATGAAAAATCCCACTGTTTCCATACTAAAGAAGCAGGAGCTGAATGCTTGTTGAAAAAGAAATCAAATTGGTGGTTTAAGAACCACTGATCTGTAAAAATGAAATTTAAATTATATTCTACTGCATTTTTCACATTCAAGACATGGAAAACATATCTAGTATATTTCCAGTATCTGGCAGTTATTTGTGGCATTATTGGAACTTTCATCCCTGGAACACCAGGCCATATCCTTCACTGGAAAAAAATCAGTTTTAACCCAGTAATGACTTTGTTAAATACAGTGTACAATGCTCTTGCACAGGAATCCTCCTTTTATCCAAAGGTCTCAGAACTTGATAGCTCTGCCCATTAAAAAAGTAAACAAAACTTTAACCTTCCTTCAGAGATTCATCAGAAAGGTCAGTGCTCAGTTCCCTCCAATTTCCCAGGCTCAGCTGGGAGCTGATTAAAGCTGCCAGCTACAACTTGTCAGTTTTGTCAGAGACAACTTTATAAACCCTTTGTTATTCACTTTGCTGTGTGTTATAAATATATTTATCTTCCTCTGTCAGGCGTGGACTGGACAGGTGCTAAAGGAGCAGTTAAGCTCTAACATTAATCTCTCTAACAATGTCATTACTTAGTAACTCAAACCAAAACCATGGGCAGAATATTCAGGAATTTTCTCTAGTTCTTCTCACAGGTGACTGGAGTGGTTACGGGGAAAATGTTTCTTATTCCAGGAGGCTTCCATCAAGTCTGTGTCTGTAAAATCGGAATATGTGACTGGCTGTTATTTTGTGTCTCAGGAGAAATTTTCCTGAGCTTTCCTGGGTGTATTTGGGACTCAAATATTACCTGAAATCAGCTCTCTCACTTCCTTTCTGTAGTTGCTGAGGCTTGGCAGGCCTCTCCTACTGAACACGGAGATCACATTCTGCAGCTACAGGTTTAGGCATAATACTGTTGATCCTGCCTTCTTCCAAATCAAGTAGGACTTGTGGGTAAAACCAGGCTGTATAAAGTGAATTTAATCTAAGTAGAACTGTGCAGCCATTGGATGTCTTCAGTGATGTTCTGTGAACCTGGTTGTTTTTCCTCTGAGTTTGGTCTGGAAGATTTTTGCTGACAGAGGTACAGATGAAGCAATAAAAGGCTGTGTGCATGGCCTGCAGAATGCAGGAGCAGCTCCCGAAGGGGCTGGGCTGTGCAGGTTTCTCTGGAGCACTCCCAGCCCAGTGTCCCCCTGACAGCAGCTCTGAGCTGGGCTCACAGCATCAGAGGGAGGGCTGAGCACAGCCAATTGGCACTGCTTCCTAAATCCCAAAATACCAAACATGAAGTTACCTTTCTGTCAGAGCTCGTGCGCTGCCTTTAGGAGGGAGAATTCCTGCTCGCAGGAGAAGGGCTGCCCATCTCCATTGCCAGCATTTGGGTGGGAACTGACTCATTTTCACAGGCCTGTTCTTGATTAAGGCCAGGGGCCTTAATCTCTGCCTCTCTAAATGAGTTTAGGGGCTACAGTATGACATAAACTATTACAGACAGGTGTGTGGTAAAGCATTCACTGTTACTTCTCCTCTCAAAAGTCTGAATTCATTTCAAATCTTTGACATCTTGGAACTTTCTCAAGGACTGGTAACTACATATTGCCTTTCTCTAATAGTGGTGAGTTTCAAAAGGTGCCACCATGTGAGTCTGGAATGGACAAAAGAGCAAAGGGCAGAGTGTGGCCTGGGTGGGCAGCGGTGGAGGAGTGGCAGAGGGTCACGTTTAGAATCTTCCATCCATTAATTTCCTGTTCCTGCTTTGCAGTCTAATGCATTGTAACTGTGTGTCACTTGTTTTTTTTCATTTCTCAAGGGTCATGAACAAACAGCACCATTTTGGGATTTTTACAGCATTGCTGACAAATTCTCTGACTTTTGGACTTGTCTAGAATATTATTTCAAACTGCAATAAATTGCAATCTGTGTTGATATGCAGCACTTCTTCAGAGGCTTTATTGTGTTCTGCTCTCAGAGCTGGAAGATGTTTCTTTTGGTTACACTTAGAATCACAAGCAAAGTGAATTTAGTGGTTTAACAAATTCCCTCCTGGACTTTTCATCACCCAAACTGATGTTTGTAAGTTTGAACATGCTGTTCTCTGTAAGACAGTCTGTTCAGGAATCAGGAATGAAGAAAGACAAACAGAGGATTTCTTCCAGGTCATGTCTGAGTGAAAGTGTTAATGTGAACATGCTTGTAGTAGACTTTAGTTTCTAGTTATAATCAATACTTGACATATTTTTCCCATGATTAAATTAAAGCTGGGAAAGTGAGGTTTCCCTGAGGAGAAAACAAGTGGCAAAAGAGTTCATTGGTGATCTGCACCTAATAGAAATAAGTGCTATAATTGCCTCTACTCTCATTAATTTCTTTGTCCCTGCTCCCTCCCCCTGGCCTGGTGCCCAACAACTTTCTGGCTTATCACCCACATCAGAGAAAGGAGTTCACACACGTGGTCTTGCTTTTTCAGGACTTTACAGGATTCCTTAGGAGAGAGGTAAAGGAAAACTGTATTAGAGCTGTGTTTCTTCTGCATGATATTTCCATCAAAATGAAGAGGCATCCTTAAGGTTCCATGTCAGATCCACATGGAGTGAGAGCGTTTTCCTCATCAGGAGTGAGGACAGCCTGGGCTCCCACCAGCACAGCCAGGGACATCCAGGCTCCTGGAAGGATGGTTTATCCCCTAGAGGTTGGATTAGGAGTTAGTGCTTTCTTTGCCTTGTGTTGCCCTGTATTTGTGCTGGGGCTGGGTTTTACCCTCTTGAGCTTGAGCAAGGTGTGGGATGTGGATGTTCACCACACCCCTGGGCTGGCCCCTGCAGAGGTTAGCTCCTCATGGATCCTCCTCCTGCACCTCCATCCCCACCTGGGCACTGGGACTGGGGGTGTCAGGGACTGACTCACTTGGTTCTTTGAGGGCAGTTCCAGGAAAATGAAAACAGGAATCAAAATAGCTTGAAGAAAGACATCAAGTAGAAAAATGTGACTGGAACCTTTTAAAGAGTATTTTCTGGAAAATTATACTCAAGCCTTATCTTCCCCACTCCAGCAGTTTGATTAGATTCTGAATGAGCCTTTTCAGAGTCCTCCTGGCAGGTCAGCCAGAACTCACCTGCCTCTGGGAGCCAGCTGTAGCCTTATTGCTTTGTTTCTAGGAATAGAACTCAGCTATTGCTCCACCATTAATGATTTCTGCATCCTGAGTCTCTTTCCCTGTGACTTTTTGAAGGATTAACGTTTGGAAACAAATTATTCTTTTATACCTCACATTTTTTTAAAAGATTTCTTTTAGACCATGAAAATAATCAAACTGTTTTGAATCTGGAAAATTGATATATTAAATAAGATGTTTGGGCTTTTATTTTGAAATCAAACTTTCTTTGTGCATTGCTACTGAACTAGGAAAATCCTTTAGCAATATCTGGAAAATACAGATGTTTACTCAGTTTTTCCTGTGAAAAGTGTGAGAATGTTGTAATTTGTGCTCCATTTCTGAGGTACCTGCTAACAGACTGTAAGATCATGTTCCCATGCAAACTGAAAATTATGGTGGCTTTAAATTAAAATTAAGAACTCAATCTTTATGACATTAAGTCAGAGGCAGTCTAATGCTATCCTGCCTATAGTTATTTACAACCCAGATGTTTACAGAAAATGAACCAAGCTCTTTATTTTTATTTTTTTATGCAACTACTGTCTCCTCATTAAGTCCCTCCTCGGCGCTGGCCCACGTGGCTCTTTGAGGCAAACATTGTTTATGACACATCTCCGAGCTGATTCAGAGCTGAGCAGAGAGAAACTGGGAATAATCCCACTGCAAAAACAAGCAGCAGCTCAGGTGTTCAGCTACCAAGGTGGGAAATTGCTCTGACAGTTATGATGTTGTTCGATCTTTTTCTAACACTTAAACATCATTTCCTTCCAAGGCGTCACTGCTGCCGTGGTTCCCAGCACTCACCAGCCTGCCCTGTGCTGGGCATGCTGGGCATACTGGGCATACTGGGCATACTGGGCATACTGGTTGTGCTGGGCACTGAGCACAAGGGCCCACTGCAGTCTGGGCCAAAAAACCTCTCTAAAAATTTCCACAGATTATTTATCAAGCAGGAGTTCTTCCCTGTTGTTTATGCTTGAACATCTCACACTGAACCAAAATGAACATAATGAAACACAGGGAGCAGGTTTATCAAGCTGAGTTTCACTTTTATATACTGAATTATGAGCATCCAGCTATTAATGAAATTCTCTTTAGCCTCTAATTAATATGAATGCAGAACCCAGAGGTTGCATTTTTGCATTTCTATTTTCTAGATGTAAAGTTTTGATGATAAAAGACAACTTGATGGGATTAAGAAGAATTTGGTAACTTGAATGCTTGACTCTAGAATCCTTTGTATTTTTTTTCCCTTATTTATTATGTTTTGGGGGTTTCAGCTGGGAAAGATTTGAGATATCAGAGTTGTTGCCTGTTCCTTGCTTGCTCAAATAGCACTGATTAATCTGGGGGACTAATGAGCTTCTCAGTATCAGTGGGTTTTAATAGAGGAATAACTTGGTGACCTTGTGCACTGTAAAAACAGCAAGGAATTTAATACAGCAACTACAAAGATTAACTGCAATTAACTAAAATAGTGTGAATCTTTGCTGTGAGGTAGAGGCTCATCATTTGGATGTGACAGAGGAGAACTGGAGAGAGATCTGAGAGATCTGGTTGCAGTCAGGTTGGTTCCAGGATTGATTCAACGAGGTATTTTTGTGCAGAGAGGGAAAAATGTCAGAACCTTTGTACAAAGCAGTGTTCCTACAAGGCAGAGTGGGGATGGGAGAGGTCATGAGTGAACAGAAGAATAAATTTGGGAGGAAGAAAAAGAAACCTCTCTCATGTGAAAACTTGTTTATTCATGAACATCATAAAGGCCATAATTTTTTTGAGCTCACTCATGGTGCCAAAAATGGCAGCACGAGGAGCAACGTGGCCGAGAACAAGCATCAGATGTGAGGCTGTGTGATGTCACAGAACCATTCTGTCACTCAATGCCAATGATTTCCAGGGCTGATTGCAAGCAATCATTAATCACTTTGTATTGAGAGCAACCAGCTCCTTCACATCTGGGGCAAGAACAAGTGGCACCTATTTAGCCAATGTTCTGCTCTCAGCAATTTCACACGTTGTCTTTGAAAATAAACCAAACTGGGAGAGATGAATCAAGATTATATTTTTTTTCCCAGGAATTCAGATCATTGAAACCTTAGTTTACTTGTACAATCACTGTTCCCCACTCACACTGACTAGACTGTGCCAATGAACAACAGGAATTGTCCAATGTGGAATTGATGGGGCTGCTGTAAGAACACTGACAATTTCTGACTATTATTATACTTCTCTATGTGGTTATTAGAGAGAAGTCTGAGATCATATGACAGCTGTTCCTTTTTACTCACCTGCACTGGAAAAGAGTAATGCAAATCAGGTGTGCACTCAGATTATGGGATTAGAATAATCTCACCAAATCCAGGGGCCAGTTACTACACATGGCTGATATACAGCAAGAGCATTAGGATATACATTTCCCAATTTATATATACTTATCCCCAAAGCCAAAATGTCTTGGGAGATGGGACCTAATAGAATCTGCCCTGTGGTGTTAACACAATGTGTTTATTCTACCCTTCCTTTTTAGTTTAGAACCAGATTTATTAAATCACGTACGATGTTTCTGGTGAATCCTGCAGTGTTTCATAATAATGAGAAATTTCCCTTTGCCTTTCTCCTGTGCCTGACAATCATGAGAAGTTACTTAGACAAGTTACATCAAATTGGAATATTTTTAAATGTAAATGTTTCTCAATAGCTGGGGTCTCAGGCAGTCAAAGTGAGAGGTGGCAAAGTGCTGCATTTCTATGAGTTAATGAAATACTTTGCCTTTCTGTAATCGTTGTTCCCTAAGGATTGCAGTTGTTCCTTTCAAATCCTGCTTAATCTCCACAGTTATTTATTTTGTCAGTACCTTCATTCGTGATGGTTTGCTGTCAATCATCCATTGTCAAAAGAGAAGTGAATTTCATCAAATATTCTGTAGGTGCTGTCCCAGAGCTGAGGAAGAATTTACCTGCAGCCCTTGGCATTGTAAATGAGACAAAGCTCATTAATGATGTGGCTCATCTGCTCTAAGTGGCTCTGTCGGGCAGGAGAAAGCAGAGCTAAAGATAACTCATAACCCCAATGTCTTCTCAGAGTGGCCTAAACAATAGTCATTGATCTAAACATAAATTGCAGTTATTACAGACTTCATTTTTTTTGTGGTACATAATTAGATAATTCTCCAAAGAACTTTTTATCACAAGCATTTTCATTAATTAATATTAAACGTCATTAGCAGTCAACTCAGCTTGATCAAAGGCAGATAAGTTGCAGCAAGACTCTGAGAAATAACATACCATTTACTAATTATATTATTGATTTTCTGGTCTGAAGCATCCTCATTACAAGTGATCCAAAGTGGACCTTGCTGAGCCTGCTGGGGGTGCTTTGAACACGAGGAGTCGCTGGCAGCTCTGAGCCTCCCGCGCATAAATCACTCCTGGGCCTGCTTGTGCATCTGTTTTCAAAGGTGATGCTTTAATGGACTCTGAGAGCTGCAAAAAGGGTGTTCTGTGTGGCTCCACATGAAAGAGGGAAGAGATTTGGGGTTTTTTACTCCTCATTTTAATCATTCGGAAAAGATTTTAGATCTGTAGGCGGATACTTTTGAACAGTGGAAATAATGTGGCATAGTTGATTTTAATTAGTAGGCCAGCCTAAGACAGGATTTCCCATAGCTCCCTGTGACTTTTTTATTTTTTAAATGAGTTTTTAGTACTTTTTTCAAAGTTAATGATACATTCAGACTTTCCAAATTTTAATTTCATGTGAAGGCAAAAACAGAAAAAAAAACCAAACCCAAAACAAGCCATGAGGTGAATATTTGATTAGAACAAATGTGGATCTGAGCAACAGGAGCAACCTCAGATGTGTCTTATGTAAGTTTAGTGCTTTCATAGGAAAATGAAAAGGAATTGAGATCAATGACATAATTATGAAACGTTACTCTTACCCTTAATTGCTTATACTTAAGAACATGAAAAGCCTAGATTTTAAAGTATGTGTCTGTGTATGTGATTAGCCTATTCAGTTGCATGAAATTTCAATTTACTCTCAATTCATGATAATAAGGTGAGATATTAGTAGTAAATATTTTGTTTAAATTGTGAAGTTTGAACATCTTTTAGAGCTAAACCACTATCCAGACTCCAGCTGGCCTTTTTGTGCCTGTTTTCATTGGGGTGTTAAAGGATTTTAACTAAACCCTTCAGAGGAGTAACTTACAGACAGACAAAAGTCTTGGTCAGAGTCAGTAGTCTGAAAAAAATAAAGTGTCTGAAAAATGAGAAATTAACTGTAATTTTAAAAAATCAACTTCCGATTTTCAGATTTTAAGGTCTTAGAATAACATTCTAAAAACTTCTGACTGCTCTGGTTCCCACCTACTCATTCCTACTCCCACCTTCTGTTTGACTTCCTAGTTAGCAAATCAAAGAATTGAAACAGGCTGAGAAATGAATGTCTGGGCTGGTGGGTGGGCTCCAAGCTTAAACAAATAAACAGACGAGCAAAACACATCCTATCCCTGCATCTGTTTGTGCCTGAGTCTGCTTTGGCACAGCATGAGGGGTTTCATTCCCCAGCAGATGAGGAGGACACGCTGCGCTGTCTTTTCCACTTGGTAGAAAACCCAAAGGATATTTCAAGGTGTATTAACAGCACATTCCTCAAAAATCAGTGTAAGGAGCTATTCTATATAAACCAGTAATCAGTGATTTATTCAGGTACTTTGGTGTTGTGGTTTTCTATTTACCCCTTGTGGCAGTTTTTTAATTGAACAGTGATTCCTCTGGCTCACACACAGCTGTTAAACATCTCCAGCTTTGTGTGGCCCAGCTATAGCAGCAGTAAATCATGGAAAGAGTTGGGTTAGGATGAGATGGGCTGGAGTTTAGCTTCTCTGTATCTGAAGAACGGAATTCTATGAAAGGAAGCAATGCCATGGAAGAAGGAAGGAGGAAGAGGTGGTGAGACACAAGAGTGTGTGCAGGCTACTGAGATTCCAGTGAGTGGCCAGAGGAGAGTTCACAATCACCTGTCCTGCTTCCACTCAGACATTTTCATGCACAGAGAAAACTTGTTTGTTCTGTGGCAAAGGAGGGATTGCTAAATTATACAATCTTGACCCTTTGCCCTGTAGCTCATGGCACTCCTGGAGTCCCAGCAGGTGCTGGAATTCATAGCTAAGAGCATGGAAACTGCACCGGTTCCCTTGGAGACCGAGTGAGTTGGGTTGAAGTTTAAATAAATAGAGATACAATTGCCTGTAGTGAGTTCTCTGAAGGGGATGTGGCAAGTGGCTGTTGATCTGGGAAGAAGTTGCCATAAAATTCTAAGTGGAATTCTGCAGAGGGATTATGGACAGCAGTGTGTGAGAGAACAACACCTAGAAGATGATGGTCAGAAAAAACGGCTGAAAGGGGAAACAGGACTCACAGCAGGTACCTAAAGAACTGGAGCAGGTGGAAGAAGGAGAATAATCTGTGGGGAGTTTAGAAACCCTTCATTACTGCTGTGCTCTGCAAGGGAGAACAACATCACCTCACACGTACAAATATATACAAATACAAATAGAAGTTTTCCACAAGTGTGGTGCTAACCAAGCCAAAAGTCTCAAGGCTTGTGCTCTTTTCCTAACTGTGCTGGAGCTGGTGTCTGATGGGAGAGGAAAATTGGGAGCTCCTTGTTTCCTTACAGCCAGCACCTCATGTGCCCACTTTGTGGAGAGGAGGACTTGGGTTTGGTTGGTTAGCCGGGCAAGTTGTGCTTGCTCAGAGAACCTCAACACACAGTGAGCTCTGTTAAACTTTACACAAAGTTCAAAGCAATATAAGCAATTTTTAGGCTCTGATTTTTTGGCCTCTGCAGAGAGATTGATAAAGGGCTGGTAATGAAGTGCTGTTCTTGGTTATCTGAGAGCAGTGGAGCTGAGAGCAAGCTACAGAGAGGGCTCAGTAAGAGGACTCAGCAGATGGTACATGTGAAAAGAACACAGAGAGAAAACTGTGCTTGTCTTACCTGGTAGGAAAAAAACCTTAATTAGTACATTTGAAAATGAATGAAAATAAGTCCCAAAATTTCCCCATAAACTCTCTCTTTTATAATTTTCATTAACCTTTTTTTCTCAAAAGAGTTAAATAAGGTTTTAGTGTCAAAGTTAGGAAGAGGGGGAAGAGGAAGCCAAGGCATTTGCACACACCAGTTGTTCAGGTCTGATTTGGTCCGTAATGGTTTTCCCAGCTCCTGTTTTCCTGCCAGCAAACAGACTCTGGCTCTAACCTGAGTAGCTCCAGTGCCATCTGCATCGGACTGAGCTGGCACATCCAAATTCTCCCCAGATTCAAACTGGCACAGTGAACTCAATGGACTTCAGCCATTTACACCAGTGGAGACTTTGGCCCTTGCATCTTCTTTGCCTTTCTTCCACCTAAGATACTCCCTTGCAATCCTGCAGTTCTCTGTGGGTTTGCTCTTTCTGATGTGTTTATGAGTGTTCCTCCCTTGACTTCTTGACAGACATTTTGCACAGTGCCCTGTTACTGTAAGCCAGGTGCTTTTATCCCTAATGAAGAGTTTCCTGGAAAAGGAAAAAAAAAATAAAATAAACAATAGATAAAGTAGGTCATGGAGACAGCAGAGTCAAGAGCTTTGCATAGTGATGTAAAATTAAATAAGGCTGGGGTCATGTTCTCGTTTATCTCTGCAGTTACTGCTCTAACTGGTCTGTGATGGTTCCCGGAAAGGTGAGGAGATTTTGGAGGACTCTTTAGATCTGCTGGGAGTTTGGGGCACACAGAGGAGGAAGCAGACACAGAACTGTGGGACCTGGCTGTTATCAGAGAGCATTTTCAGCTGCTGTTCTTGCCCATCTGAACCCCCTGAGACCCCTCTCAGTGCAGGTGCAGGGGCCTCTGTGGTGGTGTAGCCTGAGGGCCACCCTCAGTGGTGCCCACCCTCTGCTGGGTGCTTGAGAGATCCAAATTTAAGTCTGGATTGCAGAGATATTTTACTTCTTGCAGTGCCTTTCCCTAGCCCAGATGCAGCCCTTGATGCCCAGCACTCCTCCTGCCTGGTTCAGAGTGGAATCCAGCAGGGATTGCAATGATCTTCCTCACTCACCTTCTCCATGGCATCAGCTTTGTGTCCTAGCAAAGGGCACACCTGTTCAGCCAGTTTTCCATGCAGGATGCCTGAATCTGGCAGTTTATAGCCAAGCACCAGAGTAACCAGCCTGATTCTCACAGATTTGTGCATGCTCTGAAAACCAGATAAATTTTGTGGAGCTCTAACTTGAGGCTTTGATTGAACCAAATATCAATCCTCCAGTATTGACAGTGTTCCAGATGTGTCTGTAAGAAACACAGGAAAGCACAAAGGATTATTGCAGCTTCTGAGGAAACCTCTTGTATTTCAAGTAAAATTGGCAGTTTTTACGTGGCCACTCTAATGCTTAAGCCATTAGAAATCTAAAAATTGATTGAACGTTTATCTTACACTTACCAGACATCCACAGAAAAAGTTATGTTCTGTCTGGGATATCAATGTTTTTAATAGCTATGAAATTAAAAACTCTTAGATTAAGGTTTCAAGAGGCTGAGAGGGGAATGGAATTCAGGAGGAGGAAACCTGTGTGCTGCTGTAATAGGGAGTGCCAGGGAAGATAAAGCTCAGGGAAAAGCCCCAGGAGAAGAGCTGAGGATGATGAGCTGTTGCACCAGTGGGGTCAGTAAAGGTGGAGATGCAGAGGTAGCAAACATTATTTCCTTTCTGCCTGGTTAAGATACTGAAGATAAAAAGTTTTTCCCTGTCTGCAGTATTTTTTATAAATATATCTTTAGTTTCAGCGTTCATTTTATTCCAGTGTTTGGTTTTGTTTTAGTTGAATTAGTACTTCGAAAGTTCAAGGAATTCGCCAGCTTTAAAGCTATATTGGAAAAACTGAATCTGGATTTGCAGTGCAGCTCCAAGGCTTGCAAATCAGCCTTCTCCCATAAATACTGCACTGTTTCTGGAAAAGAAGAGATGGGTCTTTAAATGAAATATGAGCTGTAGCACTGGGATGTGATGGTGCTGCTGTAGATCAACAGCCATCAATCTGTGTTACTTAATTTGTCCCTGGCTCAGCTGTTGACTGTACTTGGGACTTTTTTGCTGTTTGCTTCATTTTATTTTCCTCTGAGATAAATGAAGACAAAAAGAAAGGGTCAATTGTTCTTGACAAATAGAAGTAATTTTTTAAAATATATAACCGTAAAGGATATTTTACATTTTGAAACGGCTTTTTTTTTTTTTCTGACTTTCACAGCTCACAGTTAATTTATTTCATGGTGTGTCTATTGAA
Organism: Passer domesticus; assembly: GCF_036417665.1. Lineage (NCBI taxonomy): Eukaryota > Metazoa > Chordata > Aves > Passeriformes > Passeridae > Passer > Passer domesticus. The sequence goes on along the minus strand of NC_087487.1, from coordinate 18,534,829 downwards.
CATCCTTTTATTTTATTGCTTGTTACTCTGATTTTCAGGTCAACTTTATGTGCACTCTTTAAATGCTGTAACAAAGTTGAGGTGTTTAAACTAAATATTTAGAGACTTTATTCCTGGGCATGGCTGTAACACTCGGGTTGCTCTATTTATCCTGGGTGTTCTGGAGATTTGAGGCCTTTGTCACTCTAAGTGTCTCAGGAGGCATATGCTGCAATTGTTTGCCATCTAGCACATGGGCTGGGTGGGTGGCTGGGTGTGAGCTCAATTCAAGCTCATTTGGCTTCTCAGTGATGAGCTTTTTGATGAGTGTCAGACACCTTCTCTCCTGATGCAATGTCTGTGGAGGCTTCTCTGAAAAGGCATGGGACAGGGAATATAAATACACTGTTCATCAGGAGCCAGAGTGACTCCCCACACAGATTCCAGCAGCTTTAACATTCCACTAAGTGAGAGTTGTGGCAGCAGTGGCGAGGACAGAGCCTGGCTCCTTCCTGCCATCCCTGCTGCAGCTCTGTGCTGAAATCCTTCAGGGCCCAGGGTTTTGCCTTTGCAGCCTTGCAGCACCAAGCTGCTTTGGGCAGAGATGCCAGTGGAAGGTCAGCCCCTGTCCCTGGCAGGGCTTGGAAGGACAGCTCAGGCTTAGGCACTACCAGGAGCACAAAAATTTCAGTGGGCTTGAGTTTGGATTGATAACTTCAAGAGCCAAATGTTCAACGGGCTGGCTTCCAGTTTTACACTGGTAGGAGAGTATACAAGTGCAAAATTATGGGCAGAACATCACAGAAAGTCTTTTTCCAAGCTGACCTTTCTGAAAAGGAGCCAGCAATTATGTGGATTTGGGCACTGGTTCAGCAGTGTTTTTAGGTGTTGTTAATGCAATATTTTCATTATATTCTGCTGGACTATCGATTAACTGTTCAATTATTTAAGAAAAAGAAGTTTGGCATTGTAGTGAATAATAGCTTTTTGGATGGGTAGGTGTGCTTTGCACGAGTGTTCATGGAGTTTGTGTAAGAACTGACAAAATCCAGTCTGCACCTCTTTGTATGCTGATGGTAATCTCCTGGAGTGGATGGGCAGTGCCAAACATGTTTGCACATTGTTGCTTCAGTGTATTAACACTTCTCAGTTTGTAACGAGCTTGTTCTCAAAGCACGGGGCAGGTTGGCCAGTCCTCTTCCCCTGGGGAAGAAATTGAGAGCTTGCATGTCCTTAATTCCACCTGAAGTTCCAGAGCCTGGGGCTGTGTGTGGGCTCAGAGGGAAAACACTGGATGCAGAACCTGGGGGGAATTTGAGCCCCCTCAGCCCAGCCCACTCTGCTCAGCCAGTGCCAGGCCTGGAATCTTTGCCAGTGGGATTTTAGCAGGGGCCCAGACACATCCAGCAGCCTTTGTCTTGATAAACATATTTCATTAGCCATAACTGAAGTAATTGCCCAGATTCCTTGCCTCTGACACATCTCTGTGGTATTTTGACCCAGTTTTCCTCTGAGAGCACTGGAGGAACAATCTTGAGCTTCCAAAAATAACATTTGATAGATTAAGCAGCACTTACTTCATTATTTATTCTCACTTAGCTGTGGCCAAGCTCCTGATGACTCCAGAAGTCAGCTCCGAAAAGCGCTGCTAGCACTGGAGCAGATCTGCAGACTCCATAAGTTATCCCTGGAACTGTAACAATGTTCTCTCTAGCAAGCACAACTCACACTGATATATTTTAGAGCTCAGAAATTTAAAGCAACTTAAGAGATTTGGATGTTCACATCCCACTGAAATCAGCCCCTCAGCCCAGTTTTGGAAAACTGAGCAGCTGTGGTTCAGAGTATAAGGGAGAGCCATGAGGGCACTGCAGCAATTATGACCCTGGTGAGTTTATTCAGGCTTTAAAATAGAGCCTCTAAAATGAGATCTCGGAAATGGAACTGGTTCCTGTGTTGGGACTGAACAGCACCCACTTCACAGGATGGTGCAGCAGAGGTGCTGGCTGTGGAGAATGAGCACACAGGACTCAGGATTTCCCCATAAACTGTGAAAATCTAACACTTTGTGTTTATTCTTTCGTTTCCCAAGTCATGTTAATTGCATGTTAATTCTTGTCTCCTGTCTCCTGCATTAATCGTGCAAGGTGCCAGCACAGGGAACACAGCAGCCCAGGGCACAGTCTGCTGTTTCTGCTACTTCTTCCATCACTTGAATTTCTCTGTGCTCAGATGATAAGAATCACATTGTCAGTGCTTTTGTATTCAGTACCTGATCCTTCCTGGAAGAGTTTATCTGTTTAAAACAGCTTTAAATTTTCATTAAAAAACAAACAAAACCACAACCTGTCACTGGCAATATTTCTGTTGGTCATGACAACAACTTTTAGAGGTGACTAGTGAGGTTGAATGAATTTGTTCTTGACTGCCCAGATTAAAACAAGCTGTTCTGAGCAGGTATCCTGAGCTCTGCAAATTATCCAGTCCTTTCATGGTATCTCAAGTTATTAATCATAAATGGAGGCATCCAAAAAACCCTGATCAGTTTTGAAACTCATGGCCTCATTTAGCTTTCATAACAGCTTGTTTCGAACAAAATCTGATGTGGAGCCAAATGAAGTGTGTGTTTAAATGATCCCTTGCCTAAACTATCATGAAAATTTCAGATGGGATGAGAAGAAGGAATGCCACCAAGGGCAGCTTGTTGGAAGCTTGCTACTACTTAGAGACTAAAATAGTGTAATCAGCAAACACTCCGTCACTTTAATGCTTCTCCAGAGAAATCCAACTTTTTGTTTCCTGGCTCAACAACTCTCTTGCATTTTCCTCAATTGCTCCCACACAAATACTAGGATCCATTTTCATTTTGGCACACCTCATTTTCCTGTTTGGTAGGAAAGAGAATTAAGAACAGAATTATTTATCTTGATGCATGTAATAAATTTTTCAAGAATCAACATGGCTTTGTAAAGCCTTCTTAACCTGTGAAAGCTCTTCAAAGTAAATATGAGCATCAAGAAAATGCAGTTAGATTTCCAGAAGGCTTTTGCAGGGTCTCACATCAAAATTCCTGAAAGAAACTGGACTTTCTTGTTGAGATATCAAAGAATGAAAAGTCTGTATGGGAACAAAATTAGGTAGGAAATGACAGGAAACAAATTTCTGGAGGCTGGGAGGGTGTAAGAGGGATGTGTTACATCCCCCGTGTTCTTCCACTCCTTCTGAGCTCTTGCCTGAGAGCAGGATAGTAGGATTGGTCTCAAATAGCACAATTATGTTCTGTTATCTAATTATTTTGAAAGTTTTGTCCCATTTCTGCCTTGATTTGTTTCCACACCCCCAAATACATTTCATCTGACCCAGTTTTCTGTTTTCCCTGATTGCTCACAGGGCCAAGAGACCTCCCAAGAGCTTTCTCCCACTCCCCCGTTGATGTGCCCTGTGTCTCCATGTGCTGGGGATCTGTAAAAACAGGATCCACTGGGAATTTTTAGCACTTTAAGGTAAGACTTTGTAAGATGGCTCTTTGCTAAATGAGTCACTTGGAAATTTGTGGGGAAAATTCAGCCTAGGTTAACTGAGTGCATAAACATTTAGACTTTATGATCTTCAGAAGTACAGAAGGATTAAAAAAGGTGTTTGCTAGAGAAAGACACCTCTGCTTACAGCTAGACACAAAATTGGGGGATTTTTTGCTTGGTTTAGAGCTCACTTCATCCCAAATTGAGGGAAAAACATTCAATTTAGAACTCTGTCATGGACTGGAAATTCTTTTTGAATTTCATGTCAAAATCATGTTATGAAATATTTTATGACAGAGATGTCAAAATGAAATGTTTCACTACTTCAGGCCCTGAACAGGAAAGTCTCCAATGGTCATTTTTAGTTAGATTTTCTAGCCTGTCAGACACGGAAGCAGAGGAGAAATTGAACCTGTAAGTTTTGGGTTTCTTTTTTTTTTTTTCCTTTGGCCACCTAAAGTACACACTGGTCTTTTTTTCACAAGAACATTGCCAAAACCAAGTCTTCAATGTCTAGAAAAAGCTTTATAGGATATTTATTTCACCCAGAATCTCAAAGGATTCTTTGAGATCTTATTTTCTTTGCAGGTAGGTCCTACTCTCAGGGGTGCTGCTTTCTCCCCACTCTGATGTTCATGAAGTTTAAAGGATCATCTGCATCTCGAGGTCTCTTTGCAAACCCCAGCACAGTTTCCTCAAAGAAGGTTTTTTGTAAAGCAGCTCCACAGACAAATAAATTAATGATTTGCCACCTACTAGATTTTCTGTAGCTAGAATTTGGAGCTTTCCTTTCTTTTGTGATGGAAGCACTGACTTGTATCGGTATTGTAGATGAAATATGAAATTTTTCAAAAAGGAGGAAGATAGGAGAAAATGGCCTAAGGAGTAGCAGATACCTCATCAGTTATAATTACCAGAAAGAGACTCTTGTGAAAAACCACCTGGCTGTCCTTTGGATTGAAAGACTCTTCCCAAATTTTGCCTAAATTGACTTCTTTCACTTCTGAAAAGAAAAATCAGGCCTGGAGACACAAAAAGTTCAGAGTCCATATGGGGATTGTACAGACAACCATTGTGACATTTATTTTGGTGTTCAGCCCCCAGGCTGCCTGTCCTGGGAGAGTGGCAGACACTGGAAATGTTGCAGTAATTTGGCTGTAGCTTTAATGAAGGTACAGGCATTGTCCCCCTCAAGGCTGGTGATGCCTCCTTGGACAATCTGCCCCAAACACTGCAATTGAGGCAGGAATTTCCTGTGTGCTGTGGTGAGCAGGGAAAGCTGAAAGCCCAGCATTAGATATCATTACTGGATTCTTTTTTGATATTGGTTTTTAATATGTGTGCTCCTATTTTTAGAGTTTTATTCTGACTCCTTTAATAGCAACCATTCCATTTTGGTGCGAGGACTTTTCTATTAACAGTGATCAAAGTGAAATATTTCATTTGAGTTACAAAAAGAGACACTTGAGATGAATGAGGTTCTGCTGGATTTGGGGAATTGGATGGTTCTGATCTTCGATCTGACTTACAAAGTTAGGAAGTTAATGACACAAAGCAGCTCTCTCACAAACAGATAATAACAGAAATTAGCAATAAAAGTTTGGAAAACAGTTTGGAACCTCTTTCTAATACACAGAAAAAAATATTCTGTGTGCTATTAGGGCTTATAAATAATTCTTTGACATTTGTTTGATTTAAAAACTAAACTGAGGCGTTATTTCCTTAGGAACAAATTGAGGTCTCTGAGAACTACAGAATTCAAATATGGGGCTGCTTTAGACCTCATTCTCTTTAGAATGAGTGAGGCAGCAGGGCTCTATTCTCATTTATTTTTATTTTGTAGGGAGCACTTTAATATAAAGGAGATATAAAATTCAATATAAAGAATGGGTAATTTTCAGCAAGAATGAGTGATCTTAAGAGCCTCTTTCTCAGCATCTGGTGTATTCTAAGCAAATCTTTCTTGAAAGTTTGCTTTCTGCTGAACTCAAGGGCACTGGCTTCAGTTAGTACTGAAGAAGAAAAAATTGGAGTGGGGGAGAAGTTTGATTTCTAGCTTGAATTAATTATTATTTACCTTTCAGTTCCTGATAACTGATGGAAAGCAAAGGCAGGCAATGAATTACTGATTTAAAGTCAGGCTGCCTTTCTGTCTGTAATTAATGTAGCACAGACCCAGGCTGTTGATGTTCTCCAGAAGTTAACAAACTGAGCACAGAACTGAGTTTAGATTTAAGCCCTCTCTGAAGAATTGCATTTCCTGGAGCAGCTTTGCCCACACCTGCCCATCAGAAGGAGCTTTCCTTTAGCCCCACTTGCTCAGCCCTGCCCTGTACCAAAGGTGCAGAGGATAAAGAAGGAGGGTAAAGTAAATTACAACCTGGAAATACAGTGCCAAGACACACTTATCCCCTTGCTTTGGCCTTACTGCAGTGCTGCCCAGTGTCACAAATAAAGGCATTTTGGGGAGGGGTTTGTGTCAAAGGGCTGCCAGTTTGTGCAGCCTCATCCTTGGGTTGTTCATGTCCATTGTCCATGGATGTTCAGGGAATGTTCACCTCTGCTCTCTCACAGCTCTGACTGTTGGAACATTGGGACTTTGGCAGCTCAGCTCCTCCAGGCATTTTCCTCCATGGAGATGAGTGCCCAGGACAGGGATAGGCACTGGCTTTTCCATAAATCCATCCTTGCCTTGTCAGCCCTCTGGATTTCCAGACTAAGCTTTCGCATTGTTGCTGTGGGACTTTGGGAAAGCCCACAGGTAAAAAATGGTCACTCCTTGACTTAAAACCTTTTCATGAGGAACATTAGCATTAAATCATGTTAATTAACATTAATATGACTTACATGGCTTAAGACCTATCTTTGGGTTTAGCAGCGCTCTAGGAATAATTTAAAAGATGAGCTATTGCTCCCATTGGGATTTTGACTTGAATCCACTAAAGGCAATGGGTGTCCTTGAACTGGCTAAGAAGGCTCTGGGTCAGGAGGTAATTTCTGAGCAGTTTGCTGGCTCTTCATTCGCTTTGTGATGGCTTCTTTATGCTGGGCTGTATATCAGGGCCCTGCAGAGCAAACCTCTTAACATCCCTTTGCTGTTCTGGACCCTGAGGCAATGAGCCATGTGTTTTTTTTGATGATCATATGAAGATTCAATCTATTTTTAGGGCAATCTTGTTGCCAGGAATAATTTCTAGGACTTCTGATTTGAATGGTGAATTATGTGTCCGTGTAAATGCCTGAAATGGATATTTAAAAATACTTTTTCCTGACTTAATGTTTTACAGATTAACACCTCTAATGCTGTTACCAAAAAAGCAATTTTATTTTCTATCTACTTCAAATTTTTGACTGGTGTCATTGGAGACTTCTAGGCTAACACCAGAACTTTGGTTTCAAAGCCCCAAGCAGGTGTAAGTCAGTACATTTAATAGATGAACAGGAAGGTGATGAAGACACCACACCCGGTGAATTTTGTACAACCTCTTTCCAGCTCCAATGCAAATATTTTTATTTCATGTTCAGTGCTCTGTGTAACATGCCCCAATTCACTGACCTCTGTAATTCTCAGTGGTTCCCCATCCAGTGCTTGAGGAGGGCATTGATTTTCCTTCCATCATGCAATAAGCACGAGTCTCACATCCAGCCCATATTGACACCTGTAAACCCCATTTAAATAAATCAAAGGGGGCATTTGGGTATTCTCCCACTTGCCTATAGGTTGATGGAAGAATAGATTGCTTTAATACCTCAGTGATTTATTTGTCAGTACAGACAGCCTGTCATAAAAATAATCAGTATCAGAAATGTTCTTTGGAAGAATCATTGGGGCTATCAATATCTTGGGTGGCTTAATCATCAAATTCATTGCTTTTATTAGGTTTAAATGTATAAATTCCTTTTAGAATTGATTTGAACTTTTAAAGCATTTTACTGTTTAGTTGATTGCTTTTTCAAGTATTTCAGTTTCTGAATAGCTCCACAGTATTTGGATTTGCACAAAAGTAAGGAGGAAAAGGCCAAGAAGGATATTTTCTTCAAAATTGCCTCTAATGGCTCTACTTTCTTCTCTTTCTGCAGGTAAAACAATGGTGGTACATGTGCTGTTCCAGTGGATTCTAAGAGGGCTGATTCTGACTTTCCTGCTCAAAAGTACTCTGTCCCTAAATCCAGATGATCCAAATGTTTGTAGTCACTGGGAAAGGTAATGTGTAACCTGCCATTTTTTTTAATCATCCATTTCATATTTTTACATTTAGAAGGCAAACTGAGAGCCATAATCTGCTAAATACCACCACATCTCAGAAAAGAGATTTGCTTTACAGAAACAGTGCTTTGGGGTGCCTTGGAGGGTTTGGATCATCCCAAGGAATTGGTTCTGAGGCTGCAGCTGCTGACCACATCCCCCTGTGCCATTGGCAAGACCCTCCAGAGTCTGAGGGACAGGAGTGCCCTGAGGTGTTTGCATCCATCATGGAGAGACCCACAGAAATGCTGGCCTTGTTCTATCCTGCTTTTTTCTGCTTGTTGTCCAGCAAGAAAGTTTGAAGCTCTTCCTGCATCCTGACTGTTTTTGTCTGGCCTGAACTTTGGGGCTCTTCCTGCCAAATTCATGCTGGCATCAAAGAGTGAACGAAAGCACTGAACATGAAAGGACCTGGAATTTCTTGTTCTCTCTCTTGTTCCAGTGTCCTGGTCCTAAAAGTGGATCTGAGCAGGCCAGTTCCTGTGAGCACAGAGAAACCCACAGCCTTTGATGGGTTCACACTCACACAGGGGCTGTTTGCAGAGGCTAAAGGTCCTGTACTTCTCAGTTTAACTTGCTAAATTTCCAGTCCTGCTCTCTGGTTCAATTCCACACAAATCTGAATTGCTGTGCACTTCAGCAAAATACACCCCTTACAAAGGTAAAAATAGAATCATCTTTAATGACTATGTTTTGAGGCCTTAATTAGAGAATTAACTCATTGTAGATAATGCAACTGCAAAGCAAAAACTGTGCAGGAAAAGGATTTTGCAGTCTGCGTGCTTGAAGTGCATTCAGAGCACAGGAATAAAATATTGATTTTGTCTGAAGAAAGTCAGCAACCTAGAGACCCAATCAAGGAGAAACAAAAATTAAATACCAAAATTGATTGGTTGTACTGACCAAGATGACTTTGTTAGTTAGATGTTAATAAATCAAAGGGAAAAGATTGTTAGGGCTATTGCTGGATAATAAACGGGATCATAAAATAATAACTGAGATTTGCAAGTGTTACTGTCTTACATTAATAATGAGCAATGTAAATATTTTATATTTTGGCATCAGCAGAATTAAAAACATTATTGTCAAACCCAGCAAACAGTGACAGAGGGCAAAGCAGGGGAACCTTGGCTTGTCTAGAAGGGACATGACAAGGAGGGCAGGAACAGCCCAATCTTCGATTTCAAGCCAGTCAGCCCCTCCAAGCAAATATCTTGGTATTGCCTTGTGGGTGCAATCTCCCAGGGCTTAATCACATCTGCAGTCCTGCTGATGAGAGGGAAGTCAGCTGCAGAACTAAGACAATCCATATAATGAGTGACCTAGAGGATCTCATTCCTGGGTCTTGACCTGCCCTGGGTGATTTGGGTATTGTTCTCCAAAGATGTTGTAGGTCTGATAAAGTGGGGCCTGTGTCCAGATCACACCTGAGAGAGGAGTCCCTTGTGCAGTGCACACACCTGTGTGGGGCAGTGCTCTGCCACAACTGACCCCAGCAGGAGATTTGGGTTCTTGTGTCACGTGAGAGGCCCAAACAATAATGAACATAAAAGCTGTTACATGGCTAAGTGGTGTTTTGGGAGGATTGCTCAGTTCTTGCTATTGTTGGAGCTCTGTGATTTCTTACAAAAATTGTTCAGGTTTTGCCCATATCCATTCACTTTTCACCTCCTAAATTTCCATGAATTTTAGTAATATGTTTTTTTCCCTAAAAGAAAATGGTTTATGTTAGAGTGATATCTCTATGCCTATATCAGTCATGAAACCCAACCAGAAAAGATCTAGCAGAGGGAAGCCCTTCTCTGCTCTTTGCTGATACCAATTTTCTAAGATTCCTGATGTAAATAGGTTTCATACTGGACTTCCATGAGCAGCAGGTACAGGGAACTGATGGAGAACTGCAGCTTTTCACAGCCTCTCACCTCTTTCCTTGTCCCCCCTCAGCTACGCCGTGACCGTGCAGGAATCCTACGCTCACCCCTTTGACCAGATCTACTACACACGATGCACAGACATCCTCAACTGGTTCAAGTGCACCAGGCACAGGTAAGAGCTCATCCTCAGAAACCTGAGCTTCCTGCTGCCTTCTCACCTCCTCACACACCTCTTGTTTATCCCAATGTTTGTGGTGCTCTGATATAGATGTGTACACAAAGAAGTGTGTTTGGAATTCCAGGGCATTCAGTAGAAATACAGAGATTTTTGCCTGAAGTTTGAGTGAGATAAGTGATAGTCAGTCCCTCATGGGGCCATCCAGGAGAATGTATCATTCCACTGGCCCTGCCATGGGATTGGAAGTGTCTGTTGGAAGCGTCTTATTCTCTGACCAGACATGACCAGCTTTCTTTTCCAAGTGATGGGTGCATGTCCAGGTTTGTAAAAGGAAGTCCATGCACCTCCTAAATTGTGAATAATCAGGCATTTGAGGGTTAGTGATAATTAGAAATTAGAATTAGTGCACCCAAATCTGCACTGAAAATCAAGTAAAATGAGGATGGGTCTGTTTCTAGGACTGAATGAAACCTTGTACCAAAGAGTTAATTTTTCCCAGGCTGCAGGATATTTCTGTTATATTCATTATGCTTCCAAAGTGTCCTAATAAATATCCACTAATATTCACAATCTTTCCAGGGGGTTTTTGAAGCCTTTTTCTATCTCAACTCTCATGAATTCAGTTGCAAGTTGGCTGTTCAGCACCATCCCAGTGGGACTGTGGCACTTGGCTTTTTAGCTCCTGTGTTACAGTGTTTGGAAGTGAACAGAGCTGCAGAGCTTTCTGGAATATTGTATAGATTGGAATGCAGCAGAGTAAATTCGATCAGTTTATCCAACATGAGGGACAATAGATTCTGTTCAATTGAGGTAATTTCCATGAACTAGCAAAGCTGTTTTGAAGTGTTTGCTGTTAAATATGCAGTTAAATATTACCTTTCTATGATGGTATCCCTGCTAATGCTATGAATAAATGTAGGAATGCTTCAGAATGCTAAACACCTTTTAATTTCTGTGGACTGTAGTATTGTGGTTGGGAAAACAGGCTTTAAATACTGAACTGGGACTATAATGACACTTTGCAAGGTAGGAGTGCCTTGGAACTGTTTGAAAGCAGGAACAAATCACTTGGGGTTAACTTCTCAAGCTGTGTATTGAGAGCAGTTACCACTGTGGAAAGGTTTTGTGTAGCAGCTGACACAGTGGTCTCTGCAGAAGACTCTGTTCCTTCCACTGATGAGATCTGACCTTGCTGATGTGCAAAAATAAATCATTTATTCTTGAAGAAACTCCTTGCCCTTGCAGCAGGACTGGGAAAATGTTTTAAGACAGCAGCTGCCCCAGGAAGAGCTCCAGTGACTGTCAGGAGCACTGTGCTCATAACACGAGTCATATTTCAAGCCTCAAAACAAGTATCGATTCCTCCCTTATTGTGGCGTTTATTATCAAAAAGCTTTCATGCATTTAAAAATAATTATCGAATGCTAGCCTTACCATAATTTAACACAAATATCATTGCAGCAGGAGGCATTGATTTTCAATAGTGTCCCGTGGTTTTGTGTCTCGTGCTGCAGGATCAGCTACAAGACCGCCTATCGCAGGGGGCTGCGCACCATGTACCGCCGGCGCTCGCAGTGCTGCCCCGGCTACTACGAGAGTGGGGACTACTGCATACGTACGTACACACGGCCCCGGCCCTGCTCAGGGGGTGCTGGGGCAGCTGGAGATAAATTAGAGCTGTGTTCTGTTAGGGTTGGTGTTCAGGGCGCTGGTTGGAAGCAGAATCGCGAGTACGGAGTATTTCGGGGTGGTTTGGATATGTGCGTCTCTAAGTAAGGAGGGGAAATTTGGCTGAAGTCATTAGGGAGGGAGTTAATGAAGTCCCTTAGTGCCTTCTTGAATAGGGCTTACTTTGGGGAGTAATTAATGCAAGTATTCACCAATGTTAATGAATTAGGGGAACTGAGAGCACTCAGGAATAAACTACCACACAATTTAAGCAGCAGTGTAAAGTTTCTGCCTCTTACCTTTGAAAGATCTTACTTCAAGAGTTAAATGACTTAAAATCTCTTTTTTTTTTCCACAATCGTTCCTGTCAACAATTTAACTTTTTAAAGCTTCTCAAATATCAGAAGAACTTTCTCCCAGCTGTACTGTATAAATAAATACAGAGCTCTGGAGTGTTTTAGGTCAATATGAGGGGGGACAAAAATCAAAATGGGTCTTTCAGTATGTTAATTAAAAATACCCTGTACATTAGTGTCACATGTTTTCAGCATTGCAGCCTTCTGAGTGTTCTGCCTGTGCTCAAAAGGAGAGTGGAGATGGGACCTCTTGCTATGTCTTGTGTAGTGAGATTATGACACCAGAAAAACACAAAGAGGTTTTGATCAGCATCAGAATACAAATTTTATTAACACATTTATACTGCCGTGGAATAAATGTGAAAATGATACAATTATCCAGCTGACTTCAAATATCTCACATTGTGCTTTACAGCTATTTCTTTGTAGCTCTGTTGATGTTTTTATCTGTGTTCCTGTGTTGGACTCATATTGTAATACATGAGCAGCTGAAAACCATGAATGGACCCTGATCTTATTTTCAGTGACCTTTACACCAAACAGTTGCATTCAAGGGGTCTGGGCTGTGAAAAATCACCAGCCCTTTGAGACAAGGCATTAGAATTATTTTAAAGAAAGTGTAATAAGTTGATCTTTTGAAGTGCCAAATGCTGTTAGTCAAGCCCTGAAAAACATTTATTGCAACCTATTGTCTTTGCTGGAATCCTTCCCATGGTAAGTATGTACCTACCTTCAAATATCTCAGGTGTCAATACCATGTCAGCAGTTGTTCCACATACCTTTATTACAGACTTGAATTTCATGACTCAGAATCCTGTTGGTCACAGAGCATATTTATTATCACTTTTCTCCCTGCAATCTATTGATTTTTTATTTTCATTTTTTTTTTAAATTGCCATACTGTTGCAACAATAAATCTCCCCAGACTTTCTGATTCTTTGAGGATATTAACATTTGTTTTGAAGTGGTTTTTTTGTTAACATTAATACTTAGTGTTTTGCTGCTGCCAGGAAAATTTTATCTTTCTGTGGTGGAGAAAGAACAGCATACACTGAAATTTTGCTAATGCAGAGCAGGCAGCAGGTATCTGGTCAGACCAAGAGCCCCGTGTTTGACAGAGAGCAGATAATAGTTACACTCTCTCTGCTGTTTACATGTGCAGGAGTCAGGTTCTTGTATTCCATTATCAGCCTGGTGTGTGCTCAGGGACATCTGCTCTCTGTCCTTCCCGGAGATCAGAGCAGCAACAGCAGCCAAGGGGGAAATGATGTCAGGGAAGAAGTTCTCCATCATGATGGATTCCAGATGCTTGGACTTATTATTTTGCTACTACAAGTAGCCACACAGAAAAAAACCTGCAAAACCAAACAGAAAACCTCCTTGAAATTCTCTGAGCCCTCAAGCAACAGTTTGAAGCCCAGTATTTTGCTAATGGGATCCTTTTCGTGTCACCCCTTTGTTTGTAACACATCAAGCCCTGATCCCATTTGTTTTGTTTTGTTTTTCCACAATATGTTCCTGTGCCAGCAAGCAAATTCTCTCATTCATCATCCTTTGCAGTCAGCAGTGAATTCCATTTTCATTCCTGGAGGCACTTCTCTGCTTTTGCCTTTTTCCATCCCATTTCTTACTTCTCTTTTCACTGAGATTTTTTTGCTGTTTCCTAACAAGGTTGTCCAGTGCTCCTGTCCCACGTTCCTCTAGACACTTTCAGTGCTCTCCTCTAAAGGCAGCTGCTCCAAGAGTGTTCAGGACTCCAAATTCTGAGCTTTTCCTGAGCTGTCCCTGGCAGGAAGGGAGGAAGCTCCAGCCCTGCAGAGAGGGCTCTCCCTGCTCAGCCAGCCCTTTAAAATCCATTTTCCATTAGCAACCATGGAAGCCACTACAACATGGGGAGGAGGGATACATCCTGCAGTGAGGCTGATGATCAAAAGAAAGTTTGATTAAAAAACACTGTGTAGATTAAAGGCTAATTGGTTCTTCTTTCATTAATAGCAGTCTTTATTTCTTGCAAAAGTTAAATGGCTTTGTAATTAACAGTGACATGTTTAGACTAGAGAGGGCTGAGTTTAAATCTCTATTAATGACTGTTTCTTGGATTTTAAAACAGAAGTGAAGGCTTTCAGCTACTGTTTTGATCTTCTCCCTTTTCATTTACTAACTTTCAAAAGGATGTCAGATATATGGTTTTATCTTTGTCCTTCTGTTGGGGCTTACTAAATAGATTAAGTCTAATAAAATCTACCCTCAGTTCTAAATAACCACATTGATCCAGAGCTTCTTGCTCTGCCACTTCTCCGGTGTCTTCTTTGCCTTTTTGGCATTTGTATGTGCTGCTGCCCCACAAAATGTGGAATTCAGGCACAAGGTCCAATAATATAACTGTTTGCCTGGTAAATTATACAACTGGCCAGCCCATTAATGCTTAGGCTAAACAGTTTTGGGGTATTTAATTGTCTTTGTGCCTCCAAAGGGCCTGAAATATTTTGGGGTTGCAGTGGTATTCAAAGAATCCCCCCTGAAAAATGCTGCAAATGCACATCTGCATTTTTTCCCCTTCACTGATATCTTAGAAATGTTGTTACCATTGTGGGAGCTTTGCAAAACGATTCCCCTTCTCTGAATGCTCTTACACTTGACAGAGCTTTTCCCTGAGCTGTCCCTGAAAACAAACAGCACAGTCTGGGCAGTAAATCAGAGCAGCTATGATTTACTGTACTTTGTATGCTAAGGTAAGCTTTTGGCAGAGCAAATGCATAAACTGCAGAAAATCTTTTTTTAAACAACCACAGGGTTCAACTGCCCTTCAAGGTTTTTGTAAGGATGTTTTAAAATTATATTGCCTAGATTAGTATCTGTGGTAGATAAAGCAGCTCTGAATACTTTGCTGCTCAAAAAAAAAAGAGAAAAAGAATATTACATGGCTCTTTTGTGCTCTTTAGCCTGTGAGGAGATGGTAATTGAATAGTTCCCTTTAAGAATATGTCAGGTGGAAAGATGCCCTGTGTGCTAAATGGATGCATTTTTGTCTGAGAGACCAATGCTTTGTTCAGTCTGTCCATTTTAATCTTATTCTTGCACAACAGATTTGTACAGAGAGACACTTCTTGTGGGGAACAAAGGGTCAGAGACCTGACATCAGAGGGAAGGCAGATGGGACTCTGAGCAGCAGCTACTGCCAGCTGACTTTTGGGCAGAAAAGCACCAACCATGAAACAAAATTTGGGAATTCACCTTTTCTTCACAGATTGAGTTGAGCTTTTAAGTGTTTTCTCACTCTCCTACCTTACACTCTTTTTCTAATGTCTAAATCTATGCAATGTGACAGGATGTAATAATGACAGGATTAGTGATTTAACAATCTGATTTGCTGCCATTTATCTGTCTTTCAAACCTGCCAAAATTCAGTAGAGTTATAGATGGACCATTTCATGGTGCTTTCCTTTCTTGGCCAAGATATTATTGATCTCAGATTGTTTCTCAACATTCAGCTTTCCACATTACAATTGTCACAAGCATCAGCAGGGCTCCCTGACTTTGACAAATCTTTTTCTAGAGGAATTGTTGGTCTCACTGGTTGAATCTCAGTTTTTACCTACAGTGCTATTTCCCTCAGGCCAGAGGCTGGGGACATTATTGTATTAACATGTATTTATTTACCCAGCTTTTCAACTCACCTTTGTTTGATGCCTTTAATGAATTTCAAAAACAAATGAGGAATGTTCTTTTAATAGCTGACTTGGGGAAATTATGCAAATATGAGGCCTGATTGTTTTCAGGAGTTTAAATAATGTTTCATAAATCCTGTAATTGCAGTAGCCATGCAGCTTCCCAGTGTGATGTGTGCATTTATAGTGCAGCCATATGAACATTCCCACCTCAGGACTGCGTTCCCATTTGCAGGGCTCTGTGTCTAGTGCAGTTTTTGTACTCTTTGACAAGGCTGCCTTATTGGAGCCATATGGTTGGATTGTTAAACATCTGTAGCATAGGAGTAACAATTCCAGAGCTTCCTGCCATCTGGATGAATTACAATCCCTGCAATTCCACGCATATGTTCCAGCAGCACACCGACACCACAGTGGAGTGTGCTCATGATGAGAAGAAAAAGAATGGCTTGTGTGATCAGTGCAAAAGTTGTCCACTCCAAGAAAACCTTGAATCAGTGGCTTAAACTTCCTGAATATTCATAATGTTTGTTCATATGTCAGATTTGTTGATTTTTTTTCACTTTATAAGGCAGTAGCTCATTAGCATTTTAGAAGAAATGTTGCTCCCCCTTCTCACCTCAATTTTAAATTCCTTGTGGTGAGCATTCCTGTAACTTGAAAATATATTGTTTGAAAGCTGCTGGACTTTTAAAATACATTTTTCTTATCTTTATAGACACACATTAAAGCCAGTGCTAGTGCTTTCTGTGAGAGTCTTACTGTTACATTATTCAAGTACAGAGTCCTGTACATCAATAATGCAACCTAAATTAGGGGAAAATGCTATAGCAGGACATAGATACTTCCTATCAGGGGACATTCTTTTTCTCTGTCTGATTTGGGATGTGTGACAGCGAGAAAATGGTGTGGAAGGCCTTTCTGCATATAGTTATTAATTATAGAATTGAAATGACAGTAGGAGACACTTTGAAATTTCTCCCTTTATATGCATTGGAGATGACTCCATACATCTTTTGCCAGTGAAGAACATGGGGAAAATTATTTGAATCCTTTGTTCCTATCTGAAGGAGAGCTGAAAGGAAATGGGCCTTTGCTTGCTCATTCAGAACCTCCTGGGACTCAGGATGTGAGGGCAGAGGGACACCAGCCCTAGAAGCAGGTCAGTTCAGCTGGTGACACAGATGAGGCCACTGGGTGGCTGTTTAGCCTAAATACACTGGAGGGACACCCTGCATGGGAGGGTGGAAATGATGAGCAACCATCATTTTGTGTTTGCTCTCAGCTTCTGATGCTGAAGGATTTGCAAAGATGCTGGTGGGGAGCAGTAATGGAATAAGGGAAGGACTTCTGGAAGCAGTGCAGGAGAAGGAGGAGCAAAAAGTGCTCATATAAAGGAATGAAAATAGCATAAAGTTAAAAAAGGGGGGATGCTGAAGCTGTATAATGTCTCAAGGGGATTAATAAATATCAGAGAAAAAATTATGCAGGCATTATGGTTGGAAAAAGATTTAGACTGTTGCTAGTGTAGCAGAAAAAAGCTTTTCTGGCTGCTTTAGGCAGTCTCTGTTGGATCAGTATAAAAGCACACTGGGATTGCAGACACAGAAGGAGGCACTGGATCCAGAGCTCCTCATGGTGCCCATGCTAATGGCCTGGATGGCTGGGAGCTTCAGCAGGATCAGAAAAAAGCACAAGAACCATAGAAGTGATTCATTGTTGAGTTCAAAGAAAGAGCCATGCAAAGTTTAGTCCATTAATTTGCCCTCTTTTAGCAAAGTCAGGCTGGTCCCCAGCTGCTTTAAATCAGCACAGATCCACCAGGATGTGTCTGGATGCCCTTTCAAATCCTGCTCCTGCTGGGATCACCTCGCAGTGCTTCATGGCAGCCTGCACTGATCCTGCATGGCCTGGAGCACCAGGGCTGTTCCTTGATGCCTTTGTGACCCAACCCTCCCGTGCTGCTGGGGATACAGGGCCCTGTGCATCCCTGGGATGAATGAGGGTGTGGACACACAGAGCATTTGCTGTTTTTGGAATTATGAAGACACGAAATTCCGGAAGATTTTCCCCTCCAAAGCAGCTTGCAGTTCATGAGTAGTCCAGGCATGTGCTGAGCCAGGTTAACTCATGGAAATCAATAGGGTCAGAAAGAAGACAAATGTGTGAAATGGAACAGGTTTGAAATTGAAATTGGAATCATAGAATGGTTTGGGTTGGAAAGGACCTTAAAGGTCAGCTTGTTCCAGCCCACGGGTTGTTTTCTTGATCACTCCTTTACATCCTTCTCCAATTAACAGATTTCTCTTGTACTCTGGAGAAGTTTTAAAGCCCAGGAGAAAATGAAGGAAAGGTAGAGAGAGGAAAAGAAGTTACCTAAATCAAGATGTCCTTTAGAAAGATATATCTGAGATAGCATCTCTTTCTGCTTCCCTTCTGTATTCCTCTGGCTGTGACCTTCCCTGAGCAGTTCCCACACGAACTCTGGATGTCTGGGAAGTCACCACACAGATGTGGGGACCATTACCAGGCAGATTCCTTCCTGCCCACAAAAAAGAGCAACTGCAACCTCCTGCCAGCTGTCAGTGCCAGCAGCCCCTTCCTCCTTTCTAGGCATCTTATAGACTGAAAATGTAAATAAAACTGAATCACTGGCACTGCAAGGATGGCTGAAGTGCTACAATAGAATGATAACACATGGTAGCATATGATAACATGTGAATAACATGATAGTACACGGTAATGTGTGATAATGTATGATGACATATGATAACACATGATAACACAGCAGGGGTGAGGGTTAACCCAGTGCCTCCCCCATCACTGATCCCTGCAGCCAGTCCCATTCCGTTTGTCCCATGGGATGGGAGAAGAGGAAAGAAGAACCAAAGACAGAAAACTTGTGGATTGAGGTAAAACAAATGTGAATGATCCTGAGGAGCAGAGAAAGCCTCGGTGCTGTGCCAGCACAGTTCAGCAGGAGCTGAAATGTCAGCATGGTCAGCATTGGCTTGGGCACCAACCTAAACCACAGCATGATCCAAGCTGAGAGGAGTTAACCCCATCCCAGCCAGCCCCGTAGAGCCAGCCATGCTGCAGATAATAAAACACTCATCAATATGATCCTCAGGAAATCTCCTTATGGTTTTTCTTTGTCTTTCCACCTCTTGCTTTCAGTGGTGGCAGGGGAGCACTTTGGAAGCTGGAGTGAGCCACTCTTTTCAAGTGGTTTTGTCTCTGTTCAGAGCGTTGGGAAGGACAAGCTGGTGCTGGCAGGTGTCTGGGCTGGCTGAGGCGTTGTGGGCCTTGCTCCTGCCTCCCTCTGCTCTCACAGCCTTTTATAGCAACAGCCATGGATGCCCTAAATACAGCAACCTGGCCAAGCAGGAGGAGGCATTTGGCTACCTGGGTGCACTTACTTACAGCTCAGCTACTCCCCATCTCCTCCAGCATAGGAATGAGAGAGGTGGAAGCGTTTGGCAGATGGAATTTGGCCCAGAGTATACAGTGCTTTCAGCATCTTCCTGTGCATAATGTGCATTTCTTTTATGGGAACTTTTGGAATGCCTGTCTGTAATTATTCCATCCTTTTAGCAATGCCTCTGAACAATACCAATGGCATTCACACAGGGAATACCACGTGAGCCTGACATGAGAAATACCATTCCAGGCACATGGTGTGATCCTGAGCAGGGCCAGGAGCTGGAATTCAATGATCCTTGTGGTCCTTTTCAGCTCTGAGCTTCTGTGAGTCTATGATTCTATTAGCCTACTTGTGTTTATTGATGTTGGTTTCTCAAATGCCAGGGAATTCCTGGGAATGAGTTTGCTGGGTGGGAATTTAAAGAAGTTGTCATTTCCTTTATTCCAAATTAACTTTGGGCTTTGTGGCACATATTCCACATCTCATAGTAGTATAAAGATGTATTATTCCATGGATTTTCTGCCAATTCTGTGCCATATTTACCTTATTATAAACAGTACCCTCTTCAGTAGTTTCTGATAATGTAGGGAAAACTTTTGTTGCCAGCTCCCATCTTCCATCTCCAGGCCACAGTGTGAATCCCAGGAACTGGAAAGTGCATTTTACTGTGTGTAATTAATAGAAAATTTCTCTGGACATTCAACATCCAGAAATTTGGTTTGATCCTAAATCAGCTGAACTTCTGCAATCTGGAGTTGGTGACAGGAAGTTTAAACAGGTGGCTTGAGATGAGGATCAGCCCCCATCATTACAAAAAAAGCTTCCTGTGTTGTCTTTTTTGCAGTTCTTTTCAAAAAGCTGCTGTGAAACACACTGCTGTGATTCCTTTTGAAATGTGAGAAAAGTGAAAGGAGTCTGCATTTAAATATTCCATCCCCAGGAACATTAGTGTAGCTCATACACGAGCGTGATCTTCAAACAGAGCACAGGCTGTCCTTGATTCCAGCAGGGTCACCTTCACTTGCATCCTGGGCCTTGGCTTGAAATGAAATCTGAAATGTGTTGGCCCTCTGGGGCCTCTGCCTGGCCTCAAGGACAGGTTTGCCTTCAGATATTTGTCCATATTCATCCTGGTTTGGTGAGAAACAAAGAAAAGATTGTTGTTGGATTCACTTGATAAATTTTGGAATAAGAATGAAGAAAGATTTTGTTTGAAACATCGATAGTTTATTCAATTTGCTACAGGACTGAAAGTTTTCTAGGAACATCTGTGTAATTTGGTTTTATTAAGTGTTGCATTGCCTAGCAAAGACAGCCAGAAGTGTCATGCAGTCCAGATGTCTTCATCGATCTACTTTTGATCTTTTAGGAACAACATTTTTGATGCCTCAATCCTCACTCTAACGCACAGCACACACTCTGTACCTATGGAAATCAATCAGCAGTGGAGCTGTGTCATTTGCTGTCAGAAAATAGAATTTTCTTGGCATGAGACCCACAATTCAGGGCAAGTCAGTAATCAGAGAACTACGGACATGTAGCAAGGCTACCAGATTTAAAAATAAATATATCACAGGCTGATGGAATTTGTACACAAAGAAATTCACTCAATGCCCTGAGTGGGTAACCTATACCAAAATATGCAAGTGCTGTGATTTTGAGGTGACTTCCAGATATAAATGTTTCTAATTATAAATGTGTGAGGGTTTTTTCTGATAATGGCTCATTTTCTTTGACATTTTCCCATGTGTTTCCTGTCTCACTGTTTAAATCAAACAGCTCCTCAGCCAGTGTTGGAACCTGTAAATTCCTGGTCTCTTGGGTTGCTACAGGAGGAAAGCAGGGGTGGCTGTGGCATGAAGAAAGCAGTGGCACTGTACTGGTTTCTATGGTGAGGCTGGGAATATCCCCAGCAGCTGGGTTTCACCCAGTTCTGCCACACCTCTCACCTGCCCATCTGTCATTTACTTCTCACCTTCCTCACCTGCAGGGCACTGAGAGTTCCTCCAGTCTTTCTGTGATGGAAATGTTTGTGGTTTACCACTTCTAGTGAATTTGCAGCTCTGTGCTTCACACCTGGCAGCTCATTTTCCATTCCAGCACAACTCCCAGGAGAGCTCAGACTGCAGGCAGTTACCCAGGAGGGGAGAATGTACATTCCTGCCTCTGTACTGGGTCTGGTTTGGTGCCCACACAGGTGGTTTGATGGGCCAGGTTATGCTTTCCTCTTCTTCTGGTAGGTTTGGCTGCTGCTCCAGAGATTGGCACGAAAGCTGGAAGGACCAGGGATCTTAGGTACAAGCTTCTCCTCTATTCCCAACCTGTCAAGAATTTAATTTCCTCAGGCAACAACAAAGAAATCCCCTGAAGTTAAGAATGGAATGACTGGGGAAAGCTTTCACTGGTTTTGGTACTTCTGTCCTCAAAAGACCTGGAGCTTCCTGCAGTCAAAGCCTATTTGACTGCATTTGGTTTTGCTGGAGTGAGGTCTCCTAGGCTGTGTACAGAGAGAATGAAGGACCATGCCAAGAGTAAATGTTAGTATTTCTGCATTGCTTAGAAAAAGATAGTGCTGCTCTTTCTGAAGGTGCCACACAGAGCACAATTTGCAGACAAATTAAGTTTGTTGGTTGGATGAATCAAGTTCCAGTAGAAAATTAACAAGTGAAAATGTATTTCCTACAAATTGCTGGGAAGAGTTGGTCAATTTACCAAAATGGAAGGAGAAGACAGAGGGCACAGGAGGGAAAAAGCTTTCCAGGGTCACAGATTCTGCTCTGCTGATTCAGGATCTCCCTTAACCTCATTAACAGTTTGAACTAGTGCTAATGATTGTTTTGAACCCTGAGTGAGGCAATGGGAAATCATTTACCAGAAAATGTTAAATGCTGAAATTGTCCCACAGAATAATATTGTATTAGAACATTGATCAGCAGAATTGATCTGAGTGTAACTCATTCCTCTCAACATGGCAGAATACAATGATTATTTCTACTTGAAACTATGACAGAAAATGCATAAAATTGGTTGCAGGCCTCAAAGGATCAACAATCATCAATATTTAGCTGATCCCTGATGAGTTCTCTCTGGGCTCCAATTCACTTTCTGTGAAGGCAATGAGAGAGACTGAGCCTTAAAACTGTCTTGGTTTGAATGACTGGTGTCTGCCAATCAAGGCAGGAACCTCTCTGGGAACAGAGAACATGACCCCTTTCCCTCAGAATTATTATAACTTTAGAATTGCAGGGCTCTCAGGCAAAGAGATGGGCAAAGGAAGAACAGTTCTTTACTGTGTGTGTGACAAGGCAAACAAACATTGTGGGCAGAATTCCACAATCCCCATCCGGGCACTGCAGTTCCGGGCGCGGCCACAGGGGGCGCTGCTGGCTCCTGGCTGGGCAGGCGTTCCTCCGAGCCTGCAGGGGGCGCTGCGGCATGGGGCTCGGCCGCGTTTCTCCCTCACGCGCGGATGGCGGGCGGGGTGGATGGTGAAATGGGCTGCGGCAGCAACCTCGGAGCAGAGCTGGGAGGGCGGGGACGGGCAGAGCCCAGAGTAGCACAGGAAATGTATCAGAAACTCTGCAGCTGTAGCAGGAGCTGTGGAGTGTCCGGCAGGTAGTGTAAAACCTGAAAAACCCGGAGCAGTGGCAGAGAAATGGCGGGGTTGGGCAGCGGCAGCCGAGCTCCTGAACACGGCCGGGAGAGGCTCCTCTGGAGGTGGAAAGGAGTTTCCCCTGGGGCACCTGAGATGGTGAGGGTGCTTTTTTTAGTGAGATAGGGTGTTAATAAGGTTGCTGTGCCGTGGCCCCTCCCACAAGCAGAGCTTCACTCAGTGTAGGAGACAGCAGGAGATGGAGCCTCACAGCTGTGGTGAATTCTCCCCACAAGGACTGCAGCCTGTCTCCCCATCGATCTGACAGAAGAGAAAACCTCCCAGGTAAGAGATCAGCAGCTGCACCCTTCTCCTACTTTGGCCATTTCTTTCATCTGTCTTAAATACTGGTCATTATTGTCTCAGCAACAGTTGGGACAAAATTCCATGAGAGAAAGGAAAAATCCTAACCCCCAACAAAGTGGTAAGGGAATTGGGAGTGTGACTCACTTTAGAGGGTCAGGATTTCACTAGAAGGAGGAATTTCTGGTCAAGCCCAGGTTCTGGTGTGCCTGTATTCCTGTGGAGCTCTGGGGCTGAGCAGGAGTCCCTGTGTGGATGTGTCCAACCTTTGTCTGAGGTGTGAGTTAGTCAGGAGCTGTTTGGATCAGGCATTGTCTTTCTTGCAGGATTTGCCTCCTTCATATACTGAACACCCTCCTGCCTTTTTGCCCATTCCATTGGCTGGGGCTGAGCTGTGACTTTATCTCCAGACCAGATCAGTCCTGCTCTTACCCAGCCCTGTAAACTATCCACTTTGCAGGGCAGATGCACTCAAGTGCTCAGAGTCCCTCAGTGCCTTTCTGCCATCCCTTTTTGTGCCTTCAACTCCTGCACTTTTTATTAACACAGCCAAAGGTACAACAGAGTTCAGCTTCCTGACCCCAGTCGTGCTCTCTGACATTTGCTGCTACGAGGAGGCTGCTCTGCAGCTCTTGCTCAGACAGCACTAAATGGTGAGTGCTATCTCCCATTCCCCCTCTCCACCAGAGCAGAGGAAACCAATGGGGCATCAAAATGCCACAAGGACTCTGTTAAATGTGTGATTTCCCCGACCTCTCCTTTTGCAGGCTTTAAACTTCTCTGTCACTGTCACTACTTTATGGTCAGTGATGCGATGCCATTCCTGTCTCAGGGATGTGCTGCTCCAGCACAGCTGCTCCTCAGAACCAGCCAGACTGGGATCCAAACTGTGCCCCACCAGTCTCAGGGCACACAGAACAAGTGGCAGTCTCTTCCCTGCCCTGCCCTTCCCCTGGCACAGTTTCCTTCCCTATTCCCTCCCTAAAGCAACAGATTGCAGCGTGGACTGAAGGAGGTTCTCCTCAGTGCCAGCTCCTCAAGTGACAGTAAATGTGAGCATTCCCACTGAGGGCCCTTGGAGTCTGGACATTGAGATCTGGATGGAATTATTCCATTCCCTAAGCTAGTCCATGTCACAAGCCTGGGACACTCAAGAGTGTGGAAGGTTCTGTGTTCACCTTGACAGTGATCAGAACCCCAGGCTGTTATTTACCTGCTGATAGAAAGGGTAAAAAACCACCATGGAGTTTATGCTTATTAACAAATCTTCATGTCCCAGCAAATGGATACAGGGATTTACTGATCTGTTGTCAGTGATGACACCGACACTTGTCAAATTCTGCTCTTGGGAAAAGACAAAATCCTCAAAATGAATCTCCATAGTTCCTTTACTTCAAACATCCACAAGTCATGTCTGGCCTAATCCCTGAGCTTTGGCCGGGTGTCAAGACTGAGGATAACACAACCCGGAACAGATCAATACCCCACTGAGGCAATGGTCAGAGATCCCCATGTCCCTGACAACAAAAAGACCATTGATTCTGCTCTGATTGCATTGATGCAGAGTGTCTAAGTCCAAACCTGCAAAAGGAGTGCTGGAATTGCATCTACAGGAAAAGGAGCTGATCTTGTGACCCACTGATGTTATCTGCTCTGCATCAGTCTCATCTTTCCTTTGCTCACATTGATCTCTTTGGGTTTGTGTTTTTCACTGGTACTTTCATGGGAAGATGAAAAAGAAGGGTTGCTATGCACTGAAACAATAAATTCCTCAAAGCCTGAGCAGGCTTTGAGATCTCTTCATCTTTGGAAGTTGTTAAACCTTGCATGAAAGTGCTTTCCAAGGTGATAAATTAATGGATGTATCCTGAGTGATGACCACAGAAATAGACATTAAGCAATGCAAAGAGCTATTATCCCACTTCATTGAAGCAATTATCCAGGAAACCATCAAATCAGCTTGATTCCTGATAGAAAGTCAGTGATTTAGGGAGGAAATCATCCATTCCACAAATAAGCAATAATCTAAGAATGAGGAAAACCTACCTGGATGCATTAGCTGTTGTAATCTTTCTTGTGCTATCCAAGCTCCCTTTCCCGAGCACAGCCAGAAGCTGACTACAGCCTTGTCTAATGAAGCTGATACTGTAGACTCAGCACAAGCTGGAGCCAGGCCAGTACATTAAGATGGAAGCACCAGAGAGGCCCTGAGTGAACAGATTCCTAATGGATAAGGAGCAAGAATCTTTTTCATCTTTTTTCATCTACTTTGACCTCTCTGCATTATCTGAAACCACTAGACATAGGATAACAGCTATTTCACCTAACAAAATCACTCTTTACCCTAAAAGTGGCACGGGGGAATGGAGGAATGGGCTAAAATGGCCCAAATTATTTTAGGGACACGTATTAAATATTGAAGGAAAACATCACTTTTTCCATTAAATTTCTGCTTTGTTTAGTTCAACAACTACCAAGCATGGGGCGAACTGGTTAAATAACCTGAAGTTAAAATACCAGCAACATAAAAGAAAAAAATGCAGGTTTATCATTGGTTCACAGAAAATAAATGAAATTGGTCAGAGTTTGGGCAAGATTAGTGTACAGTGAAGAAAACCTGGCAGAGGTAAGACAGAGAAAAGAAGATATTTTGAGGCAATGACCTTGTGCCACGTGTGCAGTCCAAACAAACCCGTTCATTCTGTGCAGTTCCAGGCGAGTGCCTGAATTTCTCATTGTGTCTCATAGCAGCATCCGTATTTCCATTTAGCAATGTTTTCCATTATCATAATGTATCTCCAGTTATTTATGCTTTCTGTCACCTCCTGGCTGCCCTATGATCCTGGGCAGGAATCCCACAGAGCCCAGGAAATCCAGCGTGTACGGAATGCTCCGGCACGGCTCTCCCGCAGCACGCGCTGCTGGGAGCAAGCACAGCTCGTGGAGCCTGAGTTCTGTGCTGCTCTGGGTCCTTCACACTTTGTAATTACCCTGCTCTTTGTTTGGGAGGGATTTTGCTTGTCTGGCACAGCAAAGTGGGACAATGGCAGATGGAAGTTGCTGGGTTGGTAGCTGTGAACTCCCACAGGTTCTAAGGACCACCACAAATGTTACCACACTCCAGTGCAAGCACAAATTAGCTTGTTTGTGACTCTGTCTTTTGTGAAATAAATGTACAGGTTATATTTTTGGACAATGAAAATTTTTCAAGTTAATCACTCCATACTTGTTCCCCTGGGGTGAAACTCTTCCCTAAATGCCTCTCAGCCTCTGGGAAAGGCTGATTGTGGAGCTCAGTGGGTGCCAGCAGTCAGTGGGTGGATAGTGTGATGAGCAGGGTGGCACAGAGGGTGTAACAAGAAAGTTAAACCCTGCAACACCATAATTTGGGTCCGTACAGAGGAATGCAGCATCAAGGAAGAGAGAGCAATTCTCCATCCCTGCTTTTTCTAGGATGAATTCCCTGTGGTGCTCCTTAGCTGAAGGAACTCTGCAGTGGAAATATTCTGCAGTCTGCTCCACTGAGCTCTTCTCCTCATTGCAATATTCTGGCCACTTCACACCTTTGTGGAGAGGAGACACAGACAAACCATTTATCATATCTGAATTCAAATTCTGGACAACAATTAAAGAACAACTACTAGTGTTAGAGGAATCCATTTCTCTAATATCCATTCCTCAGTGCAGCCATTTCAGGTGTGAAAAGAGTTTAATCTTTAGGTCTATTTCCCTGAGGATTGACCTTATATGCTAAAAAAAGTCCAGTCTGTAATTATAAAGTAAGTGATAAGCATCAAATGGATTGTTACAGAACCCTTTTGTTGCCTTTATTGCATGATAAGGAGCAGTTGCTGTGTAACCTTGAATGTGGGCAAATAACTCATGCTAAACACATTGCGACAAAGATGGCATTTTGGCAGGGCTTTGATGTAGGTCATTTTATTACCAGGCTGAATCAAACTACAAACTGATGTCAAACTCATGCCAAGAATGCTAATAACACACTGATCAATGAGGTGCTGGATTGCTCAAGTGAAGTGGTCGAGGGAAAATGCAGACATAAAAAGTCTGGAATTCCAAAGGTTGAAGTGCTTGGGCTATTATACTGGGAGGAATGATATTCCTTGCATTAGGACAAGTTTTCTTTACTCCAGGGGCCTTTAGCTGAGTGTTGAACAGGACAGTGTCAGAAAGTATGTACTTATCTTTATTTTTCTTGACCTTTATGTGCAAGTAATTTTTATAGTTCCATTAACTAGTAGGTTCATTTGCAAACCACTGTACAAAGTGTATTATGAAGAATGCCTTGGGGACCATTGTATCCTATTATGTTGAATGTTAATAGAATGAAAAATTAATTTAAACTCTAAAGACTTGAGCAAGGCAAGACTTCCCTTTTATAGGAGAAATTCAAAATTTTATTTGCTATGGTAAAACTTTAGAGCTGTACCCTAATATGACCTTTATAAGCCTGATTTGAAGCAGTCAGTGCAGGAGTCTGATTGTTTGCCACTTTAAATAAAATTACTTCTGTCAAAGCTTCTCTGTTTAAAAAAGGGGGTTTTCTGTGACCCCCACATTTGGAATTAGTCACTAGTGAGCTCTGAGCTCACAGCTACTTGTTTAGCAATTAATCAACCAGGGATGAGAGAGCCCACGGTTCCAAGAAGCATCTTCACCTTACTTGAATCTTTAATTGCTCATTAAACGTCGTCATCTTCAGCAATGTGGGACTTCAGAACACCTGAAAACAAGTTCTTTATAATATTTTTTTATTTTTTGTGTGACTGAGTGCTTTAGAATGAGAAGTTCTCTCTTGAGTCTTGCTGCTAAGTCTCACATTGCACTCTTCCCATAGGACTGCAGCTAGACAAGAGATCAAGGAAACTTCATTGCTTAATTAGTTACTATTATTTTATATTTATGTTAACATAGTTGAGGTGTGATAAATTTGTGTGGAAATTAACTAAA
This sequence comes from Passer domesticus, assembly GCF_036417665.1. NCBI lineage: Eukaryota > Metazoa > Chordata > Aves > Passeriformes > Passeridae > Passer > Passer domesticus. The sequence continues at coordinate 18,506,989 of NC_087487.1, read as the reverse complement.
TTTAGAGCAGTAATGTGCAGGAGTTCTGTTATTTGGAAGAGTAAAGAACCAGTCCCCCATGAACCTTCTTACTCACAATGTTTGCCTTGAGGTGAGAGCATGGCTGAGTTAAAAGGGTAAAAAATGCTGTACATTTTACAAGTTAGAGTGATTTATTATTGCAAATGTCCATACAGGCAACAGCAAAATCTCAGTTTTGACATCCACATCTCTTATGAAACCAGGATGTCACACCATTGAGAAATGTACTCTCAGCCAAAGCTGTGTATCCCTATCCCAGCATACCCTGTATCTTTTAGCACACTGTGGTTTGAATAAAAACCTATAAATTTGTGACTGTTCTATATGTGAACTTCTTGTTCTGGATAACGAGCCATTTACAAATGATTGTAGGAAGGTGTGTATATTTTTCTTGGAATATCCTGTTTATCTAATATCCTGTCCTGAATTTCATCCCGCAGCTGTAGAGGAGGATGCTTCACTGTCTCCAGAAAGCCTAACTCGAGTAAAATAAATGCACAAAAGATTAGGACAATTAGTGACTAGAGATTAGCTATGAATATTTCATGCCCACTGCAATACTGTCTAAACACAAGATATGGAATAAGAATAAATTGCATTTTTGACATGCAGCAAACGTAGAAAGGAAGTGATTAATTTAGAAAGATCTTGCAGTCATTTTAACGAGGCAGCGTTCTAATCACTGGTCACGTGGGATCTGCTGGATAAAGAGCAGGAAAGTTTGTCCCACAGGATTATTCTAAGTTCACCTGCATTTTGATGTTGGATTTCAATATTTTGTGAACAGCTCAGTGGGTTTTGTCTGCAATGACCCAACCAGAGAATAGACAGCAAAATGTTTCCATGAGCTTTGATGGCAGCCTGGGTCCAAGGTGTGATCCAGTCTGGGAGTCCAGCCAGTGTCAGGTGTAGCAGGAGTCATTCAAAGTGACAAGGCAGAGGGGGAGAACTTTTGGAGCAAGAGGGATCTGGGAACTGAAAGGGCTCCAGCTTTCATTCCACCTGCAGATCAGGGATACTTCCAGAAACTTTGCTGGCTGATTTCAAAGGAATTGGTTGGTTCAGCCCCATTTTCACTTCAGCACCCCAAAGCTACTTCCCAAATCAACTTTGCTAGCCTTGGTTTAAACAGAAAGGAATTATCTTTGGGATAACCCTTTTGTAGTCCAGCTTCAGGCAGTTCTTGGTTAAATAAACTCATAAACTCACATTGTCCATCTGATATAAAACCACAGAATATACAACCATAGATTATATATGATCTATATAGTTTATTTTATATGTATGTACATACAGTTTAGTACAGTGACCTCATTGCCTCTGCTTCATACTTTTAATAACTCATGCATGTTGGTCTAGATGGAAATGATGTGTTCCAGCTTAACCATCCAGTTTGAATCTCTGACACAAGGAGTTTTTGGCAGTGTCCTCAGTGGTAAAATGGAAACAAGGTAGTAAGCAACAAAGTTCAGTCTTTAAAGCAGTTATTCAGTGCTGTCCAGGTTCTTTAGTATGTGATGAGCACACACTGGAAACTGTCAGACACTGAAACAGCACAGGAAAGGGAGTCCTAAAAACTATGAGCTGTTCCTCAGGCAGCCTGTTTGTCTTGGTTTGAACTTGAGGATATTGAACTTCCAATATTATACCAGTGACACAGAGAGCTGTAGTTATGGAAAACTGGCTGACCTTGAAAAGACAAAAATGCACTTACAGCCACTGCATCATGGAGTAAAATTATTTATTTTCCTGGAGCTGTTTTTTAAATGAAATCTATTTTGGATCTGAATATACTTTCAAGACTGAGCTCCATTTTGTCTTATGAGCAGTTGCAATTTGAGTGCGATATAAGAAGCTGCTGTTCTGTAATATCATAATAATAAATGTCAGTTTGGTAAAAACTTTATTATGAAGCAAAACTGCTAACCAAAGGAATTTCTGCTGTGTGAGTTTTTCATTACAGGGCTGAAGTGACAAATGAATTTATTGCTGTCAAGAGACCTATATTTTATTTTGGTCACTTAGCAATAATTAAATCTTGTGAGTAATTGGTTTTTTCTGTGTTTGTTTTGTTTAATATTTTTAAACAAAATATTGCTCTCTAAGGCATTGTTTAGGGTATGTTTAGCAACCACTTAATATATTTACAATGCATTGTGTTGTTTCCTCTCAACAGCACTGTGCACAGAGGAGTGTGTGCATGGAAGATGTGTCTCTCCTGACACGTGTCACTGTGAACCAGGCTGGGGAGGGAATGATTGCTCAAGTGGTGAGTAAAGATACCAAAATATGATTAAAATATGTTTTGCTGTTAAAAAGCAGGTATTATAAAGCAGTGGCCTCAGAACTTGGATGATTTGAATGGAAAAATGAGGGTTGTCTGCTGGTTATTTTGTAAGAGCTCATAGTGGGTTGGAACAAAATGACCTTTAAGGTCCCTTCAACCCCAATCATTGTGTGGTTCTATGAATATGTGAAAATACCCTTTCCCAGGATAATGACATTGGACTTTTTTGGTTGCGTTTTACAAAGAAATGTGAAATGAAGTGGAGGATGCTGATAATGCTTTTGCTCCTGTTATTAGGATACCAGTACAGATAATAGAGCTCTATAAAGAATTTTTTTTCTCAAATCTTTAATACAGCACATTCTTCATGAAATACCCTGTGGAGTGTTGGAGTGTTTGGAAAGCACTCTCTCCAGATAGAATTCTTGTCCTGTTCAAGCCAGGGGGAGTTTTGCCATTGACTTTTCAGGCAGCCCAAATTCTCTCCTCTGACTTACAATCCATTCCTTAAATCCATACTGCCAAAGTTAGAGAAATGGGAGTTGGGAGTTCTGCACCTTTTGCTAGGGAATTAATCCACACTTGAGGCTTTCAGTTCTTTCAGCTGGCAAGGCTGTGTTTGTTAAACTCTCTTAATTGGGAACGGTGAGTTGAAGTGGTTGGTTCGTGCTGGAACGGAACAGGCAGCACAAACATCCGAGTGTGACGTAACACAGGCCTGAGACATTATTGACAAAACAGGAATAAGCTTGATAAATGGAGTCAATTTGTGCACCAGGCAAGTAAAGAAAGCTGCATGGGTAGAGATGCTGTGAAATGAAACTGAATGGGCGCTTCGTTTTGTGTTGGCTTCCTCCCTTTCTCCCAAATTGATTTGGATCTTAAGAAAAATAAGGTAACAGAGAAGGGATCTATAGAGGGAGGAGTTAGAAGGGAATGGGAGGTAAATGTGCCTGAGGGTGAACACAACCAGAGGCTGAAGGCAGCAGGGCAGATTCCTGGATGGGTTCCTGGTGTTTTGTCTGCACCTCTGCTGAATATCCCCTTGATTCCAGCAGAAAAGGGAATAGGGAAGGGAGCAGGGAAGGACTTTATTCCAGAGGGGATGTGGATGCTCCAGCCTTGGGAGTGTTCAAAGCCAGGTTAGACAGAGCCCTGAGTAACCTGGTGTGGGGATGGCATCCCTGCCCGTGGCAGGGGTTGGGATGAAATGATCAGTGAGGTCCCTCCATCACAAACAATTCTGGGATTATATGATTCCAAGGATGGAAACAAAGGCCATTTTATGGGGTTTGAAGCAACATTTTGGGATTACCTGGAATGCAGACAGGGAAAAACTGAGCATCGTGATATATTGAATATCTCTCTTTAAAAATATATTAAAAAAAATGCTATATATTGTGAGATATTTCATAGATTCTCAGGAACTCATATAACGTTTTTATTATTCTTAGTACTAGATTTAGTTTATTCTGCCAGTGAGTATTTGTACAGTGCACGTGCACTAACAGAAGTTAAAAATAATAATAATAAAAAGACTATGACAATAAGGACGTACAGATACAGATTACACATTTATACACATGGGCACTCACGGAGTAAAAAGCACTTCATTCTGTGTAAAAATGGCCAGCAAAGGATAAGATGTCAAAGTACAGAATGGTTTTGTGGACTAAAACTACCCAGTGACTCTTATTAAATTGCTCTAATCTTGCAAGTGGAGATAAAAGAAAAAGAAGGTTTTTCCTATATTGAATATTTAGCTTTTTAAAGTAATTAGGAATATTAAAGCACTGACAATGATTGAGATAGAAACATTATTCATAACTTTTATTTCCGCACTGGGCAGGGATCCAGTATATTTCATTTATGAGGTTTCAGTGGTGGAAAGAGAAGTGTTAGCCAATTCCTAAATTAAATATGCCCTGTTAACTTTTATAAATGATAGCCCAGGATTAGCTTCAAAATTTAAGCTTTCATTTTATTAATATAATTAGTGTGTTTGCTGGCCTATAGTGCCCATTGTCTTTCATTCCACTTGTTATATGCTGGGTAACACGTGTTCCTGCCCCAAGGTCTGATCCCACAGGCTCTGCCCAGTGGAATGCTCATAGGAGGGAAAGTCAGTTTTACTGAGACCTGCTCACATTTGTGCTTGACACTAGAAATTTAGGGAACTGGACTATTTATTGTTCGGAGGCTTTGTTTAAATTCAAAGGTTTAAAGGAACAGATTTCAGCTGAATACAGCACATTGTTACTCCCAGTATTTCCAAGAAAGGTGGAATCTGGAAGCTTTGCCTAACTGAGGTTAGCCATGTTTTTTGATACATGATCCATGTGTTATTATCCATATTTTACTGTTATCCAGTTATAATGTGGAAAACAATTTTCACTTCTACTGGAATAATGTGTCACCTGTACCTACTTTCTTTCTGTTCCTTCATGGCTGATGACTGCTGGGTAACCAATGAAGGTCACGTGTTTGCAGAGCCAAAGGCTGTTTGGGATGGTCCTGAATGGTGCGCTCAGGACAAACTGAGGCTGGTGGTCAGTGGTGCCATCCCAAACCCGTGGGGCTCAAGAACTTCCCAGCAGCTTCCTCAGGATCAGGGATTTGATGCAGTCACAAGCATATTGCTTTTCAAGCTGGCTGTTTGAAGCGCTTTCACTGGGAGAGGGATTGCCAGCCAAAACACTCCCTTTAAATTTAGCAAAGCTCCCAGGAGCTGGAATGGTTTCCTGAATGATCTCTCCTGAAAGCACTGCTGAGAAGGGGAGCCTCCCTGACACTGGGGGTCGTGTGTTGTCATTTACTCAGGGAAGATCTAAGGATGCTCACTCTTCCTGAGATACAATTTCAACACCCTGCAGACACAGCCATTATAACTTTCTAAAAGTTATTTCTAACTTTCACTTGATTTCATGGGTGAAATTCAACCATTAGCAAAGCTCCAGCACAAGGTCCAAGTGTCACTTCAGAACCAGAAGTCAGATCCAAATATTCTTTCTTGGTGTACCTATGCCTGGAGAGGGTCTGAATGCTGACACTGAGCCCCAATTTACAACAGAGGCAAAGTTCTGGTGTAAAATGCAGTTCCCCAACGTTAACATTCTCCCTTGGCTAAAATATTCTCAATTAAATGTTTTGAATAGTTACAGCTACAGCCTGTAGTCATGCAAACAATTTAATCATCTTGCTCAGATTTGGTTTCATGCTTTCCTAGAACCCAGCCTATAAGACAACAGTTACAAAACTTGCTTTTCAGTGCAGCTTTCCAGTGACTGATCACGGTACGTGTTAGAGTTCATCTGTTGTCAAGGTTAAAATAACTTCAGATGAATTGCTAAACAATTATAAAAAACCCCAGTGCCATATTCAGCTCTGCATGTCTCTGTACCTGTGTTTTACTGCATGCTGTTGTACATCTGTCCATGCCCACAGGCCTAGCCTTGATTTCATGCTATAAAGCTGCAATATATTAAGGCTTGATTACCATAACAATAAAAGAGAAGTAATGAGGTATTAACTAAAGAAGCTCTTGAACAAAATGTTTTCAGCATTTTAATGATGCTAAAAATTAAAAGGAAAGTCCTTTTTAAAGACCACTGCATACCTTTCCCTTCCCTTTTAACTTGTTTTATTGAACCATGCCTGTTTTGTCCATGCAATCTGCACTGTTGGTTTTTTAAATACAAAGCAAGATTGCAAATGCTCTGTGTGAACTTACCTGCTCACCTTTCCAATTATTTCAGAGCAATTAGTTTCAAACAGTATGATACACTGGCTTGAAGTTCTGATGGGGATATAATTGTCTGTTGGTGGTTACCTGGCCTCTTCTGGGTCTTGCTCACAGCCATCTGTATTTACAGGCCCTTAAGCCACCATCCAGCAAAGAATGTAAGCTTATCCTTACACAAATAGGACTTTTCATCTGCTTTAAGTATTTAGGTGGTTGTTAAATTAGTTTTGAAGGAACAGCTAAAAAAATTCAGTGAAATTAATTCAAAGCTTTAATTGAAATCATCAGGCCTATGACGAATAAGGTGATCTTTCTTTCCAGATGTTAATCAGGTAATTTTTTTAAGACCATTTTGATTCTCATGAGCATTATTTATTGTGAGGAAGGTTACAGAAATCTTTCTGGTTAATAGGACAGTCTCAAAAATGGGGCAACAGGTAGGAAAAAGAAAGTTCTGGGCAAGAACCCCAAATTAAAAGCAAAAATCTTGTGCGTGCCAGGTTGAGAAATTTCCAAGTAAACAAACACAGAGGTTGTAGTGAAAAAATAAAGTGGTTTTCAAAGTGTTTGATTTGTTATTAGTTTTGAGAGAAAACACAGTACTTTCCCAAAGTGCAATTAAAGAGATGTTGGCATAATAACGCCAAACCATTTTTCTTGCTGTGTCACCTGGGGAGAGAGATTATAGTGCTGCTGTCTGGCATAGCCTGATCCATAAGGTATACATATGGATAACATAGTTTTCCTTGGAAAGGATGTTTTGTACAAGCTGTCATTAGGAACAAGAACCTATTTCATCTTTATCTCTTTGTCAAAAATAGCCAAGGTCATAACAACAGGCTGTTGTAAAATCACAGCAAGATCACTTTTAAGGGTATAGCCCTGGAGCAGCTGGAGTGCCTCAGTCCTGAGACTCGTGATGAATGGGAACAGCAGATTCTGTGCTAAATCTGAACGGGGTTGTTTGACAAGCCATGGAAAGCAACAGCAGAACTCTCAGGAGAAAAATGAAGTGTTTTAAAGTGAGGATGTGGTGGTTTTCAGGCTTGATTTTGGCATTCATGTTCTCCAACTGCTTTGAACTATTTCTGAAGAGGAAATGAAGTTCAAAGGAAAGATCCCTGGTTCATGAATTTAGACTCAAACAAAATTCATGTGGGAGGCTGATCTGCCAGAATCATTAGCTGATTTTTCATCCTCAGATTTTTAGGACAGAATTGACCAGGAAAACACCCGAGTCCACCAAAGAGGTGTGAAGGTGCGAGACCACAGCTCTTCGAAGCTGTTAGTGGGCTACTGCTTAGATCCAGAGCCTGTCCCTGAGGGACACCTGTCCATGGCTCAGCTGGGGTTTGTCACTGTGGCGTTTGTACCCCAGTGACTGCTGTATCCAAGTGCCAGATGAGGTCACAGAACCAGGTACAATGTCCCTGTTTCCACCACAGGCCAAGTGTTTCATTTGCCATTCCAGCTGCTGGGTTTAGAGGCAGTTTCTAAAGATCTGTTTGAAGTTGTTTAACTGCAATTGCGATCCAGTCTTAATTATTGCTTTAGCTGAAACAGGATTTCATATCCATAGCATGTGGACTTCAAAGTTTTAACACACTTTTCATTTAAGCCAAGCTCAAATTACAGCTTAATTTTGATGTGATTTGCAGATTCAGTGACAACTGCATCATGCAAAGAGATGCAAATGTACAAAATCAAACTCCAGTGAGGCTCATAGAAGGATCTTTCCATAGCAATTACAGAGTGGAATTGATTTCTGTCTCTCAGTTCTAACAATTTGCTCTTCCTTAAACTTAAAAAACACCCATTTCCCTTCAATCACTGCTGAACTGGTGTAATCAGGTAAACAGCTTGTGTTTAATTTTTGCCTCTGCTGGATGTTGGGCCCACGCACCAGGGCTCAGGCCCTGGGTTTCATGTGTTCCCAGGCTCTGTGGCAGCAGCTCTTCCTGGGCCCAGCCCACGCAGGACAGCCTGTGACAGGGAATGAGATGTAAACACAAGCTGCTGTGCAGTGCCGTTGGTGGCACAGCAGCATGTCCTGCATGTATTTTTACACAGATAATTTGGCTGCATTAAACCGGGATGATCCGTCACTTTTCATTCGGTGGGAATATTTTGTCTCTTGCTGAAGCTGTTGATATCTGCCCAGTCATTTGTGGCAGTTTCTCCTCACTTTGTGAGGGATGTGTATCCTGTATCCTCTCAGCTTCCATGAATTAACCACTTGGGAGGTGCTGCAAGCTTATGGGAAGGTCAGAAGAGCCTGGGCTTCTCGCACAGTAATAGGGCTGGGCAAAGGGCAAGGGTTGATTCTGAAAAAGGAAAAGTAGATCCAAGATTTACCCTGGGAAGAAACTGCTTTCTGTACTTCATTGTGATTCATTGGTGATGAATAGATCAGTTGCCAGTTGTTCTAAGTCTTGTACTAAAGTAAGTGAAAAATAGAAGTTCAGCACCCTGTGTCCCTTTACTTTTCACCTTCATCTTCCCTGTCAGAGTCTGGGAAAGTTCTTCCTTCCCTAAATCAGCTGGTTGTGTCTAAAGCCAAGGTAGTGACAGATCATTTCCCCAGCACTCCCAGCCCTCCTCTGAGACTCCCTCTTTTGGATGATTTGAAGAGTCAATTGAGCTGACCTGACTCTGTCTGTTCCAGTCCCTGGAGTTCTGTCTTCCATCTCGTGCCTTGCTCTCAAGGCTTGATCCAGCCTTGTACTTCATACATATGAATAGTCATTTTAAAGTCAATAAGGAACTATCTTAACTACTTTAAGTTAGATAAATGCTTAAGCCATTACCTGAATGGGAACTCGTGAGATGAGGTGGAAATCAGGTTGGTGAGGATCTCTTTTATAGGGGCCAGTAGTTACTCATCCAGGATGAGCAAGGGCATGAACTTTGCTTGGGTCTCACGGCTGACAAATGGGAGGTGAGAGGACAGGTAAGACCCAGTGACCACCTTAGCACAGCCCTGGTGAGCTATCCTTGAGCAGGATGGAAATTCTGTGTTCCATGGAACTGAACTGCAATTCTTTATGCTGGGTATCTCTGTAAAATCAGTTTGAATCCAGCACTGAATTCCTGCTGAAAACTGAAAAGGGAAGCTGTGAGCAAATCTTATTGTTTAAAGCCTTACTGATTGCCTGTCAGTAGGGCAGTGTGTCAGGGACTGGTGCTTCCAAAAGGGAGTGAGAAAAGGCATTTAGTTTTGGAGCAGAGAGCTGGGTGTGAGGCTTTGGGAGCAGGCAGGGCTATCCAGGGAAGCTGTGTCCCAGAGAACCTCAGTGTTGTTAAGGTGTTTGTAGCAGAGCAACAGTGAAACCCTCCCAAAGCACAGCCCCTCTGAACCCGGAGCACAACTGAGCTGTGTGGCTGCTCTCTGATCTGGGGAAAGGCTTGATGATTGACTAAAACTTTGAATTTTCAGGGTAACTTTCAGTAAATGAAACCATGGTTACAAGCACTGAATGGGCTACACGCATTCCCGTGCAGGTTTGTGTGGTTATGCAAGAGGGAATTTGGCTCCCATACATCTTTCCTTGGCTGCCAAACTGGTGAGAGCAGAGCAGACTTCACAGAGGCAGCGTATGTGTGACGAGTTGTTAGTTTTATTAATTTGACTGAGGTTTTTCTCACTTTAGACAGAGTAATAGCTATAAAAGAAAGAACCTACTAAAATATCCTCTTTAATGAACTGAATTGTTAATGCTGAATTTCATTGCTGGAGCATCTTACAATAATGTGGCTTTAAATGTGCACTACACAAATGAACAGACTTTAGATCAATTTAAAAGTACCATTGGTATAATTTTATGGCCTGGTCACTAAGGGCTGTCACTTGGAGAAAAGAGCAAAATTTCCTTTTGCAAAGCATTGGCAAAAATCTCAGCTGTGGACACCCACTCAAAAGTATTTCTGGGGTTTTTGCTTGCTAAAAAATACACACAAAAAAGTAGTGGTCCTTGGGAAAGCTTCTAAACCACTTTTTCCTGTGTTAGACATGGTGATGAATTCCAAGGCATGCTTGGAGAGGGCAGAGCTCTGCTCACTGTCCGACACTAAGGTATCAGAAAATCCCTCAGGAGCCATTTCAGGCACCTGAAGCTTGAGAAGCCTCAGGCCTGTTCTGACTTTTGCTGGGTTATGAATTACTGTCCCCAAAGACAAGTGCTACAACTGGGAAAGGCCCTACTGCTCCATCCCCTGCTCTTAGGACTTTTTAAAAGCTGCTGTTCTTCTTAGATAAAATACTATTTCCTGGGCAGTCTTTAAGAATTGAATCAAAGAGGAAAACCAAAGGTTTCATTCAAAAGTTAGACTTGAATTTTATCTTGGGCCTCCAGCAACTAAAATTTGCTGGAGAATGGCAGATACTCATCACACAGTCTTAGACAGCAGCCTGCCAGTGTGTGGATACCCGAGAGCTGAGGCACAGCCAGGAAATCATTGCAAGAGCACCAGGGAGTGTGCCTGGGCATGGGAGGCAGGCACATGAACACACAGCTTTCCCTGGTACTGAGGGTTTCTTTGTTTAGGCTTACATTTCAGAGTCTACATACAAAGACACTAAAATACTTTATTTCAGGAAACAGCAGCTGGGTGTATTTTAGCTGCTCTTTGGCTGCACTGAGCAGTCCCCATCGTCCATGTCCCCTCCCACTAACCTGGTGTTCAACGTGGGCAGTGTCTGCTCCAAGGGAAAGTGTTACATGCTGAGATTTGTCCTCAGGCTTCACCCTAATTTTGTGTGAACTTAGCTCAGCCTCCATAGGGCGGGAAGTCCTCATTTATCCTTGATTTCAGTGGGAGTTGAGTATATTTGTAGTCTGGATTGACTGGGCCCATGTTGGAGCTGAAAAGGGGTGGCAGTGGTGGGCTGGGAAGAGCTCAGCCACAGTTAATATCTGTGCTAAAGAGGAGGGAGGCTCTAATGTACAGCTGCCCTTGGTGTCTTGGGTGGGCTGCATTTGAAATACAGCCTGGAGGCAGCTTTGCTAACTTTAGAGATGTGTGATGGTTGCATCTGCAGCAGACTACGCAGAAGTGATGAGACACGGCAGTTTAAAGTGAGAGTGATGGCCCCGAGCTCCTCCATCGCCTGATGGGGACGTGGCAGCACAATGGAGTTTCTGCTGCTTACTGGTTTTGAAGTTCTTTCCATGTCAATAAAATATCTGTGTAGGAACAAGAGACCTGTTTAGAGATGTGTCTGCCATTGCACGGGTGACACTCTGGAGTTTCACTTTAGTCTTAAAATCACTTGCATTTCTGGTAGGTTCTCCATGTAGGAGGAGGTCATGGTGATCTTAAATCACTCTGCATAAAATGAGAAAGTTTCAGGGAGTTTTCTTTGTTTTACCCAGTGTTTGTGCTATTGTGAGTTTGATAGCAAGGTTCTGAAGTGAAGTATTTTCAGAAGTTTCTCTGAGAAATCCTGTTCTTCTAAATTACACTCACAAGAATCCTTCTTAAGATCCTCAAATAATGTTCTGATACTTGTTTGTAGTCCTTAAAAAACCCTGAAAAAATGTTTGTCATAGGAGCAGATACCTTGTGTCCCCAATGAAATGAGTGTTTGTTGACAGCTTGTCTGCCTTGTTGTTGGGGAGAGAAATAATGAGATAGCAGAGGACTTTAACAAGTGCAAATGTGGCTGTAAATGCAGGGCTGGCAGATCAGAGCCCTCGCAGGCTGCTCGCAGGTGAGCGTTTTGTTCTCACCACTAATGGAGCTCGGGCAGGGAGAGGAGCAGGCCCGCAGCTCTCCAGAAGGAAAAGCATGGAAAATGAGGGAATGTGTCGTGACCTAAGGAAATAAATGAGCAGATGGCGTGCCAGCATCATACCTGACACTCCAGAGGAGGTGGTTGTAGCATAACCACGGACTGCAAACCGAGTTGTGAACAGAGACCAAAGCCAAGAAAAGCAGGGGAAGGTGATATGCATGGAGGCATGGAATAAAAAAGCAGGGCAAAATCAAGATTGAGACATGACAGAGAAGGAATTCAGGGGAAATGTTGGGAAAATAATCAATGTGAGATGACAGGCAGAAGCAGGTGGGGATAGGAAAGCAGGTCAGTGTGCAGATAACTGACTTGAGACAGTACATAGCTGGATTTGGATGTTTTACATATGAACACTGTGATGCATGTGAAGTACCTACAATTTCAGCCTTGCATACAACTGCTGGCTGATTCTACCAAGGAGAAATTACAGATTTTTATTTTTTTTTTAATAAGGAAGTGAAGTGGAAAGACTGAGGATAGAATGGTGGTGGGAGATGCCACAGGCAGGTTAATAAGGGCAAAGATATTTCTGGTTCCAGCTGGAATAGAGCTTTTTTTTCATAGCTGCTGATCCAGTTCTGTGGTTTGGATGAGAATAATACTGATCACAGACTGATGGTTAGTTGTTGCTCAGTGGTGCTCACCGTAAGTCAAGGACTTTCAATTGTCCCCTGCTCTGCCAGGGGAGAGCCATGCAAGAAATCAGGAGGGAACATGGCCAGGACAGCTGATCAGAACTGGGCAAAGGGATATTCCATACCATGGAATGTTGTGCTCAGTGAATAAACTGGGAGGCACCAATTGCTGTCCTGGATGGGCTGAGCATCCAACAGTGGGTGGTGAGCAATTGTGTTGTGCAACAATTATCTTTCCTTGGTTTTATTCCTCTCTTTCTTCTTCTTCTTCTTCTTCTTCTTCTTCTTCTTCTTCTTCTTCTTCTTCTTCTTCTTCTTCTTCTTCCTCCTCTTCTTCTTCCTCCTCTTCTTCTTCCTCCTCTTCTTCTTCTTCCTCCTCTTCTTCTTCTTCTTCTTCCTCCTCTTCTTCTTCCTCCTCTTCTTTTTCTTCTTTTTTTAATATTATAATACTCCTTTTTTTATCTCTACCAATGGGTTTTACCCTTTCCCAGTTGTCCTCCCCATCCCACTGGTGAGCAGAGGCTCTGTGGGACTTCATTGCCATCTGAGCTTAAATCAGGACAACAATCTGAACCAGGTGATATCCAGACAGAAGAAGGATTTAGAGATGAAGTGCTCAGGTTTAAGTGGCGTTTGTCTTTTTTTGGTGCTGTCAAGGAAACCTGTTGAAGTGTTTATGAAGGGATGTAAATGTCTTTTACAGCACTATGGCTTCAATAAACACTATGTAATGTTTAAACACAAGGTATTGAAGTGGGATGCTGGAAGTTATAGTGCATTCAACTGCCAAAAGTGCCTTTTTTTGGTCTGGAAGGATCATGCAAGCAAAGAAAGTGCAGTTTTCAATAGACAGGGTTTATATTGTTACTGACAAAAGCAGAGGTAAAACACCAGAAATTTTGCACATTAGGGAAAATTTATACAGTCAAAAGTTCACTTGTATTTCTGTACTCATGAAAATAGTTTACACCTTTAGTCTTGACCTTTCCTTACACCATTTGATAGCCTTAAATGTGTGCTATATAACAAGCACATCTTCCAGTCATTTCTTACACCTCCAAAAGACCTGATTCAGTGCAGAGAAACAGCAAGATTTTATTTATTTATTAAACACACCTGTGTTAGCCCAGCACAATATCTGGATGTTTGGGAGTGAAAATGAGAGTTCTAAAGACTTCAGTCTTGTCCAGAAAAGCCCAGTGAAAGCCATTTGTCAGGGAAGCTGGGAAGAGACCCAAGTGTCACAGATATGGGTGTCACTGCCTTTGTAATGGAAAGAACTCACGAAATGTGATCAGTGACCTAAAAGATGAGCAAAGTCAGAGAATCACAATGCACAACGAGTTTCTGGGTTGTGCAGGGAAATCAAAAGGAACCTACTGGTACACAGCGTCTTCTGCTTGAACAACTACAGGGGAGAAAGGTGGAAAAGGGAAAGAAAGTGTGTGAGAAAGGTTCCCATCCACAACTGCTTTGTAGCAGGAGGTTTTATCCACCTTCATGGCTTTGGGGTGTGCTGTGCAAGAAAGATTTAGGGAGGGTCCATTAGGAAATACAGTAAATGCCAGATGAAATGATGTGTGTATTGTTACTGAGATTATTTTATATCAGAAGAGCTTTATGGACATCAACCAGAAAAAAGAGGGATGAAACACTTATTCTTTGATCATGGAGGGTGGTCATTCAACATGAAAAGTCTCTGCTGTTCATCATTTTCATTTTTAGTAGCTTCTCTCCCTATCACACAGTGCCTGCTCATGTGAAGGCCAGAGGCTGCCAGGTTTTATAACCCTGACCAGGATGCTTAAAAATATGTGCATCAAATTCAGAGTAGAGAGTGAAATTGGCCAGTAAAATTCAAATTTTAACAGAAGCAGCTAAAACATGAAACAGCAGACACTTGGGGTGATTTAGAGGTAAGGGTTTCTCAACCTTCCTACTGCCTGCTTAAATCTCACCTTTCTGAACCCCATGTACAGAGCTGCAGTGTTCCAATTATGCAGCTTTGTGAGTAAATCATAAAAATTGATTACAGGAGAGTTTTTAGCCAAGGCTCAAAATCTGATGCCCTCTCTGACTTATCTACATTGCAGTGATAATTTCCTAAATAAAGATCAAATCCTGGAAACAAACTGCAGAAGGAGGCAGGTTTGCAGAAAGATATGAGGATTCATATGGAAGATCAATTTTCCCATAGAGATTGCACGCTTTGCTGCTAGGGTGGGAGATAGGGAGACACACCTGGAAGTGTGAGGAATTCTTGGGAATCTAGAATAACCTGTGCTTCCTCATCTACTTTAGCCTGTTAGTGCTTCCCAATCACATGGCACCCACTTTGGTTGGGATAGCAATAAGAAAATGCATGCATTTCTGAAAATATTATCTCCTTCTTCTAGGACAAATTCCAGCCACTGGAATTCCCCAGATACCACTTTAGGAATTCCAGTAGAGCATAGTACCTCTCCCTTGCAGACTTTGTGGGGCTATGGGCCACAGGAGCTGCAGGACAAAGCTCAGTGAATTTGTTTCAGCATCGGGGAACGATTCTTTTTGTGAGAGCTCATTCAGAAATCCTTTGGGAAGAGGGTGTTGTTGTTTAGCCTGTCCATGGAATCTGATGGTGGCAGCCCAGGTCTGGCTTTCTTGGGAACCACCTGTCCATGACATTGGTAAGAGTCTCACCACCCTTCATCCTCAGCTTCTGCCTTCAGGGCTCTTCAGAGTGCTCAGGTTCACAGCTTAGAGCTCTATCAAATACAAGGAGTGCCATTTAGCCATTAAAAACCCCTCTACTGTAAGGATGATTAAAGACTGGAATAGGCTGCTCAAAGAGATTATGGAGCCTGTCCTTGGAGATATTCAAAATTCAACTTGATACAGTCCTTGATAACTTGGACTAGATGATCTCCAGGGGTCCTTTCTACCTCAGCTCTTCTACAATTCTATGATTCTATGAATTATTTTATTCCTGTAACTTTAGTGATCTCTGAATCAGAGCAGGAGGTTTAGTGGATTGCTGGATATGGTGGAAAACATAGAATATCTAAGCAGCAGGTCAGAGAATTCTGAAAGCCCCTGGGAATCTCCTGTCTCTGAGAACAGAACTCTATTATGGTGAGCCTGTCCAAAGAATTATGTGGTAATTCTCACTCCAAAATCCTGAAATGCCATGGAAATTCTTATGACAGGATGTATTTTCATCAGTTAATTCAACAGAACTGGAATTCCTTGCTCATATTCAGGAATTCAGGCTCTGCTCCCAACTCTGTTTCTTAACTGCTGCATCATTCTGGACACGTCCTTTCCCTCTGTATTTCATTTTCTGGTTTATGGAATGGTGAGCCTGACCACATTTGGGTGAACACTGGAGTTTCTGGATGAAAACTGCTACAGAAGAAATAGATGTTTCTCCTCAAGTGGGTGAGATCCTGTGTTGTGAATGGTGTGGTGGATGCACATGTTCCATGTGACAGCAAGACATGACATTAATTAATTACCCTGACGTGCAGTCATGATGCTGCAGTCGCTATTTGAGATGTCCAGATGCTGGGCTGTTCTTCCAGGATGCAACATGTTGGGATGCATTAGGAGGTGCATTTTTGCTCTGTGGATGACTATGACAAATTGAGGCACAGCCAAGGCGTTAAGTTGCTCCCAGGCATCTTTCATGCTTCATCCCTTCCATGAGTGATAGATGGTATTAAACCTCTCCTTTTTGTTTTTTGGGGTTTTTTTTTTTTTGTGGGAAAAAAAGCACATTGTGGATAATGGAATGGAAATCATCAGTGCTAATATTTATCCCAACTTTGTTTTGTATCTGCAAGATCAATGTTTTTTTAATTCACTTTTCATTCTCTTTTGCTTCATTTGCTTTGTTGTTGTAGAGGATGTGGTGCATCTCGGGATCACATTTGGAGAGCAGTTTTATTAATAGAGAACTACACAAGTGGAATTGTTCTGGGTCCATAGAAATGATAACAGAAACTCAGCCATTGGCAGGTGTTTAAACTCAATATTTAACATTTCTGAGTGCTTTCTGTATAGCAGGTCCAGCTTCTCTCACAGAAATTCCTTCTAGGCTGATTAGAGAGGGGGACTTGGGTAAACTCCACATGTGACCTTTGGGGGTTGGATATCCCAGGAAGGGTTTGTTAATCCTGAGCAGGTGTGAAAGGGAGAACATGAACAGGAGGAACATCAGATCTTGAGGAATGAAATTACAGAGAATTCTCTGGGTTGGGCTGCTATGGCCATAACAGGAGAGCAGAGAAACACAACCCAGACCTCTCTGTAGGGAAACATTATGCTCCATTAAGTAAACTAAAATGTGCATCTCAATTCTGACTCTCGGGATCTTTGCAAATGCCATTTCATCTGCATTTTGGAAATCCCAGTAATGGGACTGTGGCCAGTGTGCTGCCAAACAAGGAGGCTGCTTCCCCTCCTAGTTACATGGTTCTTCTAATATTTTGTTTTTTACTGCAGATCAAAATCCAAATCCTCCTTTTTCTGTAAGTCTTTCACACATTAAAACCCAGCAATAACAGCAGAGCATGTTAAAGTAAAACAGAAATGATGGAGCAGGGTCCAATCTTGATCAGTTCTGACTCTGTCAGTAGCAGTTTCTGTAACGTCTCCTATGCTTCTTGCACAATACAGATTTTCCCCACTTCTTTACAGAAATTGAATATTTTCCTTAATAAAATAAGCAATGATCAGGACTGGTACATGGGTCATGCAGCTTGTATAGGAAATTGAGGCTTTCATGACATCCAAGAAAGGCAAGTTAAAATTCTAGTAAATTAGATTAAAAATCCTCTTTTTCTTCTTAATTGAGAATTTCTTCTTATACTTCCATTACAGTGGGATTCAGGAGAGAACACAGTTTTGAAGTTTTCTATTTGGGATAAATCACATTTGTGACAAATTCCTTTGTCAGTGGAAGCCTGCCCACTGAACAGTTACAGTGCTGCTCACCCCTCTGGGACAGGAATGACGAGGTTCCTCTGCCACTCACATTTCAGTGAAGATCTCAGATCCAGCTCCTATCCCTCCTAAAGGGGATTTCAGGAGTTAATTGATCTGGTGTGAGTTCTCTGAACAGAAACTGAACTTTTCTTTCCCTGGACACTGCATACCAAACCATCACCATCCCCAACTCCATGACTGATTAGCTTAAATTTGCTTCTCTCAGTGTCTTTCCTGGTTTCAATACAGAAATGGAAATGAAATGTCAAACTAGGCTCTGATATTTCAAAAGAGACAGACTTGAAAAACAGAAACATGACCAGAAGAAATATTTAAAATTTTATCATGGCCCAGTCCTCAGATATCCAGCAGCGGATCCGACTGAGCAGGGGCTGTGTGTAATTGCATTTTAAGGAAGTGAACAGAGCAGCCTCAGTTGCAGGATTGTTTGGTTTACTGTAATTAGATAAATTAATCAGTACATTAACTACAAATGCAGAGCACAGTTCTGAAATGAGTTGCAGATATTTGTTATTTTGTTAGGATTTAAAGAACAAACTCTTCCATAAGAGGTCAGTGCTACAAACTACCAGAGCTCTGTGAGTGTGTAAGAGGTTTTAAACTTCATAAAAATAAAGTATAGCACAGAGAAAGTTACAACTGGGTTACTTGTTATTTTTAAGAGAAAGAAAAAATTTGTGTGAGATACTTATTTCACTTCCATCTAAGTTTGTAAGCATCAATGCATGACTGGCTCGGCCTAACCTGCAGATAGTGAAACAATATTTCAAAGCCAGGAAGCAAAGGGCTTCCTCCCTGTCCTTTGCTTGTAGTGCTCCCACTGACATCACCTGTATGATCTCTGAAATTGTTTTTCCAGGTACTTGGGGTGGTTACATGTTCTGCATAAGGGATAACTTGTGAAACACCTGGATGAGGGTGCTGCCAGACTTTTCAGGGTCCAAAATCTGTCTGACCAGAACACTTTATACACAGCCCCCTGCTAAAAAAGGGACATCTGACAGGCTATGGTAAATATAAACCAGCACCTTAAATGAGGCTTTCTGCTGTCTCCTCACTCATCCACCCTTTTATGTCAGACTTTCAACACAGGGATTCTTTGGGCACATTAAACATGAATTTTGGTCTAGCAGTTGAGTGCAGTCCTGTATCTTATTGAAAAGCTCACTCACAGTGAACAATACAAGCCAGAAAGCAGGTAGAGGTTTTTCCTGGTTGGGGAGGGAGCTGGCATTGAGGCATGGCTGGCATCACCAGCCTAGAACACCCTGGTCTTGAGATGCTACTGCCACAGCAGCCTGAACAGATGATCCTTTGTGCTGGATCCAGACCTGAAGCTTTTTGCCTCCATGTCCCCCCTTCTGTCTCTTACCATCCCCCTCCTGTGTCATTTTACTCTTGCTTTCTGCTTTTTTCCATTCTTTTCCTGTGCTCCCCTCCCTTGCTGCCCTTAATTCCTCCTCATTCCTGGGTGGGAAGGGCACAGATCCCCCTGCTGCCCCCAGCACTCAGAGCCCCCAGGCTGGGCTGTGCCAGGGCCTCCTGAGCAGCAGCTCTGCTCCGTGCCTCCTGATTGCCTTCTCCAGCAGGCAGGGAGTAAAGTGGGATTCAAGGAGCTGCCCATGGCTTCACCCACAGTGAGACGTTGGAACAAAGCAAGGAAATGGCTCTCAAGCAGAGCAGTGGCAGGATTTAGTGCCTTGAGTTCTCTGTTATTCCTTGGCTTCCCTAGATTGCTCTGATGCTGCTTGGGTAGCCTGGCTAAGAGTCTACAACACCATTTTGTATCACAGAAATATTCCTTTAATGTGTTTCAAAATGCCAGCCTGCCTTTCAGCTAAATACCAGTTATTCTGTGGGGTTACTGTCTTAGCCAGTCACTCATTTAAGTGGAAACTGCCAAGTGTGCCACTGGTATCACATTGGGGTCTCCCTCTCACAAACAGAGACAGGCAATCAGAAACACTTATTTAATGTAATTTAATTCTGTGAATTCAACGTTTGCAGAAGCCGCCAGGCTGCCACCCCAGGGGACTTCAGCAATGCAGTTCTATATTTGAACTTTAGGTGGGGAGAGGAGAAGAGAGGAATAAAAACAGACATACATAAAGGCTTATGAGACATTTTCTAAAATTTCAGAAATAAGAGTCTATAAAACATCCTTTTAGTCCTAGTAATGGGAATAGAATTGTTTCTGAAAAATCAGTGATGGCTGCTGAAACCCATCAGAGTCACCATCTGAGCCTGCTCTCAGATGGCTTTTCAGTTCAGGTGTCCCTGCTCCAAAAGTCTAATTAGAATGAACAGAGTTTCCATTTCTTCAGAAATTGAACCCAAACCAATCTCTGATGCTGGCAGGTTTGGAGAGCAGGTGGGCATGATTAGATTTCTGACTCTGACCAGACCCTGCACTGAGTCTCCTGGCACATGGCACCTACCTCTTGTCTTTTGTTTGCTTATGGTCATTAAAAAGTAATTAGTGAAATTAAGGAGCTCTGACTGTAGTACACTGTCTGTTTGAGAACAAGATGGATTTCAGTGAAGGATCTCAATTTAATTCCTGGCACAACAGTTTGTGTTCCACGCCAGGGATCAAAACATGCACGGCCAGGTCCCTGTGTTTGTCTCTGGGTTTGTGCCTTGGGGAAGGAAGAGCCTGTGGCTGCTCAGCCTACTTTGTGTGGCAGTGCAAGGTGGGGGGCTGCCCCCTCTGCCCTTTCAGGACACAAACATTCCATAAATCACAGCCACCCTCAGGCAGCTCTGACTGCTATGCACCTGAGGGAGGGGTTGCAGCAGCCCAAGACCCCCAGGGTGTTCTTTGTGTAGGTGAGGAGTCCCAGGGAGCCTGGATGGCAGCAGCAGCATCTCCTGATAAATTCCTTCCCTACCCAAAAGATCCTAACCAGACACTGGTCTCAGGCTGAAACCTCCACAGGTGCTGAGGGGCACTGCTTAAATTGCTGTTACAAGGTGATGTGTGATGTTTTGGCTGTGCTCACCACCTTCACTTTAATCTGAGTCAAATGCTAATGCAGTTGTGCATCCACTCTGGTAGAAATGACCATCAACCCCCCCAACCTACCCAGAGTGACATCCTTACCTGTGGCTTAAGAGAGGGTGAATATGCAAATATTCTTTCTGGTTGTAGGGAGTTGAATTATTTGTATTCCACATAATTTTTTAATGCACCCTTTTGTTCAGCAATTAATATTTAACAGTCTCAAATAAAACTGTCAAACAATATGGTTTTCACAATACAGTTTTAAAATATCTACCAATCCTTCATCCTCTCCTATAATAAAAGACTGGAAGGGCTAATGTGAGTGGTGATTTAATTTGGTTATGGTTAGTACAAAGATGAGCTTTAATATTCCTCTTTATTTTATTCAGAAACATAAAATTTGGGTTGGAAAGGACCTTAAAGATCATCCAGTTCCAACCCCCTGCCATGGGTCAGGATGCCATTCACTATCCCAGGTTGCTCCAAGCCCTGTCCAGCCTGGCCTTGAACACTTCCAGGGATGGGGCAGCCACAGCTTCTCTGGGTTCCTTATTTCCCACAGGAGGTTTTGTTTGTGGGTGCAAAAGAAAAGCAAGAAAATGTGAGTGCACAGGACGCTGGTGATTGGCAGCGTCCATTCAGTGACTTTTGTCTTCCACCCATTTCTTGTCTGCCTGGAAATTTATCTCAACGTAATTCTCTGCTTATAAGCAATTTGCAACTTGAGCAATAATCCTCATAACCTTTGCTACAGTGGTGTCCTTGATGTAATAGGGAAGGTAACGCATTAGTAGGCACACGCTGAGCTCGGGCTGTACCTGAGATTTAATGATATTTAACTCTGGACCTAATTTCAGTTTACAAGCGATTACACGCTGTCCTCTGGGACATTGCTGCAAAGAATTTTCAAATAAGTTGCAAAATAGTGACGAATTAACTTGTAGTTGTGTCAAAATCAATTATCTTACATGACAGCTCAACTACACTTTTCTGTTTGCTGCACTGCAGCATGCTAAACATCAGCCTAAGCATAAACATAAAGTCCTTGTATGTCAGACTCTGGAGCAGATTGATCCTGTATTTCACGGGCATGCAAATGTCCCAGAGGCTCTATAGCAATGTTTTGCTTACATTCACAAAATCAGAATATTCTTTCCTGCCATGTTTATAAACTGTTGCACAATGCAATCATATAAATTTGATATCATTTGATCAAAATATTTCGTGGATGTTGTCCTGGGTTGATCCAAGTTAAAAACCTCCTCTCAGATCGGTTCTGCCAAGGCAACGCCACATAAAATCCCATCCAGGTGCTTTCTGCAAACTCTTGCTGCAAGGGGTGGCCGTGCACCCCTGAGGTGAGTGAGGAGATGCCCTGCTGTGCCAGAGCTGCTTCACACTGGTGATGGGATCAACCCCAGGCAGGGCTGGGGAAATGAGCAGTGCATCTGTAGGAAAATTGTCAACAACCAGTGGGATCCAGGCAGCACCCTCCCCACACCTGGCAGAGCTTGGAGAGGAAATGGGAGCTGGAAGAATCCAGAGAGTCAAATCACTTTTTCTGTATGAAGAACTAAGAGTTAAATTTTCCATCCTGGAGATCTTGGTGTAATGCAGCTGCACCCACAGGTCTAATTGGTCCCTTCTGTTTCTGAGACTCACTCTGCACAGAGCTGGTGTTTCAAGTCCTAAACATTTAGGAAGGCAAAACTTCTGTGCTTGTAGCTGTAAAGGTTTCATCACATGCTGTGTGCAAAGAGATGTTATCTGTGAGAGCATAAACTCTTCTACAAAATCCTGTAATTATATGATTATAAAAATGCACAGAGCCACTTTATCTTGGTTTATGTACAAAAGACACTTAAACTGACAGAGTAGCATTATTCAGTAGGGCTGTGATCAGCTTAAGAGAAATAAAAGATAGTAAAGATACATCAACATCTGTTTAGGTCAGAATCACTGCGGGAGAGGCTGCTAGAAGTTTGGAGTGGTGTAGTGCTGGAAATCTGTTTTGCAGGTTTAGCACTTGAGCTGGCTCCGTGTAGAGGCCTGTCAAATGTTACTACAGAGAGAAATACGTCGGGGACTTGTATCGCTTCCAAGCTTTAATTCCTCTGATATATTTTGGAGAACAAGTGTTACTGAAATAGTAGATATTCCTGCCAACAGATTACTGAAGCAGGAAAATGCTATTGCAGATGTAGTATTGTAGGTAATGAAGATAGAATAAATGACCCGACCGTAGAAAATGCCATCAGTCGTTTATGAATTGCACAGCTATAAAACAAACATTCAAAACTAAGGAAATCCATTTGGAATGTGTTTTGGCTTGGAACACCCAAAAACTTTGTGTGATAAATACTCCAAAGTTCAGGTTCTAAGAAAACTGTCAGGAATCAGAAACTTAAGAGTCAGAAACTTGTAGCTGGAGACATTAGAGTCAATTTTATATTAGTTATCAAAAGGGAACATAGTTGAAATAAGTAGAGAGAGTACAGGTAAGTAGTAAGGAACAGAAAGCAGAGCTGAACAGCAGACAAAACTATTTTGACTTAGAAGTCAAAATACATTAGGGATAAAGTAAGATTTGCCAAAAGTCAAGCTATGCCTATTAACAAAAATAGCAGCTGTGTGAGTAAAAAGAGACAAGAAAAGGATGGAGAGTTCAGCTTCAGGGGAAATAGAGTAGGACAGTGGTGTCACCAAAACCAGACAGATGTTTCTGCAGATTTCTGCAAGTGGGGTCAGGAAGACGATGAGTGAAGGGGAAAGAAACAGCCACAAGTGAGTCAGGAGCCCAAGCTGAGAGCATTAATGTGCTCCTGCAAGAGCTGAGCTGCCAGCCATGCTCTGAAACAGCAGCACAGGAAATGTGACCTGATAGCAGGGAGGGGTTAATGAATCCTGCCATGGTGAAAGGGGGACTTGTCAGAGCCCAGAATGTGCTGACCAGCTTCCTGCAGGTGTTGCATGTGGAGGGGGTTAGTGCTTCATGCAAAGTTTACTTACTTGAAGTTATTCAGGGTTGGGATTTAGCAGAGTGAGGCAGCAGTGCACATAAACTACACACAAATCACACTCAGCAGAATGTAATCACAGTTACACAGCTGAATCATAATCCAAACACACATTTCACCCCTGCTCTCCATAGATGTCTTCACCATCCTGACACTCTGTGTCCCAGGTGCTGGCAAGGAACTGGTGGGTTGAAACCCATTGACGCCCACTGCTCCTCCCTTCAAATTATCTTCATTATCTTTAACATGTTCTATGTTCCATGTTGGGCTGAGCCAGGTTTACACTCTCCATGCTGGTCTAGAGAGCTCAGAAAGACACATATTCATTCATTGCTCACAGTATTGTGTAGCTGAAGGAAATAAAACATAGTTGCTACATTTAACAGAGTGGGAAAATAACGTGTGCAGCTAGAGGCCTGTTTTTCCAGTCCCAATAATATAAACATCATGGAATACATTTTGAAGGAACTGAGAGAATCAATTGCTTAGAAGTAAATGAAAAATGGATTTGAAAAGAACATACATTTATCTAAGGTAGATAGTACAAAAGGCAGCTAATAGCTTTCTTTGATAACATAACCAATTTTTCAGGCAAAGGGAACAGTGCAAAATTCTTTGTAAACATAAACAAGTGGAGGCAAATTGCTGGCTGATGGGTTCCCTCTAAACGTTGCCTTGCCAGGAATTCTGTAGCTTGTGGGAAGTCAGGAAAATTGCTGTATGAAAATACCAGCATGGAGCAGGTAACACTCACTGGGAATCCACACAGCGTGTGTGCTGCATCAGAGCTGCCTCCTCCTTGCCAAGTTTGGGCTCCACAGCCAGGATGGGGTTTCCAGGGAGGATCCCTGGTTCTGGGCTGTGGAACTGGCACTGGAGTGAACCTCCCCCCTCCCCAGTGCCCAGCCTGCCCTGGGGTTCATGAGCTGCAGTTGTGTCTGGGTGGGAGCTCTGGTGGGGCAGGGCAGAGGTGCTGCTGGGGGCATGTGTGTATTTAACTGTGGAGAGCAGCACAGAGCCTTTAGTCTTCCTAAGAGGATGTTGCTGAAGTTTGAAATGTGTCATTTGCAGAGAAATCTGTGAAAGAACATTTGTTTCCCGATGAGAGCCCCTCTTTAGTTCACAGTTACTTTTTAACCATTAACTCAGGCACAGAGTTGACCTCTCGGGATGGTTTGAGAGCCTGCAGCTCGCAGCCAGGAGGGCCCGTTGTGAAACCTCTTCCCATGAATGTAAAGATTGTTTTCCTACTGGGTGTATCCAATTCCTCATCTTGTTGACAGTTCCCCAGTTGCCCTGATGGGCCTCCCTGTCAGACAACATTTCAGCTTAAAATCCTCTCCCGTTGGCCCCTTCATGTTGGATAAAGCAGTTTCCAGCTGGTGCAGGTAGAGAACACTCTTTTATTAAAGCAGAAATGTATCTTTTTTGTAAAAATAAATTTGGCTCTTAGCCTTATAAAACATCTCATTATTATTTATAACTGGTGACAGTGGGAGGGATGACCCAGCAAGATAAGAACTGACTTGTGACAACCTTTTAGATATTTGGAATGACCCCACAGAAGTGTCTGGCTGCTCTAATCCTGATGTAAATACCTGACCAGAAGAAGAAATTCCCATAAATTTGTAAGGATCCTGGGATCCTGAAATGTGGCATGATACACCTGTAGACACCAAATTGGAGCATGGAAACGAAACAATGGAACCTCTGCCATCACAGTTCATGTTTGAATTCAACACTTCTCTGATTTCCAGGCGCTGTCCATCCTTCTCCTTTGGTATTTTTTACCTTGGAAGGAGTTTGAGCATTTCCTCCATTGAACTCCCTTTGCTGACTCCGTTTTTCACTCTTGTTTAATAAGCAGCAGGAAAGGGATTACTTAACATACTGCATTAAAGAAAGGGTGACATTCTAGTCCTGGCAGGCAAAGGGAGTTTTGGAATTGACTTCAGTGGGGTTTGGATTTTATGCACAATATTAATTTCCTTTTTCAGGAATACTCACGTCTGCTCTAATGTAAATAAATATTACCATGGAAAGTTATCCAACTGCAATTACTTTTTGCATTACATCCTAAATATCTACTTGTACATGACATTTACTAAAGAAAAACACTTGCAAATTACATGTTTGATTAACATTACATCTTTCCCAGTTTAAAAAGGGTATGGTAATTGAAAGCTGCATTACTTAGAAACCATGAACTTTATTTGAGCTCTTCTCTATAACTGCAAATCTTCCCTTTTTTATTGAATATTTCACTGAACATTTATAATAGGTGGAAGGAAAGTCCTGTTAAAGCAAACATCCCAGAACATGAAGGTAATGAACAGTTCCTGCTTTGTCACTGAACAAACAAAGGTGCACATGAAAGGAGACTTGGGTACAGCGAGGGCTCAGGTTTGCACCGTTGGTCCCTTCCTCAACCTCCCTTGGCTCTCTCAGTCCCTGGGAGCCCCCTGCCCCACTGAGAGAAGTTCCCAGCAGCTCCCAGCACCATGCTGGGAGTGCACATTTTGGCACCTGCCCAGTGTGAAAACAGACATTGCCTTTGAGAACAGGCATCCTTGAAAAGAAGTGATGATAAAATTCTCTGCTTGCAAGATTCTTCACAAGCAGAACAATGTCCTGTGGAGTTATTCTTGCAAAATGCCATTTGGAATGTTGTTATTCCAGCCCTGGTGTCCAGATCCCACAGCAGTGCTGTTCCAAGGAGTTCAGCAGTGTGTTGCTGATCCCCTCCCAGAGTCAGTGGTGGTTTCTCTTGGTGCTGCTGGATGAACTCCTCTGTGTGAAGCTGAAAGGAGATGTCACATGTGGTGCATTTTGCGTTAGAAACAAGCTCCTCAGTTTGGGGAGTGAATATTCTGGGACTGTAGCATCGTCCCTAAGGGAATTTATTTATGCTGTTTCCAACTTCTGTATGAGCTCTAAGCCCAAAGTTGGTCAGACAGTTCCAGTGTAATTCCTGCTTGCCTTGCTGGGAATGTCAGGTCCTTGGGCTGTTGGAAAGGATGACTGAAAGCTGATGACTCTTAGGGGAACAGGGTTAGTGGGAAAATGAATATGAAGAACACTGGCTCTAAACCTAAATAAATTTTACCTGTGTTCTTTTGTTGCCTTCTTATGATGCATGTATGATATAAATTCTCAAAATCTATTTTTATGCTATTGCCAGCAGCCTACAAGTCGAGTAAGTAAGAGTTATGGCTGTCATAACGGCATCGCTTACGAGGAAATAGAGGAAAAGACAAACATGTCCATACAGTACTTATAAATCTATTATAAACTGTGGTCTGTGCTTTGCTACAACATTGTTAATTTAATCTCCATTGCAGTGTACAGTTGGTACAGTAAAGAAAATTTACTGTGCATGGAACTTGAGACCCGATTAACTCGTCTAAATATTGGAATCAATTCATGTATGTGCATGTGTATACAAACATCCAGGAGCTTTGGGATGTGGGATGGTCTTGTAGGGGTGAAATCAGTTGGCTGCTAATTTGAAAATGCTGTTAATCTCTTATTGCAGCTGGTGTTTAGAGATGTTCTTCCCCAGCAGGTGAGGCAGGGCCACTGCCAGCATGTCACACCTTGGGGCTGATGTTGGAGACACAATCCCTGCCCTGGTGTGCACTCATGGCAGGAACAGTCTCTTGTCCTGCTCAAGGCACAGAGTGATCCTAAAATCAGTCATGGGCAGGCACAGCCCGAGCTGTTTGCTTGGGAGTTAAATGTCCTGTCCTGGGCTCATTTCACCACACAGGCACATCAAGTGCAGCCCCATGAGAGGGATTCATCCCATCTCATCCAGTTGGCTGCTCTGGGAATTGTAATTCCTTGCCAGCTCTCACAGAGACAGAAGTGGACAGTGCTTTGATGACCCTGGAATTTGCTTTTTGGCTGTGCCTCCTCCCTGCAGCTCATTTGGGACCCTCTGAGGTTTTGCCTCCACCCTTCCCTCTGGCACATGGCGTGTCCTGGGATGCTGCTCTAGAAAAGATCTAAGTAGAAGAAAAAATTGAATGAAATGAAAACAGGAGTTTTGTGAGAACCCCTTTTTAAAACATGAACACACAGTGAAGTCCTGTGGAAGTTTCTGCTCTCAGTCAGGAGCTTATGTTTCTTTAACCCCTCAGGCCACCCAAGCATGTTCATTTTACCTTCTCATCTCATTATTCAGAGGTTGGCCATACTGCTCCCAATGGCATTCCTAGAAATGTCATGACTTTTTTCCTTTCCTTGGGGCTTGGCCCTGTGCAGAATGCTCATTTTTGGTAAGCTGTGTTGATTAATAACTGTATTTCTCTCAATTTTATTTCTGAAATGCCCTTTGCACTTACCAGAGCAGACAGGTCACCAAGTAGAAGAATGAAAACTGGAAGGAGCCACAGTCTAAGCACTCAGTTGGAAAACAAATAAATAAATATCACACACAGTTTTTTATGGAAAACATAAAATAAAGTGAATGTGAGGAAGCTACTGCACTTGCACTACTCAGGCCTTTGAAGTACAGGTCTATAATGTATTATTTGTTGTGCATCTGCCACTGCTGCAATATCAGCTAATGGGGGAAAGATGCTTTAGATGTCACTTTAGAGTAAAAGCACAAGACTTAGTGAGGCCTGGGCTGCAGGAGGGGCTGGTTGGCTGCTCCCTCTGTGGCTGCAGGTAGCAGAACTCCCTGCTTTTCCTGACAAGGGGTGATGGAGTGCATCCTGCTCATGGAGGGAGGGCAGGGCTGCAGCCAAGGGGGTTTCTGTAGGTGAGGTAGGAGCTGTAGAAGGGAATCCAGGGAAACACCCACGCCCCTTATCAGCCCAGGGAAAGGCTGGGTGCCACTCACAGGTGCTTTGAGGGGCTGGACAGATGGGCAGCTCTGGGGCCCTGACCCACTGGGCACAGGCAAGAGTGTAAATCCCACTGAGGTCCCTGAGAAATGGGCTTTGGCTGCCATCCCATTCCCTCTTCCCAGCCTGCCCCACAAATGCCCCTTTGCAGGGAGGCACTGGCTGTACCACATCTGCATCTCCTGGTGTCTTCACCCATCAGAAGGTATCTGATAGGGATCTTCAGACAGTTTTTTATTTCCATTGTTCCTACAGAGCTATAATGGGGAGTAGGTCAAAGAGAAAAATCCACCGTTTAGCTCTGCTTCTAGTTCAGCAGCCCAAGAGGGAAGCAGACATGACTTTCCTGTGATGATCCATGGCTGCTCTCCTTCATGCTTGGTTGAGGAGATGTGAGTCTTGAGGAACTTCCACACAGTGCTTGGTTTGGGAGGGAATGTCTCTGGGAGTTGGAGCAAATGATTGCTCCAATGACTGGGACAAACCTTCCTGAACTCCAGCAGCTCCTTCTGACCATGGACCTGGTGTGGGACCAGTGACCATTAATACACTCAGTCTCCTCACTCAAATGATGGGGACAGAAAAAGTCCATATAAGATTTAGCTCTAAAGCACCCCAGGTTTTCCCAAACAGAAGTCTATGTCTGAGGGGAAAGAACCAGTGTATCTCTCCAACACATGACTCAGCTGAAACTGGTTTAAATATCTGTAAAAAACATTTATTTAGAAGTTGCATAAGCTCCCATTTACTCGTGTACATGAATTAGAGAGGATTCTGTTTCAGTGTTACTGTACTTCTCATACTTGCCACTGACAGCCTATCTACATCATATAAATAATCTCCAGAGCACCTAATTTAGTACTATTACAGTCCAGATGAAATGTTTATGTAATTTCCCTTCTTTTGAGATAAACTTCAGATACAGAGAGAAAATTGACTGTAAAAATGACATTGTAGGACTCTATATTTATCTTCTCTCAGTGATTTCCATAGCAAATTTACTCCATTTACCATTTGAAGGCTTTTTTTTCCTGTTGCCTTATTGTAAGCATGGCAAACTGAGCATGAAATTGTACCATCATGGTGTGTTTCTCCAAATCACACTTGTCACACTTGTAATCTCAGTAGAGGCAAAAGACAGATTTGGTGTCTGGGCTGCACTTGTAGCAGTGATCCCTCTGTAATTACAAAAAGGCTGTTTTATTAAATACCACACCTCTGCTATTCCTAGGCTGGAGACAGGGAGGGACATGTTGGGATTAATATTTACAGAGGTGTTTTGCAGCCCCAGCCAGGAGCAGCACTTGTGTGATAGGCATTGTCAGGAGACAAAATTTAAAAGCCTTTGCCTCCAACTGATTAGTCCCATATGCATCCTTTGATGCTTAAAAAAAAGGGTTCTTTTCCTCAGGGCAGTAATAAAATCATCCTTTTCTGTCTCATTGTTAACTGTAGCCAGAGAACTGCAGTATTTTTGGATATTCACCAGTCTGCCAAAGGCTGTTGGTGGGTTAAAATGAGTTCCTAGTGAGAAGGGGGAGACAGGCAGAAACAGACACACTGAGACAATATAAATCTTGTTAAAGAAGGAAACAAAAGGGATCCTTTATACCAGATTTTTTTTCTTTACTTTTTATTTTCCTGATCTTTTTGCTTTTATGTCTTGCATTAGTAGTACCTTCAATCCAGTATCTTTTCAGCTCAGGCTCTCCTATGAGTGCCCAGGGTCTTTGGTAAAACAAGGTAAAACTTGCTAGAGTTGTAGAAGGTGAATCAAACCTCTGATGTCAATCAAAGTCAGGAAAACGTCAGCAATCCACTGAAACCAGAGAGCAAACTGTCATAACTCCCAACCTCACAGGATCTGGTATTGGAGAGCACCTAGGGAATGGGTGTTTGTATGCTGAGATCATGGAACAGGGGATCTGATGGATGTGGAGTTGTGTAGTGTAGATGCATTTAAATATCACATAGATTTCATGAGGTTCAGAGTATGTGCTCAAGATGAGATTAGGCAGCATATGGTCCTGGTATCTGTGACTGTCAACACATCCCTTCCTTTCTCCATAGAAAACTGTCTTCAAGAGGTAACCTGCTGTGGGAAAAAAATCACTTATTTATTGGCAATCTACTCCAAAAGCCAAACTTGAAAAGCAAGAGTGGCATATTAGAAAATATTAAAGATCCAAGATTAATTTCAATAAATATCCTTGTGAAATGTTTTGATAGGTGGCTATATTTAAAGGGAGTGGCAGAGTCATTTTGGATAAAAAGCAGTGTCCTTCAGTGCTTTTGTTTTGTCCACAGAGGCACAGGTGCCATCCAGTGAGAACCTAACTCCTACCCTTTAACAGCTCCATGCACTACATGGTCTTGGTGCCCAAGGAAATTCAGTGTTCAGCTCTCCTTGGCATTGGCTGGGGGAGGGAGTTTCTGACTAACATCCATTTTTGATGTGCAACAAAAATGCCATATGGAGTCAAATTGGTGATCGCGGCTGCTTCAAATAGAGTGTTATTTCTTATTTGTGACATCTCCACAAAAAAATCCCTTCAAGCTTGTCTTTTAGTGCTGAGCTCTCACATCTTATTGGCCAAGTCCTTGATGAAAACAGGGAACGATCTGGAGAAGTCAGTTTTACACAGGCATTTTTCTGTGTTTTATTTCAAAGGCTCCTATTATTAATAAATTGTAAAGAACATTCTTTTAATCTACTGCTGCACCTTCTCGTTGCCATGAATTCATTTCCTGTGATGATCATGGCAACACAAAGGGTGGCTCTGTAAATTCAGGGTTGTGCAGCGAGACCTGACAGAGCAGGGCCCCTGCAGCACAAGGCATGGAGTGTTCCCAACTCCCAGTCTTGGGTGGCAATTAGCTCCCTAATGCTCCCAACCTTCCCACCTCCCACCTCCTCTCACTGGGGATAATATTGACATTTAGAAGCTGCAGACAAATGCTGCAGTAAGGAAGGGAATGCTTTTTTAATGGAGGCTTCTGCCATAGCTGGGAGAGAGCAAATGTGTGTACACAATTTGCATGCATTTCAATGTGTATCTCCTGATGAGTTTCAGGGCACTGTTTGTTTCAGGAGGAAAAATAGCTGATGTAGTCACCATAATTGAATGAAGTCTATTTTAAATATTCTAATGTGGGAGAAAGCCATTCTCTGCAGAAGGCCAGAGTGAGCCTGTGTACCTATGAAATCATATTTCAGTCCTCAAAATAGTCCTGGAGTAATACATAGACCTTTTTTGGCTCCTGGCACAGATAGAAGTCCCTCAAAAGGCTTGATGGCAGAGATGGATCCAGGGCACTTCTAAGCCTGTCACTGACTGCGACATCTCCATGGTCCCTTTTGTCCTTTGGCTTTAGGAATCGTTGGTCCCTGCCTCAGCCCCAGCTCTGGCTGTCCTACAGCCCGTGAGGGACAGGCATGGACATGCACCTCAGCACTTCTCCCTGGACCTGCAGGCTTTTAGCATAAACCCCATGAGCCCCCCAGGACTCTGGCTGAATCCCAGGTGCAGCAGTGCTGTTGATGTCTAAATTTTGGGAGCTCAGCTGTCCAGATTAGGGCAGGTTGCCCCCACAGCTCGGGGTCACACCTCGGCTCCGTGGTCACCCCTGTATCTCTCTGGTGCTGTGACCAGCCCAGTGACAGGAGAACACAACCAATGGTGAGGTGAAATTCCTCTGAAAAGCTGCTCCCCACCTTACCCTTTCCTTGATTAGTGACTTGGACTCTCAACATTTCACACTTTGGGCAAAGGCTTGTCTACCCCAAGCCAAATCCTCCAGGAATTGCTCCCCCACCACTCCCATATTCTGTTACAAACCAACTTTAACTGTGTCTTTTCCTTCAATAACTTTGTTTTTTGGGTAAAGAATATAGAAGAGGTTTAGGAAATTGAATACAGCCATGTTCTAGCCTGTAAATACAGCAGACACAACTTCTTGTCTGTGCATGTGTTTATAGTTTCTCCTCATGGTCTTGGGTTAAGGGCTTTCAACAAAAACCATCCAAAATCTTCCAAATTTGACACTGGGGATGGTCCTGTGCAGAGCCAGGAGTTGGACTTGATGGTTCTCGTGGGTGCCTTCCAACTCTCTATATTTTGTGATTATATATACACATATATCTATATAATTTTATATATTCGTAAGATTTTAAAAAATTGTTATTGAACCTTTTTTTTTTTAATGAGTTGGGAAGTTTTTTTATTTAGTGGAACTTGATCTTTAAAGAACTCTAGACACCCAGAAAAATGGCAGAAGAGGTGCAGGGTGGAGCAGAGGCAGGCAGGCAGCAGGGAATCCTAAAACACAGCAGCTGCAATAATCCAGCAGATTTGGCACTGAGCTTCCCTCTATTTGTACCATGGCACTGGTGACTCTTTGAGGTGAGTTAGGGAATGATGGAAATAGGAGCCCACATAAAACATGCCTCATTATCCATCCTTTATCCAGCAAATTTTACAAAAGTGACAAATTCAATTTAATTTCATTAAATTTTTCACTTGCCTGGAATACCAGGAAACAATGTGATCCACCTGGATTTTTTGCCTTGTCTCAGACCTGAAAGGAATTCTCTAGTCCACAAATGATAAAGATTTGCTTTGCTTTCATGAAAGGTTACCTGTAGAGTGCCTCACATTCATTGGGAAATTTATTTCCTGATGAATCCAATTTACATTAATGTGGGCTCATTAAAAGATAATTATTGTGCTGAGAAGAGGACCACAGCATCCATCAATAGAACATCTGTAATTGTTTTAGTCGTATGATAAAGAGATAATTCTGAGTTCAGCTTTTCATAATGCCACTCTTATAAATGTCAAAACTGGATCCTTATTGTAGCAGCTATGGCAAAACTTAATTACTCTGATAATTATTATCAAGAAGCAGATGTCTCGCACCAGCTCACCTTCTCTCCATTAGCACAGTATAGAAACCTTTAATGTTTTAACAATCAGGACTTTGAAAGAGACTACAAGGGTCATAAATGTTAAAATATCTGGATCAGCCAAGCTTTGCTTGGAAGAAAATTAGCACTTTTGAAGGCAGCATTTGGAAAACTGTTAAACAGTGGTCCAGCTGCAAAACTCTTCTGTACAGTTTGCCAGCATTGGAATAGATTTAGTGAAGATACTAAAGAGAAAATTTGATTTTATCTGATGAATTTTGCTCTGTGTGTGGAAGCACACACTAAGTTCTGGTTGTGTTAGCAGGCTCACCCCCTGATTAACATTATATAATAATAAATAACAGATCCTTGCATTTGTAGAGGTCTATACCTTCGTGTTTCAAGTATTTCATTAAGTAACTAATCAAGCATCAGAGCACCTGAATAAACTGGGAAGATGCCCTGTACAATAGAGTTTGTGGTTTTTAGCCTTGATAATTTCTTCTTGGTGTAGGCAAACACACACACTTGATAACAGGGAGGAGAAAATAAAGGAGATGAACAGTGAGGAAGAAGCAGAAGGGCAGATAAAGGATCCAGTCCAGTGCTGGAAATCAGTGGAAATGGTGTGTGAGGTGGTGGGGCTGTCCTCGTGAGCTGCTGGCAGAACAGGTCATTCTCTCACCTGTCAGGAGCAGTATAACAGGCAGCCAGCAGAAACCTCACTCCCAGGGATCCCTGGGGACTGCAATTCCATGGCTGGCACTGGAACTAAAGGGACAAACAGACCTCATAGTGTCCCTTGCACCCAAGGGCCACCCATCCTGGCATTCTGTGATGTGCCTCCATGGCAGCAGCAGCTCTGCCATTCCATCTGCATCTCTCTAGTGAGCACTGGGTAAATTCTCTGCCTTGCTGGGAAATTTATACAGGAAAAAAATATTTACTGATGCCTGACAGTCAGAAAACCCAGAGAGTCAAGAGTGAATTCATAAACAAACTGACTACAGAGGCTCTAAATGTCCAGCAAAAACGGCAAAAAGAGAAGAGAAAAGACTCAGCGCCATTTGATTCAAAGAATATGTATTAAATTCTCATTCCTAAGATTTCCTTTCTAGTTTGTACTTGCAGAAGGCACTGGTAATTGTAAGGACATTTTTCAGCCTGAAACTTTGCTCATCTGTTTGAAGAACACCCTCACTAGGACCCGAGTCACGCACCCAGGTTTGGAGTAGCAGCTGCAATCTACCACTTTGATTAAAGAAGTCTAATTTAAAATTACAAATGTATTTTTCAAACCATTCTTTCAGCTCTGCAAATGCCGAGATTCTTTGTGTAGTGTAATACAGTTACTTTTATGTAGTAATACAGTTCTCAGTGTGTCTCAGATAACATCAGGCTCTTACATATTCTGACTAGGCAATGAATTTCAGTTAATAATGATGTTTGGGACATTAGCACCTTTCATCTGGAAATACTGAAGAAATACAAAAACAATACAGAAGCCTCAGAGCAGGATTTCAGATGGGCTGACCAAGGCACGAAATGTGGGCCGTGATTCATGTCTCACAGTGGGTCAGGCTCTTCTCTTTCCACCCCGGGCTCTCAGATCGTTCCCGGTACAATGGGCTCAGAGCCAGATCTAACATTGTATTTTTATGGCACTGCAAAGCACAAACCATCTCCCACTGCTTCTTACATTTCACAAAGGTGGGAATATGACTGTGATCCTGCTCGACTCAGGAGTTCATCCATATTTAGAAAGGCATTTAGCACATCCCAGGCCAAGTTTACATATGCATATGCATGGCTTGAAGCAAAGCAAACGCTGTAAGACCAAACCCAGCTCGAGCGAGGGAACATCCAGTGCTGCAAGACTGAGCAGGGTGAGTCTGGCGTGGAACCCAGGCCTCTGGCTGCCCCAGCTGAGTGCGTTCACACTTCCCTGCTGCTCTGCCCCACAGCCTTCCTGTGCCACATGCTTTGCAGAAAAAAATGTTTTCTGAAGATATTCCAAAGACACACGGCACCATTTGACTGGAATTACTGCAGAGACCAAAGCTGTCATGAATCCACCGGTGCAGATCACTGAGATAGCAATGTTGTTTCTACACAGGGGTTTTTATCTTAAACCGTCCCATGATTAGAAGAAAGTTCTGTATATCACAGTGAAAAGCAGAGATCCTTGAGTTCCCTGCAATATTTTTAAAGGCTATCACTACCACAGATAGGGTAGAGGAAATGTACCTGTCTGTGGAAAGTTAGATGGAAATAGATACAGACTGTACCTGCAGCTGAAATAATGACTGAAGGAGCTGTCTTCAGATGAAGAGCACACTTCTGAAATACCTTGTCGCAGAGCATTTTTTTCTGAAGTTAAACCCAGACAGAATCTCTCCTAGGAATAGGGAAAATTGATTTGCTTACTGAATTGCTCACAGGAAAAGCTGATGTTGAAAGTTAAAGTAATTACAAAGAATGGAAAACAATTGGGTCCAAATCAGAAGGTTTTTTAAAATCACTGCTCCTGCCTTTGACTTAGGCAGTAATGCAGAGGTCTGCTCTCTTCACAGCAAAGATTTGGAATGCATAAAGACATGAGCACTCATTGAGCATACATGGTGATGTCTGAAAAACAGATCTATAATTTCTTTCTTCTCCCTCTTGCTTGGTTTACCAAGGTGTCTCTGGGGTGCTCATTGTTAAACATATTCATAAAAGTCCTCCAACTCCAAGAGAAGTGAAAGATACAGAGAAAAATCCTGGTTTTGGTTAGAGCTGAGCAGCACCAGTAGAATTTGCCAGTGGCTCAGCTCCTCCCTCGGTGTAAATTAGCACTTACAACTCCAAATGGAGTTTTGTAGTTTCCACCAGCTTGTTCTGCTTGCAGCATTACAAGTGACAGCTGAGTTTGGCTCTTACTGCTAGAACAAATAGGAAAAGGAGAGAACAAAATATCCTTTGCCAGCACTTTCCAGATGATCTTTCTTTGTGATAGAAGGGTTTGTATTTTAATAAATGCCTTTTTCACACAGTCCAGCTACTTTTTCTTGAGCCTACAGAGGGAAGACACAAGCAGATCCTCCATGGGGGCCAACTGGGAGCCTCAGCAGTGAAACAGGCAAATTCTTAGAGCACAAACCTGTAGCTCCTCACCTGTAGCCAACAGCGTTGTTACTGTGAGTGGGGCTGGTGGAGCAGCTGTGAAAGGCACCTGAATTATGCAGTGACCTGACACAGACTGGAATTTTCCCACTGAGGAAGTCCCTGCTTGCTGTGGTGGCGATTATGCAACCCCAGCTCTGGTTTGTTGCTCTTTTCTTACCTTGTGTTAGAAAATAGTAGGTGTACTCTGCAAATCTGCACTTTCCTTATGAGATCTCCATCTTGTGCTTTAAAATCTATATTATATGAAATGTCAACCTGTCCACTTTTGTCATTTTGAATACAATAAATATCAGGTTAATAACAATGACTGGTAGAAACCAGCTCCATGGGAACTGGGGTGGGTTAGCTGAAAAACTCCACTGATTGAAAAAGAGTTAAAAGCCATGTCAACCTGTCACCTTGCAGTGTGACAGTGCTCCCTGCTCAGCCTTCATTTCCCTTCCATCTCAACACCAACTGCTGCTCTGACAGTTCCCACGAGGATCCAAAGGCTGGAAAGGGCTTGGCCAGGCAGCTCATCCCCATTCCCTGAGCTGCAGCACATGGGAGGTCAGCACACTCCCACTTCTGCTGCTCTGGAACATTCTCCTTAGGAATCTCTGCCTGTAAGAGACTCACCAGACCCCAAATAAGCAAGCAGAAATATCAGTGCTGTTTTAAAGATGGCTCTAACCTTCTGTTGTCCTCATCATTGATTTGTGATTGGAAAAAAAAGAGCAGACTAGGATTTGATAGGTGACCTCTGACATGAAAGAATGCAGCAGTGCACAGCCAGAAAGGGAAGGAAAGAGGGGAGAAAAGATAAAGAAGAAAGTTTTAGGTACCTATAGTGCATCACATGCACGTATATGACTGAGAAAATATAAGAAACCATATGTTTCTTATTCCAATTGTCCTCTTCACCCTTCTCTCTGAAGAGGGGATAGTAATGAAGTTTTATTACACATAAAATTAGCTTCTCTAAGTGCTACCATTAACTAGATAATAAAAAGAGTTGCCTGAATCTTGCAAAAGAATTGTTTTTTTAAATGTCAGTTAATTGCTAAATGACTCCAGCTCCTTTCCAACTACTTTATCTTTGCAACAGTGAAGACTTCAGCAACTGACTGAAAGGTTTTATGTCCCTCTTCTTCATTCCCTGCAAGGAAAGGCAGGAGACAGAGGGAGCCTCTTACACACTGCAGCAACTTTTGGTGTTGGAGCATCCAGTCTGTCCCTGCCCCCTTTAGTGTCCCCAGGACAGACTGACCCACCAAGTAACAGCTCCTTGGGTGTTCAGGGCTCTCCCAGGCCCTGGCTCAGCCCTGGTGCCACCTGGACGTTCCAGAAGGAAGAGTTACCAAAACAATTATCACAAACATGCTTTGAAACATAACTGTACATCAAAAGGAGTCTTCTTTGGATTGGCGGGGATGGGTCTATAAGCCCTGAGTTGGGGTTTAAAGTGTTTCAGGTGAGCTGTTCTTCCCTGGAGCCAGGGATGAACCATCAGTGAACAAACAAAGGGGAACAAGGCAGAGATGGGGGGAAGATCCACACCAACAGCAGCAAAGCCCTGTTTGGATCCCCTTTCAGGCATGTTCACTACTTGTTGGGGATATCCTGTGTGAGGCTGGGATCCCATTCCTGCAGCCCTTGGGACCTGACTCTGCCTGGCTTTGC
Organism: Passer domesticus; assembly: GCF_036417665.1. Lineage (NCBI taxonomy): Eukaryota > Metazoa > Chordata > Aves > Passeriformes > Passeridae > Passer > Passer domesticus. The sequence goes on along the minus strand of NC_087487.1, from coordinate 18,468,911 downwards.
CCAGCTCCAGTTCTGTGGATTCCTTTCCATCTGCTCTCCTTGCTCTGTTAAACCTAGTTCAACAAAGATTTTCAGAACAGGTTTAACATTAATCTCATGCTTTGAAATAGTTTCAATTGAAGCCTATGGGGTCTGGCTGGAGCAAGTGCTGCTGTTGTGAGCAGCTTTGGAAAAGCCCATCAGTTGTGTGCCTAAAGCCTGAGCATCCCCATGCAGAACACTCTGATTTGAGAGCAAAGGATCCCAAGGACACTGGCAGAAGGCTTTCTGGGAGCAAAGGATCCCAGGGACACTGGCAGAAGGCTTTCTGGGAGCAAAGGATCCCAGGGACACTGGCAGAAGGCTTTCTGGGCCTTCTGGCTTTATCCACAGCCTAAAGCATCATCAGTAATAGAGAACTGCATCCCTGTCTCTTCCACATCTCCTTATCCTTCAAGAGTTCTGTTTAGATTATTGTATAAATCAGTATGAGTCAAGTTTGACTTTGTTTATATCCAAGGATGCTGTCTAAGTCTTCTCATCCTGTACAGAAAAAAAAACCACTCCTTGCCACCAAATCCTGTCATCTTTATTCAGTTTTTCTTGGATGAAATGTCTGTGGGACTCAAATGTCAAGGTTAGTTCCAGTTTTCTTAAAATCTTACAGGCTCTCATATCAAATAGGTGTAATTTTCTCCAGCAAAAAGGCCACGTCTAGGCTGTGGCCAAACTCTGCACTAAGTTTTAATAGGGAGCTCAGAGAATTAATTAGGTATGTAAAAATTGTTGGCAGTAGTGAGAACTCGTGTTCATCTCCAAAGCTGGAATCTGTGGTTGAAGAGAAGAATTGCTTGGGAAGACATCCAGCACTGATTGTTGTATGTGAGATCCCAGTGACTTCCATAGGAATTCCTTTATGGAAAGTCAGTGGAATATGGCACCCTGGTCATTGCTCTTTAAGAGGCTTTAAGGACTTCAGTGATTTCTGTGACTTCAGCTGCCCCACAAGACAAGGGAGATGCTCTGAGCCATGTGATGTGGTTCTGGGCTGAATGTGTGGGTGATGCAGGAAACTCAGGTGAGAATTAAGTGGGTTTTGAAGTGCTTGTGAATAAACTCCTCACCCTACACCATCAAATTTTCTCTTCTAGATAGATCCACACACACAAAAAAAAGACTCAAGTTTGCAGAGTTATATCATATTCCTGGGACAATTTTCCATATCCTGGCACATGAAAATGTAAATTTTCTTTAGGTGTGCTGACGGTCCTTCTGAAGAGAGATCAGAGGAATCTTAAATGTCTTAAAGCAAATCAAGCTCTCCAGATATGGTTGTGCTTTTGAATATGCAAAATATCATGACTGGAAGGTCTTTTAGCCAGGAGTCTCTGTGCTGATGTTGTTCAGGCCGTTGACAATTCCATTTTCTCTTCCCACAGTGCAGATGTTCACAGTGCTGTAATGCTATTTATGGGTAAAGAAAGATGCTATTACAATGCTCTGGTAATGAAGGGAGAGTTCTGTGGGTTCATTGCTTCTTTGTTAAATACAAAACCCAATAAAGGGATTTGGAAGATGTCTGGGAGGGATAACTAGCAGAGAGTGAAAAAATAGGGAAAAGGAGAGACTGATGGAATGGTATAGATCAGAACACACACAGGCAATTCCCTCTGGTTTATATTCTGATCACACAACAGTGTTACTCTGCAGTAACTCTTGAAGCTAATAGTTTATAAAACAAAATTAGTCTGGAGAGAAAAGCAGGTATTACACATTTGTAAAAGGGGAAGAGGAATTTGACCTCATCAAGAGACATTAGTGAGCAATAACTGGGGGGGAAATTCTCAGAAGTTTTACATTGCACTTTGAAAATGGATGTAGGATCTGTGTAGCTGTGATGCCAGAACATGCCCAAGTACAAGGAGCTTTATGCAGCTCCCCTCGAGGGGCTTGGCAGCCAGGCCTGGGTTTGTTGATGCCCCACGTGTGCTCCAGCAAAACCAGAACCACCTCAGACAGCACAGAGAAATCTGATGCAGCATCAACAGTTTACACACTTTAACCCAGCCACACATCAGCTTTTAAACTTTCTATCACTTCTGAAAGTAAGATTTAGATTCCTGATTGAAGAACTTTTGAAGATTTTCTTCTGCAGCTGAAGCAAGTGAGCGATTTCTGTTTCCTGGGTTATGTGGATCCTGCCTTTGGCTGCTGGGGCCAGTTTAAAAAGCAATCACTGCATTGGGTTTGCAGGGCCAGGTTTGGTTGTGGGGACCACAGGAGAGAGAGGATTCTGTGAGAATCTGCCAGAAGTTCTCTCATGTCCCATGGAGCCAACACCAGCTGGCTCCGAGACAGACCCAACACTGGCCAAGGCTGAGCCTGTCAGGGGTTCACTGGAATAGCAGAGTTAAGATGGGGAAAACCCCAAGCTTGTGCATTTGCAGTTGGTGGGAGGAGTGAGAACATGTGAGAGGAAGAGCTCTGCAGACCCCAAGGTTGTATTTTCTGTCCCCTGTCCAGGCAAGGAGGGCACTGGTGCCACCAGGGACACCCCACCCAAGGCAGCACATTTGGACTCTGTTTGCCAAGCTGTCATGTTAGTGGAGGCTCTGGAATGATTGGTGATTTCAGGATGTTGTTTTCTGAAGAAATTGGAAATGCTGGGAAATGAACTCCTAAAATACTGTATAATGTGTGTAACTCTTTTGAAAAGTGATTTGGAGTATCAGCTCTTTGAGGAGGTGAGCACTGTGCATATTAAAATGATGCCTTTTCAAAGCTCTGAGCTGTTGCTAAAATGTTACAATAAAAAAGTCATTCCCTCCCAAACACATTACCAGTTAATGCAAACACAGGATTTTTTAAAAAGCCATTCCATTCCTTGGTGCTGAGAGCAAGGAAACAATGCAGAGGCTGCAGCCTCATGCCAGTGACCTCCTGTGTGACTCAGTGTTCCCCTGGAGAAGAACATCACGCTGGGGCTGGGGCTCTAATTAGGGAACAATAGGCAGGAAGAGCTCCAGAACTTTTGAATGGGGTCAAGAATACCTTTTGATCAACTAACAGAGGCATCTTAGGATGAAAATCATGAATGTTAAAAGCCATTTCAAAACAGCACTGGAATAGGATAAGCAACGCTTCAAGCACCTGAGATCAAATAAGCAATTGTTTTGTGGAAATTCTTGATCAAAGAGACAGCAGTTCCCTGCCTGCTGCATCACCAGGCTGTGAGAGAGGGAACTCAGCACCAAAATTCAGGTGTATCTCAGCTTAAAACACTGTACAGACATGGGCAGCTGCACCCTGCAGGAGCTGAGGATACATCCCCACCTCCAGCACTACAGGAAACAACAGAAGTATTTTCCTACTTGAGTTCCAGATGCAGGGAGAAAAAAGGATGTTACCAAGGGGAAAATGCAATATGCTGACCATCTGGTGAGGCACTTGCAGGCAGGGTGAGATCTCAGCTACAGGAATGGATCCCCCACATCTCTCTTAGCCAGACTGCCAGGCAGCAGAAATGCAGAAAAGATTTGGCTATTAAGAGGTGCTGTGAAATACCGTGGTACTTGAGAGGATTAACATAACCAAGTGCAGGCTTCAGCTGCTTGACTCTTTGTATGTTTTGCACTTATGTAACAGAAAGTAGCAATAAATAATGTAGTATTGCATTAGACCATATGTTGAACATTAGCAGGAGTGATGTCACACACTAATTACTGTGAACAAATGACCTATGATTTCAAATCCATTATTTCAAAAATGTGCAAATTTAACCCTGTTTAAAGTGGGAAGGACCAAGCAGGTCCTTGCTGAGGAGGCTGCTGTGAGGTCAGGCTGGGTCTCAGTCCATGGGATTGGGGTCAGCAGGGTCCCTGGGCAGGCTCAGGTCTGGCTGGGACAGAGCTGGAGACCAGCACAGCTCCAGCTGAGCTCAGCCAGTGGCTGAGGGTCCAGGGCTGAGCTGAAATGCAGCCTCTGGGTCCTTGGGCTGTGGGTGGTGGGCCCAAGGGAGGCTGGGCAGGGCTGTCCTGTGCACCCAGGACCCTGAGATAACAGCCCAGTACAGACAGCAGGACTGGGATGGCACTGCCAAAGAGTTCCCCACTGTGCAGGAGCACTTTGGGAGTCACTCCCAGCTGTGCTAACCCTCTGCAGAGGGTCTGGTGTGTCAGGTCGTGCACAGAATCAGTGTTGGAAGTGACCCACAGGATCATCCAGTCCAACCGTGTGACATTGGTTCAGTTTGACCAGAATTTGACTTTTGCTTATCAAATGGAACTTCTTTCCCAAGCTAACTTTTTACCAACCCATCTTTGAGAACCTTCCTCAGAGGGATGGGTCAAATTTGGAACGCACTGTCAATGCCAAATTCTCCCCCTTGTGCAATGCAGAGGTTACACTGGTGTTCAGCCTTTAGATTCTGAAAGCTGTGTAACAACCTAATGTTTACAGACTATCATTCCTTATTTCTCTCCTTGGAATCAGGCACAGCATAGATATTTTTGATAAATTATTAAATATATCCACCTGGTAGTCAGGTTGAGCAGTGTTCATCCTAAAGGCTCAAAAAATAGCACATTGCAAGTGCAGTTTTTACTTATTATGCAAGACTTCTTCTGCAAGCAGAAGTGAAGAGTGGGAGAGGTGGAGATACAATCCCATGTGTTGATGGAGTGATTACTTCAGGAATTCATTTATGTTTGCTAAAAAACTTTATGCAGATTTGTCCAGGTCATTTAGATCTCTGCCTCTCAACTGTGCACATGCTGAGGATTATGAAACCCCACTGAGTTCTCATCTTCTGAATTCCTTTTATCTTGTTTTCACTTTGGACTGCATCATACTGAAATTTAGTGGGAATATGTTACTTCCCTAACTGCAGAGTTACCATAATGCATTTAACATGGCCTGCATATCAATTACATTCCTATAATCATGGATTAAAGAGTCTGGAACAGCACATATAAAGAAATCAAGAATTTAGTTAGGTTTTATAACTGTGAGCTTAGAGTCAGTGAGAAATAAAAATGCATGCAGACTTGGTTTTCCTTCTCTTCCCTTCCTTGGGCAGCTGCCCAAATGTTGCATCTCTGAGTTAGAAAAAGGAGTTGGGTTTGGCTTCTGTACAGATTCCACATTCACTGAGCTGCTTTCTTCATTTACTGAGGCTCTCTCTGAGCAACACTGGCCACATTCATCTTTATTAGGCTGTAATGGGAGGCACTGCACGGGAAGCCTTGATCCTGAGCTCTGCATAAAACTGCAGCTTGCAGATGCTCTAATCCTACCAGCTATTAGCTCAATAAATTTATAATTGATATATAGGTGTAAGTCTTCCACATCACCTACCTGAAGGCAAGACTTATGAAATTTAATAAACTGCCTGTGTCCTTGGAGCTGTGATCTCCCTTCATGGGGGAGAACAAAATGTCCATCAGTGCTCCTGACAATTACTAGAATCGTTGTTAATGTACTATGAGGAGTCATTCACCATCAGGAAAAGCTCTGAGACACAGTAGGCAAATATAAAACATTTTATTGTGCTAATATTACAGTTACAAGTGATATTTTAAAGCAATTTGCCATGATAATGTCAATGCAGTGCTAAGTAGTTCCTTTTAATGCTGTTCACAGAGAAGCTGATATCCACACAGACGTAGCAAGGCTTCTGAAAGACTGGCTTAATACAAGGGGAAAAGCAAAATTGGTGTGATCCAGCACAGTTGTGAGGAGAAAGGTGCTGGGTGGTTTCTGGAAGGGGGTGAGTGCCTGAGACAATGCAGTGCTGAGTAACAGATGGAGCAGGACACCAGTGACTCCACCACGGAATGGTGCAGTGCCATTTGCATATTTTTCTTTCTAAGAAAAACAGAAATGCTATAAATATATGCAAAAATAGTTACCTGTTACCTCCAAGGCACTATTTCACCCCATTTCTCGGATATTAAGACAAACTAATCATGTCTCTAATAAAGAAATGCTGTTTTTCCTCAGCACTATGCAAGGGAAGCAGCATCTTCCTGGAGGTGTATATTTGATGAACTGCAGCACTGATTATTTGATTGATTTAACTATCAGAGAGGTTATAATAATAATAAACCAAGACATCATTAACTAGCAGAGCATTTGAAATAATACAAATGAGACAATGATTCATGGGCAGGTTCAGATTTCTTTTTGTGGACTGTTGGGGTCCTTAGGAATTTAGAGCCAGTTTACACAGAATTATGGACACTTATGTCATGTTGTTTTCTGAAAGTCTTGCTCATAACTAGTTTGGAAGCAAGCAGAAAACAAAAAGAGCATCTAGACCATCAAAAGGAAAGAAACAATATCTCCAGAAGGAGTTAGAAAAAATGCAGAAATTTACAGAGAGCTCTGCACAGGCTAAGAGTGGGAACTACCTCCAGCCACCAGATATTGGAGAACTAGTTACATCAAATTTGGTTTGGAAGGCTTTGGAAAAGAAATGGTTCTTTGTTATGCTTTTGTTTGTGCTCCTTCACCTATGGGTGTCTTTAATTATGCAAATGTGCCTTAACGCAATTGTGGAGAAAAATATTGGTGTTACTTGTGAGTGCTGTGGATTCCTGGGGTAAAGGCTGACTTTTGAGACACATGTGAAGCTGCCATGGGATTAAAGAAATATAATTTATAAATGCATTCATTTGCTTGGTAAAACATCTCACTTTCCATTGCTGTCTCCTGCAGTCCGTATGAGTTTGCCTCCCCACACCGATGGTTTGAGGTTCTTTAGCATAAACAAAGACTTTGTAATAATGGCTTCCCCGTCTCTCCTTGCTTCTGACACCGTGCACATCCTTTACATCCAATGGGAAAAACTGATCTCCTGCAGAGACTTTGGAAGGCACAGAAGAGGCTCCCCTTCCCTTCCTGAGCCTCACCTGAGACCAGGTGGCCTTAACGTGGCTATTGGAGGTTTCATTCACATTTTCTACAGTTCCTCTTTATTGCTGCAACAAAGGATCCTTTAACTAGGCCACCCATTAAAGATCAGATACTTTCATCCTTTCTTGCCAGACACAAACTCTTTTCTCCTATCCATAATATTCTTCGCCTGTTTCTGCTTCATAATCATTGTAGGCAGTTTTATTAGTTCCAGGATCTAATTTAACATCAAAAGAATGAGACCACCTCTCTGGTGTGTGAATGACTGGCAGACCTGATTCAGGGAGGACATAAGGCACACTTGTATTTTATAGAACCAGGTTTTCTGTCTGCCAGCATCGCTGCCTTAAATGCAGGGAGAGCTAAGGGAAACCATGGTGGGTACAAAAGCAGCAGTAAAGAGTTTTCTGTGCCAGATCCCCAAAGTGTGCCTGTAAAAATATTTCCTAAGGCAGCTCTCCATCACTGCTCGTGTTAAACCTTTTAAGTCCATGTGTAATCTGGTAAATCTTATTCATCCAGATAGATGGATTGGAATGAGAACTCACCCTGCGAGGAAAGACTGGCCTGGAGAAGATAACAGTTCTTATTTGTCATCCTCTGTTATTGTAACCATATTACAGGGGATAATGAAGTGCAAGGGACAGCAATTAGTTGGTGGCAGCACAAGTGATAAGCACAGCACCAGGACTTTCATATACTGTGGTGTGCAACGCAGCCTATTGATTTAACGGCGGGTTTTCTCCCTTTCACTCTCCAGTAAAAAACAGCACTGAGATTTATGTGAGCAGCACTGCTTTGGAATACAGATCAGGCTGGAGAAACGCCGGTGTGAATCTTTGGATGCTCACAGTTTAAAAAACCCCAGCCTAGGTTAATTCATAAAGTGCTTTCCAAAGGGGCTGGATGCCGTGTGGTCCCCGGTAGGGCTCCTTGGCTCTGTTCCTCACACCTGACTGCAGATTAATCTGCCTTTTAACTGTGCCTGCGTGGAGCCACACATGCTCAGAGCCACCAGCAATGTGTCTCTCCCCAGGCCTCTCCGAACTGGGTCACCCTTCAGCTATTGGTTAGTGGGAAATTATTCCCTTTGAGATTCCCAAGCCGCTCCATGGGGCTGACTATTGTCATGTTCTGGCACTGAGATTGCAGAACAGATTATGGGCAATCTGTCAGTTCAGGCTGTTCAAGGAGAGATGAAAAATCAGACACGTGTTGCTCTCACACACTGAGCAATTCAAACAAAGACAACAGAAAATATATTTTTCCCCATTTATTATTCCATTGTTATTTCCTATTATAATATGGCAAGCAAAGCATGAAGTGCACCTTGAATAAAGAGCTCTGATGATGTATGGCCCTTGGCATTACCAAAATGTTCCTGTGGATCTCAATGGAGAAAAATTTCAGGTATCTTGAGTCAGTTTTGATATTCAGCAGCTTCCACAAATCCTGTGGAGACTGAACCCCACCCCAAAAATCACCTTTGGTTGCACCTAGGAACACCTTCACTTGTCAGGGCTGAGGCCATTCAACAATAGGGTGATGATGCATTTAGATTAGTTTGTAATTAATGTTTCCTAGCACAATTTTAAACTTGAAAATGAGAATCCAGAAGAATTTATTGTTGATCTTGGAGGGATCTTAAGATCAGTTGAAATCATGGCCTTTGAATACAACCAGGACACCAACATCGTAGGAATTCTTGTATGGCCTTCCAGAAGTGTCCAAGGCCAGGTTGGATGGGGCTTGGAGCAACCTGGGATAGTGGAAGGCGCAATGAGAAGGTCCTGAAGGTCCCTTCCCGTCCAAAGCATTCTCAATTCCTCCCTCTCTAACCTTGAATTATGTAACATAATGAGTTATGCCTTGAGCAGGGCATGGCTTTTTTTGGCTTTGTCTCAGAGAAATAATCATCTGCCAGTGAACACGTTTAATATTGTCACCTAATATTGTAGGTTAAAAAGAGAATTGCGTTGGAAATTTCATTCTGGCAAACAAGCAGTGAGATGACAAACGCCACAAAAAACAACTCCAGTCACTGCAATGCTTAATGTTTTCTAGTCTTGGTTTTATATCAGCTTCCAATTACAATTACAAAGGCAGAATCCCAATGCTGATGTAATTAGAAGACATATAAGCAAATTAAGAATTGAACAAATATTTCAGAGCTTAGAATAAACAATCCTAATAACCTTTTTGGCCATTAAAGAAGCCTATTTTTTGTTTTAAATAAAGGACATTCTGGCAATGGCTTAACAAGGATGAGAAATTTGTGGGGAATTTGAATTAGTGGGGTGATGTACTGAGGGGCAAGAATTCCTTCCCAGCCCTGGCCCTGGTTTAAGATGGTTTCTTGTGCTGTCTGCTGTCCAGGGCAGTCACTGGCTGGATCCCCAGCCCTTGGATTAAACCAGAAAACAGCCCCATGGATGCTGCACCCCCTGTGCCCTCAGGCAAGTTGTAGGAGTAATGATCCAAAAGGGTTTAGGAGTTTTATTGCAGCAGGGAGGCAGCAGGGGTCAAATCTGTACCAGAAAACCTATAACTAAGTCTGTAATTCTTTTATGGGCAAAGCTGCAGGGATTTCTGCTTGATTAAGGATTGCATGATTGAGGCCAGTGACATTAACAGGCACAATGTCCCCTCTGCATCTAAAACAGTGATCAAACATGACAGGAAAAGCCATGAAATACCAAAATCCCAACACTTCCTTGCTGGTAAGAGTGGCTGCATGCTTCCCGTCCTTCCCAGCTCTATAAATGGGATTTCTCTTTTTTTTCTGCCATTCAAAGTAATTTTGGAACTTCCCTGTTGTATTTAATGCATACCTCTTGCCTGTCCAGGCTCTGCACTTGCCCAGCTTTGTTTTGAGGCTACATGATCAATAAATGTCACTGCTGAAGTGCTTTGCCAGTTCAGGTATGAGAAATGAAAACAGAAGCTCCAGCTCTCTTGTAGTGGTTGTGACAAATTGATTCCTTTTGGTCTACCTTGCATTTCTCTCACTTCATGTGTCTGAAGAGAGGGGGATCTCTCACAGCACCTGCTACTGGGCCAGCCTGAATTCCAAGATCCTTTAAAGATTTGTTATTAAATTTGTCTTGTGCTCATGTAAAATGGGAAGCAGTGGGATTCTTATAATCTGAAACCATTTGTGTTTTGGCAGTTAAAAATACTAAAGCAGAGACTGTCCATGCACAATGAACCTGCACTTGTAATTACAATTTGTCCCTGAATACTCAGGGCTGTGCAATTAGGTGAGGAATTATATGCTTAAAGGACCACTTGGGCACTTTATGGCCAAATGAAAACATAACTATTCATAAGTACAGGTGCATATATGTTTGCTTAAAAAGAAACAACAAACAATTATTGGATCCCCAGAGGAACATTTGTTCCCTTCCCCAGGAAATAAGAGGACTGACTTGTGCTGAAGGAAGGATTTTTATCCTTGCTGCATGAAACCTTACCAGGATTGTTTTCCAATTACTGTTTTGAGCAACAGCACAAGTTCAGAAATGGATTAATCTGAAACTTTACTTGTAGCTCCCTAAAATACATCCACAGTTTACTCTATTTTACAGCCAGTTTTGCTGAGACACAGAGGCACAGAGAACTTTGCCACTTGGTTTTGCTTCTTTTCCCCCCAGAAATCCATTAAGAACACGTGCTGTTCTTAAGAGTTTGTGACACATATGAAACATAGAACTCACATTTCTTCAGAGTCAGTTAATGAACTGAGTGTGCATTTTTGTCTACTGGAATCTGTCCCTGAGATTTCCAATTCCTTTTGCTTAATTTCTGTGTTCTGAAAGTTTTTAAACTGTCAGCAAAGATGTTTTACCAGTCTTCACCTTATGGCAGGAACTGAACCCTACTTTCATTAAGGGGTGGAAAGGGATGCCAGTTGGATTCTTTTTTCTTCAGATCCCATAGGAGGAGGTATGGGTGAGCAAAAGCTAGCACTGCAAAAAAAAGAGCAGGTGAAATATGTACCCACTGAAAAAAAAATCAGAAGAGATTTAGTCATCTATGCAGAACACATACAACACCTAATTAAATCAGGTTTCATTGAAATTAAAATAAACAGCCTGAATTAATGAATGCAGCTTGTGAGGAACACTCAGCTCCCATTGTGCAGGCAGACTTTACACGAGGCATTTTTGGTAAGACATTCTGGGGGGCAGAAGCTGTCACTGCGTGTTTGTACCGTGGGGAAGGGCACAGGACAGGACAGAGATCTCTGCTCTGGCACCTGGATGTGTCCCAGCTCCTCTGCTCCCTGCTGGCTGACCTTTGGCAAGTCACATCTCATTTCTGACAGCCTCTGAAAGCATTTTGTAGTCTCCTCAGGAGTAGCAATATTTAGGAACAAAGCATCATTGTCCCAGTAATGTGTGATTTGCGTGCTGCTTTATTCCACAGGATGGGGCTTAAACAAAATTTATGGGAAATGCTGGCTTGTGCTGGATCTCTGCACAGGAGTGAATCTTACCCAAGATCAATAGAGTCATTCCCCAGCCCTGTGGGTTTTATGAGTGCCACAGCATAAAGGAATCAGGTCCTTCCCCAACAAAAGCACTGTGCCTCTGCCCTAATTGCTAAGCTTGGAAAGTGGATAAATACTAAATTCTCTATTTCCAGTGTTTTCCATTTCTTTGTATCCATTAATGAAATTACAGCCCTGCTAATAACAATGTGACATCCTGGCCATGGGAAAGGTATGTGGGAAATGTCAGAAATGCAAGTTTGAGTGAAAAAGGTGCAAGTCCTCACCTGTTGTTATCCTGCTGACTTCATCAAGGTTATACATTTTCAGGAATGCATGGGAAGTGATATTTTCAAGTTATTATTTTGATTTTCCATAAGATTTGGCCACCTCTGATGGGCTGGGGGAGTCCAGCACCTCTTCGGCAGAGACTGGCGGAAGCAGCAACTACAACAGTGAGTGGTTTCCAACAAATCCAATGGCTCCTGCAGGGTGGTGGGATCTGAGGGAGCTGCTGCCAGCCTGTCCCTGGGCATGGTTCCTCTCTTGAATGGCACATAATGCTCTGGACCCCAAACTGGAGGGATGCTGAGGCAGACATTCCAGGGAATTCAGTAGTTTCATGCAGTATTTCAGTTAACTGGGTTGGATTTTTAAATTCAGCCCAAAGCTGTGCTTTAGGCAGCTGGATGGATGCAATTTATAGTTCCATGTCCTTAAATGCTGCACGTCGTACCACAGGCCTGCCTGGTGCTCAGCTGGGCTATTTGACACCTCCAAAACACCAGCTGGAGACACGAGACTCCTTCTGCTTCTCCCTTAATATGCTATTCTGAGGTTAAAGAGATGTTAAAGCCTCTTCTGATCACTAAAGACCTCATGGAGTTTTACCCTAAACCAGCTCTAGGTCAGTATGTCCTGGCCACATTTCAGCTTGGGTAAATCACAGGGCACAGGATTGGCTGTTCTGGCTCACTTTATGCTTCATCCCCTTCATTCTGTTGTGTACAGTAACACTCTGAGGACCAAATCTTCTGGCATCAGCTGCCTATGGTAGAACTGCATCCCCTTCTACCCAGAACCACTTTGATCTTTTTTCCTTATGCAAAACATCTACTGGGAGCACTCAGAGCAGGCAGGGAAAAGAGAACCTCAACTGTGTCGGTATTTGCTCCTGTAATATATTTTGGGATGTGTGTGGGTTTATTTACAAAGCACGTGTAGTTAAATGTCATTGAAAAATATAATTAAAAATCAATTAAGAGACCATTTTAAAAACAAGAGGTTGTAAAAATGGAATTTACAATAATAACCAGACTAAGCATTTGGCATTTACATGTCTGCACCAAATAGCAATTCCCTTGTTAGTTGTGCTTGAGTGACAAGGTACTTGCTTATCTCCTGGATATAAATTCCAATATTCTTGTTATTGCTGGGACAAATAAATACCTGCATAAAGACTTCTTGCACTGCCAAGTAACACCAACTGATTAAATTCAGACAATTGTTTTTTTGTTCTTGTCTGGGCCCAGTGCCAAAATGATCCCATTGTAGGAAGGGCCAGATTTTGCATTCAGTTTATGCTCAATTAATGCAAGGTAAATACTGCACTACCAATACAAATCTAAGCATAGAGAGACATTCTGAAATATTTTAATTTCCTACATAAAAGCTGAACATGTAGAACACATAGAAGCAAAAATGGAAGCATATTTGCCCTATAACACAACATGGTGGTGAAGGCAATTGCTGTGACTAGAACTCTCCAAGGGGAAGGACCTGAGTTGTGCTTGGAGCCTGTGAGGTACACAAGTCCCTGTGACACAGTTTGGCTTCCAGAGAAATAACTGGCAATGTCTCCATAAATCCACTGGAATGCCTACATGTACACGTGGAACTCATGCCTGCACACTCTGGATCTGGCTTTAAATGGTAGGAGCTGTCTTGCTGTAGGATCAAATATCCCAGATTTAGAACCAAGCCTGAAGTCTTTTTCTTTGTTAATACTCATCCCCTTCTTTTCCCATCTTCATCGTGAACAGTTAGGGGTATTCCTGAGGTCCTTGTAAAAGAGGTGGAGATTAAATATCTAAAAAGCATTTAATTCATCACGAACCCATAGGAAACACTGGAATTAGTGATAATGTCCATCTGTGATGGTTCCATGTTGAAGGGGGTGGTGCAGGACAACCCTTGGGAAGTTCTCTGCCTGTGCCTGTGTGCACATCCCTTCTCTTCCTGGCAGTACTGAGGTGAGTGGTTGGCTCTTCCCGAGGTTTGGGGTCAGCCTGGAGAGCAGGAGTTGTGCTGGAGAGCAAAGTGCCTCTTTGTGGGGTAGGGAGAAGGTTGGTGTAGTTGCTGCAGCGGGCCATTTCCCTCAGGTGATGGATTAAAGTGAACCATCCCACACCCTCCTGCTTGATTCTGTGCTGATTGGGTTCTCTCCTGTGCCTGGCTGTGGCTTCTACAATTTAGCTCTCATTCCTCATTACGTGCACAGACCAAAATGAATCAAAACCCTCTTGAAAATCTGACATTGCAGCCCTTTAGAATTTGGATGACATGGAGTGTCTGTTTCTCCTATTTATGACTAATCAGAGGTTTCATATGTGCCACCCCATGCTCTCATCAGTTCAAGATGCAGAAATCAGCCCCTTTCTTTTACCATTGCATCCTTCTTTGTCTCTGAAGATCTCCATTAAAATCTTACTGTAATACTCAATCTGCATTTTTCCCAGTTTTCACATCCATGGATACACTGCAATAACACACTTACACTTGTTTTATGAGGAGAGCTTACTGCAAGTATTTTATTCAATCTTAAGGATTTCTTCCCTCATTTTTTGGTCCCACACTTCAGACCATTCCCAGAGGTTGTTGCCTGTGCCATCCCTGCACCCTTCCCAGCAGGCAGCACCCTGGTGCATCCCTCTCCAGACATTTTCCCTCTGATCCAGGCAATTTGTGCTCAGACTTGGATGGAATATGGGTTTTTTGTGTTCACATACGAACATCTGCTTCAAATTCCCAAGCCAAGAAAGACAAGAAGCAAATTAAACTATTTGTTCTTCTTTCTGTCTCTTTAATATCAAAGTCATTCCTTACATGCTCCTTAAGCTTCCACTTTTGATCAGGAGATATTAAAAATGGATCTAAACAACTCACATCTTAATCATATTCCTTTGTGAGCAGGGTAAGAGTGAGGGGAGCAGGGGAGAGGAGCCAAAGCTGCTCTGCTGCTCATGCTCAGTATCCAACACTTAATTCCCTGCCTTGGGAGCAGAGGGGACTCCCTGTCCCTCCTGAGCTGCCCTGTGCAGAGCACGAGGCCTCTGGAACATCCTGCAGCTTCAAATCAATCTCTGCCTGCGCTGGAGCAGCCTGGGAACAATTCCCTGCTGCTCTCTGATTTGTGCTGGAGACCTGGAAAAGGGAGTTTGGAGGATGACTCAGACATTCCTTCTTCCCCCTGGGCTTTCTTGCAGTGCTAGCCCAGCAGCCAAATCACTCTTCTGGGTGCCTCGGTTGCAAGTTCTCAAAAATCTCTTTAAGAAAATTCTATAAAATGTCTTTTAAGAAAAACCAAAGAGAAACTTGAATGTTTTCACAATCCTGTGCAGATTTTGGAAAAGATGTCATTCACTTCAACAGGAAAACCAGTAAGTTATGGTGCTATATGGATTCAGTCAATGAAAAATCAAAATAATAAAATAAGGTTTAGCATTTCACAAGAAATTGTTCATTCTATACAAACCTGATTTCATTCTGTGATGAAATCACAGATTTAGTTGCAAGTTCTATTAGAGTAGCTGTGCAAACAAAATAAATTTTTTGACATGTTTGATTCAGTACTGAAGGATATTCTGATTAAAAAATCAGCACTATACAATTATCAAAAACATGTATTAATAATTGAATAAAACCTAAATGACAGATCTCAAAAAGCAGCTGTCAATGTGGAACAAACATCAAATGTATTTCTGGTGGCTTTCTGCTATTTCACTTACTCCTATAAATATTTACATTACTGATATAGGAGTAAATATGGAATCACTGCAGCAAAAAATTGTGAATGACAGAAGAACTAGCAGAGTGGTGAGTGCTGATGGGCACAAGTGTTCACACAGAGCCATCTAAACCAGCTGACAAATTATTTTAGCATTTCTAGAGGAAGGCTGAAATTTATCTCCATATTATTGACATCCCTGCCCATGGCAGGAGGTTGGAACGAGGCTGGTTAAGGTCCCTGTAAACCCAAACCATTCTGTCTTTTCCAGCCCAAGCCTTTCTATAATTTCTGGGATTCTCTTATTCCCTGCAAGGCGTTGTGCTTGTTTTTGTGAAGGCTGTGGGAACAGAAAGATCCGCATGTCAGTCAGGACATGACAGAGTTTGCCAAGCAAAGGAGCCGAGGGAACGGGAGCTTTGTCCTTGGGCCAGGTGATTTTCTGCCCCCCAGGTTAACTGGAAATTCCACATCCCTGGGATCCAGCGCTCCCACTCTCCGGGCTGTGCTGGGATGGCAGCAGAGGAGCCCTCGGGCAGTCCCAGCAGACCCTGCCCCGCTCCCCAGGAGTTCTCCCGCTGTGCCTGGACTGATGAGGCCCAGGGGCAGGAGGAGGGAAGGTGAGAGCAGCGCTCCTCACAGCTGCTGCTCCCACTCCAGGAGCCTCCGCCGCTGCGCCAGAGCTGATCTCTGCTTGCAGAGACAGAGCAAGAACAAAAGCGATCCCTTTTCTGCTGATCAGGTAGCTCAGAGGTGAGAGGGCAGCATGAGAGCAGCCTCAAATGCTTGAAGACCCCAGAAGTGCAGAAGGGAGCTCTGGATTATTTCCAGAAATAAAAAGAGTTGGCGCCTCATTTCCATGTATCTGAATTCAGTTCAGTGTTTCAGTTTTAACAGAGAGTCAAGATTTTGATTTATTTAGTAAGTTTATACTGGGCTTTGCAGCCCTGCCTGCCACAAACCCTTCCCTTTCCCTGTGGCTTAAGGACACTGAGGAATGGAGACCTTCATTCTTCAGGGAGACATGTAACTATGAGGATTTTTTAATACTTCTCCTTGTGCCAGCTCAAACTTTATGGATAAGTTAAGAGCTGCTCTTCCTTGTGCTCTCAGTTGGCCATCTGTCACTGACACTAAAACCCTTGGAACAGGAACACTACAAAGCTTTGGGAAAGATCTCACCGTGCCCTTAAAGGGGTGTGAGGTTTAGTGGGCAGCTGTAGAAACGGCTTTGCTTTATGGACTTTACACGCTATAAAAAGACAACTCACTACCCACAGTCTTAATTAGAGTGCTCTGGACTCTTAAGGGGGATGTGGGAGCTTTGTCCAAGCCAGACAGAAATCAGCCAGTGGGACTCTTATCTAGGATGTAATTTTGGGAATAAAGTCTCTCAATTTGGACATTGTGTTCCAAAAACATCTACTTGCAGTAAAGTATCAAAACAAGACATTTCGAGTCTCACACACAGCTCATACCTTTTCAGAATAGTGCAGATCTGGGAGTCTTTGAGCTCCCACAGGAGTTAAATAATGGTATTTATAATCATTTGTAAAGCCATTCCCTTGGAGGAGTGACAGGAATGAGCCTCACATCTCTTACAGCACAAACTTCCTAAGTGAGGAATGAAGGAAGTTCACATCTTCTCATGATTTATATCCTGATTTCTGGTTCCAGAGTCACATTGCTGTACCTTGCAAGCCAGGGGATCGTGACAGTAGCTCAGGCCTCCTTTTTCTGAGGACTCTGTGGGCACCTAATGAATTCACTGTGAATCTCCCACTGTCTGTTTAAGGCTTGACTGTAAATGGCAAGATCAGTCTTTGTCTCTCCTTCTACTGAGGGAGCGTAAAGCAAAGCTCCCTGAGCAGTGAGGACTAAAATAGCTGAACACAGCAAAGAAACCTTTCTCAGTGAGCTGTCTGACATCCATCCCCTCTTCACAGGTACTCTGCAGGTCAATAATGCCTCCATGAACCCAGAAACCAACCTGCCAGACAGCTTCATCCTTACACCCCCTCCATCCCACGTTGCCTTTTGGCTTTGAATTGCTGTGGTTCCAGTCAGTCTCTCCTTCCTCTAATAGGCAGACATGAAGTTGTGATCAAGAGAAACAGGAATTACCTGGAAAAATCTGCAACTTTGAGTCACACAAAGCCATCCAAATCTTCCCAAGCTCATCCACTTCCAGTGTCATGAGCTGCTGTGTGACACCTCATGGGTACAACATCCCATAAGATGGGGAGAAGAACCTCATTCAGCCCAGGAAAGGCCCCTGGGAGCACACAGACAGGAGGAGCTGCTCAGCCTGTGGGCCACAGCAAGGCTGCAGAGGCTGCAGCTCCACCTTGCCTTGTAATATTGTAAGATTTATTTTCAGATCTTATCAGCAATTCACTGTGGGCTGTTCTCTGCTGAGCAAAATTCATCCATCAATCTCCTGGCATGGCCACATTCCAGCCTACACCGAGGTGACAGTTCAGCTGTGCTAATGATCAGCCTCACATCCACATCCGCATTCCCCCTTGGTCTGATTCTTCTTCTCTTATGATAATTTAATTGATTGAGCACACTGGCTTCTAGTCAAGAAGCTCTTCTCAGCTTAACTCTCAGTTTAAAAAAATCACTGCTCAACATCTCTATAATTAGAGTTAGTTGCTAAACCCTGTATCCAGGTAATTACTGGTATATGAGAGGGACATATCTTGAACTGATCAAATCAGGGATTTAAGCAAAATGCCCTTGATCCATGTTTCACAATGTGTTCATGTCTTCTACTTTGGGCATTTTTCCCCTTTTTTAGTGTTAAATATAGCTGGGTTAGGAAGGTTCACAAAGAGTCAGGACAGTTAGGGGTAATTTTTTATTCATATCCCTGTTATTGTTTGGGGAAGCTCAGTAGGGTTCATTAATATTGCATTTCCAATGAAAAGGCATTCAAAAGCCAAACAGTTCAATTATATTCTGAAGCTGCAATGCGATACAAAAATGAGCAGTGCAGTGATGCAGTCGTGGCTTAGACCAACTGCTCCTGCAGTCAACAGCACCTCTCCCCCTTTTATTCCACAGGGCAGCTGCTCCACAGTGCAAACCAAACCAAATGCCATGATCTGAGGGGTTCATCTGGGCTTTTGTACTTGAGTCAGGTTCACTGAGAGGTGCAGGAAACAAAAGGAATCTTTGGAGTGACAGAGTTTGACTGATCCTATGTGCTGACCCTACTTCCATGAAGGTGTTTATTTGCAGGAAGACTCCCACTGCAGGGATGGAGCTGCAGCTGCTGGAGTGGGGGAGGATGTGCCAAGCTCCCTGTTCTGCTTTGCATTCACTTGGGCCAGTAGAAGCATCCAGAATGTGATAATCTGCATCCAGAACTACGCAGAATTATGAAATATCCCTTCAGCCTGGAGGGGAGAAGGTTCTGGAGAGAACCCACTGAAGCCTTAGAGGGTTATAAAAAAGGGAAAGTAACTTTTTACACTGATAGATGATTATAGGACAAGGGAGACCAGTTTTAAACTAAAAATGAGAGAGATTTAGATCGGGTGTTAGGAAGGAATTGTTCCCTGGCAGGGTGGTGAGGCCCTGGCACAGAGTGCCCAGAGGAGCTGGGGCTGCCCCTGGATCCCTGCAAGCCCAAGGCCAGGCTGGACAGGGCTTGGAGCACCTTGGGATAGTGGAGGGTGTCCTTGCCCATGGCAGGGGGTGAAATGGGATGATCTTCAAGCTGCCTTCAACCCAAACTATTTGTGATTCTGTGATTATCCCCTACTTCTCTGAAAGAAAGAATGAGAACTTGTGATTGATTCCAGTGAAAGTGAGATCATGCTTTATATGCAGAGGTCTCTGATTTTCCAGATGCAATGGGATCTGGATGCTCAAAATAATGACATATAAAAATTTAATGTTTTGGTAGTTTTATTATTTTTCTTTATAGGAAACACCAAAGTAAAATTTGATTTTTGCTGGATTTATGGCTTGATCACTCACCCTATTAAGAGTAATGATTGCACTCTCTGACCTTGTAGGGCACCAGCTATGAAATTTGAGATGATGGCCCAAACATTTTTGCAATACAACTCTTGGCTAGTGCATGACAGGCTATTGACTGAAATACTGTCAATGCACAAATGAGATTATAACCAGAGAAGGTCTTGATTGCTTTGGTCTGTTATTCAATACCCTCTTCTCTTACAAGCAGCTTCTTGGCATTTTTTTCAGGCTAACGTAGACCTTCCCTCCCTGACAAATGACACGAGCTGATTGTATAGACAGACTCTGCTGCAGTTTTTTATCTGCAGAAGACTCATCTCCAGCAGGACTCTTGCTCTTGGTGTGTGTAAGAGCCTCTCCGAGCCTCGCTGGCTGTTGAGCCTTGCAGAAGTCTGATCTGCCGTGATGGAGAGGGCAGGGCAGCCTCACGTCCTGGGGGGCAGCGGTCCATGGCTGCACAGGGAAGGGATGGCTGGAGCGCTCAGCTTTCATTTCATTTAAATGAGCAGAATTGCTTTACTTCCCCCCTAGGTATAACAATTATTAAGAATTTATATTGCTATTCATGCTGTATAATAATGAACAAAAACTGGGTTTGCACTCTTAACCTTTGCTGTTAGGTAAAAATGGAGAAGCAGCAACAGTGACTCTTATGAGACCAGATATATCTGCACCATCACACTCACTGCCTCTTTTTACACTTTGGGAGACAGAGAGTTTGTGCTCTGTCATCTTTGGATGTCCCCACTGTGAAAAATAACTAGTTAATGCATTTTTTACTTTCTTCCATATGTTTCCAAAATAAATCTATTCATCACTTAAACAAACCCACCCAGCATTTCTCATGTATTCTGATTTTTCAGTTAAACATTGTTTGTATTTAAATATAAATATTGTTCAAAATGTAGCATTAATATTTTGCCTACTGACAAGCAGTTCTGTATCCTATTAAAATTTAAACAGCCATTATGTACATGAAAGTTTTTTTTGTTGTAGTTTGCAAGGTGCTATAACAATAATTACCCGAGTGCATCAATCATTTTTCATTGCCTCATTTGTATCACGGGGATAAGTAGCTCCAATTAAAATCCCATTTTACATAAATAGATATGGTTTGAATCAAACCACAGTCTGTTTCCACTTCTGAAATGCTGGCCATAGGATATCTTTTTCATTAT
This sequence comes from Passer domesticus, assembly GCF_036417665.1. Lineage (NCBI taxonomy): Eukaryota > Metazoa > Chordata > Aves > Passeriformes > Passeridae > Passer > Passer domesticus. Next base: position 18,448,348 of record NC_087487.1, on the reverse strand, counting down.
TCAAAATTTATTATGTGTACTGCTTATCTTTTTGTGCTTAAAAAGGCGTAAGTCTGCAGGCAGACATGCCTTAGTGCAGGTTTGGCAGGGAGCAAATAATTGTTACTGTAATTATCTATCAACTTTACTGTTCCAAATATTTTAGCCAAAAAGCTAACTAGTATAATCACATGTTTATTCCTGACACATTATAGTTTGAGTAAGCAGAACTGAAAATGTTTAATATGAATTAACAGCTTCAGGAAAAATTATAATTTTTCTATTACTAGTGATTTCCCCTCCACCACGACAGCTTTTTCTGCTAAATGTGCTCATATTGTCAGTTATTGTGGAAAACCAAATGAGGGGAAACTTGGGGAATTATCTTCTGCTCCATTGTGATTAACTCTGCAAGGAAACAAATCAGACTTTCCCTTTGCCACCTCTGCCAGAGGCTGGTTCCACTCCCAGGCTACAGCTCAGGTAAAGGAAGGCTGTGCCCTCTGTTCCCCTGGGAATGGTGGGACGTCTCTGCCTTCCCAGGCTGAGGCAGTACCATCCACCTGGGTTTTTCTTCTCCCCTCTCTACTGGTTTGGCCCAGCTTTCACAACTCCTCATTTTTCCTTCCAAACCTGGGAACATCTTGGTTCCAGGGGGTCAGTTCAAGCCCACCTGTTCCTGCAAAGCCTTTGTACGCTTTCAAAGTTGGAATGTTCAAATTGCAAATGGATCAGAATTCTCTGTGCTGCTCCAAGGGGCTTTTAATCTAATTTCTGCAGAATCTGGAACTCGATGAGCAGAAAATTGCAGAAATCTCAATGACTCCAACAAAAGGACTAAACAGTAGTTTAGGTCACACTGTGCCTTCTCTGTAAATTCCCTTTCTTTGCTCAGCCCAGTGCTCTGCTTCTGGAGAAGCTGGGGACAGCAGTGACATTTGAGAGACCCTGGCTGTACCAGGTGTTGATGGCCTGGACACACTACAGCCTCTGGGAACACCATCAGAGGGGAGCTATGGAGTAAAAATAGAGAAAAACTGAAGCAAAACTAGAAATTCAAACTGAGAAGAGGTTGGTCTTAGACATTAGCAGGAAATTGTTCCCTGGGAGGGAGGTGAGGCCCTGGCACAGGGTCCCCAGAGAAGCTGTGGCTGCCCCTGAATCTCTGAAGTGTCCAAGGCCAAGATGGACAGGGCTTGGAGCACTCTGGGATAGTGGAGGGTGTCCCGTGACAGGGGTGGGACTGGGTGAGCTTTAAGCTCCCTTCCAACCCAAACTATTTTCCAATTCTGTGATTCTACTAAAAATGTGAGACTCAGGCTCAAAAATATCCAAAAGTCTTTATCCTGGATATTTAAGCATGTGCTCAAAGAGTCATTTTGGGGCTGTCCAAAATGAGGACAAATTAGGAACTTACACCAAATGATTTAGCTCAGTTCTACAAGGACTTTTCTAATTGCTACCTTTTTGCCTCAAACAGTGTCTCCCACCTTCACGTTCCTGCTGCTACTGCTGTGACTAAACCCCTTATTTGTGCCATACTGTAATCACCAGATTCCTCCTCTGGAGTGCTGAAGCAGTAGATAATGTCTGTGTTTTTATTTGTCAGGTCAGGAGCACCAATTCATAGCTCAGGGATCATCAGCACCGTGAGCTGACACCAGAGTCTGTCCAGCTGCTGTTTTCTTACAGTCACACAACAGAAAATCAATGGTGTCAGGAACACTGGGATAATTCTACTGTTACAATCAATACATGCTGATTAAACCAGTTGTGTCTGTTGGGTAAATTTGCTGCATCATAATTAGAATTATTAATTAAAAATAGGAAATCAATTGACACAAATTAAGCAAAAAAAGAAATTTGCTTTATTTCTTTGACACTCTCTTCAGAGGCCTCAATAACTGTGACAACAGGGACGTGACCGAGTGGCATTTGTCAGTTTTTTAATGCTGTCCTAAGTTTTAAAAATTGACTTATAAACCCTGCTAATGCAGCTCCCAGGAAATCAGACAGGAGATGTCTTGTGTGCAAGAAGCAGCTATTTATTTTATTACAGTCAGTCATTATTCCCTGCCTATCCAGGAGTAAAAAGCAGGAGTCATGTGCGTGGCACTGGGGAGGGGGAGCAGCTGGGGAACGAAAGCCTTGGGGAGCAAGATGAACTCATCCCCTTCCCACGTTGTTTTCTGTTTGCAGATAACAAGGATAAACAAATTGATCATTTCTGTGCTGGTTCTAATGGGCTTCTCATTGTTGACTACCTCCTATAATGTGCTAGTGACCTTCATTATTTTCAGGGACACGTTATGTGGGACACTAAGTCAGGGACAGCAGGAATTCACGTGCTCTTTCATTCAGCTCTTTGTTTTCCTCTCTGTTTTTCAGGGATTTTATGTACTTGGGGTTTGTTTTTCCCTTCTTTTAACCTATCATCTCAGTGTTCTTTTCCTACATACTCTTTCTCCTTGATTTCCTCCTACTCTTAGTGATTTCCCTTTTTCTGTCTAATATTTTCCATGCCTTGTTTTCTTCCCCCTGTTCTTCTTGCACACATGAAAGCAGGAAAGGGCAGGATTACTTTGGGTCTTCAAACTCCTGTGTTTTGCTCACCTACAGCCAAATATTTCCTCTGAGCTTTCACACCTATGAAGGATGTGAGGGCAGAAAGGACAACTGGTTTGAGTAAATGTGTGCCTGGTCACTGCTGGTGCTGGTTAGTATAATGCTCTTTTAGTAATCATTGGTGGTAAACTGGGACTGTGTTGTTCAGCCTGGAGAGGAGAAGGATCCAGGAGAGCTCAGAGCCCCTGCCAGGGCCTAAAGGGGCTCCAGGAGAGCTGGAGAGGGGCTGGGGACAAGGGATGGAGGGACAGGACACAGGGAATGGCTCCCACTGCCAGAGGGCAGGGATGGATGGGAGATTGGGAAGGAATTGTTCCCTGGGAGGGTGGGGAGACCCTGGCACAGGGTGCCCAGAGCAGCTGTGGCTGCCCCTGGATCCCTGGGAATGTCCAAGGCCAGGTTGGATGGGACTTGGAGCACCCTGAGAGAGTGGAGGTGTCCCTGCCCATGGCCTGGGGATGGATGATCTTCAAGCTCCCTTCCAACCCAAGCATTGCAGGAGTTTATGATCTCATTCATATAGCTTTTCTAGTCCTAAACCTGTTTTTTGAGGTGTTTTACAATAACAGTATTTCATTGACGTGTATTTCTAGGACCAGTCAAAAGTAAGAGCAAATAAAAACGTCTTTAGTTTAAAAGCCAGGACAGATTGAGTGGTTTGCACAAGAATCAGGAAAAGCAGAGTTGTTAAAAGTCCCAATTCCAAAGACTTATGGCCATGTCTCAGGTGGGCTCAGCAAGCTGCCAGTTTGGACCTCCCTGGCAACGCAGAACATATGGAAGCAGGAGGATCCATCCACTATATCTGAGCACAACTGTTGAGTACCTTAAAATTAAGCTGTAAAACCTGGGCATCAATAAAAATCTTTACAGCACTCGTGTAAATAGTGTAAAATAAGGTGGATGTAGTCGAGCAGTCAGAACCTGAGAGGGGAATTCTGGCAGCCACGCTCGGGGTGAGTTGTGCTCCCAATGGGAAGTAATAAAGAGCTCCCACGAGGAAAATGGTCCCATAATTGAGACTTGAGAAAACAAGGACTTGGATCGACAGCTTCAAATCTTTTTTACTAAGATTCCACCTGGCAGTATTTTGTGGGCAGCAGCTCAACGCTCTGTTGCCAGGACAAATCTGAGGATAAATCAGGTTATAAGGCTACGCTGGGAAAACGAGTGGTGTCTTTTGCTTTCCTTTCAGTGGGCTGTGGATCAGGGTAATTAGAGTTTCAGCTTTATAAATCTTTGTCACATGTCACGGCTGTGGCCCTGCTCCACCACGGGTCCTGTTGCCATGAGTGAAGTGTAAACAGCCACCAGTGGTTCCTCTGAAACTCCAGGGCAGGCAGGAGCCAGTGCAAGGTTATCTCTCAAGGTGTAGCCATGATGAGCTACAATTACTGTTTTTCCAGAAGCTTTGAAAATGGAATTAGTTAGCTTGTGCATAAAAGTGCTTGTTGTTTCTTGGCAGTCAAGTGGTGTTTTGATTTTTAATGAAATTCACAGTATTTGCATTATGAGGTTATAATTCTTTTTAAGTCCGTGGGTCTAAAAGAATAAGCCTGAAGTCTTTTGGCTGATTCAAGGAAAAGTAATACTAGAAATCTGTGTTCACCTCTGACATGCTTAAAAACTTGAAAAAAATAGTGTTATCACCTGTAAATTGTTGATTGTAGAGCCTTGCTTCTAAAAATGTACAGAAACTTACACCAAAGTTGGAAAAATTGAATCCTTTCCCAGGCTGCTGTTAGAAAGTTGGCTTTAGCTCTTTCCACAGCTCCTCTTGCATTCCTAGGAAGGAGCAGGGACCAGGACATTGGTCTCAGCACTGACCATTGGTGGCCAAAACCACACAGCTGGGAATTCAGAGATTTTTTATGCAGTCCCCCATTCAGCTGCAACCAAGGAGCCGTTCTGTGATCCCCTGACCTGCTGGATTCAGGAATCACAGAGTTGTGAGATAGACTCTGGAAGGAGCTGATTGAATTGCCATGTTTACTGCAGTTTCTCAACAACTTCCTTGCTTTGCTGGCAAATTTAAAAGGTTAAAAATGCAGATTTTTAAAATTATGTGCACCTGTGTTCTCAAGTCTCAGTGGGAAGTCACCTTCTTCAGCTTTTAAGTGCACAGACCCAATAATTTCCACTACCTTGATCCTGATCCCCCAGTTTAATTTTGTGTGCCTTTCAAGAGTCGAGGATAATTCTTGGGCTTATAATGTTGCTTTCAATCTTCTTTCTCTCAGATCTGCCTAGGAATGAGTGAAATGAGTCAACAGTAGAGGTTTTTTTAAGCCTTCTTCAAGTTTTACACCAGCTCCCTGACAGAAAATGTTAGAATTCTTTTAGTTTGACAGAAATGAAGGATGTGCCAAACCGAGGAGTCTGCATAGATGGGAGTTTCAGAACAATTTCCCTCATTTGCTGGCTGTGAGGTCTCTATAAGGGCAAGTCCTTCTGGTGCAATATGAACTTAATTCATTTACTTGTAACAATTTTAATTAACAAATACTTGAAGAAACTCCAGCAGTCTCTGTCTGTGGAGTTTTACTGCCTTTTGGATCCCTTGCCTTGCAAAAATTCCAATAGTGCAACCCTGGCAATCAGCAGGAAAACAAAACCTCCCAGGTCCCAGCACAGTCTATGGAAAATTTTGCAGCAAATATTGTGTAACTTGGGTTTGGTTTGTTAGAGAGCAAGTGAGGGAGAAGATCAGCAAAGGTCTGTAAGAAACACTGTCAGGGTTAATGGGGATGGAAGCAAATGGAGAGAAACAAACCTGGAGAATCCCAGATTTCCTTAGAGAGAGTGTGGAACTGGGACCTGGAAAAGCAGGAGGGAGAATCCCAGAAGTGTCACTCAGTGTCCCAGCCCTGGCTGAGCAGGATGGAGGGGCTGGGTCCCTGCCCCTGGATGTTCAAGTCCTGCACAGCCACGTCCCACTGCAGATTGCATCCCAGGGATGCTCTTTGTACCAACTTTCCACTTTTAAAACACTGCTATTGATGAGAAAGAGAAGAAATACTTTATTAATTAATCTCTATATACATTAAAGAGTCATTTTTCATCTGTTTCATTCAGCACAGGACTATAAATGTAGTGCAAAAAATATACTATAAGGTACTTTTAGCATAAATTGAACTATAGATCTTGGAGCTGTCCTGTGTCCTGATCTCAGTGCTATCACTTCCTTTCTGGGGAGTTTTGTAGTTTGATGTAATTTGACTCTCTCCATTTCCCTTCTATGAAAGGGTGATTAAATACATTTTCCAGGTCATAGATGGACCTTGAGAATTAACCAGTGTTTCCATGGGACACTGGTGATGGAGGCAATTCTGTTAAACTGCAAAACCACATTTACATACCTACAGACCCTACATGTTCTGATCCTATTGCACACTTTAGAACCCAAATAGTTGCATATTGTCACTTTTTTATTACACCAGCATACTTTGAATTTTCTTTAGTAATGTACTCTGAATAATTAATCACTCAACTAATAATTATCCATTCCAAATAAAACAACTTGATTACTAAGCCTGATGAGGAAAATCCAGTCAGGAAAGAACCCTTTCAAAAACAACAACATTCTGCAGATATCCTTAATATTTAAAGAGTGAGCTATATTTAGTAATTCTTCTGAAGCAGGGGGAGAGGAACGGATGCTAATTTCCTGTGTCATCAGATTTGTGCATGTGTGTCAGCAGCATTCCTAAATCACCACCCACCACACAGTCACCATCCTACAGGCATCAGGAACATCCAGCATTTCCCTGGGTGGTTCCTGTTGTGGGCTCGTGCCTCCTTCTGCTCATTGACTATTTAATATTGGGGAGGTTTGGTGTTTGCCCTGCTCAGAGGTTCTGCAGGGAGCAGGGCCCCTTTCTTAGCCAAGGAAACAGCAAAGGTGTGGAATCCGTGTCATTTTCCAGATGGCACTCACTTAACCCATGGAGGCCAGCCCTTATCAGAGATGATTACAGATGATGGAAAGAAATTCCCTGGCTGCAAAGGGCACTGGGGTGAGCCTGAGGTGCTGCTGATGGCACTGTGCAGCATGGCCAGCGACAATTTAGGTGATGGTCTCATCAGACAACCTCTTTTTCCCTGTGATTTTTTAAGGCATTTCTCTGCTGCCTCTAGGAGAATGTAGAGATCTGAACCTTTAAGGGAGTCTGGCATTTAAACCTTTAATGCACAGGTGCTGTGCTCTCTTCCAGCAAAATCCCATTCACTTCCCTGCTGCTGTCCAGCCAGGAACATGTGTGTCTGTTTTGCTGTTTCCTTGTCAGTGGCAATTGTCACTAAAAACCAGAGAAATTAAATTAATGCAGGGTGAAGCTGTTCCACAGTTCCTCGGGCTGCAGCTGAACCCCCAGGAACACCCCAAGCCGGGGAAGTGGAGCTGCTGTGGGGATTGTCCTGGTTTCTCTGAGGCTGACCCACGGATAATGCTGCAGGCGCAACCAGGTTGTTTGTAAACAATGAGGAAAAAACATGTGGAGTGATGATTTCGTGTTTCTGCCTGCCTGACACTTGATGGCTTAATGCAGGAATCCACAATGGGGAACTGTTCCGAAAGCACCGGCTTCCATATGGCTGGGATTTTGTCAAAACATTTCAGCTCAGTACACCCCTAACTGATTGTGAGCATGAACAGTTTTGATCAGCCTGTTTTTCAGAATGTAAAACAGTTTAAGAATTGTCTGTTTTTAACATCATAACAAAAAAGTTTCACTTCCCAGTTTAGAGCAACTTCTGCTTTAGAAATTGGCATTAATTTACGCTTCTGTGAACAACATTGGAACATGTTGGGAAGTCAAAATAAAATACCAAAGTTTAGACATCCAATCTCAATAATTTATGATACAAGACTTTCTGCTCCTGCCTGGCTCTCCAGAAGGAAACCCAAGCCCCACTGGTGGGCAGAGGAAGCTGAAGGGGCACAGAGAGGTGCCTGAATGTTCTGCCCAGCACTCGGGCTGGTGCTTTGCTTGCTGAGGCTGCTCTGCTCTCTCAGCATTTGCATCCTAAAGAAGTGGTGCAGGAGAGCTGCAGCACTGGTGCAGTCCAAGGAGCTGCTCTAGGGACACTGGAATTTTTCTGGCATAAACCTCTCCTGATGCAGGGCTCTGTGTCCTCTGCCTTTCCCAACACACACAGGCTTTGGCTCCTGGTATTTTAGCTATGCAGTATTTGTCTGCCTCATTATTATCTCTTTACTAAAAGCACATCCCACATCTCTCTGGCTGAGTGGTGTGAAAAGAGAGTGTCATATTCTAATATTTCAGTATTTTTACTTTTTTTTCCCACCAGTAGTTTCAGACTTGCTGTTTTCTGTTGGTAAATATCAGAAAGGTTTGCAGAGGCTGTGCTGAGTCTCACAATGTCTTTAGATGAGTGAACGTTCCAGTTTTTATTGGGTCACATAGGGCAAGACTTTTTTACAAAACTGGTTTTTTTTCTGTGCCTGAAAGGGACATTACTATTAATGGTTTATGAGAGAAAGGCACAGTGTATTTAAGATATCTTGAAGACATTAGGTAACATTAAAGAGCCATGTGAAGGTTCAAGTATGCCCAGAAGAAAGGAGAACAGCAAGTAGCTGGTGTGGATACCTGCACACAGCTTTTTGCAAGCCTTTGAACTGTTTTAGATATAAAAGACACCCCTTTTTCAAAGGCCACTGGGCTTTCTGCTGCTCTAATTCTCTCGGAATGTCTGTAAGTAACAGAATTCACACTAGAAAAGGTAAGATTTTTCCTAGATTCAGTTGCTGGGGCAGAACATCCTTTAAGCTGATATTGTTCAGTTGAAGAGCAGGTGACCCAGTGATAGGACAAGGGGGAGGGGCTTTAAACTAAAAGAAGAGAGATTTTGCTTAGATGGTAGGAAGGAATTCTGCCCTAGGAGGGTGGAGAGGTCCTGGCCCAGGGGCCCAGAGGAGCTGCGGCTGCCCCTGGATCCTGGGAGTGTCCAGATCTGGGCTGGGCAGGGCTTGGAGCCACCTGGGATAGTGGAAGGAAGGTGTCCCCGCCCATGGCAGGGGGTGGAACAAGTTCTTTAAGGTCCTTTCCTACCCAAACCATTCCAGGATTCTATGATTAGTCATTAGGAGGGAATTGTAACAAAGAGACTAAGTGGTTCTTTTTACTGCCCAGCTACACTATTGGAAATAAAAGCAAATACCACAATCCACAGTGTTTACTTTGTGTTTCAATATCAACACAATAAAATAAATTGCTTATTGACCATCTTAAAAATGACTGATGAGTCAGGGCTGCGAGTTATGTTATGCATGAAGGATGTGCTTATCCATCCCCCTGAAGGGGAAACTTTATGGTACAATTTGCAGCTGCTGAGGTGGATCCAGCATTTCTTTCATATCCATGTCTTGATTTTCCCCACTGCTTGGCCAATCCTGATCAGCAAATCCAGGTCTCAATTCTGCTCCCTCTGCTCAGCAGCTGCAAGAGAAGGGACACAGCCCTGCATGGGAAGGACAGGGAGAAGGAACATCCTCTACTCCTTGTTGTAGTGACAAGAAGCTTTTCTCCTTTAAGCACTGCTTTAACTGCAAATAAAGAGATATTGCCTATCTGGCAAAACATCAGCAGGGTGACCTTCAACAAGGCCGGGTTTGTGCTCTGTGAAAAACAAGGAGCTGAGCACATCCCTAGAGCTTGGCTGGCAGGGTTGGTCCTGCTTGATCCTCTGCAGTCACACAGGCTGGAAAGGTGACCCCAGGGGTTGGACCAGGTTGCTTTCCATGTGCTGGATTCCCCAGGTGAAGCATGAAGTTGTCCTGGGGGGGGATGTGGCTGAAGGGCAGCCAGCCTGGGCAGCCTCCTGCAGCTTCAGTGTCCCTGTGGGTCTGCTCCAAACTGCACCAAAGTCAGCTGGAATTACTGAACCCAGGGGGGTTTGCTTCTCCTCCCACAACTGCCTTGCTTGTCTATTTAGATTATTTAGAGTAGGAGGAAGCCCATGTGGGTATTACCTGTGGCTTTTTCACAGCAGGCACTGCTGTTGTGTCCACAGCTCCAAATCTCCAGGGTCAGAGGCCTCTCTGAGCAGCTCTGCTGCCACCACCCCTGAGCCCCTCCAACACTAACTTCTTGAAGGCTGCATCTCCTCCCTATCCCCATCCTGCAGTGTTTTAGACATTTCCAGTGTATTTCTACCCCTGCTTGCAGGCAAAACTGATTTTACTTCTGTGCAGAGGCATTACCAGAAAATTTCATTACCTAGTCAATGAAAACATCTAAAGTTCATTACAGATGTTGAGAGAGAATGTTTTACCCAGTTGGAAGACTGAATTTGGAAGTAAGTTACTTGCAGATATTATTATTACAAGCCTGTCCTAGACAATAATAATGAAGTATTGATGGAAGTTTTGCCAGAGCAAAGACTGCTGGGTTTCATACAGAGGAAAGATAGTATCTTCATTTAGTTTTATTAGACTCTTGATACTCTGCCCATGTATTTTTTAATTCACCACAGTAAAATTCTAATTAAAGAACAGACTTTGCCTCCCATTAATATGACACTAAAAAAAAAACCCACAACATTTTAAAGAATGCAGCATCTTCTCCACAAAAATTATAATGAGAAGACAAGCTGCCAGTGTTGTATAGAATGTTGTCGCTCCCTTATGAAGCGTTTCATGATTTTAAACTCCTTGTAAGATCCAGAGTGTCAGTAGAGTTAAAGGCTCATTAAACAGAGCAGTAATTTCTACAAAAAGAAATAGGAAATATTCTCAGGTTTTTTTAATGTTCTAATTTTCACTTCTTTTGAAGCGTCTGTCAAAATAACTCTTAGTAGAAATTCTGTAAGCACCACACTTCAATATCTGTCAGGAGTAGAAGTTGTTTCTTCCTTTTTCTTGGTTCCAAAATATATTGAGTTCATTACAGAATTTGATGAGGCTGACATCCAAATACTTAGCTTTTCTTTGACTTGGAGTGATTTTGTTTTCATTTACCCAAAAGACAAACCTCAGCTAGGTAACTGTTGTAAGCATTCTACAGAATACTGTAGGAATGTTCTTTAAACAAGAATTACTTTGGAAAGGAAATGTTTCCTCCGAGGGTACTAAATAAACTGCAGGGTCTCTAAAGTGCTGAGCCTGAGTTAGGTACCACATGTTAGAGAGTCAGTGACTAATGGGATCATCATCCAAGATTAAATCAGGGCCCAAATCAGCCACATGTTCTGTATCTGATTCAGAGCAGCAACTTCAGGGAGAATCAGCAAAATCTTTCTTGAAGGATGAAAATCTGTTCTCCTGTCATTAAGAAAGGGGGGGAAAAAAAAAACCCTAAACACAAAATGAGGTTGATTTCTTCCTGTGAGTAATAATTTATTCATTTTGGGAAAAATCAGCTGATGTTTCCTTCCCAGCTTTCCATTTCTACCTGATGAAGACTGATCCATAAACTGGGAGGATGAGACTGATTGCGAGTCCTGCCAGCCTCAGATTAACCCCAGGGGTTTTCCTTTTGGGTGGATACACAAATGCATATTTACATATGCAAAATACATTCTCTGGGCAGTCTTAGAGTGGTAAACACTGAGACTGGCATTTTCTTCATTATAATTGTGTGAGCTGTGACTGAAAGTCTGGCTTTGGAGATAAAACGAATCCAGGACTGGGAACCTTAAGGCTGCAAAGCTGCAAGCTCAGAAGTCAGCAAGTGCCAGGGTACCCTGTGCTCACATAATTAAAGAAAACATCATAATTCATAGGCTCAAGTACTGAATTACTGCTGTCCTTCCAACCTTTAATCTGACATTTTATTTCTGTGACATCAGCTCCATAAGTCAAATGTCTTATTTACATGGGATGCTCCCTGTTTGCTTTGGGGAACCAAATGAAAGCGAATGAAGAATAAGAAAAATCTCTTCAAGAGTGTCATCAGGCTGATGCTCAGGTGGTTCATCAGCAGGGACAGAGCAAAGCCCTGACACGTGGGTGATGGACTGAGAGCACAGGGCTGGAATCCTCCCTGTGGGCCACTCACTGCACAGAGATTAAACAGCCAGTGGCCCGTGGCTGCTCCCAGGAAAAATTGTAAGAGGAGCCCTGCTAAGGCCCTGAAGTCTTTAATTTCAGATTGCTTTTCATACGGTTGGAATCTTGGAGGAAGGCAGGTAATGAGTTATCCAGGGGTGGCACTGAGTATCTGCAAATTGCATTTTTTATCGTTTGATTGAGTACAGGTGAATTTTCACTGGGGACACATGAGCACACCCCTGGGTGTGGGACAGGGGAAGGTGTCCCAGCTGGTGAAATGATGGAATTAGAATGTCGGTCTCTAAGCATTTGGATGAACATTTTTGATGGGTACTTCTGAAAATCAGGGTTTTTTTGAGTGTTATTAACATGTGTTAGACATTGCAAGGGTGATCAGTCTTATGAGACAGAGGTTTTTTGGGGTGGAATCAAGCAGATCAGCAGGTGATTTGTCAGTGACCTGGCTCATGCCTTTAGCAGTGTGTTGGTGTCACTTGAGGGGCTCAGCTCTGCTCAGAGCCAGCACAAAGTGCTGAGAAGTGTCATTGTAGGGGAATTCCCTCTTCATGGACCTTGTTCCAAACCTATTGCTTGGCTTCTGTTTGCAAAGGCATTGAACTGTCCCAAAAGGAGTCATGTTTGTGCAGGGAGCAGGCACAGTGCAGCACAGAGCTGTAATTCTCCTGCTGAATAAAGTGCAGGGAATAAAAACCTAATTGATTATTTTAAATTTTCCTTCATTATATTCAGGTATATGTTTTACCTTTTGCTGTTTCTTTGCCTGCTTTGCATTACCTGGGTCAACCATCTGATTCCAAAACTGAATTAGACAAAAAAACCCCACCCAGAGCTAAATCCACATTTCACCTCAATTTGTATGCATAGAATCATTTTACAACACTACAGTTACATTAAGAGGAGAATCTAGTCCTAATTTCAAAGTAAATTCTAAAATAATCTCTCTTTAACCATGTCCTCCTAGATTTAATAAGTTAATTTTATTTCCTGTTTGCATTTTTAAGGGCTAGTATCTCATTTAAACATTACAAACTTAATTTGGAAATATTCCAGAATATTGATTATTGAATAGGAGCACGTTCTGTGCTTTAGCAAATTTGTAGAAAGCTGCTTTAAAGTGTGGATTAATTGAAGTTCCCCATCAGCCCAATATGGTCCTGAGTCCTTGGGCCAAGGAAATCAGACACTGGGTTTTTTCAGCTGTGCTTTGTGCAGGATGTTTGTGAACATCCCACTGACTTTGCAGACCTGCAATACAGAACTGGCCCTGGCTATAAAAGAGCCACAGGGAGGCTGATGCTGATGAGAGCAGAATAAACTCAGACCTTGAGACCACAGGTTGTGATGCTGCTGTGATAGAAGATTCTTTCGTTTGAATGGTGTGTGTGCAGCGATGGAAAAGCTCTGGAATAGCACTTTTGACTCTCTCTCATTGGGATAAGTCACTCCATAAATGTCACCCCTTCCTTGGGAGTCCTTTTATTTGTCTGTTACCTTTTCAAACTCCTGTGTTTGCTTCATTGTGTCTGACTTGTGCTGCTGCACTGAGTCCCTATTGACCCAGACCACAGCAATTCCCTCATCATCCCCGCAGGGATAACCAGCCCTTGGGGAGCACAGCAGCACTTCCCTGTGTCCTCGAGGTGCATTCACCAGGACACAGCCAACAGGATGCCATGCACGACCACAGCAGGAACATTTCTTCACTGCAGGACTGGTTAAGCACTGGAACAGGGAAGTGATGGAGTCACCATCCCTGGAAGGGTTCAAAAACAAGCAGATGTGGCACTTCATGATGTGGTTTAGTAGGCAAGGGGGTGCTCAGCTGAAAGGTGGACTTGGTGATCTTGGAGGTCTTTTCCAACCTTAGGGATTCTATGATTTGATGATTCTATTTGCAGAGCCTGCAGGAATTAGCCCTCACTTCAGGAAGGAGTTGAGGTTTCAGTGTGGGAGTGGCAATAGAAGGAAAACCCTTGGTGCTGCTCTGAGCAGTCTCCTTTGAGGAGAGAATCCCTCCCCTGTCCCAGCACCCTGTGCACACCAGTGTGATTGTGCTTGGGCACCCAGCCTTATTCATTTTTACTGGTGACAGCTCATCTCCAGCCACATTTCCAAAGGTGAAAAAGTGAGGAAGTTAGCACATTTGCCAGGGAATGTGGACATGTACCTGAAATATGGCAGTTTCCTTCAATGTAGCATCTCCCATGAGAACAGGGGCTGTTTCAGCCTCATCCCTCATGGTATTGACATCCCCACATGCAGCTAAGGGGAGCATTTGTACCTCCCTGACATCACCTCTCTCAGGTTGCTTTCCTTATTGATGGTCTGGTTAAAGTCTCTGTATCATTTTGACATTTTTAATGGCATCTGCATTTACAGCAGAGCGCTTGTGTGAGCTTTAATCAGCTCTCTGTTCACACGTTGTTGCTGTTATTATTTATCTCTATTACAGTAACTCACTGAGGCAATCAACAAGAGCAGGATCAGGCTGTGCTAGGCTGGGGCTGGGGTTTAAAATGGTCTCTCCTCATCCATGGGAGACCTTGCTGATGGTCCCAAAGTACAGCAGGATCCCGTGGCTCTGAGCCTGCTCTGCTCTCTGTCTCTGTCCCAGAACCTGGAGTCACTGCCATACACCAGCCAGGATTTGTCCCACTGGTGTATAGAGAAAAAATACCTTTTGGTTGCTGAAGTCTTTTTTTTCTTCTGTTTTGCAATTCTCTACCAGGAGCTACTGGATCCCAGTCCTGTAGCCACTTACACACTCAATTAGTCTCACACCTGAGCGAGCCTGCTGCGCTCAGTGAATTAATTGTATGAATAAGTACTTGGATTTTAGCTTATCATCCCTGTATCTACCTTGGTAAAGGTACAGAAGTGCCCACAGTGCAGATCTCAGAGTTATCATTATATCATTATATAAATATCACATCGTGTTCCAATGAAATGACTCCACAGTCGTTGGAGTCACTGCAATATGGGACTTAGAGGAAAGGGGAAAGAAAACCAACAAAAAAAAACAAGACAAGGAAATAAACAGGACCAAATACTGCTTGTAAATAAGTGTTCAAACAGGATGGGCTTACAGAAAAGGAGCTGTGTTTGGGGCAGGCACTGTACAGTTGAAACAAGATGCTTGAACTAATGATGGGAAATCATTAATCCCTTCCTACAAATGGTTTTCTTTTTCCTTCACTTCCCTTCAAAGTGAAAAACACAAACCCAGCAGACAAGTCGGATGCTTGGAGCACCCACCTGAGACATGAAAGAGCAAGGATAGAATCATATCTTGTAATGAGTGTTATTTATTCATATTAGGGAAATTAATTGCAACTGGAGCTGTATCAGCTCAGAAGAAGCCACAGTCTGCAGCTGGGGCTCTGATGTGAGGTGTGGGAGGCAGGAATCAATCCCCAGAGCACACAGGGTGCAGTTTGATCCCTGAACTCCACTTTCCTGTGCTGAGGGACATCAGCTGTGCTTGTGTGCTTCAGGTTTGTGTTCTTTATGGAGGTGCAGAACTGCATCCCTTGATGTTCAAGTTGTGCAGAAAACAAATCAGTGTTTCTGGAATGGAAATTGCTGGGGAACTCCAGCAGCTCCAGCAGCTTTGCTCCCTGCCCCAGAAGGCTCACACAGCCTTAGCAAGTGTCTATGTGAAATAAAGATAGATCATCCCTTCCCACAGATTCTCAGTAATAATTTAAGTCTTATAAAGAGTAAGATTTTGTTTGCTTGGCTCCCAGTGGTGTTAGAGAGGAGCTATCATCCCTGCTTACAGCCGGGGGGAAGTGAGGCAAAGCAATAAAGGAGCTGGGGTGAGGCACAAGTGGGATTGTGCACAGGGGGACATGGTGTGCTCTGCTCTCTGCAGGACATGAAACCTCTGCACCTGCATCCTCTAACACCCTGCAGATCTTTTGGAGACCTTGGAATTGTCTTCTGGGGGTTTATTTTGGCTTTTAACAACACAAATTTGTAAACTGATAATCAGCAGTGCAAATTAACTAAGAGCTGTCTTCTTTTTCTGCTGATAGCCTCACACTGACCAATGAGTATCCTCCTTCTCAAAATGAAGGTTAATAAATAAAACTATTGCCAAAATTAATGGATAGAGGCAGTTTTCCAGTGTGCATTTATAGCCAAATACTGTAGAAGGGAAGAGCTATGAAATTTCTAGGACAAAAGCACCAGGCTTAAGTGAGCTTTACATTTACCTGGCTAATCTTGGAAACAGATCCAGGGCTGAGAGGCAGCCTGTGTCAACTGGGATTAGTTTCCATGTTTGCAAATAAAAGAGTTTGTGAAGACAGCCCTGTTGCTGGGATTCCACTCTCCTCTCCTGCCTGGCAGTGAGATTTACACCACTCGTAGGAGGGTTGGTGGTGGAATTGAAACCAGCTCTGAGCACAGCCAGCTGTGCCTGGAAAGCCATCAGTAACTGTGTCCTTCCCAGTAGCCTGTTCTGAACAGGATGAGGATTTTCTTCATCCTTGCCACAGCTATGGTGAAAGGCTGCTGAGTGGAGGGTAGGGCTGCTGAAGAAATCCTTGTTTTCTTGCAGACTTTTTGCTGAGGAAACCTTGACCTCAGGTGTTTGCTTGAGCTCTGTTCAGTGCATGCAGCTCAAAGAGGTGTTGTACAGGTCCTGTTTCAAAAGCAAATCATGACAAACTGTTCCTGTAGGGCTTCTTCCCTCTCCCATCCTCCACATGCTCTTCAAAAGAGAAGGGATCAGGCACGATTGTCACATGAGGGGTCTCCCTGTGCCTTAATGCATTCCATAGGGAACCTCCTCTCCATGTCAGTGGCCAGAAGGTTTGGGGTCCTTCTGTGTTGCTGTTATTAGCACAGGAATTACCTGATATATTCACTCCATACCTTCATCCCTGAGCCTGGGCAGCCTCAGGACGTCCTGTCTCCAGTGCTATTTTATTTCCTCACATCTATTTAGTCCAGACAACAAAAGTAAATAAATAAATAAATACATATATAAATCAGAAAACAACACCAAGGAGAAAGCTTTCTTTAGATTATCTTGTATGTTATCTTATGGGAACATAACAAAGAAACAATATTTGATGACATGATTAAATCGACAGGATTTGCTTGGCAACACCACCTGCCATTAAGTGCACTGCAGGCAGGATGTGACCCTCTGCATCTAATTCCACTATAAATTCATTCCTTCCAGCAATCTAAAAGCACTAAGAAACAGGATATTAAAAGATTTCAGGCCTGATCCAATAAGATGTTAAACAAGTCCTCAACTTTAGGTATAAAAGTGGTCCCATTGTGTTCTTGCACCCTAAAGCTGGGTCGGGGGGGAAGATGCTGAACCTGGGTCTGGGAGGAACATGCTGAACCTGGGTTTGGGGAGAAGATGCTGAAGCTGGGTCTGGGGGAAGATGCTGAACCTGGGTTTGGGGGGAAGATGCTAAACCTGGGTCTGAGGGAAGATGCTGAACCTGGGTCTGAGGGAAGATGCTGAAGCTGGGTCTGGGGGCAGATGCTGAAGCTGGGTCTGGGGGCAGATGCTGAAGCTGGGGTGGCGGAGGCGGGCAGATGTTAAAGCCGGGTCGGGGGCAATTTGGGAGCAGGGGCTCCTTTGGAAGGCTCTGGCCGAGGTGCACACGGGGCTGTGGGGTGAGGCAGCCCCGTGTGCCCCGTGGGTAACTCCGTGTCCGTTCGCAGGCTGTGACAGCGAGCACTGGGGGCCCCACTGCAGCAACCGCTGCCAGTGCCAGAACGAAGCGCTCTGCAACCCCATCACCGGCGCCTGCGTGTGCGCCGACGGCTTCCGCGGCTGGCGCTGCGAGGAGCTCTGCGAGCCGGGCACCTACGGCAAGGGCTGCCACTTCCAGTGCCAGTGCCACCACGGGGCCACCTGCGACCACCAGACCGGCGAGTGCCACTGCGCGCCCGGCTACACCGGCGTGTTGTAAGTGCGGCAGGACTGCCTTGAACTTTGGGGCGGCCGCGTTTAACCGAGGAGTAATTGGATGAGTTTACACCCTGTTATACACCGGCCCTTGGAGAAATCAGGAAATGGGATTTCAGAGATGGAATAAAGGGAATGTCTGTTCTTGCTGCTGGTTATACCTGTGTCCCTGAAGGGAGCCGTCAAGAGAGCTGGAGAGGGACTTAGGACAAGGGTGTGTAGCGATAGAACAAAGGGTGATGGCTTTAAAGAGGGATAAATGGGATATTGGAAAGGAATTCTTCCCTGTGAGGGTGGGGAGGCCCTGACACAGAGTGCCCAGAGAAGCTGTGGCTGCCCCTGGATCCCTGAAAGTGTCCAAAGCCCGGTTGGATGAGGTTCGGAGCACCCTGGGATAGGGGAAGGTGTCCTGCCCACGGCAGGGAGTTGGATCTGGCTTCAATGTCTCTTCCAACCCAAACCACTCTGGAGTTCTATGATTCCATGCTATTAAAATAAAACATAGTGCTAAAATAAGCTTAAAAATAATTTATATGTTCCAACTTGTGCAACAACTCTACCTGTTCCTAATTTCAGAATGTGAACACAATCCAAATTACGGTGGAGTTTTGATAAGCACTTGGACTCTCTCCCCATTAGCAGTCCAGTGCAGCATCAAATGGGACTTTTCCATCCCCAATTTATTTGGCTTTCAATCTAACTGAGAAAACGTTGCTGTTAACTATATCAGCTTAGTATCTAGGGGGTAAATTTTAAGCACAGGGAGCAGGGATTTAGCGGTGTGACTCCTATTAACTTTAACGAGAATCATGTAGCTAAATCCCAATCCACCACACGGAAAGTTTACCAGTAGGATTCACAAAATCTGCATATTAATTTTAGGACAGCAAGCAATAGTTTCTTGTTTAAAATTGCCCACAGTGTAACATCACTTCTCATTAGAGATCTTTCAGTAGCCTCAGAAGTAATTATGTTTTTCAGAATTATTTAAGGGGAAAAGAGAATTTAGTCACTGAATTTGGTTGGAGATCTATTGTAGGTGAGTTAATACTTTTGCAGTCTATTATTATTTGTTGACCTGCATGAAGGGGAAGGTAAAAAATAAGGACAGAGTTAACCCTCATAAATAAGTGATAGGCCTTGTGAATATTTTATTTCGTACCTGATCTCCTCCTAGACTTGTGACCTTAGTTGTGGAAGCACTCACTGCTAAGGACTCTGCTTACTCTTGGGAGTGCTCCCCTTGACATCAGTGTGTCAGCTCTCAGCAGGGCCAGCCCCTGATGTTGTAGGAACATCCTCATCAGAGGACAGTCAGCTGGGGGACAGCACCCTGTAGTTTCAGAACCTCGATGCTGAAAGCTCTGATGTGGAGATGTAGGAGACACTGGGTTTTGCAGGGATTCCCCCCACATTGCCCCCCATGAGTACTGAGAGAGACTCAATGAGCTAAAATAGCCTTTAAATGATGTTGAGTCCTTGCCAGTCCATTATACACTGCAAATGTTAGCATTCAGCAGTGACTGGAGAAATTTCAAGCATTTTAATCCCATCCTTTTATTCTGTTTGCAGCTTCTTTTATTGCTATGTCATATAATTCACATTGAAGGCTTCATCCTGCAACTCATATTTTCCTGAGCTATTTTGATAGTTATGGGTTGTCCTGTTGAGATGGGTGGGATTTGGTACATGGATCCAGGGCTGGAACCATGGCACACAAACACCCCAGCAGAAATAAAAGAATTCTCGGCTAATTGGCAGTGCCAGCTGAGCCTTACTGAGGTTTCATCATTTGCATGATGGCTCCCATGATGACCTGTGTTGTGTGCTTTCCTCATTTGCTGTTCCCTGTGAGTTGTGTGAGCTGATCTCTGTGTTTCCTGCTGTTCTCTCTCCCCAAAGCTGCGAGGAGCTGTGTCCCCCCGGCAGCCACGGGGCGCAGTGCGAGCTGCGCTGCCCCTGCCAGAACGGGGGAGTTTGTCACCACATCACTGGGGAGTGCTCCTGTCCTGCTGGATGGATGGTGGGTACTGCTGCTCCTCGCTCAGGGCCTGGGTGTTCATTGTTCACTGTCTCAGCTGATGTGTGCCAGCCAGGCTCTAACTGTTCCCAAACTGGAGCCACATTTGCTGGGTGTGCACAGCGCCTGCACAGACAGACCACCACTTTGGGACCTGCCACCTTCCCTGGAAGTGTTCCAGAAATGTGTGGGGGTGGCAGCTGGGGACAGGGGTTAGTGGTGGGCTTGGCAGTGCAGGGGGGAATGGTTGGACCTGATCATCTTGGGGGCTTTTCCAGCCTCTGTGGTTCTGTGATTCTCTGACTGGTACGTGCCCTCACAGAGTGTAAAAACAACAGCATGCCACAAGACAAGAGAGTTATCTGTGAGTTCCAGTTCCTTGGAGTATTCCCTGCAGCCTTAGTGCCCTCACACAGAACAGAAAGCTCAAAGCCCAGCTCAGCACTGTCAGAGGCACAAAGTGCCCTGTTCCCCTTCAGGGAGAGGGGGAAGCCAGGGGGAATCGAGGCTCAGGCAGGCAGCAGAGCTGAGCCCAGGGCACAGCTCGGTGTCGTGTCCTTGCCCAGGCACCACTGCCATTGATTGCCAGAGATTTGCTTGTGTCAGGACTTGCACTGCAGAGAGACAGCTGCCCTAACCTTTAATCCTTTGTGTCAGGAAAGCAATGCCAAGCATTTTCAAAGTCCTCAACTTTATCAATAATGTAATAATGAACTCTCTTGGGGCATGCCAAGTCTCACAGGCCTTCATCCCATTTAGCTGTACTAAACTTCCTGGCATTTTTCCTGTATCTGACAATTAGTCTCTTGGCAAAGTTACTGGATTTTAAAGCTTGCAAGTACTGTGAACTTTTTATTTTTACATGGAAAGCCCTGCAGTCACACAACTGTGACTTCTAAAGGGGACCGTCTCCCTGTTCAAACGTACAAAAGCTGAGAGAGGTTTGTGTTCCTTTCCATTTATACATCAACTGCTTTGACTTCAGAAGTGCCAGCTCTGAGATGCTGCTGTACATCAGCAACAGTAGGAGAACATTGCTGTCCTTAATTTTTGGAGGAAAATATCTCTAACTAGAGAGCTGGAATCTCTCTAACACCACCCATCATGGCATGGGTGGTGATGAGGTTATTCCATTTCAAATGACAAAGGCAAAACTTGTCAGAAGTATGAATATGGCCCCTTGCCCTCACCTGGCAATCAGTGGTGGCAAAGAAAAGATTCTTTCCTTGAGTGCTGGAGCATTAGGAAAGTAATTCACATATTTCTGAGGGCCTATCAGTCCATTCTGGCACTCCCTCCTAAGAAGTAATCAATAAAGTGATTCACATAAAAATATTACTTTTTTCAACTCTCCTCCTGCATGCCAAGATTTCTCAGGATCTAGGGTGTTTTGCTGTATTCTTCCTTACTTGTATTTTATCAGGAGTTTTCTCTTTCAAAATTAAAACATCACAAAACAAATAAGAATATCAGAATAGAAGAGGAATTTTTAGATGTCTTTTAGGATGCAGCACAGACCCTAAAAAGAACCAGAGCACTGCACAGCAGCTGTGGTTGTATTCTGGCCCAGTCCTGTCCAATTCCTTACAGCCTGGAGTTCTTTTATGCATTTTTAGGAGCCCAGAGAGACTTTTCTGAAAACTGTGTTGTTGGCTGCTCTGTCCCTGGAGGAACCCTAGAGTTAACAATTGATGTTTGAAACAAGCATAACTGAAAATTGAAGAGAAAGATCAAGTATTCTGCAGAAAGAAACTGAAATTATAAGTAAAAGCACTCAGCTTGTAAATGTTGAGATTTTAAGTATAAAGAGTCTCTCCAGGGTTTTAATGAAAAGCTGGTAATTCAATGTACAGAGAGGGATAACAAGTGTCTTTTCACGCTATATTTTTAACTCTTGGTGGTTGGAATGGTTTGGGAAGTGAGACATGAGGGGGCTGTAAAGGAGCAGGCGAGATGGGATTGCTAGACAGCATTCATTTTATTTCACACCACGGATTTCTGTGACACCAGGAATTTTACTTGCTGATTTTGAGGCTTGAGACTGCACATATATATTGAATATACCATCACTTTGGAAGGAGAGAATTCTCCCTAGATTTATACAAGTGCAAATCCACTTGGACTTTATTGCTGCTGGATGAGCTGCAACTTTTATCCTTTCCTAGGTTGGCTTATTAACAGGAGCTCAGCTCCCTTGGGGTTTGGTGGGATGGAGAAGGGGAGGCAGTGACTTTAAAAGGAGGAAGTTCTGGGGTTCTGAGGTTCTTCCTTGGATCTGCCATCTTCAAAGCCTGGTTCTTTCATGACTTGTAATTTCTTTCCTCCCACCAGTGCTGAATCTCTCAGCACCAGGAGTTCTTTGGATGGTGTCCTGTGGGACTTTACTGCCCCATGGGTTCTTCACCAGGAGGATGTTGGCCAACAGCCTCTATTGTTGAACAGTCAACAGAACATGGCTTCCAGCATCCACAATGTTGGGCTTTTTCCACTTCTGTGCCTTGGTGGCTGTGGAGTTTAGTGGGTGGCTGCTTTAGGGCCTCATTAACAATTTACAGGTTTAATTCTATACATCTTTCTCATTTGCAATATTAAATTCTCCAAGCGCTCTCAGGAAGTGGGGAGAGAAGTTAATTTAGCATTTACAATGCTTCTCAGAAGCCCTTTTGAAGGACTAGATCTCTGTGCTCAGGAAAGCAGTAATATTTCCTGTGATGTGACAGAATGTTTGTCACTGGCAATGTCCCCTGTTTGGCCCCAAACCCCCTTCCCAAGGCACCGTGGTGCTGTGGCAATACAGCACATTCTGCTCATCACTTCTCTCCTATTGATTCTGGCCATTGTGAAGCATCATTTGTATTTTTGTCTATTTTTCTTTCTGTTGTAGATTTTAAACGTGGGGGTGTTTGAGAAAATGGAGGAGGAAAAAAAAATCTTTTCTGTCCTACAAAATACAGCAAACAATGTCAAAAGCAGAAGCTGATGAGATCAGGGCCTTGAAAAAGGTGCTGATGGGGTGAACTTTGCTGATTAGATGTATAAGCAGCAGGAAATGTTGGTCTGACATTTGATCCTCTAGAGAGGGATGTTTTGAATTCCCTTAGTACATATTAATGCAAAAAGTACAGCTAAAGATTCTCTTGGCTCCAGGGGGATGCATCCCAGAGTATTGCTTTCTCATCATTTGTTGATAGAAATCCTGTTCCTTTTGAGACATGAAGGGAGAAAGTATTTATTATCAAGATAAATGGACACTTAGGTTTTCAGATATATAGTGTTGTGTATTACTCAAGTCCAGAGACACCAGTTTTTAACTCTGTAATCTGAAAGTTCTTGAACTGAGGCCAACCTGTCTGTTTTACAGCCAAGGAGCCACATAGCCCTGCTTGGGAAAGGCTCAAAGTGTCTGTTTTATGGTGACATTGAAGAGCAGCCTCTTCACTTTGTGGCTGTTGATACAGCTAAACTTCCCAAGCCCTGAGGAGTGAAAGCAGCCATTATATTCCTGGTTTATATTTTGAATAATTTGTATCTCATACATGATTTGTTCAAAACCCAGAGGCCCCAGGGCTTGGTTAGGGAAACAGGGAAATTAAACCCAAATAATCCTGTGGCCAGACACTGTTTCTGTCTCACACTGGGCACTGTGGTGGCACTGGCAGCAGCACCACTTGCTGCAGATGCCAAACATTTTCCATTATAGGACCACAACTTCAGATCCCAGCACTGCCAGACTTGTTTTGGCTGAAGTT